>NC_057767.1:15434283-16139915 GCF_010389155.1 Erigeron canadensis | reverse complement strand
TTTTAGCTGAATTTGTTCAAGGATTTGTTGCGGACGTAATTACAAACGTTTTGCAAGTTGTTTCAGGTTCTAACTCCAAGTAAATTGAAAGATATTGAAGCTTTAAAAGTCATCAATGGAGTTGTTAATACTGGTTTGATGAAGAAGACGATATCAGAACGATCTCACTAGGCGATCCTCTGCAGATCGTCTCAGTGCTTGAATTTCATTCATTCATACTTTCTGTGTTGTGGCTTGTAGGACGATCCTCACAAGATCGTTCTAGCAAGTGTTGAGTGTTGGAAGTGTTGGTTGTGGCTAACTAATCCTTTTGGATTGGTTTTGGTCAAATCAAAGTATACTTTGAAAATATTGGCAGAAAACTAAGACGATCTTGCAAGATCGTCTCAGTTACCTGACTCTAGGACGATCTTGACAAGATCGTCTCAGTGTCTGTTGTTGTTGAGTGTTGTGGTTGATTGTTTGAAGTTGTTGTGATGGGAATCACACACTTCCTGGGTAATGATCATTATGATTGGTTTTGCTCAAATTATTCCTTCCATAAAAACAAAATTCTGTCAAAATTTCTCAAAATACTTAGAAAATTTTCAGTTTCCAAGACGATCTAATCAAGACCGTCTCATTTTCTTCTTCAAAATTCCAAGACGATCTTCACAAGATCGTTTCATTTCCATTCTTTCAGTTTCAAATTCAACTTTCAATCACTTTCATTCAGTTTCAGTTTCCATTCCAAAAGACAAAATCATCATTCAATTCACTTTTCATTCCATACTTAATCAAATTTCATCCAAGGTTCTTCAAGACGATCTTCCTTGAATCGTCTCATTTTTTTAAAAAACCTAAGACGATCTGTTTCAATCGTCTTACTTCATTCTTCTAGGACGATCTCTTCAAAACGATCTTATCCTAGGACGATCTTCTCAAGATCGTTTCAATTCTGATATTTTCAACTTTCATTCTAATTCAAGTTCTAAATCAAACTCTTTCAAATGGCTTCTCGTGAAGCTTTGGCATTAGGTTCTGACACAAGACCTCCAGTTCTCTACCGTGGTTCTTATGGACTATGGAAGAAAAGATTCATGGATTATGTGGAATGTCAACCAAATGGTCACCTTCTTAAAGATTCCATCCTTAATGGACTTGCAGTTCATCACCATCCCACTACTGGTGCAATACTCACTCTTGATCTTTTGAATGCTAAACAAAAAGATCGAACAGCAGCAGATAACAGAGCTAGATCATGCTTATACAAAGCACTACCAGATGAAATCTATGGTTCTGTTGATTCTTATGATACAACCAAGGAAATATGGGATGAGGTGGCAAGACAAATGGAAGGATCTGACCTAACTTCAACAATTAGATTGACTAATGTGTTGACTGAGTTTGACAACTTCAACAAATTGCCAAATGAATCTCTAGAGGCTGTCTACTGTAGATTCTGCAATGTCATAAATGAACTTAGGAAGAACAATGTCAAGAAATCAGAGATTGAGTTAAACATCAAATTCATCAAAGCTCTTGGTCCTGAGTGGGAAGATTATGGAACTCAGATTAAGCAACATCAAAATCTGGCCAAGTTCTCCATCCATAATCTTCATGAATCCTTCAAACTCAATGAACATCAAGTCCTAAACAAAGCTTCATCAAACAAAATGCCAGAAGTTGTATCTTCTAATCCTTTGTCATTAATTGTTGAAAAGAAGGTTTCTGAAGCTCTTAAAAGGCAAATGGTAGTTGTTTCTTCGTCTGATGAGGAGGGAGATGATATGTTGGCTCCAAGAGATGGTGTTTCTGACGAATTATATCAAACTCTTGCCGCAGTTACCAAGCACTTCAAGAAAAAGTTCTACAAAGCGAGGCCAACAAACAACAATCTTCGCACTTCTTCCACAAGTGCATTTCCCAAGAAGGAACACTATCATTCAAAGAATAATGGTCAAGGTGAATCAAGTGGATCCAAGCATGTGGAAAAGAAAGTTGAAGGTTATGACAAACAAGTTGTTCAGAAGGGTAAAGTTTCTGACAAAAAGTGCTACAATTGTGGAAATCCTGGTCATTTTGCAATTGATTGCAAGCAACCTCGTAAGTGGAACTATGAGTACTACAAACAGAGATGTTATTGGCAAAGCAAGTGGAAGCCGGTCATGCATTGCTTGTTGAAGATGACAAATGGCTGTTGCTCTCGGATGATGAAGATGAAGATCTCTCTGCAAATGTGTGCTTCATGGCGAGATTGGCCAAGGACAAAGCTTCTGAGGCAGAAAGCACTGATGATGAATACCCGGATGATGAGGTAAATCTACACTCTGCTTTTTCAATAGTTAAAGATAAAGAGTCGTTTAATTTAGCTTTATCAAATTAACAAATCATATCACGTCTTTAACCAACAAAAATAAGAAGTTGAAAAATAGTATCTCATTCTCTAAAAGTGAATTTTCAAAACTCTTTGAGGAATATTCAAAATTACTTTTTGACTATGATACTATTAAACAAGATTTTCAAACATACAAAGATCAAATGTTGGTTAAAGAATGTGAGCTGAATGCCTCTCCTGATTCTAAGTTATTACATAAATGTCACAATCTTGAAAAGACCATTCATGATCTTGAAAAACCCAATCAAGATCTTGATATTCAAAAGACCAATGAGTGGCTTCGAGCAAATGCTAGACAAATGGATGTTGATATTCTTAATAAAAAGCTACAAGAATCCAAACCAAACCATGTTGACCTAGAAAGAAAGATTTTTGATTTAAATCATACTTTGAAAGGTGTTGAGATTGAAAATCTTAAAAACCAAATTGAGGAATTCAAAAAGAATATACTTTTCTATCAAGAAAAGTTATATAAAGTTGAACAAAACCCTTTTTTGGATTTTACCGCCTATTTCAACAAGTCGAAAATTGACAAACCGGAACTTCTTCATGGGTTGCGATTTGAGAATATCACACCATTACAAAAGGCAAAAGACCAAATTGAACCTCTGTATGATGAAAAAGTTCTTCGCCTAGGTATGGTACAACAATTTATTCGTCCACTGGATGACGAATTTGAGACTGATGATGTTGAGAAAATACCTCAAACTGAATTTTTGGTTAACTATGATGCTATAAATGCTTCCTATAATTTTAAAGAATCTTCAATTTTCAAATTAGAAGAAATAGCATCAAATTTTCAAAACCAAGAGTCAATTGGTATTTCACCTAAACCTACTAAAATGTATGTTCCATCCACAATTTTGGAAAAACAAATAGAAGGTTTACAACAAAAGCTGAATTCTCAACAAGTCATTGATCATCTCAAGTCTCAAAATCAAAGTTCAGAGAATGAATTAATTGATGTAGACACCAAGAAAGTTTGTGTAAATGTTTCTACTCAAACTAATCTAAGTGCTGAACTAGACCATTCCACTCAGACTACTTGTGTTTCATCTACTGAGTCCTCCACCCAGACCTTGACTGATTCTCTTGAGTGTTCATGTCAAACTGCTGCTACTATAGCTGATGATTATGTGCAATCTGATTTATCTAATGACGAACTTGCACATAGTTTAGTTTTGATATGGTACTACTATAAGTTTTTCACTTGTGATTTTCTTGAAAAGTTAGTTGTTCACCCTAAGCTTAGTGCTAGTATAGGTGTTGATACTTCTACTCTAATTGCTTGTGAAACCAAAGATGTGTCAGTTCAAGTTGATCTAATTCCTGAGACTACCCATAGTGTGAAGTTGGATACCAGGATTCCTGATTTTTCAAAAATCTCTCCGGTTGAACCTTTCACAAAAGATGATTTTGATAAATTCATGGAGGGAGAATATGCTTTTGATTCTGAAACTGAGAAAAAGATTGAATCTACCAAAATCAAAGTTGAATCAAGAGAGGAATCTCCAAAATTGTTTTCCAAAGATCCAACTTCATATTATTCAGAGAAACGAGTTATTCCAAAACTTGTCAAGACTGAACCAAAGACTGTCAAAAAACCAAGAATCAATAAGTTAAAAACAAAGTATCCTACCTCGGAAAAGCATGTCAAAACCAAACAAGTTGAGACCATTCCCAAAATCAAATACAACAAAGTGAAGCTTCTGGAAATCAATTCAAATGTTTCTTCATCTAACTCTCAATCTAGTTCATTACCTAAAGTATCTAAATCTAGCTCAATTTTGCTAACTAGGGATGCTTCAAATGGTGCAACTAGGTATAGGGATAGATATGGCTGGTTTTCTCATGATAAACCTAAGAAACAAGAAGTTTCTGCACCTCCAAAGGAGTCTAAAAAGATAAAAGTGCTTCAAAACTCTCGTTCTAATCTTCTTAGTGTCAATCCAACAGGTGGAAAGAGCTTGATTAGTAAGTCTAAATGGGTAGCTAAGTCTTTAGTACCTAAGATCACTAAAGTTGAGAAAAGGAAGAAAAGGCAAAGGAGAAAAGCGGGTAGTAAGAAGAAGCTTGTTTCTGATGTGTCAAACAATTTATCTTTTAAACCTCTTTGAGAAACAATGTTAATGGTGCCAAGGCTAAGCCTTGTGATGTTGTAAACAATGTTAATTCTCGTGTGTATGGTTTGAATGCTGGTAGACATGTTTCTTTTGATTCGTGTGTTAATGTTCGTTTGTTTAATCCAAATGTGCTTGTTGATAATGTGCTTGTTAACACCTATGTTGATTCTAAAGCATGTTTGTATGCGTATCCTAAGTTATATACCCTGCCTGTTTTAACTAACCACAAAGGACCCGTCTTCAAGTGGGTACCTAAAGTCGGTTAAATTTCTTTGATTGCAGGAAATAACCATCTGTGTTTGGATACTCGATTCCGGGTGTTCAAAACACATGACTGGCAATAAAGCATTGCTCAAGAACTTTATCGAACGATTCATGGGAACTGTTCGATTTGGTAACAACAATTTTGCTCCTATCTTAGGCTATGGTGATATTGAACGCAATGGAATTGTAATTAAGAAAGTTCACTATGTTGAAGGATTAAGTCATAACTTGTTCAGTGTTGGACAATTCTGTGACAACAATCTTCAAGTTCTTTTTCGACAATCTCTTTGCAAAGTTCAAACTCTAGATAGAGTTGACATTTTGTGTGGCGACCACGATGATAACCTTTTTACCGTTAATCTCAATGATAACCAACCAACCGATAATATTTGTCTCATTTCGAAAGCTACATCAAAGAATTCTTGGTTGTGGCATAGAAGGCTTTCTCACCTAAACTTTCCTACCATCAATACTTTGGTCAACAAGCATCTTGTTGAAGGCTTGCCAAACTATAAGTATGAAAGTGAGCATGTTTGCCCTTCTTGTGTTGTTGGGAAGATTAAATGAGCTTCTCATAAACCCAAGAAATCTCCAAATTCATTAGCACCTCTTCATTTGCTTCACATGGATCTTTGTGGACCGATGAAAGTACAAAGCCGAAATGGGAAGAAATACATCTTGGTTATTGTTGATGATTATTCAAGATATACTTGGGTCAAGTTTCTTGCCTCCAAAGATGAAACAACTCAAACTTTGATCGATTTCATCAATTCTACTCGAGTAAATCTTCAACTTCCAGTCCGTTACATCCGTTCGGATAACGGAACTGAGTTCAAAAATGCCGTGTTTGATGAATTTTGTAAATCCAAAGGCATTACTCACCAATTCTCTGCAGTTTGTACCCCACAACAAAATGGTGTCGTTGAAAGGAGAAATCGAACGCTAGTGGAAGCTGCAAGAACAATGCTTGCTTATTCTAAGTTGCCTACCAACATGTGGGCTGAAGCTGTTGACACTGCTTGTCACACTCAGAATCGGTCCATTATTAATCAACGTTTTGAGAAGACTCCTTATGAGGTTGTTAACAAACGGAAACCCAACATCAACTATTTTCATATCTTTGGGTGTGTTTGTTAGACTCTAAATGATCGGGAAAATCTTGGAAAGTTCGAGAAGAAAGGTGATGAAGGTTACTTTGTTGGTTATTCCAAGACATCGATTGCCTACCGAATCTACAATCGCCGAACAAATACGATTCAAGAAACAATGAATGTTTGGTTTGATGAGATGTCGGGCATGATCTTTGAGCAAGAAAGTTTGCTACCAACAAGTAATGATCCAAATGCTTCAAGTACTTCATCAAGAACTTCTACTTTGGCATCTAAATTCAAGAAGTTTCCAGCTCCAACGAGTGATGAGTTAGATATTCTTTTTGAAGAATTCTACAATTCTAAACCGATTCATGATGAAGAACCTCAAATTATCGTTGAACCAGTTTCGAACCATGATCCAGTTCCTAACAACCATCATGAATCATCATCAAGTTCTTCTGAGCAAAATGCTACTTCTTCAAGTAGTAGTTCTTCATCCTCTTCTAATGATTCTTCTTCTCAATCCTCTCCTGATAATTCTTCTCCAGTAAATGTTCAAGAACAACCTACCCAAATTACTCAGACTACCAATCCGATAAACACTCCAAATGTATATGTGCCTCTTGACTTCGATCATCCATTTTACGAGGAAACTGTTCTACCAAGCTATGATTCCATCTCTTAGCAAAACTGTGGTTTTAATGATGATGATGTTGATGTCAATCAACAAGATCCTCTTCCTCATGATCGCAAATGGTCACGTATGCGAAAAGATCATCCTACAGATCAAATCATTGGAGATCCACAAGCCGGAGTAACTACTCATACTTCAGTGAATGAGTGTCTGGTTGCACTTTCTCTTAGCAACATTGAACCCAAAACTGTTTCTGAAGCTCTTCGAGATTCAGAATGGGTTAAAGCTATGCAAGATGAACTCGCTTAGTTTGAAAGACTGAAAGTATGGAGATTAGTTCCAAATCCAAGGAAAAATGAACCTATTGGTACAAAATGGATTTTTAAGAACAAGAAGGATGAGAATAGAGGTGGTAGTAAGGAACAAGGCTCAACTAGTTGCAAAGGGATATTGCCAACAACCTGGTGTTGATTTCGACGAAACTTTTGCTCCAGTTGCAAGAATGGAAGCCATTCGGATTTTCTTAGCTTATGTTGCGTTCAGAAACTTCACTGTGTTTCAAATGGATGTGAAGACAGCTTTCTCGAATGGTGATCTCAAAGAAGAAGTTTACGTTGAACAACCAGAAGGTTTTATTGATCCCAAAAGACCAAACCATGTCTACAGGTTAGACAAGGCTCTCTACGGTCTTAAGCAAGCACCCCGAGCATGGTATGATTCCTTATCTACTTTCTTGATTATAGGTGGCTTTACCAAAGGCACAATTGACCCTACCCTATTCATTCGTAAACAAGGTAAGCATGTTCTTCTTGTCCAAATATATGTTGACGACATTATCTTTGGGTCAACCAGTCAAACATTTTGCCAAAATTTTTCATCTCTAATGGTTAATCATTTTGAAATGATCATGATTGGGGAAATGAACTACTTTTTGGGTCTTCAAATCAAACAACTACCAAATGGTATTTTCATATCACAAGGTAAGTATATTCATGACATGTTGAAAAAGTTTGATATGACTACTTGTTCTTCAATTTCAACTCCAATGGCTGCTCGTACAAGTATTAATGCTGATAAAAATGGGAAACCATTTGACCAAAAGAGATATAGAAGTATGATTGGTTCATTGTTGTATCTTACAGCATCTCGCCCAGATATAATGTTTGCAACATGTATGTGTGCTAGGTATCAAGCTGCTCCAACTGATTTACATTTTCAAGCCGTGAAACGAATATTTCGTTATCTGAAGGGTACACCCAATTTAGGTCTCTGGTATCCCAGGGATACTGGATTCAATTTAACTGCCTATTCAGATGCAGATCATGCAGGTTGTAAGCTTGATCGCAAGAGCACTTCTGGTACTTTACAATTTTTGGGTGATAAAATTGTGAGTTGGTCTTCCAAGAAACAAAACTGTGTGTCACTATCAACAGCTGAAGCTGAATATGTGGCTGCGGCTAGTTGTTGTGCTCAAGTGTTATGGATGAAGACTCAGCTTACTGATTATGGTCTGAAATATGATCATATTCCCATATATTGTGACTCTCAAAGTGCCATTGCTATTGCAGTCAACTCAGTAAACCACTCTCGATCAAAGCATATAGATGTGAGATATCATTTTCTCAAAGATCATATTGAGAAAGGTGACATCGAACTCTACTTTGTGGGAACTAACTACCAACTTGCAGATTTGTTCACTAAACCATTAGATGAGAAAAGGTTTAACTTTCTTATCTCTAAGCTTGGCATGTTAAATCTTGAACCTTAACTTATTTTGTTCTTGATACATTCATGAAAAACAAAATACAAAATTTGAAAAGACAAAAAAAAACAATCAAATACAAAAATATAAAATTTTGGAAAAATAACAAAAAGATTTTTTTTCTTTTATATCTTAGTGGCTTACATATACTCTGTATGTAACTCGGGTTTTATAGTGTTATTTATATCTTAATGGTTTACATATGCTTTGTATGTAACCCATGCTTAAATGATTTATTTATTTCAAAATGGCTTATACATACTCTGTGTATAACCCGTTCTTAAAAGTTTTATTTATTTTCAAAAGAATTATTTTTCTTTTCAAAAGATTTTTGTTACTCTCAATTGTTGATATGAGAAGCTACGGATTGAACGCCTTTGTGTACTCTCTAGTTGTCTCATCCTGAACAATTGATTGAGTTAAATTTGTGCTTAAATGTTTTATTTGCATCCAACTTGTTGATGTAAGATGCAAAGGATCGAACACCTTTGTGTACTCCCTAGTAGTCTTACTATGAACATTGTTGTTGACGCAAAACTTTGTGTTTCTTAAAATCTTGTTCACTTTTAGACTCTCAAATTTTTCTGTATATATCACAACAAATATTTTACTCTTTTTGACTTCACAAAAACCAATTTTTGCTCTACCTTTCTATGAAAAACTTTTAAGATCTACCTTTGCATAGATTAAGGGGGAGTTAATGATTTCAAAAAAAAAAAAAAATTTAAAACTTCAAATGTGTTTTCAAATCATTTTCTTATACACATTTGATGATTTTCATCAAATGAAGTTCGGTGTTTAGTTTGCACATGAGCGATCCATTCACTCCATGAACTTCATCATCGCCGATGAGTTCTAACCCCGGAGTATTCACTTCTGTCGTTAATGATGATGGTCTCGTGCAAATAAGATGGAGGGAGTAAAGTTGAAAAGTGAGAGGTTATGATGATATGTTATGAGAAAAGGGTTAAAAGAAATAATACCCTTCCCAAAAACTCTCAAATCGCCGGGTACAACACATTTCTATCGAATGTCATTTGTTGATATCTTGATAAAGACTTCATGGACCACTCAAGTGTTTCTTAACAAATACTTGTTTCATTTCTCACGGAGATTTTTTACATTTCTATTGACTCTTCATTTGGAAGATGTTGATATTGAAAACGGGTGACATTCTGCTCCGGTCCCCAACTTCATTTGATCACGTTGTGTCTAGAGCTATCTTGCTTGATCATTATTTTGATCCTTCTTCATTTTCTTAAGACACATTTGAGTCATATCTTTGTGATATTATTGCATATCTATGTGATATAGCCGGAACATTTGTAGTGATATCTTAATTGATATTCTACTATGATCAAATGGAAATCCTACCAATGCTATCATCTTCTCCAACGTTGAACGTAGGTCTCATAATTACACGTGTGTAATTATTGAGTGAACGAGAAGTCTATCCGTGACCTCGGATGTTTCCTAAAAGTCTTTAAGGATAATAGATTGTGGTTATCGAACGCCTTAGGTGACACTGACCATGATTTCTATTCTTTAAAGCAATCTCGTAGTTGAAAAGCTACAAGACCGACCTATGTTAGAAAATTGCTTTGTGCATATTTCAATGATACATAGGAAATCCGAAAAATGTCATACATTTCTTTCGGTCATTTCATTAATCCTTTTGATTTTTGAACATGTTAACGGATCATCCTTATCCGGTTTTTCCATTTCTCATCTCACAAACAGAAAAACAACCAATATCATACTATAACATTTGTATCAACAACTTCAACCTTACATTTTAGTTACCTTTAGGATTCTTTGGGTTAGGACTATTGAATTGGGTTGATGGGTTGATGTTTGATATTTCTCCATGCAAATCTAGTTTTAACTTGTGATATTTTTTTTTCGTATTCGATCAATCAATGTTTGCATAATGACATTGGTTTCCAACTTTATCATTATGAGAGGGAGAAAAAGGTTATGATTGATTGAGAAAGAAAATCTTTGAGCTTGATTTGTGCAAACATGGAGTTAGTAAGAAGGTTGTTGTGAGTGTATGGAGGTTATGGATAAAAGATAAGAGAGAATATTTTATGGGATTGATGGGAAAACTTGCAATTAATGAAATTTCAGTCAATTGAGCTCAAATTTTCAGAATTGAGTTCTTGACTTGAAAAAGGATAATTACAAAGATAAGGATATGATGTTTAAAGATGCTCCAAAATGCTTACACTCATGAATTAAGGGGGAGCATGATTAATTCAAGTCTTGTTCAAAAGTTTAATCTCCAAAGTGTTTAAGGCAAAATGACAAAGATCAAAGCTACAAAAGTTGAAAGATTGATTGGAAGATTCAAGACAAAGAAGTAAAACTTTGAAAGAGTCTTCATCAACACATTTCATTCAAGATCTTCAAAGTCATATAATAATACTTGATCAAGAAGCTTCAATGCATATATCAAGGGGGAGAGTTTAAGTTTTTGATACTTCATTCAAAGGAAACAAATTTTCATTCAAGAATCGAAGATTGAAGAACCAAAGCCAAATTTATACCTTCCGCACTTCAAAAGACAACTCTGATTCATGGTGCAGCAATTTTCAAAGATTCTAAACTTATTCATTTTATTCTCTGTTCAAAAAGAACATTAAGAATTTCATCATGTTTTAACTTCAAGAAGTCCAAGACCAAGATTGATTCAAGTTCTCCAGAGACAGTGAGAAAGCTTTAAAGACTTGTTTCATCACACCAATTGTCTTCGCCATCGGGCTCATCAACTTAATTCCTACAAGCCAAAATAACACGTACTTCATTCATTACAATATATCACTAAGGGGGAGAATGTTAGAAATCCAATAATAGTGATAAATTGTAATTTAAGTTAGTGGACGTTGTTGTTGTTAAGACATGGTGAAATGTTTTCTAAGGTTGATGGATTAGGAGTGTCAATTAGCTTAATTGTAGATTTAGACTATAAATACCCTCAACTCCCTAGAAATCATAAGCCTTTGATCCATTTTTACATACAACTTAATTCAGATCGTCTCTCTCTCTCTTTCTAGAAAATCACACACACTAAACACACCAAGAACACACACACTTGAACCGCCATTGTTGAGATCGAATCAAGAGCAGAAATCGTGTTATTACAGTTAATCTCGATGATAACCAACCAACCGATAATATTTGTCTCATTTCAAAGGCTACGTCAAAGAATTCTTGGTTATGGCATAACCAAGAATGGTACTGAGTTCAAGAATGCCGTTTTTGATGAGTTTTGTAAATCCAAGGTCATTACTCACCAATTCTCTGCGGTTTGTACCCCACAACAAAACGGTGTCGTTGAAAGGAGAAATTGAACGCTAGTGGAAGCAGCAAGAACAATGCTTGCTTATTCCAAGTTGCCATCAAATATGTGGGCTGAAGCTGTTGACACTACTTGTCACACTCAAAATCGGTCCATCATCAACCAGCGTTTCGAAAAGACTCCTTATGTAAGGTACCTTATTGTTGTGTGGATCGTAATAAGACGTGATTCGTTATGTCAAGAGTGCGGAATCCTCTTAAGATAACTAGATTGCTATTTCCTTTTGTCGATTAATGAGCAATTAACCAACCCAAGGAGATGCATGATATGTCGTATTTTATGCCCATTTCCCATAGCTTAAAGTGGTTATTTAGTGACGTTTACGAGTCGTTTTCGTATACAATTGATGCGTTTATGGTATTTGTCAGTGTTTCAGGTGGAAAACAGGTACCTAAGCGATAACTTGAAGAAAACAAAGTTTCTGGAGCAAAACGAGTGCTTACGGACGTTTTACGGGGCACATAAGTGAAGATTAGAAGAAAGTCAAAGCTGGTCAAGCTGGTCAACGCAAGTCAACGTGAAACTGTGACGCAGTGTGGTTATGCGTTGCAGTAATTATAGTCAAGGTGAAACTGCTTCGCAGTTCAGTGAAACTGCGACGCAGTTTGACTATATACGACAGAAGGCCAGTCAATGAAAGTCAAAGTCAACAGAAAAGTCAAAGAAGAAATTGCGACGCAGTCTGGGACTGCGGCGCAGTTTATTGCCGAATCTGCTGAATTTGGTAAGCATATAAATAGCTGCAAAAACATTCCAAAAACCTATCTTTTCATATTCCAGACGATTTTGAGTCCTCTTTTTAGGGTTTTTCTCATATTTCATCAATTTGGAGGATTCTAGCTGTTGAATTAAATATAGTTTTAGGGAATTGGAATTAGAGTTTGTAGTCGGCAGGTGGGGTGCAAAATTTAGAGGAATATCTTCGTTTGGGTTTTGAATTCGAGCCACAACAGAAGTCAACTTCATCAGCCACAATCATATTCTCGTTTGATTCTCTTTTGTCTTTTATTATTAATAGTTGTTTAATTACAAGACTATATTAATATACAATATTATTATGGATTATACTTATATAATATTTGTTAGTTTTATTGTTCATGCCATGAGTAGCTAAATCTTTAATCATCTACTAAGATAAAGTGACACAATTGAATGATGGTTGCACTATTTTTGTAATTCAAGTTGATTTGATTTAACGTTGTTTCGTAATCTTAGCTTATTAATTCTTTGTTATTTAACTCTTAATTGCGGATAGTTTTTGCATGATCTAAGTGGTAACTTAGGTTGTGTAGAAGTTATTTTGATTGCTTGGTTAGAAGCGATTGTTTCTATGACGGGTACGGTAGAAAGTAATTAATAGTTAATAAGAGTTAACGGGTTAATGGTTGGGTACAATCAATAGACACAATTGTTATCTAAATAACCAAAACGATTAGTTGATTAGGAAAGTTATGAAAGGCGTCTCGGGGTATCGGTCTTAGTAATGGAACTAGTTAATTAAGGGAATTGAATAAAGTAACGAACTTGATGGGTACGGGGTGAGTCTTTGTTTAGTTCTCGGTTATTAATTAACATATTTAAATTGGTTCTTCATTTAAGTGCAACCTAAATAAGTTGTGTCATGAAGTCGAAGTAGATGATCTTTTAATTAATCTTGATATACAAATTCTCCTTTCAATAAATTCTACGAAATTTCTAACTCTTTTTAATTTTAAACTAACTTTTCAAAATTCAAGGTGACGGGAGTCCTTAAAATCCAAAACTCTTTTTAAACTACATTAAACTCGCTTGCTCTTAATTAGTCCCTGTGTTCGATCCTGGACTTACCTTTAAACTATATTGCATACGAACGGGTCCACTGGCCGAGAGTGTGTAGTAGTCAGTTCTAGGGTATTTCTTGTTTATAAATTTAAGACTAGATTTTACACATCAAGTTTTTGGCGCCGCTGCCGGGGACTTAGATTAAGTAGTTGTTCATTTTGTGATTCGATCCTTCCTTGCATTCATTTGTGAGGAAGTTATTTGTTTTAATAGATAGATTTTATTTTTTGTTTTAGTTTTATTTTTGTTAGTTTCTGGTGCGGTTAACGGTATTTCTTGTGGTGCGTGTGCAGGTGCTTTGTAGTTGATGAACACAAGAGCCTCTGGTAGACCTTTGCTTAGTCCTCAATCTAATCCAGGGAAAGCCAGACGACGCTTACTTAGATCAAACAACACAGAGCCCTCAAACACCGACAACATAGATTCAGGTACCAAAAACCGTGACCACCCAGACGTAGATTTGGATCAACATTACTCAAAGAAAGGTACAATGTCCGAGGTTCACTTAAGTGCTAAATTCTCCGAAGGTAGTGGTGTTTGAACCTAAATTAATTGGCTCAGTGACAAACAAAATTAAGGGGAACAACCACCGCAACTCCTGAGAATTCAGTGCGAACCTAACAAGTTCTTGATGAACCTAACGCGGCAGTGATTGTGGAATGATTGTGAATTGATTGAATATGATTGATTGACTGAATTAAATGTGAATTGAATGTGTCCCAATTGACAGCATTGAATTGAGCTTTTCTAGAAGTATATTTGGAAGACAGACAAACACTTTCGAGGATTCTAATATTGTCAGTTTCTTTTTAGTCGTAAAGACTGTAGTTTGACTTGTATTGATTATCATATGAATATTTATGTTTATATGTCATATATATAATTTCACATTACATATGTAACATGAACTAGTATCTCGAGCAGCATGCTAATAATATATGATCATGAGCCATACACTTCGAGCAAGACTTATGACTTAAGCCATATAACTCAGCCCAATGTATGATATAGATCCAGCCCAATGTATGATATCATGTACTCAAGAAACAAAGCTCCTGAGATTGCTCATGTATTATCATCTCTCGGGCATGCCTCCACCCTTGCATCTCGAGCCCCTTAGGTTAAATATCATATCCTTTCCATTCCTTTATTAGATCTTAATATATATATATATATAATTGAGGAGGCATCTCCGTAATCTCGAGAGCTTTAGACCATGCTTTATCTAGGAACGATTGTCATATATCGAGCTTGTCATATCTCGAGCATTACTTCCTCTGTCATATCTCGAGCATCATATCTCGAGCATATCTAATTTCTGTAAGTCCATCCCTTAATTTAAAATTAAATATATACCCTATATATTAGCTCGAGCAAGCATATCTCGAGCAAGCATATCTCGAGCTTCCTTCCTTTGTCATATCTCGAGTCTATCTTTGCATCTTGAGCCTCTTTGTCTCGGGTTATTTGACAATTGCTTTTATCCAATGGTTTTAACATTATGCTTAATTTCGTGAATATCTATACACGATCAAATCCCCCCAAGTTTGCATACAAATGGATTTTGACAAGACTTTTGTATGTAAACTTTTACTAGATCTTTTCTTCTACCTTATAATTTAGATTCTTCATTCTCCTGCAGGTGGGGATTTTTATTTTTTATTTTCTTTTTGTTCATTTTGTTGCTGTGCTGCCTTTATCTTGGTCGCTGCTTCCTCTAGTTTTTCCAAAGTATATATACTTCAACTTGTATTACTATTAACGTTGTTAATATATATATATATATCTTATATATATAAACTGAGAAATGGCTTGTCCATTAGGGGATGACTTCTATGCTTCAGCGTTTTAGGATAGGTTTTTTTTTTTTTTTTTTTTTTATTATGTATATTTGTTAATTGCAAGGAGATAGTAGGGGATAATGCTTATCCATGCCAATGAGCTATCAGGATTTAAATTTATGAAGCTCCCTAAAATAAAATTGTTGCCAGAAATAATTATATGATTATTAATATTTTGATGGCCTAAAAATGACTTTGACGTCATATTATTTATTTGACTATCCAAATATATTTATAATTATAAGCATATCCTCAGCTAATTTTGATAGATTAATAGTCCACATATGCATTTTTGTAGGTCTGGACTTTTATGACATATGTTATTTGTCTAAAGGTCCCCTTTGTAGATATATATATATATATATATTTGTATATGGTCTGCCTTATGCACATGATTTTATATGCATATATGCGACCTTATTTAGGATTTTTCCTTTTGTCAGGTTATATCCTCGGTTGGAATGGCCACTTAGAAAATATTTTGGATAGATATTATTTTGAATATTATTGTCATGTCTGAAGCTAGCGGTAGTCACAAGACTGGTAATGAGTCAAACAATGATCATGAGGTAGTTGACCAGGATGACTTAGTTGATGAGAGAGTTTCTCACCCTAGGGTAGATGAAACACCCTCCCGCCTTAGTGCTTTATTTATGAAAAAACTGATTTCTTCTCATCCATGACTATCCAAATACAACCCTGTTTTACCTACTAAGGATCAAAGAGCCCATCTCTCTCCTCCTGGCAAGGTTGCCCTTTATCGGGCTTACTTCACCTCTTCAAATGTTAGGCTTCCATTGACAAATTTTTATCTCAAGGTTCTATCTTATTATCAGATAGGTGTTGCTCAGATGCAACCAGTTGGTGCTGGAAAAATATCGACCTTTGAGATGATCTTGGCTGCTCTTGAACTTCCTCGTTCACTTTACCTATTTAGGAAGTGTTTTAGATTGTTTATTACTGGAGATTGGTTTACTGTTAAAGCTAGGCCAAAGTATGCTAAACTGATAACTCATGCTCCCGACACTATTAAGTTTTGGCGCTTCCATTTTTTTTTTGTTGATGCCACATTTATTCCTTCCGACAAGACTGCTTTGCTTGGTTGGACTCGAGATACCAGTAATAAGAAAGAATGCTCTCGTTTTATTAGGAAAATTAATGTATTGCCGGCTGAACATATGCTCAACCAAAAGCATCTTGAGAGGTTAAGGCAAGTGTCTATCCCATATAAGAGTTATGCAAAGTGTGAGGCTATTTTGGTTGTTGCCAAGATTAGCCAAGACTGGGAAGGAGATGCCCCTACTTTAGTTGATGAGTCCACTAGGAAATGTATGAATTTATTTTGTCTTTCTTTTTCTTATTATTGTTTGATGAAAATTTATTGTTTGCTAATATGTTTTGTTGTTGCAGCTATGGGTCTTTGGGAGAGCATGGGGGTGGATCTTGAGAAGCTTGAGCGACGCCAATCCCATGGTTCCCCTCCAAACCCTGCCTGAATGATGAAATCTTGGAAGAGCATGTTGAAGGCACTTCTCATGGTTCCCCTCCATCTAGGAGAATTTCTTTCTCTCCTGAGCGCCAAAATCTTGGAATTGATGGTACATCTCTTCGTGCATTCTCCTCCCTACCCACTGAAGAGGAGAGTGACAAAGCTATGGGTGACTTCTTTGAAAAGGAATGTCCTTCTACCTCTTCTCCCACTGGTATAAAACTTTATGTTATTTTGTTGGTGATGCTCTTTTTTTTTATTATATGTAAATAACCTTTTTTATTATAGGTGGACTTTCTTTAGGAGGTAGTCCTTCTGGAAAAAGGGGTGGGGGTGATCTTATTAGTCCTCCCCCGAAACGTTCAATGCCTCCCTTTGAAGCCTTTAAGAGCTTTACTTCTTCTTCTTTTACTTCTAATTCCATGGGTCCTCTCCGCTTGTCATTTGCGGGTGGTGGCTTGGAGGAGACTATCAATGACCTTGAGCCTATGAGACGTGTAGGATTTCATTGTACTGAATATCCTACTCTTCAGAGTATCACTGCTGATGAATGGAACGATTTAAGGCGTGCCAGTGCTTTTAATCTGGGCTATGATGATTCCACTCGTACCTTTAGCTTTCCTCCAAGTTGAGCGGGTTCCACCCTTCTTCCTCACCCTACCCATGAGTTTCGTAGGGGTTTGGGTAATGATTATTATGTGTATCCTCCATCTCTCAAACTTAAAGATGATTTGAGAGATCCCGAGGTAGCGAGACATTATGCAGACTCAGTGGTTCCCCCGCTTTTTGCTGCAGAGACTAGCTTTCTTTCCCTCACCCATTTGGCTAGGGTACGTTAATTTTCATCACTTTACTTTATTTTATTTTATTATTATTATTTTAATATCACTTGTTATTTTATGCAGTTGTATGATACTCATGCCGCACTTTCTTTTAATGCTGGGGCTGTCATGAGGGACAATTTTTTGAGGGAGCTTGTCATGCTGAAGAAGAAGATTGATGGATTGGAGTCTGAGATGAGTATGGTATATAGTAACCTTTCTGATTCTTTGCTTGAAGTGGAGAAAGAAAAAGATGACAAACGGTGCTTGGAGCAAGAGGTTCAACGACTTAGATCCAAGTTGGGAGTTAGTGAGGCTAGGGTTGGCGAGCTCAAAAAAGAGCTTGAGGGAGAGAGAACTAGGGGAAAAGAGTTGGAGACTCATGCTGAAAGGAGTACCCAGCTAAGGAGGGATACCCTTTTAGCCTTTCCTCGTTTGTTTAGGCTTGTTATGGATCATCCCGATGTGATGGGTGTACTTTGTGGGTTTTATCGGGCTGCAGTTGCTGTTGGAAGGCACTCAGCTACCTTAGATCTTGTTGGAGTTCATCCATCCATTGACCCCACTTCTCTTCCTTTCTATGACGAGTCTATCCCTGACAAGGCTCGAAAAGCTAAAGCTGCTTTTGTGGAAAAGTCTTTCCCTATATTGGATGCCATTGTTAAGGATCCAGGTGCCTCATTGAAGGACATATAGTCTCTTCTTACAGCCCGGCCAGAGGTACCTCCAGAGATTTAGTTTCATTTTACTTTTCCTTATATTTTTGATTTTATAACTTGTGCTCATGTATGAACTTTTATGACTTTCAGCTAGCTTGTCATTTATGTTTGGCTTGTAGCCTATGGTATGTGAACTTATTGCTTATGTAATTTGAATTAATCGGTTTGCTTGGTTAACCTTGTGTATGTAATGTATTACTCGCGAGTTTCATTTCCCAATGAGAAATGCTTATCTATTTCACCCGATGAGTGAAATGATGGATATTTTGTATGTTTTGATAGGGCATGTATTAATCAATATAACCCTTCCATTATGTATGCCACCCTATGAGTGGAAAAATTTTTGTGAATTTAAATTTGATGGGAATGAAGGTATTAGGACCTTTGTTCTTCCCCATTACTTCCCCATGAGAAGTCTTACCTTTTCATCCTATGAATGAGAAAGATGAAGGTTGTTTTGTCATGACATAATAATATAACCTTAATGCTTTAATAATTTTAAGAAAAAGTGCTACTTTATTCATAGTCTTTAAACATGATGACATACGATTGAGAAAACCAACTACATGGTAGCTTGCATCACAATTGCAAATAAGACTTTCTTACGTTAGTAGCACTTCCGGGTATTGGAGACCCAAGTTCTTACAAATAACACCTTTTGAGGTTAATAGCATTCCAAGTTCTGGGCACTGGATACCCATCAAGCTCTGTTAGGATGTATGATCCATCCCCATTTGCCTCCTTCACTTTGTATGGGCCCTCCCATTTTGGGCCTAGCTTGCCAAGGTCTTCCCTTCTACTTGCTTCATTTTTTCTCCAAACATGATCTCCTACCTTAAAGGTCATAGGGCTTACTTTCTTGTTATAGTACTTTGCCATTTGCCTCTTGTTTTCTGCTTGGCGAATGTGGGCCATTTCTCTTCTTTCCTCGATCAAATTCAAGTTTTCTCCGAGGGCTTCCTCATTCTGAGTAGGATCAAAATTAATGACTCTTTGTGTTGAGATAGTCAATTCTGGTGGGATTACGGCTTCTGTTCCATATACCAGGCTAAATGGAGTTTCCTGGGTGCTTCCTCTTGGGGTAGTTCTATGAGCCCATAAAACACCTGCAACTTCATCCACCCATCCTTTTCTTCACTTGCCCAACCTTGCCTTAATTCCCCCCAATATGGCCTTGTTCATGACCTCCACCTGGCCGTTGCCTTGGGGATGAGCTACTGAAGTGAACCTTTGTTGTATGTCCATGTCTTGGCACCATGTTTTGAAGGGATTCTCGACAAATTGCTTCCCATTATCACTAACCATCACATGGGGAACTCCGAATCTACAGACTATGTGTTCCCATACAAAATTGATCACTCGCTGGCCTATGATGGTTGCCAATGATTTTGCCTCTACCCACTTAGTGAAGTAGTCCACGGCTACTATCAAAAACTTCATCTTACCGATGCCTTGGGGAAATGGACCTACTATATCAATTCCCTACTTGTAAAATGGCCATGCTGTTGTAACGGGGATGAGGTCTCGTCTGGGTCTATTGGACATTCGTGCATGCATCTGACATGATTGGCACTTTTCAATTGCTTCCTTGGCATCTTGATATAAGGATGGCCAGAAGTATCCAAGTCTCATGATATTGGTTGTAACTGATCTTGGTCCAGCATGGATGCCGCATGTTCCACCATGCACTTCTTGGATGAGCTCTTTTGCTTTCAAGGAAGGATTTTCTGAACAAAGATCCTTCCATGATCAGATACATGGGTGCTTACATCCTTGTTTTCCTTGCACTCTCTTTATCTTCAGGGAGAGTTCCATCTTTGATGAAGTTATACAATGGAATCATCCAACATTCAGCTTCTTCAATTTGAGAGACTTCCTTTTTTGGCACTATTGATTTTTCTTCTAGTACCTCCACTAACACCTCTTTTGTAAGATGGGCAAAGATTAAAGATGCCAGCTTACTTAAGGCGTCTGCCTTCTTGTTTTGGCTTCTGGGAACCTGTTCTATATTGAATTTCTTGAATTCAGAAATAATCTTTCTGGCTTCCTCCAAATAAAGCTGCATAGTCTTTTGACTTGCCTCAAATGCTCCTTTTATTTGGTTTGCTACTAACTGGGAGTCCACGTAGGCATGGATTTTTTCCACCCCCATTTTCTTTGCTATTCTCAATCCAACTAGAAGGGCTTCATATTCAGCTTCATTATTTGAGGCTAGGAAGTCAAAACGAAGGGCATAGGTGTATTCTTTCTTATTTGGGTCAATGAGGATGAGACTTGCTCCTGACCCTCCAACACTAGAGGCTCCATCTGTAAAAAGAGTCCATGGTGGGCTTTCTTCTACCTTGCTTACATCTTCCTCCTCCCCCTCAACTTCTGCTAAAAAATCCGCCAAAATTTGGCCTTTCTTTGCATTTCTTGGTTGAAATGTTATTTCATGCTCTCCAAGCTCAATTGCCCACTTAGCTAGCCTGCCCGACACTTCTGGCTTTGATAGGACTTGCCTGATGGGCTTGTCTGTGAGAACTTGGATGGGATGACCTTGGAAATATCTTATGAGACGCCAGGCTGAATGGACTAAAGCAAGAGCTAACTTTTCCAAGGCTGGGTAGTTTATCTCGGGCCCTTTCAATGCCCGGCTAACGAAGTAAATGGACATCTGAGAACTTCCTCTGCCTGCCAACAACACAACACTTACACACTCTTTGGAGGCGCCCAAGTAAAGAGTGAGTGTTTCCCCAGGTATTGGAGCAGCAAGTGTAAGTAGGTGAGCCAAAAATTTCTTCATGTCTTGAAATGCCTTTTCAGCCTCCTTTGTCCAAGAAAAATCTTGTTTCCTTAAGCATCCCTTCAAAGTTTTAAAGAATGGAAGGGACCTATTAGTTGCTTTAGAAAGGAATCGTGCTAAAGAGGCCAGCTTTCCGTTTAAGCTTTGCACCTGCTTCTTTGTTTTCGGAGAAGGCATATCTACAACTGCTTGAATCTTCTTTGGGTTAGCTTTTATTCCCCTTGTAGTCACTATGTGACCCAAGAACTTCCCTTCTTCCATTCAACCTCTGGTAAGTGGCCCCAGCATTCTTCAAGCCAAAAGGCATTTTTTAGAAACAATAGATGCCTTGGTCTGTATGGAAGGCAGTCTTGTCTTCATCACTTTTCTTCATTGAGATCTGGTGATATCCCTTGTAAGAATCAAGGAAGTATTTTAACCTGAATCCATCTAGAGATTCCACCTTCCAACCTATTTCTGGGAGGGGGTAATTGTCTTTAGGACAAGCTTTGTTGATATCTTTAAAATCGACACAAAGCCTCCATGAGCCGTCCCCTTTCTTAACCATAACTGGGTTTGCTACCCATGTCTGGTATCTAACCTCTCTGCATATGCCTGCTTCGACCATCTTGTCTACCTGCTCGCAAGTAGATTTGCTTCTGTCATGAGCCATGCCTCTTTTCTTCTGCCTTATAGGGACTATGTTTGGATTAGCGTTCAAAGCATGTTCTGCAAACTTTCTTGGAACACCTGTCATATCTGTCGTTTCCCATGCAAAAACATCTAAACTTTCTTTCAGGAGGTTGATCAACTTGCATTTTGTTTCTTTGGGGAGTTGTGACCCAATGATAACTGGTTGCTCTGGGAATTTTCTATTTATGATTATCTTCTGCTCCGGGCACTCACTTGCTACTTCAACTGACAAGTCATGCTTCACTTCTTTTGGACTTTCCTTATTGACCTGCTTGCACTCCCTTGGCCATACCATGCATCCCTTTATCGTGGCTACCCTAGCTGGGGTGGGGAACTTAACCATCCCATGGATAGTTAATGGTATGGCTCCGAATTTCTGCATGGATGGCCTGCCGAGCAACACATTGTATGGTGAAGGTGCTCTAACAATGGTGAAGTCCACAACTTCAATTCTATGGAGTGGATATTCACCCATCATTACCTCCATACTTACTTCTCCAATGGGCCAAGTAGATTCACAATTGAAACCAACTAGTGGTGCCAAAGGCGGGCGTTTGAGGTCTCTAACTCTTTGAGGGAGTCTATTGAAGCAATGCTCATAAATAATGTCAATAGAGCTTCCATTATCTAAATATATTTTTCCAACTTCGAAGTTTGCCAAGCGAGCTTGTATGACTACAGGGTCTGAGGATAACGTTTCAACAGGTGGAAAGGAAATTGGCACCACTGCCCAACCTTCCAATACATTTGCTTTACGCTTTCCTGGATCTCTTCTTTGGTGTACCATACAAACATGTCCTTCTGCTGGACCCGGATCATCATTGTTTTCTTTTTTAACTAGTGCCTTTTGCCATGCGAAGGTTTTCTTTGTGGGAGCTTTTCTTCCCTGTTTGGCTCCAGGCACAAGGTGCTCTAACTTTCCTTCTTCTAAGGCCCTTTTGATTTCTGCTTGCAGTTCTCTGCAATCATTAGTATCATGACCGTGGTCCTCATGAAAGTCACAATACTTATTCATGTTTTTCTTTGCAGATCTGAGAGGAGGAGGGGCTTGAAAGTTGAGCCCACCCTCTCAGTTTTCAAAATCTCTTTTGGAGACTTTGTTAAGTCCACAAGATGGACACTTTTGCCATATTGAATGGGACTCTTATCTCTTCTGTCATCTGGACGGTCATCTCTTCTTGTATCTCTTCTGTAATCCTCCCTGCGGCCATCTCGTCTAATATCAAAACGAGGCCTTTTCCCTCCAGAGGGTCCTGCCCATGACTTATCTTTTCTTATCATTCCCCCTTACTAACGTGGAGGTTTCTCTGGAACAGAGATAATCATAGGCTCGATCAATGGCTTCTTTGAAAGTTTTGGGGACTTTTGTAGTCAACTTTTCTTGGAGGCCTCCGGGGTGCAAAGCAAGAGTAGCCAGAGATTTGTTGACTCTCTGGTAGACCGGGTATCCTTTGGCATTCTTGAGTGAATCTTAAGATGAACTCTCTGAGTGGCTCATTCTCCCTTTGCCTTATTAGGTGAGCCTCCAGGTGATTACGTTGGTGCTTCTTTTGTTGGATAAAATGGGCAACGAAATTTTCTTTCAAATCTTGAAAATATTTTTTATACTTCTTTCGGGTAAACCAGTGAACCAATCTCTAGCATGACCTTGCAAAGTTCCAGGAAACAAGTGGCAAGCCACCGGGTCTACCCATTTTTCTGTGAGTATTGCTTGATCGTATAATGCCAAGTGGTCTTCTGGATCCCTGGTGCCATCATAAGTCCCCACAACTGGAGGAACTTTTTGACCATCTGGGAATGGGTATTCTGCAATCCAATCACAGAATCTTGATTTGACGGCTGATCTTGGAATACTTACGGTTCGCGCTTGCCCTCCTGCCTCCTCACCAGATAATATTTTTAACATTTTCAACAATTCCTTTGGTGGGTTTGGTGGTGGTGTTGGTTCTGGACTAGGTTGCTGCTTCTTAAGCTGTTCCATCATTAAAGACATTAAAGACTCCATAGCCCCCTGAGAGATTGTTGGAGGAGGAGGTGGAGGTGGAGGTGGACTTGGTTTGAGTATATTGGTGAGCTGTGATAACCAATCTTGATTGGGTTGTTTTGTAATTTTAGAGGTGTGTGCGTGGGGAGGTAGTTAGGATGGCTCCCCTATAAGCTTTAGCAACTCAACCAAATGGCTTTCTTGGACAGTAATGGTCCCGGATGAGCTAGGGACAGGTTGCTCAACTGGGATTACTTGGTCACTTCCAAGTGAAGAGGATGTGATAGGTAAGGGTGTAACAGGAGGAGAAACTATTGGAATGACATTTTGAGCCTCATGACCCTTGTTTTTTAACAACCCTTGGGTGTTGGTGCCTGAGTCAGGTATGCCCACGAATGAGGTGTTGGGTGAGGATGATGTCCCTCTTACGGAGAACATTGACCCTATGGTACCCGACTCTTGGGTGGGTCTCGTAGTAACTATGTCCTCAGACGAGTATTGGAGTCTCGATCTTACATCCAATAAATTTTAATCAGAGATTCTTTTTCACCCCAGGTATGCTCACCATTAATTGCTTGCACATTTACAAGAGGTGGAGGAGTAATGGTGGTATCTTTTTTAGACTTTTCACCACCACTTGCCTCAACCTCCATAGACCCAGGTGAGGTTATTTTTGAAAGTGGAGTTTCCTCCCTGGCCATGCAAGACCAGGAAAAAGTGAAATGAAATGGTGATTTTGATTTTAATAGTAATGGAATCCGTTCAATAAACGGGTCCCACGGATGGCGCCAATGTTTGAACCTAAATTAATTGGCTCAGTGACAAACAAAATTAAACCGCAACTCCTGAGAATTCAGTGCGAACCTAACAAGTTCTTGACGAACCTAAGGCGGCAGTGATTGTGGAATGATTGTGAATTGATTGAATATGATTGATTGACTGAATTAAATGTGAATTGAATGTGTCCCGATTGACAGCATTGAATTGAGCTTTTATAGAAGTATATTTGGAAGATAGACAAACACTTTCGAGGATTCTAATATTGTCAGTTTCCTTTTAGTCGTAAAGACTGTAGTTTGACTTGTATTGATTATCATATGAATATTTATGTTTATATGTCATATATATAATTTCACATTACATATGTAACATGAACTAGTATCTCGAGCAGCATGCTAATAATATATGATCATGAGCCATACACTTCGAGCAAGACTTATGACTTAAGCCATATAACTCAGCCCAATGTATGATATAGATCCAACCCAATGTATGATATCATGTACTCAAGAAACAAAGCTCCTGAGATTGCTCATGTATTATCATATCTCGGGCATGCCTCCACCTTTGCATCTCGAGCCCCTTAGGTTAAATATCATAGCCTTTCCATTCCTTTATTAGATCTTAATATATATATATATATAATTGAGGAGGCATCTCCGTAATCTCGAGAGCTTTAGACCATGCTTTATCTAGCAACGATTGTCATATATCGAGCATTACTTCCTCTGTCATATCTCGAGCATCATATCTCGAGCATATCTAATTTTTGTAAGTCCATCCCTTAATTTAAAATTAAATATATACCCTATATATTAGCTCGAGCAAGCATATCTCGAGCTTCCTTCCTTTGTCATATCTCGAGTCTATCTTTGCATCTCGAGCCTCTTTGTCTCGGGTTTATTGACAATTGCTTTTATCCAATGGTTTTAACATTATGCTTAATTTCGTGATCTATACACGATCAAGTGGTTTGTTCAAAACTGGTGATAGCTCAGAGGAAGAAGATAATAGGGATAAAACTCATCAACTGGATTCAACAGAAATTCCTCGAGTAAATCTTCAAGTAACTCAACCAGTTAGAATTAGGAGAATGGGTGATCAAGAACCGGTAAACCCTAACAACCGTCTTTACGGTGACCGTAGGAGAAATGTACCCACTAATAGGGGTACTCCTATTCGCCTTCCAACCACCGGAGTTAATTTTTCTCTCAAAGGAAGTCATTTGAAAAGTGTGGAGGAAGAGAAGTTCGATGGGGTGACAAACAATGATCCGTATGGCCATTTGGAAAGGTTTGAGAAAATTTGTAGGTTTTACCACTATGGCGCGAATCAGGATGATAATGTGAAGCTTGAGCTCTTTCCACTCACTTTATGTGGAGAAGCTAAGGCATGGCTCAAGGAACAGCCAGACGATTTGTATACCACTTGGGATGAGCTTCGTGTTGGTTTTATTGATGAGTTCTATTCTATAAGGACTCAAAGACAGTTGGAAAACAAGATCAGGTCATTCACTCAAGATCCAGGGGAAGATGTAGTAGACGCTTGGAAACGGTATAAGGAGATGATTAGGAACTGTCCAGGAAACAATCTGAACACGGAAGCAGTGGTTGAAATTTTCTATGATGGTTTGCTCAAGAGAACTCGAAGGGAATTAGCCAGAGCATTTGGGGGTAGTTTGAACAATGTGACCCCTACTGAAGGGTACAAAATCCTAGATGATATGGCTAAGGAGTTTTTGGATCGTGGAGAACTTGTAAGCAATAGAACTGGAGGTAAGACTGTTGCAAAAGTGGAAAGTGGTGACGAGTCCAGTTTGGTTGCTGAAGTCAAAGCGCTCTCGAAGCAGATGAATGAGAGATTTGACAACCAAGAAATGAGGTTCAAAAACATTGAAAGAGATGTAAAGGTGATTGCTGATGGATGTGAGACATGCACTATTCAGAAGATTGTCCGGATAAGCCGGTTCAGGAAGTCAATTATGTGCTAAATCAGCAAGGGAACTTCAACCAGAACACCGGTTATCAGAACCAGCCATCAGGTACTTCTTTTTCCTCTTCCTCATTTAATAATGCTAATAATTCTGGTTTTAGTGGAAGCAGGTTTAGTAGGTTCAACAGTCAGCAGAATGTGAATGCTGAATTGAGAGATATCATGAAGGATTTGGTAGGTGCTCAGAAAGCTACCAATGAGAAGATGGCCTCTTAATGGGATGCTATGACTACTAGGTTGGATGGATTGGCAAATAAGCTTGAGCAAAGTTCGAAGAGTACTCAAGCAACGTTTCAGGATATTGAGGCAAAGCTTGAAAGGTTAGGAGCGTCGAACAGGCAGCCCGGTACTTTACCGAGCAATACCCAATAGAATTCTAAGCCTCAGCAGAACAATCAAGGATCTGGAACCAAATATAACCATCCAAACGCTAGGAATGAGCAAGTCAATGCTATCACAACAAGAGAAGGTAACACTTATGACTCTGCAAATGCTTTACCTAATGTTGTTACTCTTCTTGTGCAGGTTGAACCAGAAGGGACTGTGGATGAGGAGATCGAGATGGAACCGAACCCGGCCGTGAAGATCCCGGCCGTTCCATCTAAGAATGTTGAGAAACCTACTGTTGAGACACCTCCGGTGAAGCCCTACCAACCGAAGGTGCCGTTTCCTCAACGGTTGAAGCGGGGGAAGATCAAGGAGAACTTTAAGAAGTTCGTTGAGTTAATTCAAAATGTTAACATTACTGTTCCGTTAGTTGATCTCCTTGCAGGTATGCCCAACTACGCGAAGTTTCTCAAAGATCTTATTTCGGATAGGAAGAAGCTACAAGAAGACAAGACGGCAGTTATAAGTGCCGAGGTTTCTGCAATAATAAAGAACGAGATACCCCCTAAGCTTGATGATCCAGGGAGTTTTCTTATTTCTTGTTCTTTTGGTGTTGAGTTGTATAAGGCATTGGCCGATCTTGGGGCCAGCATTAATTTAATGCCTTACTCTGTTTATAAAAAGTGGTCTCTTGGTGCGTTGACCCTGACCCGCATGAGCATTAGGCTTGCGGATAAATCATTCCAATATCCCATGGGGATAGCGGAAAATTTACAGATTAAAGTGGGTCATTTGATTTTCCCGGTTGATTTTGTTATTCTAAAAATGGAGGCGGACATTAATGTACCTCTAATTTTAGGCCGACCATTCCTCATGACCGCGGATGCTATCATCCGGGTCAAGGACAAGGAAATCTCTCTAGGTGTCGGTGATGACCGGGTTGTTTTTAATGTAGATAAATCTCTTAAGCATCCGTACTCATGTGATGAATCTTGTTTCAGGATCGATGTGATCCAGGAGGAAGATGCTTTGGAAAAGGAGCTTATGGACTATTTGAATATGGAAGATGGACAAGCTTTGTTAGCTTGTAGTGAAGAAGAGCATGAGTTGGTTGAAGAAATGATGCATGAAATCATGGCTTTTAGTGTTGATGAAATTCCACCAGAAGATGAATCTTTTGAAGAGATCAAAGTTGATAGAAGCATCCGAGTGCTTACATCGGTTAAGAGCCCTCCAACCGATTTGGAACTCAAGCCACTTCCGGATCATTTGGAGTATGCATATTTAGAAGGTACATCTTTTATCACCGTTGTCATTTCATCTTCCTTGATGGAGGATGAAAAATCTAGGCTTATTACCGTGTTGAAAGCCCATAAAAAGGCCTTTGCATGGAAGATTTCTGATATTCCGGGTATAAGTCCAGAATTCTGTAAGCACACAATTAATTTTGTTGATAATGTTAAACCTGTTGTGCAAAGACAACGGAGATTGAATCCAAACATGAAGGATGTTGTTAAAAAAGAAGTTTTGAAGTTGTTAGATGTGGGAATCATATTCCCCATCTCAGATAGTTCATGGGTAAGTTCGGTACACTGTGTACCGAAGAAGGGTGGGATGACTGTTGTTTTAAATGACAAAAATGAATTAATTCCCACAAGAACTGTCATGGGGTGGAGGGTATGTATTGACTATCGGAAACTAAATGATGTGACCCGCAAGGATCACTTCCCATTGCCCTTTATCGATCAAATGCTCGAACGGCTCGTCGGGAATGAGTATTTTTGTTTTCTGGACGGGTTTTCCGGGTACTTCCAAATACCCATAGACCCGAAAGATCAAGAGAAGACCACATTTACTTGTCCCTATGGCACTTATGCCTATAGGAGGATGCCATTCGGTCTTTGTAATGCACCCGGGACTTTCCAACGTTGCATGAATGCCATTTTTCAGGATATGATAAAAACCTCCATGGAAGTATTCATGGATGATTTTTCAGTTTTTGGTAGTTCATTAGAAAATTGTTTAAAAAGTCTTGACAAGATGTTGGAGAGGTGTGAACGGGCACACTTGGTCTTGAATTCGGAA
The DNA here is from genome assembly GCF_010389155.1 of Erigeron canadensis. Classification (NCBI taxonomy): domain Eukaryota; kingdom Viridiplantae; phylum Streptophyta; class Magnoliopsida; order Asterales; family Asteraceae; genus Erigeron; species Erigeron canadensis. The sequence goes on along the minus strand of NC_057767.1, from coordinate 16,110,987 downwards.
AAATGTCACTTTATGGTCAAGGAGGGTATAGTTTTGGGACATAAAGTTTCTAAGGAAGGGTTAGAGGTTGATAAAGCTAAAATTGATGTGATAAGTAAGTTGCCTCCACCCACAAATGTTAAATCTGTTAGAAGCTTTCTTGGTCATGCGGGGTTTTACCGAAGGTTTATAAAAGATTTTTCTAAAATCACCCGGCCTATGACTAAGTTGTTAGAGGAAGATGTCCCATTTGTTTCTGATAAAGAATGTCTTGAAGCTTTCAACTTGCTTAAGGAGAGATTAACCAACGCCCCCATTATGACTCCACTCAATTGGTCTTTACCATTCGAGTTGATGTGTGACGCTAGTGATTATGCCTTAGGGGCCGTTTTAGGCCAAAGGGAGGATAAGCATTTCCGCCCTATCTCGTATGCTAGCAAGAATTTAAACCCTGCCCAACAGAACTACACTGTTACTGAAAAAGAGTTGTTGGCAGTTGTGTATGCTGTTGATAAATTTCGTCCCTACTTGGTCCTTAACAAGACCATTGTCTATACTAATCATTCTGCCTTGAGGTACTTGTTCTCGAAACAAGATGCCAAGCCCCGTCTAATTCGTTGGGTTTTGCTTCTGCAAGAATTCGACATTGAGATTAAAGACAAAAAGGGGGCTGAGAATGTGGCAGCTGACCATCTTAGTAGGCTCGAAAATCCTCATCGTGAGGAGTTACAAGAGCATGATATTAATGATAATTTTCCTGATGAGCTTTTGATGAAGATTGAAATAGGACCTTGGTTCGCCGATATTGCTAACTATCTTAGTTCAGGTGCAATTCCGGAAGATATGTCAGAGCAAGAACGGAGGAAACTCTTTACCGAGGCCAAACATTACTTTTGGGAAAATCCATTTTTGTTTAAAATTTGTGCAGATGGGATAATAAGGAGGTGTGTGGCTGATGATGAGACTCGCCAGATTCTTGATGCTTGTCACCATGGGCCAACCGGTGGACATTATGGAGCGTTAGTCACCGGTAAGAAAGTGTATGATGCTGGATTCAATTGGCCAACCGTGTTCAACGAAGCACACACTTTGGTAGAGGTTTGTGATGTGTGTCAGCGACAAGGTAATATTTCCAAACGTGATGAAATGCCTCAAAACTTTGTTCAGGTATGTGAAGTTTTCGATGTTTGGGGCATAGACTTTATGGGGCCTTTTCTCCCATCCAATAGGAATTTGTACATCCTTGTGGTTGTTGATTATGTTTCAAAGTGGGCCGAGGCGAAAGCCTTGCCAACAAATGACGCACGTGTCGTCTTTCATTTTCTGAAAAAGCTTTTCTGTAGGTTTGGAGTGCCCAAGGCCTTAATCAGTGACCGCAGAAGTCATTTCGCGAATCACCAACACGCTAAGGTGCTAAAGAGGTATGGTGTCAACCACCGTTTTTCAACCTCATATCACCCACAAACAAGTGGCCAAGTTGAAAACACGAATCGGACATTAAAAAGAATTCTTGAGAAAACCGTAGGAGATAACCCGAAGTCTTGGTCCACCAAGCTTGATGATGCTCTATGGGCATTTAGGATCGCCTACAAGAACCGATTGGGACAACCCCATTCCGGTTGCTTTATGGCAAGACTTGTCAACTTCCTATTGAAATTGAGCATAAGGCCTATTGGGCGCTCAAGAATTGTAACATGGACCTAGTTGAAGCCGGTGAGTTGAGGTCGATGCAACTAAATGAACTAGATGAACTTAGGTTGTATGCGTATGATAACTCTTTGTTGTATAAGGAATGAACAAAAGTTTGGCATGATCGTAGGCTTAGGAAAAAGGATTTTAAAGCCGGTGATAAGGTCTTGTTGTTCCTTGCTAAGTACAAGTTTAAACAACCCAAGTTGACTTCTAGGTGGATCGGCCCTTTTGTGATCAAACATGTGTATCCGTCTGGTTTTGTGGAATTGTTTAAATCGGATGGTACTTCGTTTATTGTGAATGGTCACAGGTTGAAGTTATATCATCAAGAGGAAGAAAGTGTGGGAGTCGTCGACGACGAGCTGCCCTTTTTCGAAATGAAGCAATGATGGAGAACTTCGAGTCTAGCTAAAGACTCGTTAATAAATTAAGCGCTTCGCAGGAGGCAACCCGTGTGTTGATGATTTTCTGTTTTTGTTAAATTTTTAGCAATTTCCATGTTTCTAAGGTGATTATGTCGAGCATTGCAGGTCTGGAGCTTCTCTACGCGATCCGGTAAGTTTTTCGTGGACGAAATTCAAGGTAAGTGTGGGGGTGACATTGCGACGCAGTCTGGTACACTGCAACGCAGTTTTTGGCCTAACACGAAATGCGACGCAGAAAAATCCTCGACAAATAAGAAGACTGTGACGCATATAGGTTGATGCGACGCAGTTTCGGTATTGTTCAGAAAATTCGAAAATCCAAAAAAAAAAAATATTATTAAAACGAACCTGCGACGCAGTATGGGAACTGCGACGCAGTTGGGTCAGATCTGGTCAAACAAATTAGAGGCCAGGGTTCTTTCACTTTTTACTTTTACCCTAAAATCTTCAAAGCAATTTCTCTCTCAAACATACCCTCCGATTTTTCTCCTTCTTTCTCATCTTAATTTCTTTGAGTTCTTATTTCTTTTGCACAATAATCAATCATGACAAGATCTGGAAAGGTTAGTATCCCCTCTTTAGCTTGTTTGTCTTGCATTATATAGATTTACTCATAGATTTGTTGTCATGCTTGAGTGAATAAGAACTCATGAATGGGTCGGGGGTTGTTCGTTTGTCAATAGATTGATTAATAGAATTCGCAGATAGATTAGGAGTTATGAAGTTTTGGTGTTTAATGGTTTGAGACCTTTGTTAAAACCCTCAGATTTTGTCCAGTATCATTAAGAGTGCGACGCAGTGTAACAACTTCGCCGCAGTTTGTTTGTCTAAGAGTGCGACGCAGTTACCAAACTGCGCCGTAGTATTTGATTTCGAGGTTAAGACTGCTTCGCAGTCCATCAAGACTGCGTCGCAGTCTGACCTTATGCAGGCCTAACCCCCTTATGGAAGATATATGGTGGATAATATTTTGGGGATTGAAAGTTTTGATTATTTGTCGTCTTTTTGCAGGCCCCCTCTACTAGTGGACGAAATCAGACGCACAGCTTCTTCTCACATAGGTGAGGAATCTTCACGGGCAGCTCAAGCCGTTGTGGCACCAGTTCCCGCTCTATCTGAACACGAATGGCTCACTTGGCCAAGAGCTTCACGGGAACAGAAAGCCGCTTATAATGAGCGGTTGGAAAAATTCCTTCACAAGGACATCAAAGAGCCCAGGTATCTTCCTGATGATATGCTTGACATGTTGGTTATACGAAGGGACATTGAGGGATTTCTGAGGCTGGTAGGTATGGAAAATGATGAGAATGGTAACCCTGTTGACCAAGAATTTCGAATGTGGATAGACATTTTTGGAAATAGGGAAATGGTTTGTAAGGAATGGTGCTTGGAATTCTTTTCAACTATCATTGTGAGCACCATTGACAAAGTGAAAAATATTTTTGATGAGAAATGCATACATTTTTGCTGTGGGGGGAGAGATCGATCTTTAACCATAGTTGAATTTGGAATTGCTACCGGGATGTACACTAGGGAGTTGGTAGATAATAATCAATTGCTTAGGAAAGTCTTGAGGATGGGACCTCGTACCGGGTTGGGATTCCTGGAGGGTAGTCAGAAGTCATACTACGCACAGATTTCTGGGGAGACTTGGAGTTTTAAGTCGAGGGTGAACTCTATTAAGTCACCTATTTTGAGTTTGTTTTTAAAGATGATTACATACTTGGTTGTCCAGCAATCAAATCAGCGGGACAAGGTGTATCTGGAGGATATGTGGTTGTTGAGGCTTTTTCATGAGGGCGCCCCATATAGATTAGCTTGTGCCCCTTACGTGGTAGCAAAGCATATGGGCACCCGAGGCATGAGGGATAGGAAGCTTGTTTGTGGCCATTATGTTACAAAATTGGTGAAATTCTTTGGTTGTGAAGGGGATCGAGCAAACATGGTGTTTAACTTGAATTGGAAACCTATGAAACCGTTTGAGTATCCGGATTTGAAGCGGTTTGGGTTACTTAAGCCTCAGACCAATAGAGGTTTTTACTCTTTGATTGATTTTGGTGATGCCGCCCCTGAGGGCGAGGAAGGTGATGCTGGTGAAGATACTGATGAAGAGATGGAGGAGGCAGCGGAGGAAGAACTGGTTAGACGCCCTAAGCGTCGTGCCAATTCCACTGCGGGAGCTTCTTCTGCTGTTCCTGCAGGTTTTGATTTCACATCTCTTCAGTCTGTTGTTGATCGGATGTTCGAATCTCAGCAGTCATTTTACACCCGCATGGATAGTTTCAGAGAGCAGGTTGGGGGAGATATGACTATGATGGGTTCTGGGCTTGGGAGAGTGGTATATGACTCGCGCCGTTACCAGCCCATGTGGGAGACACGGCTGAGAGGGTAGGAATTTAGCCCACCCGCTGATCTTCCCGACTACCGTCCACCCGCCATGTTTATCCCGCATCAGAGAGTCGGTGGCGGTTTTTACTTTCCTCCCGAGCATGTGGTCGAGGAGCCTCCCCGTCACGATCCAGGGGCACTAGGACCGGATATGCCGGTCCGATTTGGTTCTTATACAGGTACTTATGCTGGCATGGACGTGACCCAGGCAGGAGCTACTGAGCGGACTTATGTAGAACAGGTGGTTGGTTCTTTCTTTAATTATGGTAACCTTCCTGGTTACCAACATTATGCACCTCATCCTCCACCACAGTGAGTCATTTGCAAGTTGAAGAATGGAAAGCCGTCAGTCAGCTGGTTTTGATGGCTTGTACTATTTGTTTGAACAATTTCAATTCCCGTACTTTTTAATTTTTATTTTGTTGGTTTGTATCCACCCTTCGGGGTGATGAGACATCGTATTTTCTTTCCATTTCCTTAGAATAATCAGGTTAGAATGTGCATGCTTAACGTTGGTATGATTATGTTGGCTTTTGTTTGTGTTCATGTGTGATAGCAAGGTTGTCATTTGCATATGCTGGCAGTAAGTTCAACGCTCATATTCTTGTTGGCATCATTCGCGCATGGAACACCACATACACCCGGCAAGTTTTTCTTGTTCTTATTTTGATTTTTTAGTTTACTTTTCCCTATTTTCCTTAGGTTGGCTTACTTCTTGGACATTGAGGACATTGTCCAACTTAAGTGTGGGGGGGAGGTAAACAGGAAAAAGTCGGGAATTTTTGACGATTTTGCATGTTTGTCCTCGTAGTTAATTGCTTTTGTCACCTAATTATAGATATAATTGAGCAATGTAACTACACCTTGGTAAAAACTTTAATATGTAGAATGTGTTTTGACTGATTAACGTGGCAATCCCTTTTGGATTAATAACATTGCTAGCATGCTTATAGCACCAAAACACCAAATTTGTGAGATATTATTGATTCATTGCTAGTATGATAGGTGTTACGGTTTTGGAACTATTAACCTTGTAAATTTGTCCCTCTCTTAGGCTTTCGGATTTATCCGGGAGTAAGGGTCTCTTTTTGAGCTCTGAACTAGGATGTGCGAGTTTGAGGTTGATTTTCCATTTCTGGAATATGGCATTTGCTATGAGTGTGCCGGTGATTGCGTTGATTCTAGAACTTGTCCTTGTTGATCGTTCCGTTATTTTTCTATATGATGAAGAGGCAAAAATTAGGATTAAACCTCTGTTCTTTGTTTATTCACCATTTTGTTTCGTAAAAATCTATTATGTGCATGTTTTGTAAAGTGCTTAGTAGTTAACTGTACTGGTTAGTGAACCAACCGTTGAAAACCCGTATGTTGCACTCACTTTTAGTGCAAGAAACAATAGAAAACATGTTGTCATTAGCATGTTTTTTGTTGAATCTACCTAAATATTAAACTTCCCTCGCCATACCGATAGTCGAAGTCCTGGTGGGTCATTGGTTGCCTTTGCTAGATTGGATGGTTTGGGTTTTGCCTCATTATGTCGAGTCGGGATATTCTCATTTTATGGGGGTAGTTTGATTTCGTCATGGTTCGTGGATAAAGTCTAGATTGTTCATCTTAGCAACATTTTGTAATGATTTGTTACTGTTTCTTCGTTATGTAAGAGAATACCAATTAGTCAGAGTAAAAGTAGCTCACAAAAAAAAAATAAAAAAATAATATGAATAAAAAGAATAAAAGATTTGAAAAACAGAAAAAGAAAAAAAAATATAGAAAAAATGAAAAATGAGCTTGGGCTGGCAGTTGGTATTTCTCCTTTTTGTCAAATCATTTTATGTAAGTTGGTGCATTGTTGTAACCAACAAAGTGTTCTTGAATTGATATATCTGATTAAAATGTTTTAAGTTGGCAAGTTTGTTTAAGCCAATATTGGTTAGGTTTGGTTGGATAAGTTGTTTGATGGAGAATTTTTTTTTTTGGGATGTGGACCGTTGGCAACTAATGACATGGATTTGTTTGGACTAGACTATATGTGAAAAATTTGTTAAAATGTTGTGTTAGTTCTTTGTTAACACTAATTGTTCACGCCAAGTTCCCTATCCTGTTTAAATTAAAGTCCTCTTCTGATAGACATTATAGGGCGCATGCACCTTGGCGACTTAGGAACGATCCTTGTACAAGCCTATGGTTAAAAGATTATGCATCACGACTTGGCTACTGAGTGATTATTCAAATATTCAATCCCAAAAGAAAGTTAGTGGGAGTAGGATAGGCGAGATATCACTTGTTCATTTCATTTGTGCTTTGTCGTGTTATTAAGGCTTGTATATCAGTAAAAAATTATCGAACATTCCGGTTTTCATTTAGGATTAAAACTGCCTAACCATTTATTCTCATTTTTGATTATGGTTGAGCTTCTTTTTGATAACTGAAATGTGGGTCCATAATGCACCAAGGTTTGATTTGTTTTCAGTTTGGATTTGCTTGAGGATAAGCAAAGCTTAAGTGTGGGGGGATTTGATATGTCGTATTTTATGCCCATTTCCCATAGCTTAAAGTGGTTGTTTAGTGAGGTTTGCGAGTCGTTTTCGTATACAGTTGGTGCGTTTATGGTATTTGTCAGTGTTTCAAGTGGAAAACAGGTACCTAAGCGATAACTTGAAGAAAACGAAGTTTCTGGAGCAAAACGAGTGCTTACGAACGTTTTACAGGGCACATAAGTGAAGATTAGAAGAAAGTCAAAGCTGGTCAACGCAAGTCAACGTGAAACTACGACGTAGTGTGGTTATGCGTCGCAGTAATTATGGTCGAGGTTGAAACTGCTTCGCAGTTCAGCAAAACTGCGACGCAGTTTGACTATATACGACAGAAGGCCAGTCAATAAAAGTCAAAGTCAACAAAAAAGTCAAAGAAGAAACTGCGACGCAGTCTGGGACTGTGGCGCAGTTTATTGCCAAATCTGCTGAATTTGGTCAGCATATAAATAGCTGCAAAAACATTCCAAAAACCTATCTTTTGATATTCCAGACGATTTTGAGTCCTCTTTTTAGGGTTTTTCTCATATTTCATCTATTTGGAGGATTCTAGCTGTCGAATTAAATATAGTTTTAGGGAATTGGAATTAGAGTTTGTAGTCGGCAGGTGGGGTGCAAAATTTAGAGGAATATCTTCGTTTGGGTTTCGAATTCGAGCCACAACAGAAGTCAACTTCATCGGTCGCAATCATATTCTCGTTTGATTCTTTTTTCACTTTTATTATTAATAGTTGTTTAATTACAAGACTATATTAATATACAATATTATTATGGATTATACTTATATAATATTTGTTAGTTTTATTGTTATTGTCATGAGTAGCTAAATCTTTAATCATCTACTAAGATGAAGTGACACAATTGAATGATGGTTGCACTATTTTTATAATTCAAGTTGATTTGATTTAACGTTGTGTCGTAATCTTAGCTTATTAATTCTTTGTTATTTAACTCTTAATTGCCGATAGTTTTTACATGATCTAAGTGGTAACTTAGGTTGTGTAGAAGTTATTTTGATTGCTTGGTTAGAAGCGATTGTTTCTATGACGGGTACGGTAGAAAGTAATTAATAGTTAATAAGAGTTAACGGGTTAATGGTTGGGTACAATCAATAGACACAATTGTTATCTAAATAACCAAAACGTTAGTTGATTAGGAAAGTTATGAAAGACGTCTCGGGGTACCGGTCTTAGTAATGGAACTAGTTAATTAAGGGAATTGAATAAAGTAACGAACTTGACGGGTACGGGGTGAGTCTTTGTTTAGTTCTCGGTTATTAATTAACATATTTGAATTGGTTCTTCATTTAAGTGCAACCTAAATAAGTTGTGTCATGGAGTCGAAGTAGATGATCTTTTAATTAATCTTGATATACAAATTCTCTTTTCAATAAATTCTACGAAATTTCTAACTCTTTTTAATTTTAAACTAACTTTTCAAAATTCAAGGTGACAGGAGTCCTTAAAATCCAAGACTCTTTTTAAACTACATTAAACTCGCTTGCTCTTAATTAGTCCCTGTGTTCGATCCTGAACTTACCTTTAAACTATATTGCATACGAACGGGTCCACTGCCCGAGAGTGTGTAGTAGTCAGTTCTAGGGTATTTCTTGTTTATAAATTTAAGACTAGATTTTACACATCAATGTACAAGGCTTGTGGTTCGTGTAGTATATCACACGAAGGAACAATTAACCTTAATTCGTAGTTTTACCAAATAATACTCACGATTAACCTAATTCCGTAGGTCTTGTATTTATACTAGTTATGTATTGGTTCGTGTGGGCTTATGTAATACCCTCAAATTTCAATTAGGATAATTTACTTGGACTTATCTGGGTCCTTATCCCTAGAGGTTTATTAAGAGAATCGACCTTCTAAACATTCAAAGCATAGCGATAATTTCCCCCTAATACAGTGAAATGCCTTAGAAATGCCATAAACAATAACTATAATCATTCAATACGATCTCAAGCAATAAATTAGTTCTAATCAAACTTGGTGAAAGGTCAATGAACCAAAAATTTGATTTCGAGAAGTTGAGTTACATAAATAATTGTACAAGACTCACAAGTTGTGATAACAACCAAAAATCTCTATAAATGTCTAACAATTCAAACACAAAGCTAATTAAAGTACATTTGAATACAAAAATATAATGACCATCTTGAAAATAGATTTATAAACTATTATGTACATAATACTAAGCTTGAATAATAATAAGTACATAAATATATTGCAACATTTGAATAAGTCTTCCAATTAAAAGATATGCATACAACTTAAACTTATTATAAATATAAACTGTTATAAAATCCACCAATCAACATACAACTAACCCACTTATTCTTACACTCATACATAGATATACACCACATATACTTACACTCATGTATATATATCATGAACCTAGACATATGTTGGACTCCATACACATCAAATTCAAACTACACACCACTCACAACTTCACCTAGCCAATCCATAAGCCTCCACCACTTCAACCCACCTATTAGCTGTTGGAGTGTGATCATTTTATTATAAATCGCATGTACGGGAATAGTTTAAGCCTACAGGGTCACACGAAATGACACGGTAACTCTATATTATTAATTAGTATATTAAAGTAATATATTAATTAATTAGATCACGAAATGATTAATTTAAATATATTAAGGAGTTAAATTATATTTAATTAATTAAATGGAGGATTAAAATGTGAAATATGGAAATTAGAGTTGGGCTCTAAATCCATATGGGGGGCCGGTTGGATTAAGGCTAGGAAAGCCTTAATTCTAACTTGTTTTCCAAGATTGTTTTAACCTAATTATCCCATATATATAGAGGGCTTAATTCAAGGGTTTAAACACACATTCACATAAGAAAATTGTCTCTCCTCTCATCTCCTTTTGGGTTACGGCCGAACACCCTTTAAGGGTTTTGGCTATGTTCCATTCAATCCATATAAAACAAATACATATAATTAATACCTAGTATTAGTTATGGTATCTATGTTTTAGTTAGCCGACAACTTATATTGGTTTTCGATTGCTAAGGGGTTCGAATAAAAGGAGATTAAACAAAGGGTTTTGTTTGGTTCGTGATCGGGGTACTAGCATACGGTATAAGGGGTGTCTAGTGTGCGATCGTAGAGGGGTTTTGCTTTAAACTAATAATAATCTTATTATTAATAATATTATTGGAAGCTTTGCGCAAAGGTACACGTTTTGATTCTCTCTTTGTTAATTAATTTGATTGCATATACGTTTCTTTTCCGCTGCGTACTCGTGAATTGTTATATGTTTATGTTCTTATATTCTAACAGTGGTATCACGAGCCACATATGTGATCTATTAATTACAAAGATCAAAACTTGAAGGGGGGTTTAAGGGTTGGTTGATTTTAATTAATTATTAAATAATTAAAAGGTTGTTTTTCTTATTTTTAATTAATTAAATTGGATCTTGATTAAATAAAAATTAGGGTTTTTGTTTAATTCAAGTTTTAACCTTGCTCAATGGAGATTGAAACCCACAAACAAGTTTTGAATTGTGAATTGATATAAATTATGTGATGAATTGCATGATTATGTGTATTGTTTTATTTAATATTGTTAAATAAATAGTAAAATCACAAGAAATTCATGCAAAATTTTATTTTGATTTTACTGGATATATAAAGAGTTATATTATGCAAAGCATGTTGATCCAATAATTAGGGTTAATTATTAGATAGTTATGTGACAATGTGATTTTTGCGTGTAAATTTTTTGATGTGAGACAGTTTACTAGAAAAATCATATAAAATAATCTGTAATGAGTTAGAAGTCGTGCTTGGACTGTAGAAGCCCAACACATAGGGCAACAACTTTTTAGTTTTGGTCGAAAGCTGAACCGAACCAGAAACAGGAGTAAACTGGTCATCAAGCTGCTGGAAATTTCCAAACAGCATGTATATGTGTTTTATTTGCAACTTGTTTTGTTCAAAGGCTTACGCAATCAAGGTAACTTGATGCATGAGCCGGAATTGAACTTTTGCATGAACCATAATGACCATGTTTAGGTGGCCACCTTAACTTGTTACATGATTAAATAGTTTGGAAATTAGTAAGTTTATTAATTTTTGTATTTGTTTATAAGTTTGTATAAAGGTGATGCAAAAATTGGTTTTGAAAATAAACTTGACTAAGAACTATCGAAATAGAGATTTCATTAATAAAATTGGAGTCTTGCAACCTTGAGATACACCGGCTCACTCATTTGAACAAACTCTAAGAGAGGTATAAGTCGGAGTGCGCTAGCCTTCTAAAAGGGCGGGTTTTTAAATTGCGTTCATCGCATACCTTTGCCCTTGCGCTTCTTTGTGCGTTCAAATGGAGCTACCGAGCTCTCTTGTGTTGTAAGACTATACAAATGATTTTATTAAATATTATGTTCTGAAGATTATGCATGAGTCTGCAAACATAAACTTTTGATTCACATCAAATGCATTACCCATTTAAAGTTAAGTCAATGTCACCCACTTTGCTAAGAACACTTGCCAGTGCTTTTTGCTCTACGTGAGACGTAGGTGAATTGTATCTCTTCAAGGTAGATTACCACTCGTTGTCAGACAGCGGTGGACTATCTACATGTTCTTAATTGGGCGACTTAAAACGAGTTAAGAGGTGAGACCTTAACCCGTGGCATAAGATGGGACGAAACATGTTTACAAAACACTTAATACCCCTTTATAGTGTTGTTGTAAGTCCCATAATTCTAGGAGTTGCATGAATGCAATTATCGATTCTCGATTACCTTTTGAATACCGTCATTTCTAGCAGATCAACTGATGAAATGATTGTATGTCAAGTTAGATCCTAGCCTTAGTGAAAGTAATTTGTTAGATGAATTTAACGAGGGTAAATTACATTTCTTAAGGATTAATTATCGAAAATACCGATAATTGAACTTTTGTCTGTTTTGAAGATGGCAACAACAAATCCTTCTCAAAACATACACCAATCGGCTTTCAGGTCGATGCTAGATAGGAACAGACTTTCTGGAGCCAAACTTCAATGACTGGGTTCAAGTCATTGATGAGCAGACACCGTTGTTCCGGGAGCGAATGCTTCAACTTGAAAGTTGGCTGCATACAATGCTCGGTACGATAGACACAATGAGGTTGCTTGTTTAATGTTGGAAAGCATGAATGTCAACCTTCAAAGGCAATTTGAGCGTTCATTTCCATATGATATGCTCACTGAACTCAAGTCTTTGTACTAAAAGCAAGCCAGAGTGGATTTGTTCAACCTAGTTGATCAACTTCATGACTTGCGACACGAGCATGGAACATCGGTTAGTCCTCAAGTACTCTAGTTGAAGAGGTACTCATGGGCAATTGGAAAGGTTAAACTATGCTTATCATATGCATATTACTATTGGCATGAACCTAAAAAAGGGATTTTTTAGGAGTTCGTGTGCAATTGTAATATGCATAGCATTAGTAAAACCACAGCTAAACTTCATGTCATGTTATTTGAGTATGAGAAAGAGCTTCCAAGGAAATCTGCTACATCCTGAGTTCTTATGATCAAGGGGGGAAAGGTTCGGAAAGCAAAACAACCGTAAGCTAAGGGCAAGATTTTTGGTAAGAGAAAACAAGTTGTGTTTGTCTCAAAACCTTAAAAGACCCTTTTGGCAAAAGGAGCATACGGCTAAAGTATCTAGCTGAGTTGAATGTGAAGAAGAAGCAAGCTGGTGCGGCAAGTGCTTCAAGTATCTTCAAAATTGAATTATATGCGTTGTTATACAAATAATAGTTTAATAGCAAAGAGTCAAGTTTAACTTGGACTCTAATTATCTTTGACATAGTCATCTTGTTTAATTTTGTCAAGAAATGCATTTAAAGACTTCAAAGAGACGGTGTCTTACAAACAAATGATGAATCATTTGATAAATTGCGTAGGAAATCTTCATAATGAAGGGATCTTGAAATCAAATGATGAATCATTTGAAAAATGTGTTGTCGTTAGCAAGAAATGCATACTTCAAATTGAAGGGATCTTAAAATCAAATGATGAATCATTTGACAAGAGATCGTTAAATCAAATGATGAATCATTTGACAAATGCATGCCTTGTGTTTTCGGCAAGATGACAAGAATACTTTTTCCGCATAAAACCGGAGAGGGTTAAGGAATTACTTGGACTATTACATTCAGATGTATGTAGCCCATTTAGGCATGTGTCAAGGAAAGGCTAGCTACTTCATCATTTTCTATGAATGATTTCAGTCATTATGGTTATGTTTAATTGCTTAAACATAAACATAAAGTCTTTGAAATATTCAATGAATTTAAAATGAAGTGGAGAATCAACTCAATAGAACCATCAAGATTCTTTGCTCGGATCGAGATAAAGAATACTTAAGCCAAAAAGTTTAAGGATCATCTAAAAGCTTGTGGATTTATCCAAGAGCTTACTCCTATATAAGGGTATATGTGAAAGGAGAAATCAAACCTTGTTGAGCATGGTAAGATAAACGATGAACCTTAAGACTCTCCGATTTCATTTTGGGATTGTGCTCTAGAGATTGCTGCATGCATTCTCAATATGGTTCCAACCAAGAAAGTTGACAAGACACTACATGAATGTGGTGTCAAGTGCATCTTTGTAGGATACTCAAAGGAAACGATGGGTTACTACTTCTACTTTCCTACCGGAAACATTGTCAAAAACTTTTTGATTTGCTGAGTTCCTTGAAAGGAGACTCATATCTCAAGAGGACAGTGGGAGGATTGTTGAACTTGATGAGCATCAAGAAGATGTGTCAACTTCTAAAGATACTAGCAATCTTCAACTTGGGGGGGAAATGTTCAAAGAGATGAATCTCTAGGTGAACTACAAGTTGAAGATAAAGCGATTCCAGTTCGTAGGTTCTCAAGGACAATACATGTTCGTGAAAGATTAAATCTTATGATTGAATCTGAAGAACATGTAATGGGAGATTTGAATGAACCTCCTAATTTCAATGCTGCATTATCAGATCCGGAATCTGACAAATGGCTTGAAGCTGCGAATGTGGAAATGAAATCCATGAAAGACAATCAAGTCTGGAGCTTGGTTGATCTTCCACCAAATGGTAGAACCGTTGGGTGTAAATGGATCTTCAAGAAGAAGACCGACATGGATGGAAATATACACGCCTATAAAGCTCGTCTTGTGGCGAAAGGTTATACTCAACTTTTTGGAGTTGATTATGAGGAAACCTTTTCTCCGGTTGCGGACATTAGAGCTATTAGGTTCATCTTAGCCATAGCGGCGTCTATGACTATGAGATATGGCAAATGGATGTCAAAATCGCTTTCTTAAATGGTTTTCTAGACGAGGAAGTCTATATGGACCAACCTGAAAGTTTTGTCGATCTAAAACATCCCAACAAGGTATGCAAGCTTCAAAGGTCCATTTATGGACTAAAGCAAGCATCAAGGAGTTGGAATAAAAGGTTTGATGAAGAGATCAAAAGTTTGATTTTGTTCAGAATCCTGATGAGCCATGTGTATATCGCAAAGCTAGTGGGAGTAATGTTACTTTCCTTGTCTTGTATGTCGATGACATATTGATAATAGGAAATCACATTCCAATGTTGAAAGACGTTAAATCTTATCTTGGAAAGTGTTTCGCTATGAAAGACTTGGGTGAAGCAGCATTCATAATTGGAATCAAAATCTATAGAGATAGAAATAAACGGTTGATTGGATTAAGTCAAAGTGCTTATATTGATAAGCTCTTGAAGAGATTCAAGATGGAAAATTCTAAGCGCGGGAATTTGCCTATGCAAGAAGGACTTAATTTATCTAGCAAGAATGGTGCTTCTACACCTAAAAAGGTGGAGCGTGTGCAAAGAGATTCCTTATGCTTTGGCTATGGGATCTATCATGTACACGGTAAGATGTACTAGACCTGAAGTTGTGTTTCGCTCAAAATATTGTTAGCCGATATCAGCAAAATCCCGGAGTGGATCAATGAACTGCTGTGAAAAGTATTCTTAAGTACATGCAGGCTACTAAAGAATTATTCTTGGTGTATGGTTGAAATCCTGATCAAAATTCAAATGGTAATAGAATTTGTGATGTTGGATTTCATGACTGATGAAGATGTTTCAAGAATATCAGTCGGGATACGTCTTCATTTTCAATGAAGACACGGTGGAATGCTATGAGCTAATAGCAAACCACAGTTGCTATGTATGTAACAGAATCTTAGTATATTGTCGTCTCAGAGAAGACGACATGAAGGTTGTCTGGATTAGAAAGTTTATTTTTGGATTTTAATATGATCATCCTCAAATAACACACCTATGGAACTGTACTGTGATAATTCGGGAGCAATTATCATTGCCAATAAACCTGGGGTTCAGAAAGGTGTTAGACATTACCTGATAAGATATCACTACGTTCGTGAGCAAAGCGAATTGCGTGAAATCAAATTACTAAAAGTTCACACAGATTATAACTCAGCGGATCCTTTTACAAAGGTATTGTCAAAAGGAAAGGTTAATAAGTATGCCGTGGGCATAGGTTATTGCTAAGTTATATCATGTAAATCTGTGATTAGTATTTGGATGATGGGATGTTAAACATCTGTTATTTTAAATAAATGAATTTTTATACGCGGTATAAGTGGTTTCATTTTTATAATAATTGTGTCTTATATTTGCATGTTTAAATCCATGAATATTAGTTGAATATTCTAAATGTCTATTGTCAATTAATTATATGGGAATATAATTAAAGTAAGACAATTGTGAGAGATTGGTAAAAATATTTAAGGGAATATTTTGAAGATGGTGGATCGTACCAAACTCACATGATATTCAAAAGGTGAATATTAGACTTACCCCACAGAACGAATTATCATTTTATGGATCGGCGTCATTAAATGAAATTCGTGAAATGGTTACTTTATTTATCCTTTGACTTGAGATACAAGTGAGTTATGCATGTGTGGATTGCATTTCTTGATATAGTTCCTAACTGTCCTGAACAAGGCAGTAATAAAGGGCTATTTTCAGAAATGTTGAAAAAAGACATGGCCAGACACTTGTAGTCAATACAGGATTTTTTCCTTCAATTTGCAACTGAAGTATGATATTATTTGGCGCCCTCATTAATTAATTGAAAATGTTTGTGTGGCCACACCCAAATGAACTCAAGAGGTGGTCTTGACTAATTTGGTAATCTTAATTAATTATAGAAATGAGAAACATAATCGTTAAATTATGAAATGACATTGATCCATATTCATAATTAACAAGGGTATCTGAACAAAGGGATATTAAAGACTAAATCATTTCAACTTGGCAATTTAAGAATCTATTCTTAAATATTTCCGGGAGCATTAGAGTGTTGCTAGACGCCAACCAATGTTATTGCCTTTATAATAACATGCTCAAGTGGGAGCTGTTGGGGTGTGATCATTTTATTATAAATCACATGTATGGGAATAGTTTAAGCCTACGGGGTCACACGAAATGACACGGGAACTCTATATTATTAATTAGTATATTAAAGTAATATATTAATTAATTAGATCACGAAATGATTAATTTAAATATATTAAGGAGTTAAATTATATTTAATTAATTAAATGGAGGATTAAAATGTGAAATATGGAAATTAGAGTTGGGCTCTAAATCCATATGGGGGGCCGGTTGGATTAAGGCTAGGAAAGCCTTAATTCTAACTTGTTTTCCAAGATTGTTTTAACCTAATTATCCCATATATATAGAGGGCTTAATTCAAGGGTTTAAACACACATTCACATAAGAAAATTGTCTCTCCTCTCCTCTCCTTTTGGGTTACGGCCGAACACCCTTTAAGGGTTTTGGCTATGTTCCATTCAATCCATATAAAACAAATACATATAATTAATACCTAGTATTAGTTATGGTATCTATGTTTTAGTTAGCCGACAACTTATATTGGTTTTCGATTGCTAAGGGGTTCGAATAAAGGGAGATTAAACAAAGGGTTTTGTTTGGTTCGTGATCGGGGTACTAGCATACGGTATAAGGGGTGTCTAGTGTGCGATCGTAGAGGGGTTTTGCTTTAAACCCTAAACTAATAATAATCTTATTATTAATAATATTATTGGAAGCTTTGTGCAAAGGTACACGTTTCGATTCTCTCTTTGTTAATTAATTTGATTGAATATACGTTTCTTTTCCGCTGCGTACTCGTGAATTGTTATATGTTTATGTGCTTATATTCTAACATTAGCAAGCTCCCAACCCATTATTTCCCCCTCTCTCACGGCCATACACTCCCTCACACACCCACTCATTTCATTTTTGGTAAAACACAACACATACACATCTCAAAACTTCCTCTCAACTTTTCTTCACACTTTCTTCATATTTTCAGATTTAACAAGCAAAAATGGAGCTCAAAATCTAATATAATCTAATGTAATAATAATCCTTCATAATAATCTATCATCTAGAATCAAGTTGGAGTTCTTGGGGCTCTTGTATATCACGAAAATTCAGCCCAAATGCAAGCATTTTTCGGTTCATAAAAGGTTAAATCTTAAGTAAATCAACTATAATAATAAAGGGTTTTTACTTGGATTCATCAAGGGTTGTGTTGAGCAAGGAATAAGTGTTATTAGTAGCATAAGGGCCACGAAATTTTCTGCCCAATATCATCTCCAAAACCGAGTTCTTGAAGGGTATAAATCTTAATCCAATTACTAGTTTAATTTTGTTATAGTTTATCTTCAAAGATCTTTATAAAAAAAAAAAACCATGTTTTTCATTGATTTTCTTCTTGAAAATACACTTAATGAGGGCATGTTGATAGAATCTTTTCTTTCATGCTATTGCATGTCAAGATCTAGAGGAAAGATTCAAGGATTCAACTCAAATAAGACCCTAAAGTGATGGTTCATGAGAAAGCTTTCAAAGTAGTTGATGGATCTTCATAAAATTCGATTTGTGTTGATATAGATGGATCATATTTTCTGTGATTTTCATAAATGAACTTGTTTTTATGTTGTATGAAAGATTTGTTAAGAGATTTGTTCATAAAATGGTTAGATGGTCACATGTAATCACCTTATTGGATGATTTTTGCAAGAACTAAATTATTTGATGTTGTTGGGTGAAAGTTTTATAAATGATGATTGATGATCTTGAAATTGATTGAAATCTATATATTTGATGTTAAGAGATACAAAATAAAGTAACAATCTTGTTAGTGGTAATCTAGAGGCTAAAACAAGCAACCAACACCATTGGTGGGATGCATTAACCAATAAACATTCTGACAGAATTTATCTTCTGTCTTGTAACGAATAAACTGAACATGTGAGGGTATTTTCAAGAAAAACTATCAAAATAAAAGTTGTAGAGAAATGAGTTAATATTAACCTCCAACTAGAATTACTCAAAAATACTGAACCAAACGAAAGATATGATTTTTCTACTGAAACTGGTCAAACTGTTATTTTGTCTGATTATTTTATAAACTTTAACAATTTTTATCTCCTAATCCATAAGGTTCCAGGAGGTCATACTTGGTAGAAAGTAATTTCAATGTGTCGTGAATTTAAAATAAAATTATGGGATTTTTCTAACAATCAGAACATTAAGAACTTTTATAAAACTTCTGATATCGCAAGCAGTGCCCATTCGGGACAGTTTGTGTTTGGATAAATTTTAAGGACACCAAACATCATCTAAAAATTCACCAAAAATTTACAAAAATACTAGATACATATAAGTCACTGTGTAAAAATCATGAAGGTCCAAATAATTCGGCTTGACCCCAAAATAGTATCCAACATTTCATAAAAATTTGAAGTAAAAACAGAAAATTTTGAAAAAAGCTAATCATTAGTGTAATGGGCTAAAAGATGCACTAAAGACCATAATGGGCTAACCCGGCCCAAATACTAAACCCATAGAACCATAAATCAGTAGGCCCACTTGGCCCAACAAACCATATAGTCTAATAACCAATATAACCCATTAAGCACATAACCCAAATAAGGTTAAGCCCAATAACTAAATTAAGCCCAAGTCACTTAAAAACCCATCACATTTTGGCCCAATTGATAATGGCCCATAACACTTAAACTAATTTCATGAGATAAGTGTAATCAAAATAAAACAAAGATAATTAAGTGTGATAGGCATAAGTAATTATGTTAACCAAGCTATATATTGATATCACAAATGCTAATTCGCGCTAAAATCGGTTACACAACAAATGATGAATAAGGATAACATAACTTAATATGACATTTCTATATGATACCTAAGATGCCAAGTGAAACCACAAATGAATCCAAGTTACCAAAAATCTAACAACTTATAACTACGCACGTCATTAAAGTAACCTTTTACACCATCAATCTCTACAACCAAAACGATGCGAATGTTAACAATATACTTGGATCTCACAATTGATAGCAACATAATGAAAGTGGCATTTCTAAGTGATGGCTTAAGATAGGAACTTACATATATTAGTCCTATCGTAGGGATAGTCTTGGCTTGAAATATGATGGAGGAACATAATGGATATATGGTCAAGGAAGTTATAGATGGGAAGTACCCATTTTGGATAGATGAGTATAATATGCGGCATATCAAGGTGAGTCATAGCCCCCTTTCAAACAATTTTATGCGTTTAATTATCGGGGTGAAAAGCATGATATATAAATTAAATTGATTTTATATATATATATGAAATGATTCTTGATATAATGATTATGAAATGAAATTGTTTCGTATGTTCAAAGTGATAAATGTTTTATGAAGAACTTGAGTTCTGTCAACCCGTTTTCTTTCGGTACACTACTATTTACTCCGAAAGTGGAGGCCTGTAGTTAGAGAGTTGCGCAACTAGGTGTCATCCACCCACCCATAAGTGTAACGGTGGAAGGTTGGTTGCCTTCGTGACGACCCTCACTTCCAGTCCGACCATAGTGGTGCTCTAGCTACCTTATATTTAAATGGTCGTCTCCATGGCACGACCCTATTATTATTAATACGGCACTTGATTGACAGCTTGTGCCATGAAATGAATTATATATATATTGTTGGACTTGATAAAATGGTAGTAGTAGTGGCTCAAGCATTTACTCATCAAAATTATGTAAATTATGCCTTTGTGGCTAAATGAAATTGATATTGAATTATGCCCTTGTGGCTAAGTGAAATTGATATTAATATTGTTGATAATTGGAAATTGTTTGAACATACGGATTGGGTATCGTCCCTCATATGATATCTTGAAAGACGTTGAAATTGGTGATATTGAAATGATTTTGGTAACCGAATGATTTTGGTATGATATACGATTAATCGATTTATATACTTTTTCTCTCATGATGATTTGACAAATGAGAACCTGAAATTTTACTATGGATTTTTCCAAGTCTTGATATGACATATGGTATTTGGAAACTTGATAACATGATATGAAAATTTTCTCTGTCATATGGTTTGGATATTTCGAAATGTAATAGTAATCGGTTTGCTAAGTATTAATACGGTGATGTACCAAGATTTATATAAAAACCTATGCACTCACCAACTACGTTTTCGTAGTTGACACTTTTCTTCATGCTTTTCAGGAAATAAGCTTAAGCATTGAGGATTTATATGCTTCATGATTATTTGCATTGCACTTTGGAGTCAAAGATCAAACCTTGTGATAGGCAATGGAATCCGCCTTGATCATTGTAGTTTACTATTTCATGTGCTTGTTACTTGGTTCGTGGACTTAATATCCAAGTATGGTGGACACATTTATACTTGGAAATTGGTTCACATGTTTGTACATTGTAAATTTCTTTTTATCAAATAGAGTTATGGTGAATGTTATTTATAATCCTTTGTCTGAATACTCGACTTTCTGTACATCTTATTGTTCCGCCTTAGTTGGGGTGTTACAGCTTAGGCCTTAATCGGAGGATTAGGCCCGAAACAATAATCAATTCGATCTGCCTCGTGCTGACGTCAGCACGAGGCCAGTCCTACATGCTGATGAGTTCGACCCTTTGATTCTTTATTTTACTTCGTTTGGCTCGTACATAACATTCAATCATCGTTTGAGTATTCTATGACACTTATAAACCTTGATTCTATGTTCTTGTACCTGCAAAACAATATATAACACACAAACACAATACAAAACATCAACAGATATAATATTGAAGTTCAAACGTTATCATTAAATATGAACACAAGTTCTTATTTAAATGATTACAAACATAGTTCCTAAAACATAAACGATAATCAAATCTATGTTGCGATTGTCACAACGAATCTGCATCTACAGACTCCCCCTTGACGATTGCAACTAGATCTCTTTAAAGTTTTCAAAACTTGAACTTCAAAGTTATCCATTAAACAAAAGTCTTGTGCTATTCGCATGAATTCTCTCTTGCAAACAATGTGCGAGAATGTTGCGATTGCGCCTTTCTTCAACTCTCCAAAATTCCACTGTTGAACAAGATGTATCCAAAAGTCTTCTCTGATCACCTCTTGACAAGTTGACAACCTGCATTGGATCATACATGCGTAGCAACATTTGTTCTTGTGAATCATCTACAAACATTTGTGCTTCGCCTGACTTGATATCCATTTGCCAAAAAATCATCTCTGTCAGCATATCTTGATCCCATTTGATAGCGGGAACCTTTTTAACACATTTAATCCTTCGTTGTTTAAAACGAAATGTGCCATCTTGATTCTTAATCTTCTTCAAAGGTGTTGGCTTAATCAACCTTTCTTCTGGCTTCAGACCTCTGTCACTGAAATTCCTAATTCTTTCATCTCTGAATCTATTCCAGTAGAGATCTGCAAGTCCATTGCTCTGAAGATTAACAAACCATTGTCTTCCCAAATCTATCATGTCAGAATCACTAAGAGAGTGGAAATGTCTTTGACTCATTGACATATATTGGCATCCCTTTTTTCTCTTGATAACAAATAAATCGATTCTTTGATCGTAAAACCAACTTTGTATCACTGAGAAGTACTTGGGTGCATCCTTGTCTGAGACAAACTCCCAAAACATCGATGGCTTATACGTATCACGTATTACCAAACCAGTATGTCCTCTATAACCTGGAATCAGTCTATTAATAATAAACTCATGATCTTGCTGCACCGGAGGTATATTAAATCTTCCAAGATCAACCTCTCGTGTAGCATCTATATTCCAGAATAGATCAAAAATATTATCATGTCATTCATCTATTATGTTCGCATATACAGCAAACCTCAAACTTGCCGCATTGTCAGGTTCATCTGGACTTTCTCTGATTGGATTAAGATTGAGATGTTCCACTTCAGCTATTGGTTCAACTTGAATGACTTCATCTTCATTAAAGACACGATCAAAGTCATAAGGTATATCAAGCAACCTTTTTCTATCAGCTTCTGAAGTAATAAACTCTCCTTCTTCCATATCTTCATCATTGATACTTTCTAGATTTTCTTCAGCATCAAGATCGTTCAATGCGCCTATCTTTTGAAGCTAATCTGCAATACAAACGATTTACATATACAAAGATAAAGAACATAAATCATAAGTCAAGACATAATAAAATAGTATAAATACATAAACGAAATTAAAATAAATAATACTATATCATAAATATAATGTAACAATTACATTAATATTTATCTTATAATCTTTATCTATTTTAACTTACAACAATAATATTATATCATAAATATAATGTAACAAATACATTCATATTTTTCTTATAATTATTACAAAAACAAAAATCTTTAGCACTAAGGTTCATAATCCGAATCTAAATCCGAATCTGACTCTGACTCTGAAGATGTATGAGTTAACCCTGACTGTTCTTTCATTTGATCCCTAAGTGATCCTGGATCATAATAATTATCATAATCCATAATCTCTGCTCTAGCTCTCATATGATCTTGTGGATCATATCCCAATCTCTTTTCTAGTCTATGCACAATTAATGGGTGCAAATCTGACTCTGTAGAGGCATTGGTAGTAGAATCAGTCTTAGTTGACTCACTATCTTGAGTAGATTTTCCTTTGCTAAGATTCTCCTTTTCTATATGATTATGAGGATCATTCACTAGCTTTTCTTGAATATCCCTTTCTATTCTATTAGAATTAGAATCGGAGTAACCTGAATTGGAATCTTCCTCATCATCATTGTTAGGATCATCAGGATCTGCATCTGGAGCAGCCATCACAGCTTTGCCTTTATCTTGAGTCCTAGAAGTACTAGCACCAACTATACTAGCAATCTCTGAATCTCTTTGTCTTGGCGACTCCCCCTGAATATTTGCAGTCTCTGTATCCATAGCATCACCAGCATCTTCTTGATCTTGATCCTTATTCTCTGGCTCACCAACATCTGGTTGCCGTTGTTGATTTGGATCTTGAGCTCGATCTTGATCATCATGATCATCATCTCTAGTCTTCTTTGCTAGCTCATCATCCTTACAACCATCTTTATCTCCCCCTTGAGCCAAGAATTGGTCAAGTGTAGAACCAAGAGAATGAACAAGAGATGTCATTACGTCCATCTCTTCTTGATGCTTAGCAGCTTGGAGCTTTAGCTGATTCTCCAAAGCTGTAAACCTCAACTCTAACATCTTCTTCTCAGAAAATAAACGACTCAGCTGCACTTGAACAGGAACAACTGGACGTGACGTAGAAGCAACATCAGATGTAGAGGCATGAGGTGGCATCATAGCTTCAAAAGAAGGCATACGAGCACTGAAAGTTCCTGTGGGAGGCATCTGAGGGTGTTGCAAAGGCCTAGGTGCAACAAGTGTCGGCTCTGGCTCTTGATGAACTGTAGACTCCGGAGCAGTAGGAATCATAACAGTTGTAGACTCAGTAACAACTTGTGCGCGAGAACCAATTCCTCTAATGATAAACTTTGGTCTCGACCTTCTCTCCCCAACACCAACATTAGCAGAAGTAGTAGACACCGAAATAGGAACATCTGAAACTGAAGCTCTTAAAGCAGCAACCAATGGAGTATCACCAACATTAGGTGCATGAGACCTCTCCATGGCTTCATTATAAGCAGCAAACTCTCTATCAACTTTAGCCTGAGATTCGCTGAGAAGTTGGAAATCTTTCCATAGTGTCAACAACTTTTCCTTGTCTTCTTCTTCGCTTCGGCAATCTTTCTTCCTCTTCTTCATCTTCTTCTGAGTCATCACCAGCATTAACAGTAACTGGTAGCTCAAAAGGACCAAAATCATCACCAACTGGAGCAGAGGTAGAAATAGAAACTCCAGAAGTTGGTGGAACAAGATCTGGATCATGCTCCAGATCTCCAGCATATAGAGGAACATCATTGAGTCCCTCAAACTGATCAACTCGCTCTTCTTGAGGATTATCTTGAGCCTGATCATCATCATTGAGTCCCTCAAACTGATCATCTTGCTCTTCTTGAGGATTATCTTGAGCCTGATCATCATCATCAGCAGTAGCAATAGGTTCTTCATCTTTCCAACCTTGACTAGGAGCAACATAGTCAGGATTTATGAGATGTCCGAACAATGATGGATTGGCAACATTATCAGGAATACCATGACCTGCAAAGCGTTTCATACTCTCAACAAACACCTTGTGAGTCAGACGACCAAAATTGAAAGTAGGACCATCAAACGGTAAACATGCTATTCTGTGCTGAATGATTATCATCACAAATCTTGGAAACAGAAAGAATTTCTTATCGTTTCCAAATGCTCTCAACTGCTTTACAAAATTATCATATATGTACTGAGAAAAGCTGTAGGGCTTGTTCAGCACAAGAGCAACCATCTGAGAAGCAGTAAAAATGTTCAACTCATCATGACCTGCACTCCAATGACTAAGGGACCTCAATAAGTAGTAGGCAAGCAATCTCGATTTGCCTAGAAGACGATTCTTGCGATAAGGATGAGTAATATCACCAACATATCCCATACGCCTAAGAGCACCGTCACAAAAGCTTTCTTCAAACTCAACAGGACCTTGCTCCATATCATCAGTACCTAAGTCTAAAATAGTCCTTAAGTCTCTAGTAGTAAACTGAATGTTACGTCCAGCAACAGTAGTGCGAATCATAGTATGATCACCAACTTGCACCAATCTGGTTGAGTTCCAGAATTCAGTAATAAGACTTATGACCAACGGAGGATTCTTGGTCAAAGCAAAGCAAATACGAGAGTGTGCTAGATACTAGAGGACACCGTGAAACTCTGGTGTGCATCCTGCCATACCTGCACAAAACAAACAAAAACGACAAGAAAAGCTGTTAGAAATCCAAAAATAGTGATAAGTTGTAATTTAAGTTAGTGGACTTAATTGTTGTTAAGACATGGTGAAATGATTTCTAATGTTGAGGGGTTAGATATGACAATAAGGATATTTGTAATATTAGAGTATAAATACCCTCAATACATTAGAAATCATAGCAACCAATAAGCCTTTAATCCATTTTTACACATACAACATATGCAGATCGTCTCTTTCTCTCTCTCTCTAGAAAAACACACACACTAAACACACCAAGAACACACACACTTGAAACGCCATTGTTGAGATCGAATCAATAACAGAAATCGTGTTATTACATGTGGTATCAGAGCAAAACATCACTTTGATATCGATCCATAACTTATTTTGATCTCAATTTTCATTCAATTTCATTTCAAAAACCGTTTTTCATACCATCACTGTTTCATCATTTTTCACCAGAAAAATCACATAAAATCATCAATTTTTGGTCACCATTAGATTCCTGATAGCTTTAAACATAATCCTGTCAAGTTTCAAGTTCCAATTCGATCTAAATCTCTAGATTGAAATTTTTAGTTTTGGCGCTAAAAATATAAAAATTGGGTTTTGATTCTGTTGTGTTATAGGCTGAATTGTGTATTAGGATTTGTTGCGGACATAATTACAAACGTTTTGCAAGTAATTTCACATTCTAACACTCAGTAAATCAAAAGTTATTGAAGCTTGAAAATTCATCAATGGAGTTTTTACTTTGTGTTCTGTTGGAGAAGACGACCTCAAACGATCTTCACTAGGACGATCTTCATAAGATCGTCTCAGTATTTGATTCTTCATACTTGATACATTCTGTGTTGTGGCTTGTAGGATGATCCTCACAAGATCGTTCTAGCAAGTGTGGTTGTTGGAAAAGTGTTGTTTGTGGCTAACTGATCCATTTTGGATTGGTTTGGTCAAAATTCAAGGCAGAAACTAAGACGATCTTGCCAAGATCGTCTCAGTTACCTGACTACTAAGACGATCTTGACCAAGATCGTCTTAGTGTCTGTTGTTTGTTGAGTTGGTGTGGTTGATCATTTGAAGTTGTTGTGATTGGGAATCACACACTTCCTGGGTAACTGATCATTATTGATTGGTTTTGCTCAAATCAAATCTCTTCCAATTCAAATCAAATCTCTGTCCAAAATTTTCAAAAACACTTAGAAAAATTTCCAAGTCTTCTAAAACGATCTTATCAAGACCATTTCATTTCCTTGATCAAAATTCCAAGATGATCTCTTTTTAGATCGTTTCATTTCTAAAGTTCTTTATACTTCAATTTCATTTTCAATTTCCTTTAATTCCTTTTCAGTTTCCATTTCCAAAACTCAAAATCATTCCTCAATTTCAGTTTTATTCAATACTTAGCCAAAGTTCATCAAATTTCATTCAAGACGATCTTCTTTGAATCGTCTCATTCTTCTTAAACTCAAGACGATTTGTTTCAAGTCGTTCTTGCTTTCATTCATCTAGGACGATCTCTTCTAAGACGATCTAATCCTAAGACGATCTTCCCAAGATCGTTTCATCTTCTGAAATTTTCAACTTTCATTCCAATTCAAGTTGGCTCCAAGAGATGGTGTTTCTGACAAATTATATCAAGCTCTTGCCGCAGTTACCAAGCACTTCAAGAAAAAGTACTACAAAGCGAGGCCAACCAACAACAATCTCCGCACTTCTTCCACAAGTGCATTTCCCAAGAAGGAACACTATCATTCAAAGAATAATGGTCAAGGTGAATCAAGTGGATCCAAGCATGTGGAAAAGAAAGTTGAAGGTTATGACAAACAAGTTGTTGAGAAGGGGAAAGCTTCTGATAAAAAGTGCTACAACTGTGGTATTCCTGGTCATTTTGCAATTGATTGCAAACAACCCCGCAAGAAAAACTATGAGTACTACAAGCAGAAGATGCTTTTAGCAAAGCAAGTGGAAGTTGGTCATGCGTTGCTGGCTGAAGATGACAAGTGGATTTTGCTATCAGATAATGAAGATGAAAATCTCTCTGCAAATGTGTGCTTCATGGCGAGGTTGGCCAAGAACAAAGCATTTGAAGCTGAAAGCACTGATGAAGAGTACCCGGATGATGAGGTAAATCTACACTCTACGTTTTCTTTAGTTAAAGGTAAAGAGTCATTTGATTTAGCTTTATATAACTTGACAACTCATATGACGTCTTTAGCCAACAAAAATAAGAAGTTGAAAAATAGTATTTCATTTTCTAAAAGTAAATTTTCAAAACTCTTTGAAGAACATTCGAAATTACTTTTTGATTATGATACTATTAAACAAGATTTTCAAATCTACAAAGATCAAATGTTGGTTAAAGAGTGTGAGTTGAATGCATCTCCTGATTCTAAGTTATTGCATAAGTGTTATAAACTTGAAAAGAGCCATTCATGATCTTGAAAAAGCCAATCAAGATCTTGAAATTCAAAAGACCAATGAGTGGCTTCGGGCCAATGCAAGACAAATGGATGTTGATATTCTTAACAAGAAACTTTTAGAATCCAAACCTAACAATATTGAACTTGAACGAAAGATTTCTGATTTAAATCATACTTGTTTTTTGAAAGGCATTGAGATTGAAACTCTTCAAAACCAAATAGAGGAATTTAAAAAGAATATACTTTTCTATCAAGAGAAGTTATATAAAGTCGAACAAAACCCTCTTTTGGATTTTACCGCCTAATTCAACAAGTCAAAGATTGACAGATCGGAACTTCTTCATGGGTTGGAATTTGAGAATATCTCTCCATTACAAAAAGCCAAAGACCAAATTGAACCTCTGTATGATGAAAAATTTCTTCGCCTTGGTATGGTACAACAATTTATTCGTCCACTGGATGACGAATTTGAGACTGATGATGTTGAGAAAATACCTCAAAATGATTTTTTGGTTAACTATGATGTTATTAATGCTTCAAATAACTCGAAAGAATCTTCAATTTTCAAATTGGAAGAAATAGCATCAAATTTTCAAAACCAAGAGTCAGTTGGTAATTCACCAAAACCTACTAAAATGTATGTTCCATCTACCATTTTAGAAAAACAAATAGAAGGTTTGCAACAAACGGTGAAATCTCAACAAAATGAAATTGAAAAACTTAAGTCTCAAAGTTTGAATTCGGAGGATAAATTAGTTGTTGTGGATACTAAGAAAGTTTGTATGGATGCTTCTACTCAAACTGACCTAAGTGCTTTAGTAGACCATTCCATTCAGACTACTTGTGTTTCATCTACTGTTTCCTCAACCCAAACCTTGACTGATACTCTTGAGTGTTCATGTCAAAATGCTGCTACTGTTATAGCTGATGATTATGTGCAATCTGATTTAACTCATGACGAACTTGCGCATAGTTTAGTTTTGATATGGTACTACTTTAGGTTTTTCACATGTGAGTCTCTTGAAGAGTTAGTTGTTCACCCTAAACTTAGTGCTAGTATAGGTGTTGATACTTCTACTTTAATTTCTTGTGAAACCAAAGATGTGTCAGTTCAAGTTGATTTCATTCCTGAGACTACCCATAGTGTAAAGTTGGATACCAAGATTCCTGATTTTTCAAAAATATCTCCGGTTGAACCTTTCACAAAAGATGATTTTGATAAATTCATGGAGGGAGAATATGCTTTTGATTCAGAAACTGAGAAAAAGATTGAATCTACCAAAATCAAAAGAGGAATCTCCAAAATTGTTTTCCAAATATCCAACTTCACATTATTCTAAGAAACAAGTCATTCCAAAACTTGTCAAAGACTGAACCAAAGACTGTCAAAAAACCAAGAATCAATAAGTTAAAAACAAAGTGTCCTACCTCTGAAAAGCATGTCAAAACCAAAGAAGTTGAGACCATTCCCAAAATCAAATACAACAAAGAGAAACTTCTGGAAATCAACTCAAATGTTTCTTCATCTAACTCTCAATCTAGTTCATTACCTAAAGTATCTAAATCTAGCTCAATTTTGCTAACTAAGGATGCTTCAAATGGTGCAACTAGGTATAGGGATAGATATGGCTGGTTTTCTCATGATAAACCTAAGAAACAAGAAGTTTCCGCACCCTCAAAAGAGACTAAAAAGATAAAAGTTCTTCAAAATTCTCGTTCTAATCTTCTTAGTGTCAATCCCAAAGGTGGAAAGAGCTTGATTAGTGAGTCTAAATGGGTAGCTAAGTCATTAGTACCTAAGATCACTAAAGTTGAGAAAAAGAAGAAAAGGCAAAGGCGAAAAGCGGGTAGTAAGAAGAAGTTTGTTTCTGATGTTTCAAACAATTTATCTTTTAAGTCATCTTTGAAAACAAATGTTAATGATGCCAAGGCAATGCCTTGTGATGTTGTAAACAATGTTAATTCTCGCTCTTATTTGTATGGTTTGAATGGTGGTAGACATGTTACTTTTGATTCGTGTGTTAATATTCGTTTGTTTGATCTAAATGTGCTTGTTAATAAGTATGTTGATTCGAAAGCATGTTTGTATGCATGTCCTAAGTTATATACCCTGCCTGTGCTAAATAACCACAAAGGACCCGTCTTCAAGTGGGTACCTAAAGTCGGTTAATTCTATTTGATTGCAGGAAATAACCATCTGTGTTTGGATACTCGATTCCGGATGTTCAAAACACATGACTGGCAATAAAGCATTGCTCAAGAACTTTATCGAACGATTCATGGGAACTGTTCGTTTTGGTAACAACAATTTTGCTTCTATCTTAGGCTATGGCGACATTGAATGCAATGGAATTGTCATTAAGAAAGTTCACTATGTTGAAGGATTAAGTCATAACTTGTTCAGTGTTGGACAATTCTGTGACAACAATCTTCAAGTTCTTTTTCGACAATCTCTCTGCAAGGTTCAAACTCTAGATGGAGTTGACATTTTGTGTAGCGACCGCGATGATAACCTCTTTACCGTCAATCTTGATGATAACCAACCAACCGATAATATTTGTCTCATTTCAAAGGCTACTTCAAAGAATTCTTGGTTGTGGCATAGAAGACTTTCTCACCTAAATTTTCCTACCATCAATACTTTAGTCAATAAGCATCTTGTTGAAGGCTTGCCAGACTATAAGTATGAAAGTGAGCATGTATGTCCTTCTTGTGCCGTTGGGAAGATAAAACGAGCTTCTCATAAACCAAAGAAATCTCCAAATTCTTTAGCACCTCTTCATTTGCTTCACATGGATCTTTGTGGACCAATGAAAGTTCAAAGCCGAAATGGGAAGAGATACATTTTGGTTATCGTTGATGATTATTCAAGATATACTTGGGTCAAGTTTCTTGCCTCCAAAGATGAAACAACTCAAACTTTGATCGATTTCATCACTTCTACTCAAGTAAATCTTCGACTTTCAGTTCGTTACATCCGTTCGGATAACGGAACTGAGTTCAAAAATGTCGTGTTTGATGAATTTTGTAAATCCAAAGGCATTACTCACCAATTCTCTGCGGTTCGTACCCCACAACAAAATGGTGTCGTTGAAAGGAGAAATCGAACGCTTGTGGAAGCTGCAAGAACCATGCTAGCTTATTCTAAGTTACCTTCCAACATGTGGGCTGAAGCTGTTGACACTGCTTGTCACACTCAGAATCGGTCCATTGTTAATCAGCGTTTTGAGAAGACTCCTTATGAGGTTGTTAACAAACGGAAACCCAACATCAACTATTTTCATATCTTTGGGTGTGTTTGTTATACTCTGAATGATCGGGAGAATCTTGGAAAGTTCGAGAAGAAAGGTGATGAAGGTTACTTTGTTGGTTATTCCAAGACATCAGTTGCCTATCGAATCTACAATCGCCGAACAAGTACGATTCAAGAAACAATGAATGTTTGGTTTGATGAGATGTCGGGCATGATTTTCGAGCAAGAAAGTTTGCTACCAACAAATAATGTTCCAAGTGATTCAAGTACTTCATCAAGGACTTCTACTTTAGCATCTAAATTCAAGAAGTTTCCAGCTCCAACAAGTGATGAGTTAGACATTCTTTTTGAAGAATTCTACAATTCAAAACCGATTCATGATGAGGAACCTCAAGTCATCATTGAACCAATTCCGAACAATGATCCAGTTCCTGACAACCTTCATGAATCATCATCAAGTTCATCTGAGCAAAATGCTACTTCTTCAAGTAGTAGTTCTTCATCCTCTTCTAATGATTCTTCTTCTCAATCCTCTCCTGATAATTCTTATCCAGTGAATGTTCAAGAACAACCTATCCAATTTACCTAGACTACCAACTCGATAAACACTCCAAATGTATATGTGCCTCTTGATTTCGATCATCCATCTTACGAGGAAGCTGTTCTACCAAGCTATGATTCCATCTCTCAGCAAAACTCTGGTTTTAATGATGATGACGTTGATGTCAATCAACAAGATCCTCTTCCTCATGCTCGCAAATGGTCATGTATGCTAAAAGATCATCCTGTTGATAACATTATTGGAGATCCACAAGCCGGAGTAACTACTCGTACTTCAGTGAATGAGTGTCTTGTTGCACTTTCTCTTAGCAACATTGAACCCTAAACTGTTTCTGAAGCTCTTCGAGATCCAGAATGGGTCAAAGCTATGCAAGACGAACTCGCTCAGTTTGAGAGACTGAAAGTATGGAGATTAATTCCTAACCCAAGGAAAAATGAACCTATTGGTACAAAGTGAATTTTCAAGAACAAGAAGGATGAGAATGGAGTGGTAGTAAGGAACAAAGCAAGATTAGTCGCAAAGGGTTATTGCCAACAACCTGGTGTTGATTTCGACGAAACTTTTGCTCCAGTTGCTAGAATGGAAGCCATTCGGATCTTCTTAGCTTATGCTGCATTCAGAAACTTCACTGTGTTTCAAATGGATGTGAAGACAGCTTTCTTGAATGGTGATCTCAAAGAAGAAGTTTACATTGAACAACCAGAAGGTTTTGTTGATCCCAAAAGACCAAACCATGTCTACAGGTTAGACAAGGCTCTCTACGGTCTTAAGCAAGCACCCCGAGCATGGTATGATTCCTTATCTACTTTCTTGATTAGAGGTGGCTTTACCAAAGGCATAATTGACCCTACCCTATTCATTCGCAAACAAGGTAAGCATGTTCTTCTTGTCCAAATATATGTTGATGACATTATCTTTGGGTCAACCAGTTAAACATTTTGTCGAAACTTTTCATCTCTAATGGTTAATCATTTTGAAATGAGCATGATTGGGGAAATGAACTACTTTTTGGGTCTTCAAATCAAACAACTACCAAATGGTATTTTCATATCACAAGGTAAGTATATTCATGACATGTTGAAAAAGTTTGATATGACTACTTGTTCTTCAATTTCAACTCCAATGGCTGCTCGTACAAGTATTAATGCTGATAAAAATGGGAAACCATTTGACCAAAAGAGATATAGAAGTATGATTGGTTCATTGTTGTATCTTACAGCATCTCGCCCAGATATAATGTTTGCAACATGTATGTGTGCTAGGTATCAAGCTGCTCCAACTGATTTACATTTTCAAGCTGTGAAACGAATATTTCGTTATCTGAAAGGTACACCCAATTTAGGTCTCTGGTATCCAAGGGATACTGGATTCAATTTAACTGCCTATTCAGATGCAGATCATGCAGGTTGTAAGCTTGATCGCAAGAGCACTTCTGGTACTTTACAATTTTTGGGTGATAAAATTATGAGTTGGTCCTCCAAGAAACAAAATTGTGTGTCACTATCAACAGCTGAAGCTGAATATGTGGTTGCGGCTAGTTGTTGTGCTCAAGTGTTATGGATGAAGACTCAACTTACTGATTATGGTCTGAAATATGATCATATTCTCATCTATTGTGACTCTCAAAGTGCCATTGCTATTGCAGTCAACTCAGTAAACCACTCTCGATCAAAGCATATTGATGTGAGATATCATTTTCTCAAAGATCATATTGAGAAAGGTGACATCGAGCTCTACTTTGTGGGAACTGACTATCAGCTTGCAGATTTGTTCACTAAACCATTGGATGAGAAAAGGTTTAACTTTCTTATCTCTAAGCTTGACATGTTAAATCTTGAACCTTAACTTATTTTGTTCTTGATACATTCTTGAAAAACAAAATACAAAATTTAAAAAGACAAAAATCAAATACAAAAATATAAAATTTTGAAAAATAACAAAAAGATTTTCTTATTTTTTTTTCTTTTTCAAAGTGGCTTACATATGCTATGTATGTAACCCGGGCTTCATAGTTTTATTTATATCTTAGTGGCTTGCATATATTATGTATGTAACCCGTTCTTCATTGAGCTATTTATTTCAAAATGGCTTGCATATATTCTGTATGCAACCCGTTCTTCATTGAACTATTTATTTCAAAATGGCTTTTGCATACTCTGTGCATAATACGTTCTTATTTGAAATTATTTATATTTCAAAGTTGGTATAAAATGTCAATTTTTCATTGAACGCCTTTGTGTACTTCCAAGTGGTCTTATATGAATATGTATGTGTAATGGCAATTTTTCATTCGTTTAAAATTGCAAACAATTTTCTTCAAGAGTCTTGATTTTGTTGCAAACAACTTCAAATTTTTTTTCAAATGAATTTCATGTTTCAAAAAACTCTCAATTGTTGATATGAGAAGCAAAGGATTGAACGCCTTTGTGTACTCCCGAGTTGTCTCATCTTGAACAACTGATTGAGTTAAATTTGTGCTTAAATGTTTTATTTGCATCCAACTTGTTGATGTAAGATGCAAAGGATTGAACGCCTTTGTGTACTCCCTAGTAGTCTTACTATGAGCATTGTTGTTGACGCAAAAATTTGTGTTTCTTAAAATCTTGTTCACTTTTAGACTCTCAAATTTTTTTTCATGTATATATCACAACAAAGATTTTACTCTAGTTGACTTCACAAAAACCAATTTTTGCTCTACCTTTCTATGAAAAACATTTTTGATCTACCTTTGCATAGATTAAGGGGGAGTTTGTGATTTCAAAAATTTTCAAAACTTCAAATGTGTTTTCAAATCATTTTCTTACACACATTTGATGATTTTCAAATGATTTTCATCAATTGAAGTTCGGTGTTTAGTTTGCACTTGAGCGATTCGTTCACTCCATGAACTTCATCATCACCGATAAGTTCTAACCCTGGAGTATTCAATTCTCTCTTTAGATTGTAAGGGTATTTTGAGTGATGATGATTTCGTGCAACTAGGATGGAGGGAGTAAAGTTGAAAAGTGAGAGGTTATGTTGATATGTTGTGAGAAAAGGGTTAAAAGAATTGATACCCTTCCCTAAAACTCTCAAATCACTGGGTAAAACACATTTATATCGGATGTCATTTGTTGATATCTTGATTAAGACTTTATAGACCCAATGAAGCGATGCACATCTTTACCTAACCACTCAAGTGTTTCTTAACGAATACTTGTTTTATTTCTCACGGAGATTTTCACATTTCTATTGACTCTATCATTTTGAAGATGTTGATATTGAATAAGGGCGACATTCTGCTTCGGTCCCCCCGACTTCATTTGATCACTTTGTGTCTAGAGCGATCTTGATTGATCATTGATTTGATCTTATTTTTTCTTAAGACACATTCAAGTCATATCTTTATGATATTATTGCATATCTATGTGATATAGCAGGAACATTTGTAGTGATATCTTAATTGATATTCCACAATGATCAAATGGAAATCCTACGAATGCTAACATATTGTCCAACATTGAACGTAGGTCTCATAATTGCATTTCTGTAATTTTTGAGTAAACGAGAAGTCTAACAGTGACCTCGGTTCTTACCTAAAAAGTCTTTAAGGATAATAGATTGTGGTTATCGAATGCCTTAGATGACACTGACCATGATTTCTATTCTTTGAAGCAATCTCGTAGTTGAAAAGCTACAAGACCGAACTATGTTAGAAAATTGCTTTGTGCATAATTCAAATGATACATAGGAAATCCGGAAAAAGTCATACATTTCTTTCGGTCATTTCATTAATCCTTTTGATTTTTGAATATGTTAACGGATCATCCTTATCCGGGCTTTCATTTCTTATCTCACAAACACAAAAAACACCAAGCAAGAGGTTTCTTTTCGCATTTTATCAATCAATGTTTGCATAATGACATTGGTTCCCAACTTTGTAATTATGAGGGGGAGAAAAAGATTATGATTGATTGAGAAAGAAAAAGATTAAGTAAAGGTGGAATGAAATGAAATGTAATTGTGATTGAAAAAGAAGTGAATTTTGCTGCCGAAATATGTTCTATTGAAAGTTTTTTAAGGATGAGATCGAAAATAAGGATATTGTTCAAAGATTACTCTCCAAAGTGTTTAAGTGAAAATGACAAAGATCAAAGCTACAAAAGTTGAAAGATTGATTGGAAGATTCAAGATAAAGAAGTAAAACTTTGAGAGAGTCTTCATCAACACATTTCATTCTAGATCTTCAATCAAGAAGTTTCAATGCATATATCAAGGGGGAGAGTTTAAGTTTTTGATACTTCATTCCAAAGAAACAAATTTTCATTCAAGAATCGAAGATTGAAGAACCAAAGCCAAATTTATACCTTCTGCACTTCAAAGGACAACTCTGATTCATGGTTCAACAATTTTCAAAGATTCTAGACTCATTTATTTTATTCTCTGTTCAAAAAGAACATTGAGAATTTCATCATGTTTTAACTACAAGAAGTCCAAGACCAAGATTGATTCAAGTTCTCCAGAGACAATGAGAAAGCTTTGAAGACTTGTTTCATCACACCAATTGTCTTTACCATCGGACTCATCAACTTAATTCCTACAAGACAAAATAACACGTACTTCATTCATTACAATATATCACTAAGGGGGAGAATGTTAGAAATCCAAAAATAGTGATAAATTGTAATTTAAGTTAGTGGACTTAATTGTTGTTAAGACATGGTGAAATGATTTCTAATATTGAGGGGTTAGATATGAAAGTAAGGATATTTGTAATATTAGAGTATAAAAACCCTCAATACATTAGAAATCATAACAACCAATAAGCCTTTAATCCATTTTTACACATACAACATATGCAGATCGTCTCTTTCTCTCTCTCTCTAGAAAAACACACACACTAAACACACCAAGAACACACACATTTGAAACGCCATTGTTGAGATCGAATCAATAGCAGAAATCGTGTTATTACAAAAAGCATAAGTTAGAATAAACGAAAAACAAAAATTAGGGTTTTGGTCTTCTGCGTCGTGATGACGTCATCACGAGGAGGATCTTCTTTGTCGTGACGTCAGCACGAGCCACTTATGAAACCCATAACACGAAGAGCAAATACATCTCCATATGATGTTAAAATTGATCAAAATCACGTGTAAACATCATCGTGGACTTGTTTATGTTTCGTGAATGCCCAAAAAATCAAAACAAATTCGATTTATATGAACATGAAGTAAAGTGTTCTTCATGTTCTTCATCTGCTTCATGTGAATAGTAAACAAGCCATAGATACTTCGATTAAATTTGATTTTAAACATGTTAATTTGCACTTTTATTAGATTTAAAGTGTACAAACATCAATTAATCCAGTTTTAAGTTCAATTTTTAGTCCAAATCATCAAATATTGAAGATCTAAATCTTGGTTTGTCCGAGTTACTGTTTACGCGAGGTAAATTCGAAAATCGGGCATTATAACGGCTTAAATCTTATGATTTTCAAAGTTAAAACATCAATCCACTATCCTAGATTATGAAATTATCAACAAATCTGGATAATAATCGAGAAGAGAGGATGAAATCGATCGAAATAAGTGCGGATGAATAGTAGCACGAAGGAGACGAGATTCGTGTGATTTACTTAGGGTTTATTTTCGATTAATGGTAATTAATCAATAGTAATAACCCATATTTATATTCGAATCCTCATGGGTCGGGCCGAAGGACTAACTTCGTGGGCTTTGTGATGATGTCAGCGCGAGGCATGTTGACATCTGCACGAAGGACTTCAAATTTTTCAAATTTTTATTCACACAAGCTACATTCCTTAGCCAAATTTCATGAATTTTCCAGAATTTTAAACAAGGAAAAATTACGAAAATTCCAGAAACATAAACCTGTAGATACTCGTTACCAAAAACCTGTATCAACTCAAATATGCAATCGTAGATCATCTGTACTAACTTGTCATCACAATAATGTATCAAATAAATCTTACATTATTATCTTGACATAAAATCGATCATTTCTTCATTGATGTTTAACTTTAAACAAATGCAAACTTACATCAAAACATATTTAATGTATAATGCATTATAAATACATCAAAATATCATATCAACAACCTATCACATTACATCTTAGGTTGTGATCTTGATAATAAAATTATAACCTATTACACTAAGTCTTAGGTTAATAAATACATGGCAATCCATCCGTGTAGCACAGTTCTTGTAATTTCTGAGCACCTTTTATTGCCCATCGCAATGCAATTCTAAAAGCAAGCGAAAACAATTTTGCCTTCAATCACAATCTGAAATTTTGATGCCAATTATATTGTAAAATGAGTTTATTATCTGTAACCTGCACACTTAACAAACTTCATCAATGCACCAAAAACAATAAAAATATCATAAATATGCAAAACAACCAAAATCTTAATCTAGCAATCATTACAAGATCTAAGGCAAGTCCAATCTTTGTCAAGCATACTTATCAACCAACAACAATTGAAATTTCAAAAATTTACTTGAAACACATTCAAAAATATTTTGACTTTTCAATTTCAAAATCATTTCATTTTCTAAAGTAAACAACTTATATATTAATTAGAAAATCCATCTTTTAATCATACTTACCATAAGCAACAATACTCATATAATTCACTAAGAATCATAACTTTTAATGCTTATCAAATCTCTCGTGCAATAAGAACAAACTGACACTTATTAGTACAAGAATAAAAATAAAAATAAATCAAAATCAAAATCAAAATCTAAACTACTTTATTTATTTACAAGAAATCTTAAATTTCTGCAGATTAGATTAGATTAGCATTTACATAAGTCTGCAAGTGAGAAATAAGTCTCTTATTATTAGTTATGAACAGTGACCCAACCACGATTACCGGTATGTTTGTCCTCTTAAACACTCGGTAATTCCAGTTTCCTTTGAGTTATGACACTTTCGACATACCCTGGCCAAGGACAGTCACCATGTAACCCAAGTAGCCTAATATGCCACTGAATAGTTTGAGAAATTATGTGACCCACATTCAGATATATACTTCCATAATCGATACAAGCACTAAGATAACAAATATTCAATATATATTCAAAAACATCCTTAAACAAATCATGAGACACTTTTTAGATAACAAAATTTAATCACTTTGTGATTTAACTTATTTGCTTTTGTATTTCATTATTTATAAGGAACCCGTGATTTTCTATGAGACCCATGTAGCGAACTTTCTGACAACCTATCCCAAGTTGGAAGCTTTAGTTAGGCTAGGTATACAAAGACACCCCGAGGACATACTTGTCCGAATCTCAAAGACCACATTAGCCCCTTAAATAACATTCATTTCATTTGTATAAACAATATCACATTTAGCTTTCATGCTCATGAATTGTAGAGGTTTTTGCCTATATTTTGAACAAATCCTATAGTAATGCTAGATCTTTCACAAAATTTAAGGACTATATCAATTCATTACTGAAAAGAAAGCATTCTCAGCCATATATCTAAATATGTTTCACACAAGAACATTGTATAAATTAAGTTCAGATTAAGGAAACCTTGCTACTTTGTGTCTACCAATATATCCCAAATTGTAATCATTGAACTAAACAGTTATATTACGATTAAGCAGAGTTAAAAGCTAAGTATCCTCACTTCTAATCATCTGACAACATTAACTTAAATCTCTTCATATTTTTGTCATTTTCTCACTTTTCATATTTTTATGGTTTTTATGACAATAAGACCTCTTTTTGTATTTTTATGACTCTAGCTATTTACAGACACAAACTTACAAAATTAGTTCTTTGAGAGATTTAATATGAATCAGCATTTTTCATCCCATTGAGAAGAATTAACTTCTCAAATCGAGCCTTATCAAATGCTTTGGTATACAGATCACCTAAATTATCATCAGTTATAACCTTTTCCAAATGAATTAACTTCTTTTGGGCACAATCACGCAAGAAATGATGTCTAATATCAATATGCTTGGTGACCTTATGCATGACAGGATTATTTGTAATGTCTATAGCTGACTTATTGTCTATTCTAATAGGAATATCAAGAAAATCCATAGCGTAGTCACGAAGTTGTTGCTGAATCCACAATACCTGGGAACAACAGCTACCAAAAGCCATATACTCTGCCTCACATGAAGACTGAGCAACACATGTCTGCTTCTTGCACTGCCACGATACTAATCTTCCACCTAACAACTGACAACCTCTAGTCGTAGACTTTCTGTCATTGTTACAACCGCCAAAGTCCGAATCAGTATATGCAACAAAATCAAACGTTCCTCCCATTGGATACCATAGACCAAGCCCTTGGTTTCCCTTAAGATAACGTAGAATACGTTTTGCTGCAGTCAAATGTGACTCTTTCGGACTAGCTTGAAATCTAGCGCAAAGACAAACAGTGAACATAATATCTGGACGCGAAGCAGTCAGATACATCAACGAGCCAATAATAGCACGATAATAAGTTGCATCCACAAGTTCATCTTTCGGATCAAGAACCCCAAAACCATGATTTTGCTGAATAGGAGTACCATATGTCTTGTACGCTAACATTTGAAACCTCTCCAAGATGTCATCGACATACTTAGACTGGTGAATAAAGAATCCATCTTTCCTTTGATCGACTTGCAGTCCGAGGAAAAATTGAAGTTCCCCCATAGCACTCATTTCAAATTCATTTTTCATGCTCATTTCAAACTCTTTGCACATCTTTATATTAGATGAACCAAAAATGATATCATCCACGTAAACTTGTACAATTAGGTAATCACGCTTCTTCCACTTGATAAACAATCCTCTTGTAAATCCATTTGTCAACAAATGTGTCGACAAATTTTCATACCACACTCTGGGTGCTTGACGCAATCCATAAAGACCCTTATACAAACGATATGCTCTTCTTGGATAGTTCGGATCTTCAAACCCTGGTGGTTGGTGAAGATACACTTCTTCTTTAACTTCACCATATAAGAAGGCACTCTTAACGTCTAACTGATACACATTTATACCTTTGAAACTTGCATAGGCTAAAAAAACCTTATAGCTTCAATCCTAGCAACTGGCGCAAAAGTTTCGTTATAGTCATATCCTTCTCGTTGTGCAAACCCTTGAACAACCAAACGTGCTTTATTTCTAGTAATGATCCCTTTGTCATCTCGTTTGCATTTATATACCCAACGAGTTCCAATCGGTTCTTTACCTCTAGGCACATCTACTAATTCCCAAACTCCAAGTTTTTCAAATTGAGCTAATTCTTCTTGCATAGCTTCAACCCAACATGGATCTTGAAGTGCTGCCTTAACATTCTTAGGTTCTACTTGTGAAATGAAACCAGAATATAAACACTCAGTTATCAATCCAGTGTCTTTCACTTCACAAAACAAACTAGTCAGGTCCTTATTTAACTGATTTCTAGTTCGAACAGGTTCTGTAGCATTACCAAGAATATTTTCAACTGGATGATCCTTATTAATTCGATAGTGAGGAACTGAATCAACATTCAGACTTTCTCCTAAATTTGTTCTAATCTGAAACTCAGGAGAGCTAAAATCATCTTCCGATTCTTCAAAAATAGGGTCATCATCAGGCAGTGTAACCTTTGATGGAGTAAGTGGTGCAGTGTTGTCGGGTTCACTATTATTTGAATCTGGTGTAATATTCTTGTCCTTACCACATTCATCAATATCAATAGTAGACTGAACTTTAGTTGGGGTAGTATCGACATTTCGAGTAGGCGGAGATGTAGGAGTATTATCCATGTGATCTCTTAAAATAATCACATCATCAACTGTCTAAGGATCGGAATAAGAATCAGGACCATGTAGTGAACTAAACACACTATCGTAATCGAAGTTTTTGCCACTTCCAGAATGAATAGCGGACTTATGACTGACAATCTTGACATTTGTTCCCAAATCAACTTTGTCGGTCTGTTTATTGTAAACCCGTCGAATTGATGTTCTCGGTTTATAACCCATGAAAAATCCCTCTTCAACCTTTGAATCAAACTTTCACTGAGGTAAATACTTCAAGAAAGTACACGGTACACCAAATGGTTCAACATTCTGTAAATTCGGTTTCTTCTTAAGTAGAAGCTCATAACATGTCTTATTATGACGCTTAACTACAGTAACCCTATTTAAAATATGACAAGCTGTATTCATTGCTTCCGCCCAAAACATAGTAGGAAGCCCTGAATCTACAAGCATAGTTCTGGCTGTCTCGATTAGAGTCCTATTCTTTCTTTCAGCAACTCCATTCTGTTGTGGTTCATACGGAGAACTGTATTGATTTTGGATTCCCTTTGACAAACAAAAGACATCCATCACATTATTCTTAAATTCAGTTCCTTTGTCACTCTTGATTCTCTTAACACGAACTCCATAAATATTTTCAGTTTCGACAAAGAAATTTATCAAAATCTGTGGAGTTTCATCTTTCGATTTAAGAAAGAATACCCATGAGAATCTTGAGTAATCATCAGTAACCACCAAATAGTAATACATCCCACCGATACTTCTTACATTCACTGGACCAAATAAATCCATGTGAAGTAACTCGAAAGGATTGGCAATAGAATTTTCTTGTTTCGGTTTATGTGCAGACTTTTGTTGTTTACCTTTCAGACAAGGTACACATTTGTCTTCCATTCCAAACCATTTCATGGGAACGCCGTCAACCAAACCATGTTTGACAATGTCATTCATCTTTCGGAAATTGATATGTCCCATTCTTCTATGCCATAATAAAGATTCAGATTCGTTTGCTTTCGATAACAAGCAAACAGACTCCTTTAGATCATTAACACCTAACACAAGGCCATAGATGTCTCTCTTCCTAGGAGCTTTTAGCAGGATCCAGTCTTCAGGAATAACATATCCTGGTTTCAATATAAGTGCTTCTTTCTCAGTAAAATGGACATTGTTACCCTTGTCACAAATTTGTGAAACACTTAATAAATTATGTGCTAACTGTCTCACATAATTGACTTTCTCCACCGTAATCTTCCCATTGACAACATCACCTTGGCCTGAGATGTTGCCGCCCTTGGGACCTGCGAAACTAACATACGAGAACCATTTACATCTTCATAATTGGACAAAACATTCTTGTCCCCTGTCATGTGCCGAGAGCATCCACTGTCAACATACCAAAGACTTATAGGCTTCCTTGGTTCTCCCTGCACA
Source organism: Erigeron canadensis (assembly GCF_010389155.1). Lineage (NCBI taxonomy): Eukaryota > Viridiplantae > Streptophyta > Magnoliopsida > Asterales > Asteraceae > Erigeron > Erigeron canadensis. Next base: position 16,068,247 of record NC_057767.1, on the reverse strand, counting down.
TATGACAATAAGATGGTTAGTTTCTGAAGGGAACCCAAACCTTTTGAGGTTTAGGTTTTCCGAATTCATCTCTAATGATCAATTCGGTCCAATATCCATCGCTCTGTAATGGAGCCTTGGATGAAGATGGTGTCATTGACTGTTTCTTAGGTGAAGTGAAACGAGTCTTAGGAGGTGAATTCCTTGGTGAGTGAGTACCAAATCTAGGTTGACTCCCTAATCGATCATAGAATTTAGACGAACTATTAATTCTAGAAGGAGGAGATCGATTTTGTTGAGTCAACTTCCTAGGTGAATAACTCCTTTGAGGTGTACAAGAACGACTCGGACTTACACTACTAGAAGTAGTATTCTGTGAAGGTCCCTGTCGTTTTGGAGTCTTAGATCTATTGTCATGAGCAACAATATCTGAGTCACTAGATCCTCCAGAGGACATACCCTTTTCTGGACATCTTCGTTTCCTATTTGGACAACAACTATAAACATATCCAACTTCATAACAATAGAAACAAGATTTTTTAGCTCTTGCTTTTTTAGCTTTAACATCAAGCTAGCTGGAGTCATGCCTAAACATTCTTTAAGTTCAATTGTGGCTGACTCTTCTTTTGATAAACCAGTTGACTCATTTTTATCGGAAAAATGTACCTTCTTTTGAGAATTCTTATGAGTCTTATATGGAGTTAAGGGGACTCCACTAGACGTAGATTCATCCTTATTCCATACTTTATCAATCTTGTCATGATCTATCTTTTCAAAATCAATTTCATTGGATGTAAAAACAGTATCACATCCCTTCATTGTAAAACATTTAATGTTCTTATCGACAGGACAAGTTGAATTCACTTGACTAGATCCTATAGGAGCACTAGCATCATACACTCCATTTTTAGGATTTACTGGTTTAACAAAAGAACTTCCAAGTTTATGTTTCTTGTTTAGCTCTTTTATCTTATCAATCGACCGTTTATCTCATCAATTTCTATCTTTTCAGAAAGTTGCGTTAGAGATTCTGTATAATTATCATTAAAAGGACCTCTAACTTCTTTATAATCCAAACCCAAACCACCCTTATCTTTTGAATCCCGTGGTATAGGTGTTTGCAATTGCATTGATCTTATTAACTCAGATCCTCTAATTTGTTCTAGTCTTGTATTAAGCTTAACTATCTCCAATTTTGCATCAACGAATTCTTTCTCCTTCTTTGAAAGATTCTCAGTTAGTTGAGCATATTGTTCATTTCCAATTTTTTCCATTAAAACTGACTCTTTTAATTTTTCTTTCAAGGCAAGAATATCCTTATCAGATGCACGAAACTTATCTTAATAAGGACTTTCCTGTTTCACCAAACCAGAATTTTTGGCGAACAAAGAATCATTTTCCTTTTTAAACATGTTGTTTTGACTAGTTAAGTTAATAACAGATTTATTTAGAATAAACACCTCAAGTTTCAAATCTGACACCATTTTACAAACGTCAACTATAGAAAACAAAGAACAAGATACCTTCTGATCTGCAGCCTTGCAATCTGCCATGTATGCAACAAAGTCTTCAGTTGTCATACCTTCAGGTATCACGAAGTTCTTCATTTGTTCTTCAATGCTCTTCATAGAAATGTCATCAACAGGACTCGATGACTCTTCCTTTTCTTCAGATGCTTTCACTGCTGTCATTGGTTCATTCTCAAATCTTACAGTCTCAGCAACATTACATACATTCTTCTGAACTATCTCAGATGCACTTTTGTTAGAAATCCAAAAGTAGTGATACATTGTAATTTAAGTTATGGACTTACTTGTTGTTAAGTCATGAGTTGATGATTTCTAAGGTTGAGGGGCTAATTGTGATAATTAGTATTGTTAGTTTGTTTAGACTATAAATAGCCCTCAATCCCTTAGAAATCAACAACACTCAACACTTAACACTTATTTTTCATACCATTACACTTGAATAACACACACTTGATCCAAATTCTCTCTCAAAACACACATAAACACCAAGAACACACACACTAACCAAACACCATTCTCTCTCAAAACACACATAAACTCCAATTCTCTGCTGTTCGTACCCCGCAACAAAATGGTGTCGTTGAAAGGAGAAACCGTACGCTAGTGGAAGCAGCAAGAACAATGCTTGCTTATTCCAAGTTACCATCAAACATGTGGGCTGAAGCTGTTGACACTGCCTGTCACACTCAAAATCGGTCCATCATCAATCAACGTCATGAGAAGACTCCTTATGAGGTTATTAACAAACGCAAACCCAACATCAATTACTTCCATATTTTTGGGTGTGTCTGTTATACCTTGAATGATCGGGAAAATGTTGGAAAGTTTGAAAGGAAAGGTGACGAAGGTTACTTTGTTGGTTACTCAAAGACATCGATTGCATATCGCATCTTTATTCGTCGAACAAACACGATTCAAGAAACCATGAATGTTTGGTTTGACGAGATGTCTGGCATGATATTTGAACAAGAAAGTTTGCTACCAACAATTAGTGAACCAAGTACTTCAAGTGCTTTCTCAAAGACGTCTACCTTAGCTTCAAAGTTCAAGAAATATCCAACTCCAACAAGTGAAGAGCTAGATATTCTTTTCGAAGAATTCTACAATTCAAAACCGATTCAAGAAAAGGAACCTCAAGTCATCAATGAACTAATTCCGAACAATGATCCTATTCAAACAAATGAACCAGTTCCTGACAACAATCATGAATCATCTTCAAATTCTGCAGAGCAAGAAGAATCATCTTCAAGAGATATTTACTCTCAAAAGAATGTTCAAGAACAACCTTCTCAAATCACCCAAACAACAAATCCATCAAATACTCCAAAGCTATGATTCCATTTCTCAACGGAACTCTGGATTTAATGATGATAATGTTGACATTCATCAACAAGATCCTTTTCCTCATGACAACAAGTGGTCACGTATGTGCAAAGATCATCCTACAGAACAGATCATCGGAGATCCACAAGCTGGTGTTTCTACCCGTACTACAGTCAATGAGTGTCTTGTTGCACTTTCATTGAGTAACATCGAACCCAAAACTGTCTCTGAAGCTCTTTGTGATCCAGAGTGGGTTAAAGCAATGCAAGATGAATTAACTCAGTTTGAGAGACTGAAGGTATGGAGATTGTTCCAAATCCAAGGAAAGAACAACCAATTCGTACTAAGTGGATTTTCAAGAATAAGAAGGATGAAAATGGAGTTGTAGTAAGGAACAAAGCTAGATTGGTTGCAAAGGGTTACTGCCAACAACCTGGTGTGGATTTTGACGAAACTTTCGCTCCTCTTGCAAGAATGGAGGCCATTCGTATTTTCTTAGCTTATGCCGCATTCAGCAACTTCACTGTGTTTCAAATGGATGTGAAGACAGCATTCTTGAATGGAGAACTCAAAGAAGAAGTTTACGTGGAGCAACCTGAAGGTTTTGTTGATACTAAGAGGCCAAACCATGTCTACAGGTTGGACAAAGCTCTCTATGGTTTAAACCAGGCACCCTGAGCATGGTATGATTCCTTATTTACTGTCTTACTCAAAGGAGGCTTTACCAAAGGTACTATTGATCCTACCCTGTTTATTCGTAAGCAAGGTAAGCATGTTTTACTTGTCCAAATATATGTTGATGACATTATTTTTGGGTCAACCAGTCAAACTTTTTGCCGAAATTTTTCATCTCTACTGGTCAATCATTTTGAAATGAGCATGATTGGGGAAATGAATTACTTTTTGGGATTACAAATCAAACAATTACCAACTAGTATCTTTATATCACAAGGTAAGTACATAAAGGATATGTTGAAAAAGTTTGATATGACTACATGTTCTTCAATTTCAACCCCAATGGCTGCTCGTACAAACATTAATGCTGATAAAAATGGGAAACCATTTGACCAAAAGAGGTATAGAAGCATGATTGGTTCTTTGTTGTATCTTACAGCATCTCGCCCAGATATAATGTTTGCAACATGTATGTGTGCTAGGTATCAAGCTGCTCCGACTGATTTACATTACCAAGCTATGAAACGAATTTTTCGTTATCTGAAGGGTACACCCAATCTTGGTCTCTGGTATCCAAGGGATACTGGATTCAATTTAACTGCCTATGCAGATGCAGATCATGCAGGTTGTAAGCTTGATCGCAAGAGCACTTCTGGTACTTTACAATTCTTAGGGGATAAGATTGTAAGTTGGTCATCCAAGAAGCAAAATTGTGTATCACTGTCAACAGCGGAAGCTGAATATGTGGCTGCTGCTAGTTGCTGTGCTCAAGTGTTATGGATGAAAACACAACTTACCGATTATGGTCTGAAATATGATCGTGTCCCTATCTATTGTGATTCACAAAGTGCCATTGCAATTGTTGTCAACTCAGTCAACCACTCATGCTCAAAGCACATTGATGTGAGATATCATTTTCTCAAAGATCATGTTGAGAAAGGTGACATCGAACTCTACTTCGTGGAAACTGACTACCAACTCGCTGATTTGTTCACAAAACCACTGGACGAAAAGAGGTTTAATTTCTTAATCTCTAAACTTGGTATGCTAAATCTTGATCCTTGATGCACTTTACCATGGAAAGAATTCTTGATTCATTTTTCAAAAATCATAAAAAGTTGAAAAACAAAAAATCAAATATAAAAATAAAAATTTTGAAAAATAACAAAAAGATTTTCATAATTTTCTTTTCTTTTATTTCAAAGTGGCTTGCGTATATTCTGTATGCAACCCGTTCTTCATTAAACTATTTATTTTAAAAGTAGCTTACATATGCTATGTATGTAACTCGTGCTTAAATGATATATTTATTACTTTGTGGCTTATGCACACTCAGTGTATAACCCGTGCTTATTTGTGTTATTTATTTCATAATAGTTTGCATATACTCTGTATGCAACCTGGTTATAAAAAGAAAAATTATTTATGTTTCAAAATTGGAATTAATTCATGTTGTTATACATATAAATTGATATAAGATAACGCGGAATTGAACGCCTTTGTGTACTTCCAAGTGGTCTTATATGAATGTATATGTGTAGTACTAGATGTTGATTGCAATTTTGTTACACCTGTTTCAAAAACTCTCAATTGTTGATATGAGAAGCAAAGGATTAAACGCCTTTGTGTACTCCTGAGTTGTCTCATATTGAACAATTGATTGAGTTCACTTTTCATAAAACCTGTTTTGATTTCACACAAATCATTTTTGCTCCACCGTTTCTATGAAAATCTTTTTGATCTATCTTTGCATAGATTAAGGGGGAGTTTGTGGTTTCAAATCTCTTTCAAACTTCAAATGTGTTGTTTAAACATTTTTTTCTTCACATTTGATGATTTTTTTTCAAAAGAAGTTCGGTGTTTAGTTTGCACATGAGCGACTAGGTTTTTCTCAAAATTCTACTCCATGAATTTCATCATCGCCGATAAGTTCTAACCCCGGAGTATTCACTTCTTTCATTAGATAGTGAGGGTATTTTTGAGTGATGATGAATTTATGCAACTAAGTTGGAGGGAGTAAAGTCGAAAAGTGAGAGGTTATGGTGATAATGTTGTGAGAAAAGGGTTAAAAGAATTAATACCTTTCCCTAAAATTCTCAAATCGCCGGGTAAAACACATTTCTATCGGATGTCATTTGTTGATATCTCGATATTGAAGAAGCCTTCATGGACCCAATGAAGCGATGCACATCTTTACTAAACCACTCAAGTGTTTCTTAACAAATGCTTGTTTTACTTCTCTCGGAGATTTTCTCATTTCTATTGACTCTTCATTTGGAAGACGTTAATATTGAAAAAGGGTGACACTCTGCTCCAGTCCCCGACTTCATTTGATCACTTTGTGTCTAGATCTCTCATAATTGATCATTAATTTGATCGTTATTCATTCTTTAGGACACATTTGCGTCATATCTTTGTGATATACATGCTTATCTTTGTGATATAGCCGGAACATTTGTAGTGATATCTTAATTGATATTTCACGATGATCAAATGGAAATCCTACCATTGCTAACATCATTTCCAGCTTTGAACGTAGGTCTCATAATTGCATTTTTGTAATTATTGAGTTAACAAGAAGTCTATTGTGACCTTGGATTTTTCCTAAAAAGTCTTTAAGGATAGTAGAACATGGTTATCGAACGCTTAGGTGACACTGACCATGGTTTACATTCTTTGAAGCATTCTTGAGGTTGAAAAGCCAAAAGACCGAACTGTGTTAGAGTTGTGCTTTGTGCATTTCTTAATGATACATAGGAAATCCGATAAATGATATACATTTCTTTCGGTCATTTCATTAATCCTTTCGATTTTTGAATGCAAACGGATCATTCTTATCCGGTTTCTTTTCTCATCACCCCAACACAGAAAACACCAACACCATAATAAAATGTTTATCCCAACAACTTCAATCTTGCATTTTAGTCACCCATAGGAACAATTGGGTTGGTTTATTTGGTTAGATTGATGTTTTGATGGTTGATAATTCTCCATGTGCATAATGTCTAGATTTTAGTCATGATTATTTCTTTAAACATTCGAATCAATCACTATTTGCATAATGACATTGGTTCCCAACTTTGTCATTATGAGGGGGAGAAAATAGTATGATTGATTATTGATTAGGAGAAGAAATTAGAATGATTGATAAAGACAAAGAAGAAAAGCTTCAAAAGAATTTATACAAGATCTTCAAAGTCATACATCAACACTTTACCAAAAGTTACATTGCACACATCAAGGGGGAGAGTACATATCTCTGAAAATTCATTCCAAGACTTCAAATAAAAGACTTCAAGATTCGAAGATTGAAGAATTCAAGACAAATTCATATCTTCCGCATTTCAAAAGACAACTCTGATCTGTGATTCAACAATCCTCGAAGATTTATACACACACACACTCATCATTCTCTGTTCAAAAAGAAGATTGAGAATCGACAAATGATTTAACATCAAGAAGTCCAAGACCAATACTGAATCAAGTTCTCCAAAGACAATGAGAAAGCTTTGAAGGCTTGTTTCAAATCACCAATTGTCTTCATCACCGGGCTCATCAAATTCATTCCTACAAGACAAAACAACACGTACTTCAGACCTTACAATATATCACTAAGGGGAGAATGTTAGAAATCCAAAAGTAGTGATACATTGTAATTTAAGTTATGGACTTACTTGTTGTTAAGTCATGAGTTGATGATTTCTAAGGTTGAGGGGCTAATTGTGATAATTAGTATTGTTAGTTTGTTTAGACTATAAATAGTCCTCAATCCCTTAGAAATCAATAACACTCAACACTTAACACTTATTTTTCATACCATTACACCTGAATAACACACACTTGATCCAAATTCTCTCTCAAAACACACATAAACACCAAGAACACACACACTAACCAAACGCCATTGTTGATGTGAATTCAAATGATAAAATCGTGTTGCTACAACTTTCTTCACTTGAGTATACAGCATAATCAATTGCTGCAGCTACCTCATCATATAATTCTACCATGTAGGCATGATTCGAGGTATCATCAGATTGTGTATCCTATTGATAAGTACCATCTAGATTCTGAACAACAACAGCCTTTGACTTTGAAAATGGTGACGAAACTGGCTATTGTGGAGTAGCAGGATATGTAATCATTGCTTGAATTTTATGATTACTTGGAGTAATACCGCCTTGATTGTAGTTTTGACGACCAGCAGCGGTATTATCAATCCTCATAGGTCGTTGACACTCTCTTGCAAAGTGACCAAATCCATCGCAGTTATAACATTTCAACTTGGATTTGTCAAAGCCTTTAGTGCCATTACCTATAGGTCTCCCAGTTCTCTGAGTGAATCTTCTGACCTTAATAGTAAGCATAGATAGCTGCCATTGTAGATCCATTTCTTCCAAATCATCAGGATCTATCTGATTGTAATCCTCATCAATTACTGCAGGATCAGTAATCTTCCCTCCGATAAACGCTTCATGAGCATTACAAAAGGCTGAGTAAACACTTATTCTACCTTCTGCAGAACTCATACTCATTGGTATAGAGTGAAAAGATTGTACATTGCTCTTAACATTCGTATGTGCATTGTCATAAGCAACATATCCAGCAATACCTTCAGCATCTACTATTGGTGTAGCTTCTGCACCACTTAAAAATGCATTGTTTCCCGAGCTAGAACTTGCTAAATGAACAGACTTAGCATGATATAAAGATGGATCTTGTGTGAAATCCGAGTGAGTATCTTTAATTCTTCTCTTCATGTCTCTGTTCTTCAGCTTGGAAACTACCTTTTCAAAGTTCCATGTACTGTATTCCTGATCATCTTGAAGTTGATGAACATAATCAGTCCATGTCTTAGGCAATGAGTCCAAAAACTTATCGACTAGCTCAGTTTGAGGATAAACAACCTCAAAATACGACAACTCAGTGGTCAAATGACTGAATCGAATAATAATCTTGTCAAGAGATTCTCCTTTCAGTCCATTGAAGGCTTCATACTGGCGCTTCAGAATTTTGATACGATTCTTCTTCAAGGTTACATCGCCCTCACAATATCTTTCAAGAGCGTCCCATAAGTCCTTTGAAGTAGTGTACTTTTTGAACAAATGTACACTATCTTGAGGCAAGACCATAGTAAGAGTGGACAAGGCCTTTCCCTCAATTGCGTATCTTTTACGTTCTTCAATCGGCATATCAGCATAAGTATACCTACCGATCACTCCATTCTTCTCATACGAAGGCCAATCAAAACCTTGAGTTATCACAAGCCACATTTCCATGTCAGTGAGACGAATGTAGTCTTCAAAACGTCTTTTCCACATCCAATAATTTTCCATACGAAAAAGCTTTGGAGGTGTATTACCCCGACCAACCTCATGATCGTGCATGATCATCTGGCTGATGAGTAGGGCATTTGGTGAATTTGCAGCAGCTGGTATGGTAGTCATTTCGAATCTTTTGGTGACAAGTTATATGAAATAACAACGTAGATCGTGTGGCATGAAGTCACACGAGGAGTACATGACACGAAGAACACGAAGTCACGCGAGAAGCACGTGACACGAAGACACACGAGGTCATGCTCCTAAGCACGAAGATCAATTCGTGCAGACGTGGCGCGAAGTTGACACGAAGTCAGGTTAGTGCTGACGTAGGCACTAAGCAAGGATCACCTCGTGCTGACGTAAGCACGAGGTCGCGCGAAGTTACACACGAACTAAAGGAAAAACACGAATTTCGAATGTAAAACTGCAAATGATTCGTGTTTTGATGCGGAAGTTAGATGTTCAACAATGGTGGTTAATGTGTGTAAGTGTGTGTTCTTGAGGGAGAAAGATATGTGTGTGTGGAATGATCTGATTACATTCGATCTGTAAAAATGTATGGGAAATGAGTTATCAGGTTACAAGGAAAGAAGGTTTGAGGGGTATTTATACTCTAAGAAAACTTACAAAAGCTCCCCCTCAACCTTACAATAAGTACATAAACATACATTGTTTTTTTAATTACAACTAAGCACTATTTATATTTCTAACATTCTCCCCCTTAGTGCTTGGTTGTGAACTTGGTTGTCCATCATCTCTTCCTTTGATGTCTTCTCCTCATGCTTGCTCTCCTTTGCTTGTTCTTTCTTTTCTTATAATTTTGAGCAGCAGTTGAGGTTGTAGGCTTGTCAATCTTTGAATTCCAGAAGGCTCTTTTCTTATAACTATTCCAAGTGTCTTTCCAATACTTCTTTGGAATGAAATGCCAGTTATCACCTTCAGGACGTTCATTTGGCAATCGAATGTTGTCTTGGAAATTCACTGGTGGAATGTTATGAGGACCATGTTTGTGACTAGGATTCCAAAGAACCCATGAGCCTGTCTCAGTATGTCTTACTCCTTGAGTCTTGGGAGTCCTTTCCACAATAAGATCTCTTATTCTTTGACGCATCTCAAGAACAGCTTTGATACGTCTTATATGATTTCCTTTCTGAGACTTGATGTGATCATCTTCTTCATCATCAGAATCTTCATTCAATGCACTTAGAATTGACAAGCAATAGTTCAAAGTACCATCAGAGTACTTGGGAAAATCTGAAGCACGAATAAAGATCTTTCTCTTTAAACGGTTAATGAAGACAAACCCATCCAAGTCTTTAATCACATCTCCAATTTGAAATGAATCTAGCTCATAACCTCCTGCTCTTTGATTTGGTTTTGGAGGTTAATCTTGCTAGTTCTTCTTTCTCAGCCGATCTGAAAGTCATTGAATTCATAAAATCTTACTAAGGCTTGAAGGTGACTTTTCAATGCTTCATAGGCTTGAAGTTGATCAGGAGTCTTGATAATCAAATATGCATATTGATTGTAGAGGAACAGGATGTCTGAGATCTTCAAGTGTTGGAAAGATTCTTCTTGAACAACATACATACAACCATCTGCTCTGCGAACTTTAAATCGAACAAGTCTCATGTTGTGAGTTACCAGGGGAACAAACAACTCTAGCACTCTTGTGATTGGTCTTTCAAACTACCTATACCACCATTCTTCTCTCACAGAGTTTACAGCATTCATCAATTCCATGTACGCATCTCTTCGATCTTTATGTCTGAACAAAAAGAATGCTCTCAAACGATTCAATTTCATGTTTAATCTTTCATCTGGCATGCAATAAATCTGGAAAGCTCTTTCTTCAAGATATCTTGCTTTGCACACAATCTCTTCAGGCTTGGTACTTAAATCCAAGATCTGCTCATAGTTCTCAGTGAAATAACCCTCATTAATCAGCCAAATTCTGCTTCTTGAAATTCTTGGATGTCTGACTCCTTGTGCAAGCTCACTAGGAGTCTCAAGATTTTTTGGGTTTTTCAGATGATAGACAATCTCTTCAAATATGTCTTTTCCATATGTTTCTTGCTGAGATTGTTCACTTGTTTGAGCATTATCAGGATCATCAGAATCAGATGAATCAGACTCATCATCTTCAGGTTGAAATGGATCACGATCACTTGACTCATCAGAATTTGAAGTTGTGGAATAATAGTGTGAAATATGTCTAACATGAGTAGATCATCTGAATCCGATTCATGAACATGAGTTGAAGAAGCTTGAGCTTGTATTTGATCTTCATTTTGATTTGTTTGATCTTGATTTATATCTTGAACAGTTTGTTCTTGACCACTTTGTTCTTGAGTTTCATGACCTTCTCCGATATTTCTTATATTCTCCCCCTCGGGTTGATCATCAGGACCTTGATCATCCCGACTTCTAGAGATATCGGCCAGTCGACATTGTTGATCAAGTTCACGAACTCTTTTCTGAAGAGCTTCAACTTCAGCTCTATGCTCTTGTTGTGTAGCTTGAAATGACATGTAAGCAAGAAGTGATTGAAAAATTGATCTTGATGGGAAGAGAGATGTGGTTCTTCGGATCTCAACCGATGCATGAGAGAAACAATAAGAGTGTCGGTTGATAGACCACTGGTGGCAAGACGTTTGGATGAGCAATCACTTAGATATTTGGCAGAATCAGAAGATACAGAAGAAGAACTGGAAGAGTGATGTGGTGAACTGGGATCAGGGAATGATTGAGTATTTGGTGTTGGTGTTGTTGTTGGTGGAATAGTTGGAGTTATAGGTGTTGTTTGAATTGGTGATGATGGAATTGTTGTTGTTTGTATTGTTGTTATTGGTGATGTTCTTTGAATTGATGGGGGTATTGTTGTTGCACGAATTGGTATTGAAGATGCAATTGGAGTACCAATACGTAAAGCACCTCCAGTAAGCAATCTTGGTGATGGTGAACTTGATTCGGTGGCAGGAAGTTTTCCGGTTAAAATATTTCTCGAAACAAGCAATTCACTTCTTTGACCTTCTTCAATTCCTTCAACAAACTGAGATATCAACCTTTAAGCTTCAATAGGAAGAGGAAGAACAAAATCTAGCACATCAGTAGCCTCAAGTGAGTCTACCGAGTGACCTGAAAACATCATTACTGTCTCAGGATTTCCTGTTGATTCAAGATTATGAATAACAGTTGATGATTCGGCTTCACAACCTGAATCTTGTGGGAAATAAAGGTGAATAACTCCGGAGTCACTTAGACTTGTCGTTATGCCTAAGGCATGAAGAGCTGACACAACAGATTGAGCTCGAAGGAACTCAGACTGTCGCACAACTGATCTAGCCACTAAGGCGCCTTCGTTCAAAGCTGGCGTGATGTTAGCAATGGAAGGACTTCCAAACAATCCTTGAGAAGGCACAATAGCCGATCTCTCTATATTTGTTCCGGCAACATCACCTAGATGTGCATATGGGATCACAACTGGTGCAAAAAGTGTCCTAAGAGGGGGGTACTAGACAAACGTGCAGAAATAAAGTCCAAGAGAGGAGCAGATGTCTCTTGTATTTCAACATTCATAGACTCAGAAAAAGAATGGAATGGAGTATGTGGATTTTGCTCGTGCATGAATGGGACGTCAATCTGTAGAGAGACTTCCGAATGGCTTACAGAGGTTTGACCTTGCAAGAGTTGGGAGCTCTCGACTTCTATCCTAGGGCGAACCCGGCGTTCTTAGATGTTTTGAAGTAAATGGAGGCCAACGTTTTCTTGTTTCCTTCTCCTAGCCCGGACCTCTCATCCTCTCTGGTATTTTCAACCCCTCCCTCATTTCCACCTTGTTCCTCCGGGATGTCCATGACATCATCTGCAAACATATTTGCATCATCAGAATCAGACTCAGCATCACTGGAGTCATGAGCATCTTCTTGTGTTGATTGAAATCGATCATATTCAAATCGAGATTTCTTGAATGTTTTGCGGATATTAACAGGAATTGATTTCATTCGGTCTTGAAAATATGTGGGTGGAGGAGATCGAGGAAATGATGATGATGAATAGATTGATTTGAGGTTGATTATGTTCCATTGTTGGTGGTATTGGTGAGATGATTTCGGGAAGTGGTGATGATTGATGAATAGGTGTTTGTGGTGTTTGAGGTGATTTAGGTGAAGATGGAGAAGATGATGAAGTTGATGATCTTTGAGGTGACGGTGTTTTGGGTGAAGATGATCTCAAAGAAGTAGTTTTTGGTGGTGGAGATCTAATTGGCTTTGGAGACCCAGCAACAGAAATTGTCTCCTCAGAAGATGCAGGTGAAGAAGGTTCAGCCAGAGTTTTTCTCTTCAATTTCTTTGACGAACTCCCCTTCTTCTTTTTCTGAAAAACTTTCTTAATTTCAGCTCAAACTTTTGACCTTTCTCAATCTTTCTTCTCTTAGGTTCACTGGAACTGGATACACCCTCACGCTCTTTTCTTTTTCTCTTTAACCCCTCACTTGGTGTCCTATGCACAACTTGGGTAGGAACCGGGAGGCTTTCCGGTCCCAAAGTTGTTCAAATCGTCCAGGTAACCTTTCAAATCATCATTAGACTCAGAAACCAAATCCAACAAATGTGATGGAATTAAGTATGTATAACTTGCAATTCCAGAGTTTCTGACATACTTGTATTGTTGGAGTGTAACTTTTGTATCATCATGAAGTCTCAGAATGCTTTTCTCATGTCTGACTGCAACATGGACAATTACTGTCAGAAATCTGATAAATGGAATATACTTCTTGGGAGCTGAGATTTTTCCATTAACCAACACTATCAATTGGTCCCACAGAAGTTGAGCGATGTCGTAATGTCTATCAAAGACAAGACCATAAAAGATATGCAGCATAGGCTGAGTCAGATTATCCATCCCTCTTGTATACGGAGTCAAGCAGTTGCTGAGGATAGAGTATACATAATACCAGATCTTGGGTAGATTCTTTAGCTTGAAGTCTCTAGTCTTGGTCAAAGGACCTTCATACCCAAATGAGATTAATGCAGCAAACAATATTTCATTGGACTCAAACTCATTAAAATTAGCATGTCCATTAGAATTAGCTTCAGGGAGCATCAGAGTTCTTCTGAAGTCATCAAGGTTGAATTCAAAGTCATACACTCTATCTTCAAAGCTCAGTTGATATTGAAAGAAACCTTGACGGTGAAGTTCGGGAGATTTATGTTTTGGTTTTGATCTTGAAGAAGATGGATCTTGAGGTTGAACAAAACTTATGGTTCTCCACATCTCAAACAGATAAACTTCAGGTAAGTCTCTTTCGACAGTAAGAACATATGAGAGTGGATGATTGTGAAGAATTCTCGGGACAATTGGGAATCCCGGAGCAACAAATGGATCAGATAGAGCTCGATTGTTTCTCATGTTCTTTGAGTTGCCAGCAACAAGAATTTCTTCAATTGATTCATTCAGGGCAATCTCTTCATCATGTTCAACTTGATTTTGATGTTCCATTTTTTAATTTTCTGATTTTAAGATATAAAACAGTTTAACGCACACATAAAGTAATGTTTGAATATCAAATAACAAGTTTCATACAAATTATTTATATAAAATTCAAAGAGGTTCACATAGGCGATCAACTCAGTGTGCTTTATACAAATAATTTGATATGAGAAAATAAACACTGAATAGTTAGATACATATTTCCATATATAAACATAGTAAGGAAGTACACAAAGGCGTTCAATTCCTTATATTTTCATATATAGAAATATATATATAACTTTTAAAATAGAATATAATCATATAAGTACAAGATACATGAGAATAGCAAGGAAGTACACAAAGGCGTTCAATTCCTCGTATCTCAAATATATTGCAATTATATGACTATAAAAAGCACTTAGTCACACCACACAAAAATTAGGGTTTCAAGAAAAAAAATTGTTAAAACTGAAAAAATTTTCTAAGTATGGAAACTAGGACGATCTTGATAAGATCGTTCTGAGGTTCAACTCAGGTTTTGAAAAACAAGACGACTTTGGAAAGATCATCCGACCATTGTGGAAAACTTTAAGTAATGGAAGCAGAAAAATGGGACGATCTAGATGAAGATCGTCTTAACACTTAAAAAATGTTAAGTCTTTGAAAATCAGTGGGACGATCTTGTTAAGATCGTGTCAAGGTTTATGAGAAGAAAATGGTTTAAGTATATAAAGAAGAAATGGGACTATCTTGGTGAAGATCGTCTTAAGTTTTGCTCCTTGAAAAATGGTTAAGTATGGGAAAAAGGAAATGGGACGATCTTGGTGAAGATCGTCTTAAAAACCTTTATTGAAAATCCTTTTGAAGTGAAGGAAAATTGAGACAATCTTGGTGAGATCGTCTTGGAAATCAAGTGACAAAACACTTCACTTCAATTTTGAGAAATTCTAATACTTAGAAATATAAGTTGAAATTATCTCAATTTCTGGAAAAAATTGAGCATAGTTTCCCCTTACATTTGAAAGAATTAGTTTTGAGCAAAACCGATTTCTTATGAAATCAATTACCCATTCAATTGTGTTTGAAAAAATTTCCAACAACCACACAGCGTACAGACCCTAAGACAATCCTGACAAGATCGTCTTGGTCTTGGTCTCAGGGGTTTTACAAGGAAAACAAGTATGTGGAACTAAGACGGTCTTGACAAGATCGTCTCATTTCCAAGTCGTTTTGGAACCAAGACGATCTTGGTCAAGATCGTCTCAGAACCAATCCAAACAAGAAAATGCGATGACTTTGCCTAGATCATTTTAATTTCAAGCAGTTAATATACACCACAAACATTATTAAACTGGTCATCTAAGCACAATACAAACTCTAATTGAAGCAATGTAAGCAGGATCTAACAATTCAAATCACAAAAATCAAAAAAAAAAATCACCTAGAGACTTTTAGGTCGTCTTCTTCAATAAAACAGGGGTTTGCCATTTTTGAATTTCCTAAAACACAACTTTGAGCATTTAAACATGTAAAAACTATTCACACATAACCTAAACATGCTTCTAAAACATATAATCAACATATATTTGATAACAGAAGCAAGAATTTCGAAATAAATTGAAAGATGAGATCTACATACGAATTCGAAATCTTACTTGAAGATGGAAATTTCAGACGATGATGTTATGGAATGAAATGATCAGTGAGAAAAATGCAACACAACCCTTGTTTTGATTTTAGGATCAAACCAAAATGGATTTTGAATGATTAGAGAGTGAGAGAGAGAGTGATTGAGTGTTTTTATGGAAAAATGGAAAAGGAGATAAAATGAAATGATCATTCCCTCCAATTTGTATTGGAAGACTCGGATCGGGTCAAGTTGACTGGGTATTGACCCGTTTTTACATGGTTTGGGCTTGAGTGGATCAGAATGGGCCTTTTGAAGAACTGGGCTTGATGTTGACTTTATCATTTTTATGAATTTTTTTTTTTTTTTTTTGTTTTTCTAAAATAAATTAACAATAAGTTTCTCTTCAAATAGTGCAAATACACAAACTCCCCCTAGATTCATGAATTATTCTTTTCTCTCCCTCAAACATTGCATGATTTTTAAGCACATTGCACATAAATATAGCATCAATGTTTGACAGATAATGAATGAATAGGAAAGAGATGAAGGATTTGTACAGAACATTCAGAGGCAAGTAAGTGCATTGATAATGAGCACTTATACGAGATTGTTTCTTTGAAAAGAAACTTATTCCAGGATCATGTGTTGAGAAGCATCCAGAATTGAAATGCTAAACACAGACCTTTATTACCTACAAAACAGAATTAGGTCTTTTTAGGTACCCACTTTTGAATGGGTCCTTTTGGGTTAGAGGAAACATTCAAGGTATCCAAATGGGGTTTTTGAACAAGAGGTTTATTCTTAAAATTCATCACAATCCCCTTAAAATCAACAATCAATGGTTTGGAAATCACAGTAGAAGATTTAGAATTTATTACAGACCATGGTTTAGCTGAATTACTCAAATTTGAAACAAATTTCCTATTAGGAACTTTATTCTTGTATACATGAGTTGTCCAACTTCTTCTAACTGGTGACTTAACAGACACTTGTGTTTTAGCATTTTGATTGTTGGTTTTCTCGGGAGATTTGATGTTCTGTTTCTTTGGGTTTCCAACAGTGAACCAACCATACTGATCTCTATATCTGGTTTTACCATCAGATGTATTTGTGATTAGAAAATCTTTGTTAGACTTTGACATCTTAGGTAAAGAACTAGATTGTGAGTCAACTTTAGGAGCAGTGGTTCTAGATACAGATGAAGAATCAACCTTGTTCTTTGAGGTATTTGAAATGGACTTCTTACCTTTGACAGCTGGTGCATGCTGACCTTTGGGTGAATAAAATGAAGTTGGAGCAATCTTGGATTTAGATTCCTTATTTGATTCAACTTTAGGCTTTTTGGGTGACAGTTTCCAAAAACTTATCAAGTTCTTTAACAGAAAAATCTGGAAAAGAAAATGGTGAAACTTTTTGTTGAACTTTGGGTTTGGAAACAGTTTTGTTTGTAATCTTTTCAATTAATGCTTTTGCTTTAGCCTTAAGATCTTTAGGAATCTCAATCTTGTGCTCTAAATTCACTCTATTTTGGTCAACAGGGGTAATCACAGGAGTATCAAAAGAGTGTAACTTTTTCACAGAAGAAAGATTCTTGGTTTTCAAAGCTTTAACCTTGTCTTCAATCTGGGTAAAAGATGAGAACATTGAAGTAGACATATCATGAATCTCGTAAGGAGAGATTCTTTCACCCTGCACAGCTTTGTTAGAAATCTCACACTCTTTGAACTGAGTGGAGCAATCAGGAGAATTAAAAACATGCAACATTTGTGTTAGAAATCCAAAAATAGTGATACATTGTAATTTAAGTTATGGACTTACTTGTTGTTAAGTCATGTGTTGATGATTTCTAAGGTTGAGGGGCTAATTGTGATAATTAGCATTGTTGGTTAGTTTAGACTATAAATAGCCCTCAATTCCTTAGAAATCATAACTTTGGCAAAACCTCATCATAACCTTGACATACCATTACATCTGAATAACACACACTTGATCCCAATTTTCTCTCAACACACACACAAACACCAAGAACACACACTCACACTAAACAACCATTGTTGATGTGAATTCGAGTGATAAAATCATGTTGTTACATGTGGTATCAGAGCAAAACATCGTTTTGATCTCGATCCATAACTGAATTCAATCACAAATCATCAAACAATCACCTTTTAATTCTGTTTTTAATCCTGTTCTTGTTCGTTTTTTAAAAATCACTGAAAATTCAAAAATAACTTCTCATATCACATAAAATCACAAATGTTTGTTCACCGTTCGATTCCTCATAGTTAATTACATAATCCTCTCAAGTTTCGTGTTCTAATTCGATCTGGATCAAAAGTTCAGATTTTGAGTTTTTGGCGCTAAAATTTGGGATTTGATTCTGTTGTGTTATAAGCTAAAGTGTGTTAATCGGATCTTTGCTAAGGTGAAAACAAACTGTTTGCAAGTGGTTTCATGTTCCAATTCTCAGAAAATGAAAAGATATTGAAGTTTTAAAAATCATCAATGGAGTTGTTTATGTTAAGAGGTTGAATACGACATTGTGAAGCTAAAACGATCTTATTTAGATCGTTTCAGTTTTTTTTCTTTCATACTTACATTTCAGTGTTGTGGCTTGTAAAACGATACAATTTAGATCGTTTTGACAAGTGTGGTTGTGGTGTGAAGAGTTGATTGTGGCTAACTGATCCTTTGGATTGGTTTTGGTCAATTCAATTTCTTGAAAATAATCAAGTTTTGGTGAAATTCTGTGAAGAAATCCAAAACGATCTCTTTTAGATCGTTTCAGACTTTGAAAAACCAAAACGATCTCTTTTAGATCGTTTCAGTTTTGGTGAATCCAAAACGATCTCTTTTAGATCGTTTCATATTTCACTCAAACAATTCCTGGTTTGATTACTTCTTGGGTAACTGATCTTCGTGATTGGTTTTGCTCAATTCATTCCACTACATTTCACACCAAAACTCTGTCCAAATTCATTCAGAATACTTAGAACTTTCATCCAAAATTTAATTTAGATCGTTTCATTTCCAATCAAAATTTAGATCGTTTCAATTCCTTTATCAATTTAGATCGTCTTCCTATCTTTCCAACTTTAGATCGTTTCATTCTATCTCATGTTAGATCGTTTCATATTTTTTTTCAAAAATCAATTCAATTCTCAAATCAATTTCTAATGGCTACTCTTGAAGCGTTGGCTCTGGGTACTGATACAAGACCTCCAGTTCTTTATCGTGGTAACTATGGACTTTGGAAGAAAAGGTTCATGGATTATGTGGAACGTTAGACTAATGGTCACATGCTTAAGGATTCAATCATGAATGGACTTGCTATGCATCGTCATCCTACTACCAGTGCTATTTTGACTCCTGATCTTTTGAATGCCGAACAAAGAGATCGTACTGCTACTGACAACAGAGCTAGGTCATGCTTGTATCAAGCACTTCCTAATGAGATCTATGGCTCAGTTGATTCTTATGACACAGCAAAGGAGATTTGGGATGAAGTTGCTAGACAAATGGAAGGTGCTGATGTATCCTCAACAATCCGACTGACAAATGTCTTAACTGAGTTTGACAATTTTCAAAAATCATCAAATGAATCTCTCGAGTCCGTGTACTATAGATTTTGCAATGTAATCAATGAGCTGAGAAAGAACAAGGTCAAGAAAACTGAAATTGAGCTGAACATCAAATTCATCAAAGCACTTGGTCCCGAGTGGGAAGATTATGGAACTCAAATCAAGCAACATCAAGATCTGACCAAATTCACCATTCATACTCTTTATGAATCTTTCAAGTTGAATGAGCATCAAGTTCTAAGCAAATATTCATTCAACAAAGTGCCAGAAGTTGTATCTACTGATCCTTTGTCATTGGTTGTTGAAAGAAAGGTTTCTGAGGCTCTTAAAAGACAAATGACTGTTGTTTCTTCGTCTGACGAGGAGGGAGAAGATTTCTTGGCTCCAAGAGATGGTGTTCCTGATGAATTCTACCAAGCTCTTGCCGCTGTGACTAAGCATTTCAAGAAAAAGTATTTCAAAGCGAGGCCAACTAACAACAATCTTCGTACTTCATCAACAAGTGCATTTCCAAATAAGGAACAATATCATCACAAGAGTTTTGAACAAGGTGAAACAAGTGGTTCCAAGAATGGAGATAAGAAAGCAGAATCTGAGAAACAAATCGTGGAGAAAGGAAAAACATCTGACAAAAAGTGTTACAACTGTGGAGTTCCTGGTCATTTTGCTGTGGATTGCAAGCTGCCTCACAAGAAGAATTATGAATACTACAAGCAGAAGATGCTCTTGGCAAAGCAAATTGAAGCCGGTCAAGCCTTGATTGCTGAAGATGACAAGTGGCTTTTACTGACTAATGATGAAGATGAAGATCTGTCTGCAAATGTATGTTTCATGGCAACGTTGAGCAAAGAGGAATATCCCGATGATGAGGTAAATCTCGACTCTACTTTTTCATCAATTAAGGATAAAGAGTCTTATAGAATTGCCTTATCAAACCTGACGAATCATTACACTTTTTTAGCCAACAAAAACAAGAAATTGAAAAATAGCATTTTATTTTCAAAAGGGGAGTACACAAAACTTCTTGAAGAAAATTCTAAACTACTTTTTGAGTATGATGCTGTGAAACAAGAATTTCAAAACTATAAAGAACAATTGTTGGTTAAAGAATGTGAGATGAATGCGTCTCCTGATTTTAAGTTATTGGAAAAGTGCCATAATTTAGAAAAGACCATTTTTGATCTTGAAAAAGCCAATCAAGATCTTGAAGTTCAAAAGACTAATGAATGGCTTCGGGCAAATGCAAGACAAATGGATGTTGATATTCTGAATAAGAAGCTTCAAGAAGCTACACCAAAAACAATTGAACTCGAAAGAAAAGTTTCTAATTTAAATCATAATTGTTTTTTAAAAGGCATTGAGATTGAAAACCTTGAAAGACAAATTGAGGAACATAAAAAGAATATACTTTTCTATCAAGAAAAGTTGTACAAAGTTGAACAAAATCCTCTTTTGGATTTCACTGCCTATTTCAAAAGTCAAAGATTGATAGATCGGAACTTCTTCTTGGGTTGGGTTTTGAGAATATCACTCCATTGCAAAAAGCAAAAGAAGAAATTATACCTTTGTATGATGAGAAATTTTTGAGACTTGGTATGGTACAACAATTCATTCGTCCTTTGGATGACGAATTTGAGACTGATGAGGTTGAGAAGATTCAAAAGAATAAATTTTTGGTTAATTATGATGCTATCAATACTTCTTATCAAACGAAAAATTCAACAATTTTTGAATTAGAAGAGATTGCGTCTAATTTTCAAAACCAAGAATTTGTCATTTCTCCACAAAAACCAACTAAATTGTATATTCCATCCACATTTTTGGAAAAACAAATAGAAGGTTTACAACAAACAATGGAATCTCAACAAAGTCTCAAAGTCCGAATTCAAAGAATGAATCAGTTGTTGTTGATATTAAGAAAGTTTGTGTGAATGTTTCTACCCAAACTGATTTCAGTCTCTTAGTAGACCATTTCACTCAGACTACTTGTGATTCATCTACAAGTTCATCCACCCAGACCGTGACTGATTGTTCTGCATGTACTTGTCAAACTACTGCTACTTCTATAGCTGCAAATTATGTGCAATCTGATTTATCTGATGAAGACCTTGCGCATAACTTAGTTTTGATATGGTACTTTTATAGATTTTTCACATGCGTAAATCTTGATGAGCTAGTTGTTCACCCTAAGCTTTGTGCTAGTTTAGGTGTTGATACTTCTACTCAATTTTCTTGTGAAACCAAGGATGTTTCAGTCCAAGTCGACCTTATTCCTGAGACTACCCGTGGTATGATGTTGGACAACAAGATTCCTGATATTTCTACATTTTCGAATGAATTAACCAAAGATGATTTTGATAAATTCATGGAGGGAGAATATGTTTTTGACTCAGACACTGAGAAAAAGATTGAATCTATCAAAATCATAAATTTTCAAAAATAAATAAAAGGAGAATCTCAAAAACTAAAATCAGTGTCCAAAGCTCCAACATCATATTACTTCCAAGAACGAGTTAAACCCAAACTCGTCAAGGCTGAACAAAAGAGTTCTACCCCTTCTGTCAAGACTGAACAAAAGAGTCCTAACCCTCCAAAACCTGACAAACATGTTAAAAAGAAACAAGCTGAAACCTCACCAAAACCAAGGTATCACAAAGTGAAACTTCCAAATGACAATCCAAATGCTTCTTTTGTCTAACTCTCAATCTAGTTCAATTTCTAAAGTGCCTAAGTCTAGCTCCGTTTTGCTAACTAGGGATACTTCAAATGGTGTAACTAGATATAGGGATAGATATGGATGGTTTTCAATTACCAAACCTAAGAAGCAAGAAGTTTCCTCAACCCCAAAAGAGACAAAAAGGATGAATAAGTTTAAAACCCCTCATTCTAATCTGCTTAGTGTCAATTCAACAGGTGGAAAGACCAAATGAGTTCCTAAGTCATTAGAACCTAAGATCAATTTTGAGCAATTGTCTGTTGAGGAAAAGAAGAAGAGGAGGAGGAGAAAGAGTGTTGGTAACAGAAAGAAAAGAGTTTCTGTTGATTTGTGAACAATGTTAATAAATCCAAGGCTATGCCTTGTGGGGCTGTAAACAATGATAATGGTCGTGCTTGTTTGAATGCTGTTAAACATGTTACTTTTAATTCAAATGTGAATGTGCGTACTTTTTATACGAATGTGCTTATTGATGGTGTGCTTGTTAATGCTCATATTGATTCTAAAGCATGTTTGTATGCAGATCCTAAGTTATACTCCCTGCCTGTGTTAACTAACCACAAAGGACCCGTCTTTAAGTGGGTACCTAAAGTCGGTTAAAATTTTTTGATTGCCAGAAATAACCATCTGTGTATGGATACTCAATTCCGGGTGTTCAAAACACATGACTGGCAATAAATCATTGCTCAAGAACTTTGTTGAAAGGTTCATCGGAACTGTTCGTTTCGGAAACAACAATTTCGCTCCAATTCTAGGTTATGGAGATATTGAAAGAAACGGAATTGTCATTAAGAAAGTCCATTATGTTGAAGGTCTGAGTCATAACTTGTTCAGTGTTGGACAATTCTGTGACAACAACCTTCAAGTTCTTTTTCGACAATCTCTATGCAAAGTCCAAACTCTAGATGGAATTGATATCCTATGCGGAGATCGTGAAGAGAATCTTTTCACAATTAATCTTAATGATAACCAACCAACTGATAATATCTGTCTTGTTTCAAAAGCTACTTCGAAAAATTCTTGGTTGTGGCATAGAAGGCTTTCTCACTTGAATTATCAAACCATCAATGCGTTAGTCAACAAGCAACTTGTTGAAGGCTTGCCTGACTACAAGTATGAGAGTGAGCATGTCTGTCCTTCTTGTGCAGTTGGGAAGATCAAGAGAACTTCTCATAAACCAAAGAAAATTCCACATACTTTGGCACCTCTTCATTTGCTTCACATGGATCTTTGTGGGCCTATGAAAGTACAAAGCAGAAACGGGAAGAGATATATTCTGGTTATCGTTGATGATTATTCAAGATACACTTGGGTCAAGTTTCTTGCTTCAAAAGATGAAACAACTCAAATCTTGATCGATTTCATCACTTCCACTCAAGTGAATCTTCAACTTCCAGTCCGCTATATCCGTTCGGATAACGGTACTGAGTTCAAAAATGCCATCTTCGATGAATTTTGCAAATCAAAAGGCATTACTCACCAATTCTCTGCTGTCCGTACCCCGCAACAAAATGGTGTCGTTGAAAGGAGAAACTGTACGCTGGTGGAAGCAGCGAGGACAATGCTTGCTTATTCCAAGTTACCATCAAATATGTGGGCTGAAACTGTTGACACTGCCTGTTACACTCAAAATCGGTCCATCATCAATCAGCGTCATGAGAAGACTCCTTATGAGGTTATTAACAAACGCAAATCCAACATCAATTACTTTCATATTTTTGGGTGTGTCTGTTATACCTTGAATGATCGGGAAAATGTTGGAAAGTTTGAAAGGAAAGGTGACGAAGGTTACTTTGTTGGTTACTCAAAGACATCGATTGCATATCGCATCTTTAATCGTCGAACAAACACGATTCAAGAAACCATGAATGTTTGGTTTGACGAGATGTCTGGCATGATATTTGAACAAGAAAGTTTGCTACCAACAATTAGTGATCCAAGTACTTCAAGTGCTTCCTCAAGGACGTCTACCTTAGCTTCAAAGTTCAAGAAATATCCAACTCCAACAAGTGAAGAGCTAGATATTCTTTTCGTAGAATTCTACAATTCAAAACCGATTCAAGAAAAGGAATCTCAAGTCATCAATGAACCAATTCCGAACAATGATCCTATTCAAACAAATGAACCAGTTCCTGACAACAATCGTGAATCATCTTCAAATTCTTCAGAGCATGAAGAATCATCTTCAAGTGATATTTATTCTCAAAAGAATGTTCAAGAACAACCTTCTAAAATCACCCAAACAACAAATCCATCAAATACTCCAAATGTGTATGTACCACTGGATTTTGATCATCCTAATTTTGAGGAAAGAGTTCTTCTGAGCTATGATTCCATTTCTCAACAGAACTCTGGATTTAATGATGATAATGTTGACATTCATCAACAAGATCCTCTTCCTCATGACAACAAGTGGTCGCGTATGCGCAAAGATCATCCTACAGAACAGATCATCGGAGATCCACAAGCTGGTGTTTCTACCCGTACTACAGTCAATGAGTGTCTTATTGCACTTTCACTGAGTAACATCAAACCCAAAACAGTCTCTGAAGCTCTTTGTGATCCAGAGTGGGTTAAAGCAATGCAAGATGAATTAGCTCAGTTTGAGAGACTGAAGGTATGGAGATTGGTTCCAAATCCAAGAAAAGAAGCACCAATTCGCACCAAGTGGATTTTCAAGAACAAGAAGGATGAAAATGGAGTTGTAGTAAGGAACAAAGCTAGATTGGTTGCAAAGGGTTACTGCCAACAACCTGGTGTGGATTTCGACGAAACTTTCACTCCTGTTGTAAGAATGGAGGCCATTCGTATATTCTTAGCTTATGTCGCATTCAGAAACTTCACAGTGTTTCAAATGGATGTGAAGACAACGTTCTTATGGAGAACTCAAAGAAGAAGTTTACGTGGAGCAACCTGAAGGTTTTGTTGATCCTAAGAAGCCAAACCATGTCTACAAGTTAGACAAGGCTCTCTATGGTTTGAAGCAGGCACCCCGAGCATGGTATGATTCCTTAACTACTTTCTTACTCAAAGGAGGCTTTACCAAAGGCACTATTAACCCTACCTTGTTTATTCGTAAGCAAGGTAAGCATGTTTTACTTGTCCAAATATATGTTGATGACATTATTTTTGGGTCAACCAGTCAAACTTTTTGCCGAAACTTTTCATCTCTAATGGTTAATCATTTTGAAATGAGCATGATTGGGGAAATGAATTACTTTTTGGGTTTACAAATCAAACAATTACCAACTGGTATTTTTATATACAAGGTAAGTACATAAAGGATATGTTGAAAAAATTTGATATGACTACATGTTCTTCAATTTCAACCCCAATGGCTGCTCGTACAAACATTAATACTGATAAAGATGGGAAACCATTTGACCAAAAGAGGTATAGAAGCATGATTGGTTCGTTGTTGTATCTTACAACATCTCGCCCAGATATAATGTTTGCAACATGTATGTGTGCTAGGTATCAAGCCGCTCCGACTGATTTACATTACCAAGCTGTGAAACGAATTTTTTGTTATCTAAAGGGTACACCCAATCTTGGTCTCTGGTATCCAAGGGATACTGGATTCAATTTAACTGCCTATTCAGATGCAGATCATGCAGGTTGTAAGCTTGATCGCAAGAGCACATCTGGTACTTTACAATTCTTAGGGGATAAGATTGTAAGTTGGTCATCCAAGAAGCAAAATTGTGTATCACTGTCAACAGCGGAAGCTGAATATGTGGCTGCTGCTAGTTGCTGTGCTCAAGTGTTATGGATGAAAACACAACTTACCGATTATGGTCTGAAATATGATCGTGTCCCTATCTATTGTGATTCACAAAGTGCCATTGCAATCGCTGTCAACTCAGTCAATCACTCACGCTCAAAGCACATTGATGTGAGATATCATTTTTTCAAAGATCATGTTGAGAAAGGTGACATCGAACTCTACTTCGTGGGAACTGACTACCAACTCGCTGATTTGTTCACAAAACCACTGGACGAAAAGAGGTTTAATTTGTTAATCTCTAAACTTGGTATGCTAAATCCTGATCCTTGATTCACTTTGCCATGGAAGGAATTCTTGATTTATTTTTCAAAAATTATAAAAAATTGAAAAACAAAAATGAAATACAAAAATATAAAATTTTGAAAAATAACAAAAAGATTTTCTTAATTTTTTTCTTCTTCTTCTATTTAGTGGCTTACATATGCTATGTATGTAACCCGGGCTTCATACTTTTATTTATATCTTTGTGGTTTACATATACTCTGTATGTAACCCGTGCGGTGTATAACCCGTGCTTATTTGTGTTATTTATTTCATAATGGCTTGCATATACTCTGTATGCAAACCAGTTTTAAAAAGAAAAATTATTTATGTTTCAAAGTTGGAATTAATTCATGTTGTTATACATATAAATTGATATAAGATAACGCGGAATTGAACGCCTTTGTGTACTTCCAAGTGGTCTTATATGAATGTATATGTGTAATATATTGGATTTTCATCATGATAACCTGAGTATCACAAGATGTTGATTGCAATTTTGTTGCATCTGTTTCAAAAACTCTCAATTGTTGATATGAGAAGCAAAGGATTGAACGCCTTTGTGTACTCCTAAGTTGTCTCATCTTGAACAATTGATTGAGTTCACTTTTCATAAAACCTGTTTTGATTTCACACAAATCATTTTTGCTCCATCCTTTCTATGAAAATCTTTTTGATCTATCTTTGCATAGATTAAGGGGGAGTTTGTGATTTCAAAACTCTTTCAAACTTCAAATGTTTTTTTTTAAACATTTTTTTTTCACATTTGATGATTTTTTTCAAAATATTTTCTTCAAAGGAAGTTCGGTGTTTAGTTTGCACATGAGCGACTAGGTTTTTCTCAAAATTCTACTCCATGAACTTCATCATCGCCGATGAGTTCTAACCCCAGAGTTTTCACTTCTTTCAGTAGATAGTGAGGGTATTTTGAGATATGATAATTTCGTGCAACTAAGTTGGAGTAAGTACAGTCGAAAAGTGAGAGGTTATGGTGATATGTTGTGAGAAAAGGGTTAAAAGAATTGATACCCTTCTCTAAAATTCTCAAATCGCCGGGTAAAACACATTTCTATCGGATGTCATTTGTTGATATCTCGGTATTGAAGAAGCCTTCATGGACCCAGTGAAGCGATGCACATCTTTACCTAACAACTCAAGTGTTTCTTAACAAATGCTTGTTTTATTTCTCATGGAGATTTTCTCATTTCTATTGACTCTTCATTTGGAAGACGTTAATATTGAAAAAGGGTGACACTCTGCTCCAGTCCCCGACTTCATTTGATCACTTTGTGTCTAGAGCTCTCGTGATTGATCATTAATTTGATCGTTATTCATTATTTAGGACACATTTGCGTCATATCTTTGTGATATACCTGCTTATCTTTGTGATATAGCCGGAATATTTGTAGTGATATCTTGATTGATATTTCACGATGATCAAATGGAAATCCTACCATTGCTAACATCATTTCCAGTTTTGAACGTAGGTCTCATAATTGCATTTGTGTAATTATTGAGTTAACAAGAAGTCTATTGTGACCTTGGATTTTTTTCCCTAAAAAGTCTTTAAGGATAGTAGAACATGGTTATCGAACGCTTAGGTGACACTGACCATGGTTTACATTCTTTGAAGCAATCTGGAGGTTGGAAAGCTAAAAGACCAAACTATGTTAGGGGTTTGATTTGTGCATTTCTCAATGATACATAGGAAATCCGATAAATGGTATACATTTCTTTCGGTCATTTCATTAATCCTTTCGATTTTTGAATGCAAACGGATCATTCTTATCCCGTTTCTTTTCTCATCACCCCAACACAGAAAACACCAACACCATAATAAAATGCTTATACCAACAACTTCAACCTTACATTTTAGTCACCCATAGGGTTATTTGGGTTGGATTAATGGTTTGGGTTGATGAGTTGTTGTTCATATATCTTTGTGTAAACACCATTGAGCTATGGTTCTTTTGATTTCTTTTGACATTCTATTCAATCAATGTTTGCATAATGACATTGGTTCCCAACATTGTCATTATGAGGGGGAGAAAATAGTATGATTGATTAAGGAAGAAATTAGAATGATTTTAAGGATAAGAAGATCAAGATCAATAATGAAAGGATGCTCATTCAAGATGTTACAAAAAGTTCAAAAATGCTCCAATCAAAGACTGTGATTACTCATGAATTGAGGAGGAGCATGATTACTTTCATAAAAGAATTTCCAAAATTTTTTGAAATGTTTTCTATCAAAAGTGTTCAAGACGATGTGACAAAGATCAAAGCTTCAAAGGACAAAAGGCTGAATATTCAAGACAAAAGAAGAAAAGCTTCAAAAAGAGTCGTCATCAAATTAAAGATCTTCAAGTCATACAACAACAATTTACCAAAAGCTACATTGCACACATCAAGGGGGAGAGTACATATTTCTGAAAATTCATTCCAAGACTTCAAAGAAAAGACTTCAAGATTCGAAGATTGAAGAATTCAAGACAAGTTCATACCTTCCGCATTTCAAAAGACAACTCTGATCTTTTTAATACACACACACTCATCATTCTCTGTTCAAAAAGAACATTGAGAATCAACAAATGATTTAACTTCAAGAAGTCCAAGACCAAGACTGAATCAAGTTCTCCAAAGACAATGAGAAAGCTTTGAAGACTTGTTTCAACACACCAATTGTCTTCACCACCGGGCTCATCAAATTCATTCCTACAAGACAAAACAACACGTACTTCAGACCATACAATATATCACTAAGGGGGAGAATGTTAGAAATCCAAAAATAGTGATACATTGTAATTTAAGTTATGGACTTACTTGTTGTTAAGTCATGTGTTGATGATTTCTAAGGTTGAGGGGCTAATTGTGATAATTAGCATTGTTGGTTAGTTTAAACTATAAATAGCCCTCAATTCCTTAGAAATCATAACTTTGGCTAAACCTCATCATAACCTTGACATACCAGTACACCTGAATAACACACACTTGATCCCAATTCTCTCTCAACATACACACAAACACCAAGAACACACACTCACACTAAACAACCATTGTTGATGTGAATTCGAGTGATAAAATCGTGTTGTTACAATTTGAACAGGGGTGGTCTCACTTACCTTTGGAGTATGATCTTGAGTTTTCAAATATTCAATGACCTTTTGTTGAGACTCAATTTTTTGTTTTAAACCTTCAATTTCTTTTTCCAATATGGTAATTGGAATATAAGTTCTTGTTGAAACTGGTTTTAAACAATCTTTTTGAGAATCATTTTCAGGAATTGAAATGTTGTCTATTTTTTCTAACTCATAGAGGGTTCTTTTATGAGTTTTCTTATATGTATCATTTAGAGCAACATAATCAATACCAATTTGATTTGTTTGTGGTCTTTCAACATCATCTGACTCAAAATCATTCTCAGATGGTCCAACAAAAGTTTGAATCATGCCAAGTCTCAGAAGGTTTTCATCATACAAAGGATCAAGGTCTTCTGTTTTAGCTTTTGCCAAGTGTGTTGGATTCTCAAATCCCAACCCAAGAAGAAGTTCTGATCTATCTATCTTTGACTTGTTGTAAAAAGTAGTGAAATTCAGAAGAGGATTTTGTTCAATTTTATAGATTTTCTCTTGGTAAAACAAAACATTTGCTTTCAAATCCTCAATTTGCTTTTTCAGAGTTTTAATTTCAACTCCTTTGAGAAAACAAGTACTGTTTAGATCAGAAATTTGTCGTTCATGTTTTTCACAGTTGGGTTTAAAATCTTTCATTTTATTTGTGAGAAACTCAACATCAGCTTGACTTGCATTTGCTCTTATCTACTCATTGGTCTTCTCAAGCTTTAGGGTCTCAATGGTTTGCTTGAGTGAGTTAAATGAGCATTAGGAGAAACAACTTGAGAACTAGCACTTGACAAATTCATTTCTTTTAAAGAATCATAATTCACTTTGAGAGCTTCATGAGCTATTGAGAGTTCTGAAAAATTTTCATTGATTTTATCAAACTCTTATTTAGCCATTTTCAAATTGTTTTTCAAAGTAATGTTTTGCTTTGTCAGAGTGTCAGCAATTGTTTGGTCAGACAAGAAATCATCTTTAGAAATGAAATCTACCACACTTGGTGTTGCTTGTGAGGTAGTTTGTGAAGAACTGGTTGTTGAAGTCACCAAGCAGTTGACATCTTCAGAATCAGCAATCTTTGGTAATGCATCCCATATCTCTTTTGCATTGTGATCATGATTGATAGCAGAGAAAATCTCGTCAGAAAGAGATTGATAGATATAGGATTTTGCTTGCTTGTCAGCTCGAATTCTTGCTTTTTGAGCATCAGTGAGTTGGTCATTGGTAAGAAGAATTCCAAGGGGATGTTTGAACTGAACTGGACCATCAAGAATTGATTCTTTAATGGAGGCACCATTTGATTTAGTATCAAGAAAATCCATGAATTCGTTTTGCCATTGGGCAAAAGAATTTTTGTGAAGAATTGGGGGTCTGATGATTGACATCATTGGATCAATGTTGATTGTTGTCATTGAAATGACAAAACAATGTTTTGTAATTTGTTTTTGTTGATTTTGAATTTTAGAAGACAAAACGATCTTGATGAAGATCGTATTGAAGAAAGAAAGCTAGGACGATCTTGAATAAGATCGTCTTAGAACGAATGATAGAAAAATTCTAAGTATGGAAGACAGGAAGATAAGACGGTCTTGGGGAAGATCGTCTTAGAAAATTTGTAAAGGAAGAAATAAAACGGTCTTGAGGGAAGATCGTCTTAGAAGAACTTGGGTTAAATTTTCTAAGTACAGAAAATCTTGGAAATTTGGACAGAATAATGGTTATGATTTCAAGATTGTTGAGCAAAACCAATCTCAAAGAGTACCCAGGAAGTGTGTGATTCCCAATCACAACAACTTCAAATGATCAAATCACTACACACAGTTCACACAGAACCAAGAATGTTAGGACGATCTTGGGAGATTGTCTTAGAACCACTTAAGTAAAACGGTCTATTTGAAGATCGTTTTAAAGAACTTTACTCAAGAACAGCAGATAAAACAAAATAGTCGTGCAGAATCACTAAATCTCTATTTTCTCACTCAGAATATGTTCTTGAGGAACTTGATCACGCACAACCCTAGAAATAAAATTATAGCTCAAATCAACTCAAATTCAAACCCAAAATTTTGGCGGTTTTCCCACAATTTCGGATTTTGATGAATACAGTGAATTGGATTCTGAAATTTAACATGATGTTTTCTGGATGATTTAGAATCGATTTGTGAACAAAAACAGGAAAGTTGAGTGAAAATTGATGTAGAAATGATGAAGAGCAGAGACGGTTTTGTTTGAACACGAATTTTGAACTTTTGAACAAAATCAACACAAATCTGTATAGAATTTGTTCTGGATCTTCAACAGATTGTTGTTTTGCTCTGATACCAAATGTAAAACTGCAAATGATTCGTGTTTTGATGCGGAAGTTAGATGTTCAACAATGGTGGTTAGTGTGTGTAAGTGTGTGTTCTTGAGAGAGAAAGATATGTGTGTGTGGAATGATCTGATTACATTCGATCTGTAAAAATGTATGGGAAATGAGTTATCAGGTTACAAGGAAAGAAGGTTTGAGGGGTATTTATACTCTAAGAAAACTTACAAAAGCTCCCCCTCAACCTTACAATAAGAACATAAACATACATTGTTTTTTTTATTACAATTAAGCACTATTTATATTTCTAACATCGAACGAATTTGCAATCAATAGCAAATCAAATGATCTTAAACCTTTTGGTAATCAACCTTAGGGATCTGATACCACTTGTAAGGTACCCTATTGTTGCGTGGATCGTAATAAGACGTGATTCGTTATGTCAAGAGTGCAGAATCCTCTTGAGATAACTAGATTGCTATTGCCTTTTGTCGATTAATGAGCAATTAACAAACCCAAGGAGATGCACATGGCTTGTGGTTCGTGTAGTATATCACACGAAGGAACAATTAACCTTAATTCGTAGTTTTACCAAATAATACTCACGATTAACCTAATTCCGTAGATTAGGTCTTGTATTTATACTAGTTATGTATTGGATCGTGTGGGCTTAGGCCTTAATCGGAGGATTAGGCCTGAAACAATAATCAGTTCGATCTGCCTCGTGCTGACGTCAGCACGAGGCCAGTCCTACATGCTGATGACGTTAGCACGAGGTTCGACCCTTTGTTTATTTGTTTTACTTCGTTTGGCTCGTACATAACATTCAATCATCGTTTAAGTATTCTATGACACTTATAAACCTTGATTCTATGTTCTTGTACCTGCAAAACAATATATAACACACAAACACAATACAAAACATAAACAGACTTAATATTGAAGTTTAAACGTAATCATTAAATATCAACACAAGTTCTTATTTAAATGATTACAAACATAGTTCCTAAAACATAAACGATAATCAAATCTATGTTGCGATTGTCACAAGGAATCTGCATCTACACCTTATGAGGTTTGGAATTGTAACATAACTTAATAGGACACTTGACATATGAGTTTCATTAGTTTAACTTTTATAGGACGCTTATTTGTTGCGGTATTATTATCATACATCATGATATAGGACACTTGATATTTAAGTCATAAAACAATAGCTTTAAAGAGCCATTATTTGATATAGTACTATTATAACATAATTTAATAGGACACTTGACATTTGGGTTTTATTAGTTTAACTTTTATAGGACGCTTACTTGTTGCGGTATTATTATCATATATCATAATATAGGACACTTGATATTTAAGTCATAAAACAATAGCTTTAAAAAACCATTATTTGATAGAGTCCTATTATAACATAACTCAATAGGGCACTTAACATTTGGGTTTTATTAGTTTAACTTTTATAGGACGCTTTATTTTTATGGTATTGTTAATATGCAACATAATAGGACACTTGATATTTAAGTCATAAAAGAATAGTTTTAAAGAACCATAATTTGATAGTGTCCTATTATAAGACGCTTGATGAATTAGATATTCTTTTTGAAGAATTCTACAATTCCAAACCGATTCATGATGAAGAACCTCGAGTCATCGTTGAACCAATTTAGACAAATAATCCAGTTCCTGACAACAATTTTGAATCATCATCAAGTTCTTCTGAACAAGGTGCTACATCTTCTAATAGTAGTTCTTCATCCTCTTCTAATAATTCTTCTTCACCATCCTCTCCTAATAATTCTTCTCAAGTGAATGTTCAAGAACAACCTACCCGCTTTACTCAGACAACAAATCCATTGAACACTCCAAATGTGTATGTGCCACTTGACTCTGATCATCCATCCTTTAAGGAAGTAGTTCACCAAGCTATGATTCCATCTCTCAACAAAACTCAGGTTTTAATGATGATGATGTTGATATTCAACAACAAGATCCTCTTCCTCATGATCGCAAATGGTCACGTATGCTGAAAGATCATCCTACTGATCAAATTATTGGAGATCCACAAGCTGGTGTAACTACTCGTACTTCAGTAAACGAGTGTCTTGTTGCACTTTCTCTCAGCAATATTGAACCCAAAACTGTCTCTGAAACTCTTCGTGATCCAGAGTGGGTTAAGGCAATGCAAGAAGAACTAGCACAGTTTGAAAGACTGAAAGTATGGAGATTAGTTCCAAATCCGAGAAAAGATGATCCAATTGGAACAAAGTGGATTTTCAAGAACAAAAAGGATGAGAATGGAGTGGTAGTAAGGAACAAAGCAAGATTAGTCGCAAAGGGTTATTGCCAACAACCTGGTGTTGATTTCGACGAAACTTTTGCTCCAGTTGCAAGAATGGAGGCCATTCGGATTTTCTTAGCTTATGTCGCATTCCGAAACTTCACTGTGTTTCAAATGGATGTGCAGACAGCTTTCTTGAATGGTGACCTCAAAGAAGAAGTTTACGTTGAATAACCAGAAGGTTTTGTCGATCCTAAAAGGCCAAACCATGTCTACAGGTTAGACAAGGCTCTCTATGGTCTTAAACAGGCACCTCGTGCATGGTAGGATTCCTTAACTACTTTCTTATTAAGAGGTGGCTTACCAAAGGCACAATTGACCCTACCCTGTTCATTCGTAAACAAGGTAAGCATGTTCTTCTTGTCCAAATATATGTTGATGATATTATCTTTGGGTCAACCAGTCAAACATTTTGCCGAAACTTTTCATCTCTTATGGTTAATCAATTTGAAATGAGTATGATTGGGGAAATGAACTACTTTTTGGGTCTTCAAATCAAACAATTACCAAATGGTATTTTTATATCACAAGGTAAATACATAAATGATATGTTGAAAAAGTTTGATATGACTTCATGTTCTTCAATTTCTACCCCAATGGCTGCTCGAACAAACATTAATGCTGATATAAATGGGAAACCATTTGACCAAAAGAGATATCGAAGTATGATTGGTTCATTGTTGTATCTCACAGCATCTCGCCCAAATATAATGTTTGCAACATGTATGTGTGCTAGGTATTAAGCTACTCCAACTGATTTACATTTTCAAGCTGTGAAACGAATATTTCGTTATCTGAAGGGTACACCCATTTTAGGTCTCTGGTATCCAAGGGATACTGGATTCAATCTAACTGCTTACTCAGATGCAGATCATGTAGGTTGTAAGCTTGATCGCAAGAGCACTTCCGGTACTTTACATATTTTAGGTTATAAAATTGCGAGTTGGTCTTCCACGAAAGAGAATTGTGTGTCACTATCAACGGCTGAAGCTGAATATGTGGCTGCGGCTAGTTGTTGTGCTCAAGTGTTATGGATGAAGACGCAACTAACTGATTATGGTCTGAAATATGATCATATCCCTATCTATTGTGATTCTCAGAATGCCATTGCTATTGCTGTCAACTCAGTATCACTCTCGATCAAAGCATATTGATGTGAGATATCATTTTCTCAAAGATCATATTGAGAAAGGAGACATCGAGCTCTACTTTGTGGGAACTGACTATCAACTTGCAGATTTGTTCACAAAACCATTGGACGAAAAGAGGTTTAATTTTCTTATCTCTAAGCTTGGCATGTTAAATCTTGAACCTTAAATTATTTTGTTCTTGATACATCCTAGAAAAAAGTTTGGTAAAGTAATGTCACGCCTATGCTTGTCAAGGAGTGGAGCATTTATAGGCGAAGGCTCTACATCACTTGGTGTCCAATTTAACCACGTAAATCACTCTGGTTGGGTGACAGAGGAATATTTTATCATGCTCTTTCATCGTACTTGTGGTCCCCATGTACCACTGCACATTCTCTCTTCAACCAATCGCTGTATGGACACGCGTACGTAAATGCAACCACCAACCTGAATACAAGGAATAATCCTAGTCTCATCATTTGTCTTTATCTTCAATTCAGGTTGTTATCTTCACTTGATTGTCAGGCACAGAATGGGCCGTTTGTCAAAGCACCAATCTGCACAAGTATCTCCAAGCTAACTGCTAGTCCTAAGCTGTCTTCCACTCTTAGCCTAGTCCTCTATCTTCAATCCTCCTCTTCGACTTCGATTGATTGCTATTACATTTTTATGTAGCTTGAATAATACTAGCTTCCATAATATATAACAATTGCAACATATGAAGCTTGATATGGGTCAGAGACAGATAGCAAGCTGTGTGAGCTTAGACTGACCCAGATCAGATTACAAGAACTCAAAGATTACTAAGTGTTTATACATCAGATTTGTCATCATTAAATTTACAATTACATTGGGACTCAACAATCTCCCCCTATTTGATGATGACAAAACCTAATACACTTTTTCTAACTATCAGCTTGCAAAGAGTCAAATAAACATAAACAAATAAACTGTGACCCTTTGAATCTTTTGGGTTCTTTTCAATCTGATATGAAACATAAACTGCTTTTAATTGATAAAATTGAAATACATTTGAGAAATTTCGTTACTTGTTAAACTATACATTTAATTTCCCAACATCTCTACATCTTCATGTTTCACTTCAAAGGATGGGGCAATGGTTACATCTAACTTTCTATCAAGGCCTTCATTAATCACAAACTGTTCATAACCATTCCCTTTCTCACTAAAAGCTTGACAAAATCTATAAAGAGCAAAGCGATGCATATGAGGTACCTTCTTCAGTTCAACAGTTCTTTGGAAGTCCAACTTACCTCTTGCATTCACAAAGTACATTCCATGCTCAGGACTTTCAATGAACAAACCACTTCTTGGATTTTCCACACCAGCAGGTAGAGACAGATTGAGATGTTCAAGCAGCTTGTCAAGTGCATATGGTGATAACTGACCAAGAAACTCTGAAGGATTTAGATTCTTGATAAAATTTGCATGATCTCCTTTAGGAGCTTTAGGTACAACAACTCTTCTTCTCTTGTTTCTCAAGGGCTCAACTGTCTCATCTTCTCCAATTACATCATAAGTGTCAGGTCTTGACAGCCCAGATACATCAATATTGACCTTTCTGATGATGTCAAACTTCTTCTCCAGGGCTTCAAGAGCAGTCTGTTGATGGAGTCCTGGTGACCTTATTATGATGTTGTGCAGTTCAACCCATTCAGTGTAACTAAGTTCATACAGCTTACCTAGATCACAAGTTTTACTATTTATTTCAAAACCAACTCTTGTGATCCTGATACTTGGTTCGTTTGTCCTCTTTTTCTCTTTAGTTGTACACCAGTGATCTGCTCAGGATATTTTCTTTTATGACTTCTTTCAATAATTTTTGTTTTGTGATGAGCTTCCCACTGGTCATGAGCAATAGCACTCTGCTTTACATCTTTAACTTTCTCTGAAGGCTTGGTATGAACCACCACAGACTTTCTTTTCTTTGAAGTTGGCTTGCCAGAGTCAATTTTTAAATCTTTATCTTCATCAACTTCCTTCTGGTAAGCTTCTTGTATAGCTTGTGCAATCTGTGGGTCATTTTCAGTTTCATTTGCAATTTTAGCTTTCCTTTCCCTTTCTAGTCTATCTTCCACCACCATCTTGTGTGCTTCTTCAACCGTGACACATAATTCTGGAGCTTTTTCTAAAGCCAACTCCCAATCTAATCTATCTTGTTCAGACATCTTCACTCCACTAGGACCTTCTTCTTCATTTGTTCTCTTCTTGAGCATAGATTTGTCCAGAGTAATATTGTCTTCACTTGATGATGAATCTTTAGGTTTTTCTTGGGAAGCTTGGTCAACTTGCAATGACATAGCTTGCACAGGGACAGCTTAGGCAGACTTGTCAGATTTGTCAACTTCTTCTTCTTCCACAGATTTCTTCCTTATATCTTCATCACTTTTCTCCCCCTTAGTTTGATTCTTCTCTCCTTCATCTGTTTCACCTTTATCAGACTCAGACTCTGATATTTTTATCTTTTCTTTATCTCCTCCTTCACTTGATCTAAGCACAACAACTCTTCTATCATTAGCTTCTCTCTTCCTTTTTCTCTTTGAGCAGTCTTTCATCTAGCTTCCTTATGTACTCAGCAACCTTCTTGTTAGCTTGATCTCTTTCTCTTTGTTTTTCAGCTTCCTTCTCCAGCTCAGTCTTCTCCCCCTCTTTTTGTCATCATCACCAGGGACAGAGGAGACTGGTGTAGCAAATACACCACTTAACTTGGTAGAAATCAACTCAACATAGAAGTTTGTGTTATAGTGTGCTCTGTAGAGATCTATGTTGTCATTGTGGAGATTAGCCATGTTTTCTTTCACACTTTTAGCAACATCAACCAGTTCCTTCTTAAATTCAGCTTGATTCTTTGTGGAAGTTTTGAGTTCACTGGTGACATCTCTTGTGAATTTAGTTGCTGCCTTCTCAATCTGACTCAAAGTACTCTTGTTCACTTCTTGTTCTTCATTAATGGCCTTGGTGAACAGATTCAGAGACTCAGTTAGCTTCCTTTGATTTTCTTGCATCAAGTCAATTGCCTTCTTCAAATTTTCTTCTAGTGCAGTCTGAGCTTTAGACAATTTTGTAACATTTAAGTTCGTCAATTCTTGATCCTCTTGGATCTTGTTCAAGCTTTCAACCAACTTTGAGTTCTCAACCTTAGAGGCCGATGTGAACACAGTGAGCTGATCTACCACATCTTTTAATGAGATGGTGGCAGCTTGAGAAGAACTTGCAGTTGGCTTAAAAGCCACTGACTCTGGAAAGAGCAGCCTGCAATCCTTAAAATTAGGGTCATTGGGCTCATATAGAAGGGGGTGGAGTGAAAGAGAGTTTTGGTGAATTTTCTCATGAGAGTGAGTCTCATGAGCAGATCTTTCAGAAATGATGTTGAGTTGTTCAGTCTGAGTAGGATTGTCTTGAAGTTCAAACTGAGGGCCAGTGGGAATATGGTTATCATGAGGTTGATCAACTTCTCCAGTGCCATCTTCCATCAAATCATCCCTTGAGGATGGATGGGCAAGCTTTTCATCGAATGAAGAATCACCCCCGGAGTAAGTGATTTTATTCTCATTGACATCGTGAGGACCATCAATGGTTCCCTTTGCTGCACAAGGGGCTAACATAACCTCCCTAAAGAGAGCCATGTAACCTACAGGATCCCTCTGTCTAAGGACATATGCAGACACAGACCCTGCAGGTGTAATGATAAGGGTAGATGATTGCCCTTCAACAGAGGTGTGTTGTGTCACCAAAGTATCATGAGGGAGAATTGAGGCCTGTACCCCTCCTTGTGATCTAGAAGGGGCATTGACAGCCAGTGTGTCAGAGTGTAAGAAAGTAGCAGTCTGACCAGCTTGGGAAATGAGAGCAGTGTCACTTAGGCGTTCGATACTAACATCCTTTGGCTGATCATCCTCAGTCAACATGTGTACAGACTCTGACTCTATTTGGATCTGGGCTGGATCCATTGGGTTCCCTTTAATGATATCATCAACCTTTTAGAAGGCTGATGATGATGAATCTGGTTTTGACACAGTATGACCTTGGGAGAAGGTCTTTCTTTCAATATCGTCACCCTGTTGGGAGGGTTGGATAGTAGCAGTTGTCCCTTTTATCTCGTCTACATCCTTTTGGGAGGATGCAGATGGGTTTGGTGTAATCGGTGGATCAGCTTGGGTGGCAAAGTTAGCTTCAGAACGTTCCTCGGCGTCCAATGCACCATGGGGGAGTTTAAACATTAAAATTGGAATTTTCTCATCCCCTGAAGCAGATCTTTTTCTTTTTAGCATCGGCAGGCACTACGTCCTCAACGATGTGTTTTGGAGAGTTGGATTGTAAAATTTTGGTGGAGGGTGTGGTTAGAGAGGCTGATGATGTGGCCAACTCTTCACCCTCTTTTGGTGGAGAAGAATGAATACATTTGGAAGAGTTTGAGGGAATAGAAACATGTGTACCTTGGTCCCCCTGATTGGCAAATTGAGTGTTAGACTCAGATCGCGTCGAAGAAGGGACAACTTCCTCACTTCCTTCTTCCAATTCTCCGTTTCTGCAAAAATCAAGGTAAACTTGCATTGCTTGGGTCAGACCCTGTGCAGTTACCTTGGGACTATTGAAAATATTGCTGTTAATGGGCTTGTAGATAATAGTCTGACCAGAAGCCATACTGAAATCGTTTTGAAGGGAAGCCTCAATAATCAAAGCAAAAATTCGTCCATAAGGAATGGTGAGTATCTTTTTACTTACACGATCAACCATATCCTTAAAGATTGCATCAGCAAAGTCTAGTCTATTCATAGTTATCATGGCATGAAAATTTTGAAGTTCAAGAACATTAGGTTGATCAAAACTACCTGCCTTCATTTGTAAAGATTTGCAAATTGTACTCAAGAGATAATTCCAATTACCAGTTAAATGTTTCATTTTTATTACAGATGCTATTGGACCAGAGTAATCTATTAAGGTCAAAGCATTTTTAGCATCTGTGTGTGAAGCAATGGTTTCGTAATCATCTTCAGGCATATATGACAGTTCAAAAGCAGACCTAAGTCTTTCACGAGTAAGGAATACCTTTTTCTTACCATTGAGTATGGTGCCATAGATGGCAGTATGCTTCTTCTTGGTTTGACCAACAAAGCAGCTCGCCCAAAATTCACACAAAAGATCTTTAAACACCATATTTGGCTATTCAATCAACATCTTGCCAAGGTAGTGATACCATATGAATGCTACAATATCTCATAACCTTCTGCCCAACATCTTGATTTTGCTTGTATCAAGATCAGCCGGTACAACTGTTACATTGTCACCCACCACATATGGCGACAACTTGTTTGCGCTAACAGGAGAAGGGTGTTGAATCTCAGATTCAGATGAGGAATCTGAATTCGAGTTAGTAGCAGAAGGAATAGAAGCAGATGATGAAGCCATATTAATTTATTAAATGATTTTAAAAACAAATAAGAAGATTTTGATGAACCAGATATACAGATTTGAGAAATTTAGAGAGAATAGAGATTGATTTGAGAGTATGAGAGAGTGATTTGGGAATTAGGTTTCAATTGGGTATTTATAGTTTATTAAGCAATTGTTTAAAAGTTACCGTTTGGAGGGAAGAAAGAGAAATAATCTCATTAGTGGAGAACAAGTAGTGGGGGTACCTTTTTGCAGGAACAAACCGTTATACCCACACGTCTCAGTCACCAAATGAGTTGAAACGGATAAAAGAGTAAATTAAATAATAATAAAAATATTAAAAATGCACTGAGATATTTAATAACAAAAATAACCACGAAGCTGGGTCAGACTCAACTTACTCTAATTTACTTGACAATAACCAAGTATAAGAGAGTAATCTGTCTCAGACATAGCTTCCCCTTAAGATGTGAAATATTTACAAGGGTTCAGATTTGTCATTAATTATCTCACTGCCCTTTACATATTTAGCATACCTAACTTATGAGATAATTGAACCATTTTTCATCCAATGGTTTTGTGAACAGATCAGCTAATTGATTTTCAGTTGGAATGAAGTAAAGTTCAATATCTTCTTTCATCACATGGTCTCTGATAAAGTGGTATCTTATATCAATGTGCTATGTCCTTGAATGTAGAACAGGATTATTGGAAATGGCAATGGCACTGGTGTTGTCGCAAAAAATTGGAGTCTTTGAAGCAATAACACCATAGTCTTGAAGCTGATATTGCATCCAAAGGACTTGTGAGCAACAGCTCCCTGCAGCTACATACTCAGCTTCTGCAGTTGAAATGGAAACTGAATGCTGTTTATTACTAGACTAGCTTACAAGTCTATTACCAAGCATTTGACAAGCACCGGATGTGCTTTTCCTGTCTATCTTACAGCCTGCAAAGTCAGAATCTGAATAGCCAATTAGATCAAATCCTGAGTCTTTGGGATACCAAAGACCAAGATCGGGACTACCTTTAAGGTATCTAAAGATTCTCTTCACAGCTTTTAGATGAGATTCTTTTGGACTAGCTTGATATCTTGCACATCATGCTCATTTCAAACCTTTTAGACATTAATTTTGAAAACTTTTCACAAAGTCTTTCACTGCTAGAACCAAATATGATATCATCTACATATATTTGCACAAGTAACATATCATCCTTATATTTTCTCACAAACAAAGTCTTGTCAACATTACCTCTTTTGAACTTGTTTTCAAGCAAAAATTTAGACAAAGTATCGTACCATGCCCTTGGAGCTTGCTTCAATCCATAGAGAGCTTTGTCAAGCTTGAATACATGATCTGGATACTTGGAGCTTTCAAAACCAGGAGGTTGTTCAACATAGATTTCTTCCTCCAATTTCCCATTGACAAATGCACTCTTCACATCCATTTGATAAACCTTGAAGCCTTTGTGAGCAGAGTAGGCCAAGAACATTCTAATTGCCTCCAATCTGGCCACAGGAGCAAAGGTCTCATCATAATCAATTCCATCTTCTTGTCTGTAACCAAGAGCTACCAATCTTGCCTTGTTTCTAGATACCACTCCCCTTTCATCCATCTTGTTTCTGTAGACCCACTTGGTGCCAATCATAGTCTTGTGATGAGGTCTTGGAACAAGTTCCCAAACCTTATTTCTTTCAAACTGTGTTAATTCATCTTGCATTGTATTCACCCGAGATGGATCTGCCAAAGCTTCATGAATTTCAGTTGGTTCCATCTTACTGATAAAATTAACAAGCATGCAAAAATTTCCAGTTCCATCTTCCCAAACCTTATTTCTTTCAAGTGTTAATCAAATCACCAATGATTTGATTAATAGGATGACATTTTGTCCACTTGGTAACATGAGTTTGATTACCATCATTAGGAAGTACAGACTGATTAAGATTTTGTAAGGTTGAGGGGGAGCTTTTGTAAGTTTCCTTAGGATATATAAACCCCTCAA
Organism: Erigeron canadensis; assembly: GCF_010389155.1. Classification (NCBI taxonomy): domain Eukaryota; kingdom Viridiplantae; phylum Streptophyta; class Magnoliopsida; order Asterales; family Asteraceae; genus Erigeron; species Erigeron canadensis. The sequence continues at coordinate 16,025,644 of NC_057767.1, read as the reverse complement.
TCCTTTATTCCTAATAACCTTTTGTAAGATACAAAATCATTTTTTCTAGTAATACAGGAAATATATCATTTCTCACACACACCTTTGTCTCTCAAGAACATACTAACACAACGTAACCACCATTGTTGATCACATAAACTTCCGCATCAAAACACGAATATTTCTTCAATTATCATTTGGTATCAGAGCAAAACAACAATCTGTTGAAGATCCAGAACAAGTTCTGTACAGATTTGTGTTGATTTTGTTCAAAAATTCAAAATTCGTGTTCAAACAAAAGCGTCTCTGCTCTTCATCATTTATACATCAATATTCACTCAATTTTCTTGTTTTTGTTCACAGATTCATTCTAAATCATCTCAGAAGACATCCTGTTAAATTTCAGAATCCAACTCAAAGTTTTCAGAGAAATCCGAAATTTATGGAAAATAGACTAGATTTTGGGTCTGAAATTGAGTTGATTAGAGCTATAATTTTGTTTCTAGGGTTGTGCGCGATCGAATTCTGAGCATTTCTGCTTTTGAATCAAGTTCTAACTCTCAAAATTGAGTGAGAAAAGAGCAAATTTCAGTTCTGCACGACTATTTTGTTATTTTCTGGTGTTCTTGAAGAAAGTACCTTGAAACGATCTTCTTTTAGACCATTTTTATTAGTTGTTTCTGAAACGATCTCCCAAGATCGTCCTAGTGGTTTTTCTGGCATTAGTTGTTAAGACGATCTTCTCAAGATCGTCCTAGCATCTTTTGGTTCTGTGTGAACTGTGTGTGTGGTGATTTGAACATTTGAAGTTGTTGTGATTGGGAATCACACACTTCATGGGTAACTAATCTCATTGAGATTGATTTTGCTCAACTTTCCTGAAATCATAACCAAATTATGTCCAAATTTCCAAGATTTTCTGTACTTAGAAAATTTAACCCAAGTTCTTTTAAGACGATCTTCTCTCAAGACCGTCTTATTTTCCTTAACAAATTTTTCTAAGACAATCTTCACCAAGACCGTTTTACCTTCTTGTCTTTCATACTTAGTATTTTTCTACTTCTTTTTCTAACACGATCTTACCCAAGATCGTCCTACCTTTCATTCCTCAATACGATCTACATCAAGATCGTTTCATCCTCCAAATCTCAAAATCAACAAACACAATTCCCAATTCTTTGTTCATTCATTTCAATGACAACAACCAATTCTTCTCAAACTACTTCACAAACGACAGCAAGTGTGGTAGATTTCATTTCCAAAAATGATTTCTTGTTTGTCCAAACAACTGCTAATACCTTGACAAAGGAAAACCTTACTTTGAAAAACAATTTGAAAATGGCTAAACAAGAGTTTGATAAAATCAATGAAAATTTTTCAGAACTCTCAATAACTCATGAAGCCCTCAAAGTGAATTATGATTCTTTAAAAGAAATGCATTTGTCAAGTACCAGTTCTCAAGTTGTTTCTCCCAATGCTCATTTAACTAACAAATGTCAAGACCTTGAAGAGACTGTCCATTCACTCAAGCAGACCATTGAGACCCTAAAGCTTGAGAAAACCAATGAATGGATAAGAGCAAATGCAAGACAAGCTGATGTTGAGTTTCTCACCAATAAAATGAAAGATTTTAGACCCAACTGTGAAAAACATGAACGACAAATTTCTGATCTAAATAGTACTTGTTTTCTCAAGGGAGTTGAAATTGAGACTCTTCAAAAGCAGATTCAGGAGTTGAAAGAAAATATTTTGTTCTATCAAGAAAAAATCTATAAAATTGAACAAAATCCTCTTCTGAATTTCACTGCTTATTATAAGAAGTCAAAGATTGATAAATCAGAACTTCTTCTTGGTTTGGGTTATGAGAACCCAGCACACTTGGAAAAAGTCCAAAAAGAAGACCTTGGTCCACTTTATGATGAAGAATGTCTTAGACTTGGCATGATTCAAGAATTCATTAGACCATCTGAGAATGATTTTGAGTCAGATGATGTTGAAAGACCAATAACAAATCAGATTGGAATTGATTATGTTACTCTAAATGATACATACAAGAAAACTCATAAAAAATCCATCTATGAGTTAGAAGAAATAGACAACATTTCAATTCCTGAAAATGATTCTCAAAAAGATCGTTTAAAACCAATTTCACAAAGAACTTATATTCCAACTACCGTATTGGAAAAAGAAATTGAAGGTTTAAAACAAAAAATTGAGTCTCAACAAAAGGTCATTGACCATCTGAAAACTCAAGATCATACTCCAAAGGTAAGTGAGACCACCCCTACCAAAATGTTGCATATGTTTAATTCTTCTGATTGCTCCACTCAGTCCAAAGAGTGTGAAATTTCTAACAAAGTTGTGCAGGCTGAGAAAATCTCTCCTCAAGAGATTCATGATATGTCTACTTCAACGCTATCATCATTCTTCCAAATTGAAGAGAAAGTTCAAGCTTTGAAAGCTAAACATCTTGCTTTTGTCAAGAAGATACTTTCCTTTGATACCCCTGTGACTATCCCTGTTGACAAAAATAAAGTGAACTTAGAGCAAAAGATTGAGACTCCTAAAGATCTTAAGGCTAAAGCAAAAACATTAATTGAAAAGTTGACAAACAGAACTGTTTTCAAGCCAAGAGTTCAAATAAAAGTTCCAGATACTGTTGAAAAACTTGATATGTTTTTGGAAACTGATCATGTTTTTGCACCAAAAGTTGAAGAAGAACTTGAGAAAATGTCACACAAAAAGCCTAAGGTTGCACCAAAGAAGGAATATCAATCAAAGATTGCTCCAACTTCATCTTATTCACCCAAAGGTCAGCATGCACCAGCTATCAAAGGTAAGAAGCCCATTCCAAATACCAAGGTTAATACTTCAACTGTATCTAGAACCATTGCTCCTAAAGTTGATTCACAATCTAGTTCTTTACCTAAGATGTCAAAGTCTAACAAAGATTTTCTAATCACAGATACATCTAATGGTAAAACCAGATATAGAGATCAGTATGGTTGGTTCACTGTTGGTAACCCAAAGAAACAGAACATCAAATCTTCCAAAAAAACCAACAATCAAAATGTGTTTTTAACTCCTAGAACTAATTCTAAGAATTTATTTGTTACAGGAGAAAAGAGTTTAGCTAGTAACCATAAGTGGATTCCTAAATCTTCATTGATGAAATCTACTAGCTATGCTAAAACACAAGTGGCTGTTAAATCACCAGTTAGCAGAAGTTGGATAGCTAATGATTACAAGAATAAAGTTCCTAATAGGAAATTTGATTCAAATTTGAGTAATTTAGCTAAACCATGGTCTGTAATAAATTCCAAATCTTCTACTGAGATTTCTAAACCATTCATTGTAGATTTTAAGGGGATTGTGATGAATTTTAAGAATAAACCTCTTGTTCGAAAACCCCATTTGTATACCTTGAATGTTTCCACTAACCCAAAAGGACCCATTCAACAGTGGGTACCTAAAAAGACTTGATTGTGTTTTGCAGGTAAAAAAGGTCTGTGCTTAGCATTTCAAACCAAGATGCTTTAAAACACATGATCCTGGAATGAGTTTCTATTCAAAGAAACAATCTCAAATAAGTGCCAATTACCAATGCACTTACTTGCCTATGCATGTTTTGTACAAATCCTTCATCTCATTCTCTTCCATTCATTATTTGTCAAACATTCATGCTATGTTTATGTGCAATGTGCTTAAATATCATGCAATGTTTGAGGGGGAGAAAAAGGATAATTCATCTATCTAGGGGGAGTTGGTGTATTTGCACTATTTGAAGAGAAACTTATTATTAAGCAATTACAAAAACAAATAAAAATTGAAAAATTAAAAACAAAACAAAACAAAAACCAAAATTTGTCTTTGATTATGTTAATTCGTTATTTGTTTTGATATTTTTGTTTAGTTGTTTAGTACTTATTTTATTATGTGTTTTGTTATGTTAAGTCCATTTTTTTTTAAAAAAAGAGAGAAGAATTTTCAAAAAGCCCAGTACTGAAGCCCATTAACAAAATGTTTAGTCCAAACCAATTTCAAACCGAGTCAATACCCAGTGGACCCGACCCGACCTACTTTCTTCATCAAAAAGAAGGAAGGAAAGTTTTTTCTTCTTTCTTTATCTAATTTCATTTTCCATAAACACACACATACACATAGTCAGACACACACTCAAATCACTTTAAAAATCTTTTGGCCTGATCATTGAATCAAAACAAGGGTTGTGTTTCTTTTTCAACGCTGATCATTTCATTTGATATCATCATCATCTGAAAATTCCATCTTCAAGTAAGAATTCGACTTTGAATGTAAATTTCATCTTTTTCATTTTATTCGAATTCCTTGCATCTGTTAATGTTTCTGTGTTTTTGGAATAATTTAGAAGCATGTTTAGGTTATGTGTGAATGATTTTTACTTGTTTAAATGCTTGAAATTGTGTTTTTGAAAATTCAAATATAAAAACCTCTGTTTCAGTGAAGACGATGACCTAGAACGGTCTTGATTTGGTCTAGGTTGTTTTTGATAGTTTTTGTGATTTGTGTTAGTGATAAGTGTTTGTTATGAGTTTTGATGTTAGTTTAAATCATTTTGTGATGTATTTGTTGTATGTTAACTGATTGGAGTTAAAACGATTTAGGCAAAGTCTTCGCATTTTCTTGTTTGGGTTGGTTTTGAGACGATCTTGTTCAAGATCGTCTTGGTTCCAAAACGACTTGGAAATGAGACGATCTTGTCAAGACCGTCTTAGTTCCATTTATTTGTTTTCCCTTTGTAAACCCCTAAGACCAGGACCAAGACGATCTTGTCAGGATCGTCTTAGGGTCTGTACGTTGTGTGGTTTGTAGGAAATTGATGAAATCAGTTAAATGGGTAACTGATTTCGAAAGAAATTGGTTTTGCTCAAAACTAATACTTTCAAATATAAAGGGAAATTATGCTCAATTTTTCTCAGAAATTGACATAATTTCAACTTATATTTTTAAGTGTTAGAATTTTTCCAAAACTAAAGTGAAGTGTTTTGTCACTCAATTTTCAAGACGATCTTGCCATGATCTTTTCAATATTTCTTCACTTCAAAAGGTTTTCAATAAGGTTTTTAAGACGATCTTCATCAAGATCGTCTCATTTTTCCTTTCCATACTTATTCATTTTTCAACTCAACAAACCTTAAAACGATCTTCTCAAAGATTGTTCCATTTATTTTTCCATACTTAAATTCTTTTATCAACATAAACTTTGAGACGATCTTAACAAGATCGTCCCACTGATCTTTCAAGACTTAACATTCTTTTCAAATGTTCAGACGATCTTCATCAAGATCGTTCCACCTATATCTTTCCAATACTTAAAACTTTTTCTCAAAGGTTCAGACGATCTTTCCATAATCGTCTTGTTGTCATAACCTGAGTTGAAACTCAGGACGATCTCATCAAGATCGTCCTGGTTCCCATACTTAGAAAATTTTTCCATACCTAGAATTTTTTTTCGAAAACCCTGATTTTTGTGTGGTGTGACAAAGTGCTCTATATAGTCATATAATTGCAATATATTTGAAATACGAGGAATTGAACGCCTTTGTGTACTTCCTTGCTATTCTCAAATATCATGTACTTATATGATTATATCTTATTTTTCAAAGTTATATATATATTTCTATATATAAAAATATAAGGAATTGAACGCCTTTGTGTACTTCCTTGCTATAGTTATATATGGAAATATGATTCTAACTATTCTGTGTTTATTTTCTCATATCAAGTTATTTGTATAAAATATACTAAGTAGATCGCCTTTGTGAACCTCTTTGTATTCTATATAAATAATCTGTATGAAACTTATTATTTACTATTCAAACATTGTTTTATGTGTGCGTTAAATTGTTTTCTTTTAAAATCAGAAAATCAAAAATAATGGATCATCAAGAAGAAATCCAACATAATGAAGAGATTGCCCTGAATGAATCAATAGAAGAAATTCTTATTATTGGCAACTCAAATAACATGAGAAACAATCGAGCTTTATCAGATCCATTTATTGCTCCAGGATTCACAATTGTCCCGAGAATTCTTGTAGATGCAGATTCGTTGTGACAATCGCAACATAGATTTGATTATTGTTTATGTTTTTAGGAACTTGTGTGTAATCATTTAAATAAGAACTTGTATTGATATTTAATGATTACGTTTGAACTTCAATATTATATCTGTTTATATTTTGTATTGTGTTTGTGTGTTATATATTGTTTTGCAGGTACAAGAACATAGAATCAAGGTTTATAAGTGTCGTAGAACACTTAAACGATGATTGGATGTTATGTACGAGCCAAACGAAGTAAAACAAAGAATCAAAGGGTCGAACCTCGTGTTGACGTCATCAGCATGTAGGACTGGCCTCGACGTCAGCACGAGGCAGATCGGTTGATTATTGTTTCGGGCCTAATCCCTTGATTATGGCCTAAGCCCACACACCCCAATATGAATTAGTATAAATACAAGACCTAATCTACGAAATTAGGTTAATGATTTTCGAATCCTTGATAGTTATTCACGAATTTCAGAGCTAAGGTTAATTGTTCCTTCCTGTGTTCTTCTACACGAACCACAAGCCTTGTGCATCTCCTTGGGTTGATTAATTACTTATTAATTAACAAAAGGCAATAGCAATCTAGTTATCTCAAAAGGATTCCGCACTTTTGATATAACGAATCGCGTCTTATTACGATCCACACAACAATAGGGCACCTTACAAGTGGTATCAGAGCCCTAAGGTTGATTACCAGAAGGTTTAAGATCGTTTGATTTGCTATTGATTGCAATTTCGTTCGAAATTCGTGTTTTTCTTTTTGTTCGTGTGTAACTTCGCGCGACCTCGTGCTTACGTCAGCACGAGGTGATCCTTGCTTAGTGCCTACGTCAGCACTAACTTGACTTCCTGTCAACTTCGCGCCACGTCTGCATGAACTGATCTTCGTGCTCAGGAGCGTGACCTCGTGTATCTTCGTGTCCCGTGCTTCTCGCGTGACTTCGTGTTCTTTGTGTCACATGCTTCTCGCGTGACTTCGTGTTCTTTGTGTCACGTGCTTCTCGCGTGACTTCGTGTTCTTCGTGTCACGTACTCCTCGTGTGACTTTGTGCCACACGATCTACGTTGTTATTTCGTTTAATTTGTCACCAAAAGATTCGAAATGACGACTTTACCAGCTGCCGCAAACTCACCCAATGCCCTACTTATCAGCCAGATGATCATGCACGATCATGAGGTTGGTCGGGGTAATACACCTCCAAAGCTTTTCTGTATGGGAAATTATTGGATGTGGAAGAGACGTTTTGAAGACTACATTCGTCTCACTGACATGGAAATGTGGCTAGTGATAACTCAAGGTTTTGATTGGCCTTCATATGAGAAGAACGGAGTGATCAGTAGGTATACTTATGCTGATATGCCTATTGAAGAATGTAAAAGATACGCTATTGAGGGAAAGGCATTGTCTACTCTTACTACGACCTTGCCTCAAGATAGTGTACATTTGTTTAAAAAGTACACTACTTCAAAGGATTTATGGGATGCTCTCGAAAGATATTGTAAGGGCGATGTAACTTTGAAGAAGAACCGTATCAAGCTTCTCAAGCGCTAGTATACGGACTGAAAGGGGAATCTCTTGACGAGATTATTATTCGATTCAGTCATTTGACCACTGAGTTTTCATACTTTGAAGTTGTTTATCCTCAAACTGAGCTAGTTGATAAGTTTTTGGATTCACTGCCTAAGACATGGACTGATTATGTTCATCAACTTCAAGATGATCAGGAATACAGTACATGGGATTTTGAAAAGGTAGTCTCCAAGCTGAAGAACAGAGACATGAAGAGAATGATTAAAGATACTCACTCGGATTTTACACAAGATCCATCCTTATATCATGCTAAGTCTGTTCATTTAGCAAGTTCTAGCTCAGGAAACAATGCATTTCTAAGTGGTGCAGAAGCTACACCAATAGTAGATGCTGAAGGTATTGCTGGATATGTTGCTTATGACAATACACACTCAAATGTCAAGAGCAATGTACACTCTTTTCATTCTATGCCAATGAGTATGAGTTCTGTAGAAGGAAGAATGAGTGTTTACTCAGCCTTTTGTAATGCTCATGAAGCATTTATTGGAGGAAAGGTTACTGATCCTGCAGTAATTGATGAGGCTTACAATCAAATAGATCCTGATGATTTGGAAGAAATGGATCTACAATGGCAGCTTGCTATGCTTACTATTAAGGTCAAAAGATTCACTCAGAGAACTGGGAGACCTATAGGTAATGGCACTAAAGGCTTTGACAAATCCAAGGTGAAATGTTATAACTGCGATGGATTTGGTCATTTTGCAAGAGAGTGTCAACGACCTAAGAGGATTGATAATACCGTTACTGGTCGTCAAAATTACAATCAAGGCGGTATTACTCCGAGTAATCATAAGACGCAAGCAATGATTACATATCCTGCTACTCCACAACAGCTAGTTTCGTCACCATTTTCGGAGTCAAAGGCTGTTGTTGTTCAAAATCCAGATGGTACTTATCAATGCGATACACAATCTGATGATACCTCGAATCATGCCTACATGGTAGAATTATATGATGAGGTAGCTGCAACGATTGATTATGTTGTGTACTCAAGTGAAGAAAGTGCATCTGAGATAGTACAGAAGAATATGTGTAATGTTGCTGAGACAGTAAAATCTGAGAGTGAACAAATGACAACAGTAAAAGCATCTGAAGAAAAGGAAGAGTCATCAAATCCTGTCGATGACATTTCCATGAAGAGCATTGAAGAGCAGATGAAGAACTTCGTGATACCTGAAGGTATAACAACTGAAGACTTTGTTGCATACATGGCCAGATTGCAAGGCTGCAGATCAGAAGGTATCTTGTTCTTTATCTTCTATAATTGACGTATGTAAAATGGTGTCAGATTTAAAACTTGAGGTGTTTATTTTGAATAAGTCAGTTATTAACTTAACTAGTCAGAACAACATGTTTAATAAGGAAAACGACTCTTTGTTTGCCAAAAATTCCGGTTTGGTAAAACAAGAAAGTCTTTATCAAGATAAGATTCGTGCATCTGATAAGGATATTCTTGCATTAAAAGAAAAACTAAAGGAGTCAGTTCTGATGGAAAAAGTGGGAAATGAACTATATGCTCAACTAACTGAAGACTTTTCTAAAAAGAAGAAAGAATTGGTTAACGCAAAGTTGGAGATAGTTAAGCTTAATACAAGACTAGATCAAATTAGGGGATCTGATTTAATACGATCAATGCAGATGCAAAAATCTGTACCACGGGATTCAAAAGATAAAAGTGGTTTGGGTATGAGTTATAATGAAGTTAGAGGTCCGTTCAGTGATAATTATACAGAGTCTCTAACACAGCTTACTGAAAAGATTGACAATGGTGAAATTGATCCCATTGTTTCAGAAAAAGAAAATGTTGATCCAAAGACCCCTAAAAGCTCTAAAAACTCGATTGATAAAATTAAGGAGCTTAACAAGAAACATAAGCTTGAAAGTTCATTTGTTAAACCAGTGGATCCTAAGAATGGAATTTATGATGCTAGTACTTCTAAAGGATCTAGTCAAGTAAAGTCAACTTTTCCTGTAGATAAGAACATTAAATGTTTTACAATGAAAGGATGTGATACTATTTTCACATCAAATGAAATTGATTTTGAAAAGATCGATCATGACAAGATTGATAAAGTATGGAATAAGGATGAATCTACGTCTAGTGAAGTCCCCTTAACTCCATACAAGACTCATAAAAATTCTCAAAAGAAAGTACATTTTTGGGGTAAAAATGAGTCAACTGGTTTATCAAAAGAGGAGTCAGCCACAATTGAACTTAAGGAATGTTTGGGCATGACTTCAGCTGAGTTTGATATTAAAGCTAAGAAAGCAAGAGCTAAAAAATCCTGTTTCTATTGTTATGAAGTAGGACATGTTTATAGTTGCTGTCCAAATAGGAAACGGAGATGTCCTGACAAGGGTATGTCTTCTGGAGGATCTAGTGACTCAGATACTGTTGCTCATAATAATAGATCTAAGACTCCAAAACGACAAGGACCTTCACAGAGTACTACCTCTAGTAGTGTAAGTCCGAGTCGTTTTCATACACCTCAGAGGAGTAATTCACCTAGGAAGATGGCTCAACAAACTCGATCCCCTCCTGTTAGAATTAATAGTTCGTCTAAATTCTATGATCGATTCAGGAGTCAACCTAGATTTGGTACTCACTCACCAAGGAATTCACCTCCTAAGACTCATTTCACTTCACCTAAGAAACAGTCTGTGACACCATCTTCATCCAAGGCTCCATTACAGAGCGAGGGATATTGGACCGAATTGATCATTAGAGATGAATTCGGCAAACCTAAACCTCAAAAGGTTTGTGTTCCCTTCAGAAACTAACCATCTTATCGTCTAATGTGCAGGGAGAACCAAGGAAGCCTATCAGTCTTTGGTATGTTGACAGTGGATGCTCTCGGCACATGACAGGGGACAAGAATGTTTTGTCCAATTATGAAGATGTAAATGGTTCGTATGTTAGTTTCGCAGGTCCTAAGGGCGGCAACATCTCGGGCCAAGGTGATGTTGTCAATGGGAAGATTACGCTGGAAAAAGTCAATTATGTGGAACAGTTATCACATAATTTATTAAGTGTTTCTCAGATTTGTGACAAGGGTAACACTGTCCAGTTTAATGAGAAAAAAACACTTATATTGAAACCAAGATATGTTATTCCTGAAGACTGGATCCTACTGAAAGCTCCTAGGAAGAGAGACATCTATGGCCTTATGTTAGGTGTTGATAATCTAGAGGAGTCTGTTTGCTTGTTATCAAAAGCAAATGACTCTGAATTGTTACTATGGCATAGAAGAATGGGACATATAAATTTCCGAAAGATGAATGACATTGACAAACATGGTTTGGTTGACGGCGTTCCCATGAAGCAGTTTGGAATGGAAGACAAATGTGTACCTTGTCTGAAAGGTAAACAGTAAAAGTCTGCACATAAACCGAAACAAGAAAATTCTATTGCCAATCCTTTCGAGTTACTTCACATGGATTTATTTGGTCCAGTAAATGTAAGAAGTATCGGTGGGATGTACTACTGTTAGGTGGTTACTGATGATTACTCGAGATTCTCAAGGGTATTCTTTCTTAAATTAAAAGATGAAACTCCGCAGATTTTGATAAATTTATTTGTCGAAACTTAAAACATTTATGGAGTTCGTGTTAAGAGAATCAGGAGTTACAACGGAACTGAATTTAAGAATAATGTGATGGATGTCTTTTGTTTGTCAAAGGGAATCCAACATCAATACAGTTCTCCGTATGAACCACAACAGAATGGAGTTGCTGAAAGGAAGAATAGGACTCTAATCGAGACAGCCAGAACTATGCTTGCAGATTCAGGGCTTCCTACTATGTTTTGGGCGGAAGCGGTGAATACAGCTTGTCATATTTTAAATAGGGTTACTGTAGTTAAGCATCATAATAAGACATGTTATGAGCTTCTACATAAGAAGAAACCGAATTTACAGAATGTTGAACCATTTGGTGTACCGTGTACTTTCTTGAAGTATCTACCTCAGTCAAAGTTTGATTCAAAGGTTGAAGAGGGATTTCTCATGGGTTATAAACCGGGAACATCAATTCGACGGGTTTACAACAAACAGACTGGCAAAGTTGATTTGGGAACAAATGTCAAGATTGTCAGTCATAAGCCCACTATACATTCTGAAAGTAGCAAAAACTTCGATTACAATAGTGTGTTTAGTTCACTACATGGTCCTGATTCTTATTCAGATCCTGAGACAGTTGACGATGTGATTATTTTAAGAGATCACATGGATAATACTCCTATATCTCCGCTTACTCAGAATGTCGATACTACTCCAACCAACGTTCAGTCTACTACTGATATTGATGAAAGTGGTAAGGACAAGGATAAGACACCAGATTCAGACAATAATGAACCCGCAAACACTACACCACTTACTCCATCGAAGGTTACACTGCCTAATGATGATCCTATTTCTGAAGAATCGGAAGATGATTTCAGCTATCCTGAGTTTCAGATTAGAACAAATTTAGGAGAAAGTTTGAATGTTGATTCGGTTCCTCAATATCGAATTAATAAGGATCACCTAGTTGAAAATATTCTTGGAAATGCTACAGAACCTGTTCGAACTAGAAATCAGTTGAATAAGGATCTGACTAGTTTGTTTTGTGAAGTGAAAGACACTGGATTGATAACCAAGTGTTTATATTTTGGTTTCATTTCACAAGTAGAACCTAAGAATGTTAAGGCAGCACTTCAAGATCCATGTTGGGTTGAAGCTATGCAAGAAGAATTAGCTCAATCTGAAAAACTTGGGGTTTGGGAGTTAGTAGATGTGCCTAGAGGTAAAGAACTGATTGGAACTCGTTGGGTATATAAATGCAAACGAGATGACAAAGGGATCATTACTAGAAATAAAGCACGTTTGGTTGTTCAGGGGTTTGCACAACGAGAAGGATATGACTATAACGAAACTTTTGCACCAATTGCTAGGATTGAAGCTATAAGGTTATTTTTAGCCTATGCAAGTTTCAAAGGTATAAAGGTGTATCAGTTAGACGTTAAGAGTGCCTTCTTATACGGTGAAGTTAAAGAAGAAGTGTATGTTCACCAACCTCCGGGGTTTGAAGATCCGAATTATCCAAGAAGAGAATATCGTTTGGATAAGGCTCTTTATGGATTGCATCAAGCACCCAGAGTGTGGTATGAAAAATTGTCGACGCATTTGTTGACAAATGGATTTACAAGAGGATCGATAGACAACACATTGTTTATCAAGTGGAAGAAACGAGATTATCTAATTGTACAAGTTTACGTAGATGATATCATTTTTGGTTCATCTAATATAAAGATGTGCAAAGAATTTGAGATGAGCATGAAAAATGTATTTGAAATGAGTGCTATGGGGGAATTACAATTTTTCCTCGGACTACAAGTAGATCAAAGGAAAGATGGATTCTTTATTCACCAGTCTAAGTATGTCGATGACATTTTAGAGAGGTTTCAAATGTTAGAGTCCAAGACATATGGTACTCCTATTCAGCAAAATCATGGTTTAGGGGTTCTTGATCCAAAAGATGAACTTGTGGATGCAACTTATTATCGTGCTATTATTGGCTCATTGATGTATCTGACTGCTTCGCGTCCAGATATTATGTTCGCTGTTTGTCTTTGCGCTAGATTTCAAGCTAGTCCGAAAGAGTCACATTTGACTGCAGCAAAACGTATTCTACGTTATCTTAAGGGAAACCAAGGGCTTGGTCTATGGTATCCAATGGGAGGAACGTTTGATTTTGTTGCATATACTGATTCGGACTTTGGCGGTTGTAACAATGACAGAAAGTCTACGACTGGAGGTTGTCAGTTGTTAGGAGGAAGATTAGTATCGTGGCAATGCAAGAAGCAGACATGTGTTGCTCAGTCTTCATGTGAGGCAGAGTATATGGTTGCTGGTAGCTGTTGCTCCCAGGTATTGTGGATTCAGCGACAACTTCGTGACTACGGTATGGATTTTCTTGATACTCCTATTAGAATAGACAATAAGTCAGCTATAGACATTACAAATAACTCTGTCATGCATAAGGTCACCAAGCATATTGATATTAGGCATCATTTCTTGCGTGATTGTGCCCAAAAGAAGTTAATTCATTTGGAAAAGGTTATAACCGATGATAATTTAGCTGATCTGTATACCAAAGCATTTGATAAGACTCGATTTGAGAAGTTAATTCTTCTCAATGGGATGAAGAATGCTGATTCATATTAAATCTCTCAAAGAACTAATTTTGTAAGTTTGTGTTTGTAAATAGCTAGAGTCATAAAAATACAAAAAGAGTTCTTAGTGTCTTGAAAATCATAAAAATGTGACAAATGAGAAAATGACAAAAATATGGAGAGATTTAAGTTAATGTTGTCAGATGATTAGAAGCGAGGATACTTAGCTTTTAAGTTTGCTTAATCGTAATATAACTGCTTAGTTCAGTGATTACAATTTGGGATATATTGGTAGGCACAAAGTAGCAAGGTTTCCTTAATCTGAACTTAAATTATACGATGTTCTTGTGGGAAACATATTCAGATATATGGCTGAGAATGCTTGCTTTTCAGTAATGAATTGATCTGGTCCTTAAATTTTGTGAAAGATCTAGCATTACTATAAGATTTGTTCAATGTATAGGCAAAAACTTCTACCAATCATGAGCATGAAAGTTAAATGTGATATTGTTTATGCAAATGAAATGAATGAAAATTAAGGGGCTAATGTGGTCTTTGAGATTCGGACAAGTATGTCCTTGGGTGTCTTTGTATGCCTAGCCTACCTAAAGCTTCCAACTTGGGATAGGTTGTCAGAAAGTTCGCTACATAAGTCTCATAGAAAATTACGGGTTCCTTATAAATAATGAAATGCAACAGCAAATAAGTTAAATCACAAAGTAATTAATTCTGTTATCTAAAAAGTGTCTGATGATTTGTTAAGAATGTTTTTGAATATATATTGAATATTTGTTATCTTAGTGCTTGTATCAATTACGGAAGTATATCTGGATGTGGGTCACATAAGTTCGCAAACTATTCAATGGCATATTAGGCTACTCGGGTTACATGGTGACTGTCCTTGGCCAGGGTATGTTCAAAGGAAACTGGAAGTACCGAGTGTTTAAAAGGACAAATATACCGGTAATCGTGGTTGAATCACTGTTCATAATTAATAATAAGAGAATTATTTCTCACTTGCAGACTTATGTAAATGCTAATCTGATCTAATCTGCAGAAACTTAGAATTTCTTGTAAATAAATAAAGTAGCTTAGTTTATTTTTATTTTTATTTTTATTTTGTTTCTCTTTATTTTTATTCTTGTAATAAGTATCAGTTTGTGTGTCAAACTAGTTCTTATTGCATGAGAGATTTGATAAAGCATGAAAAGTTATAATTCTTAGTGAATTATATAAGTCTTGTTGCTTACGGTATAAATGTGTAAAAGATGGATTTTCTAATTAATACATAAGTTGTTTAATTTAGAAAATGAAATGTTTTGAAAATTGAAAAGTCAAAATATTTTTGAATATGTTTCAAGTAAATTTTTGAAATTTCAATTGTTTTTGGTTGAGAAGTATGCTTGACAAAGATTGGACTTGCCTTAGATCTTGTAAGGATTACTAGGTTAAGTTTTTGGTTGTTTTGCATATTTATGTTATTTTATTGATTTTGATGCATTGATGAAGTTTGTTAAGTGTGCAGGTTACAGATATCAAATTTCATTTGAATACCTTGTTGAAACAAGTCGGATTGGATATATCATGATTAATCTACATGCGGAATGCATCATGGCCAATTTATTAACCTAAGACTTAGTGTGATAGGTTATAGTTTTATTATCAAGATCACAACCTAAGATGTAATGTGATAGGTTGTTGATACGATATTTTTGATGTATTGTAATGCATTATACATTAAATATGTTTTAATGTAAGTTTGCATTTGTTTGAGTTAAACATAAATGAAGAAATGATCGACTTTATGTCAAGATAATAATGTAAGATTTATTTGATACATTATTGTGATGACAAGTTAGTACGGATGATTTACGACTACATATTCGAGTAGATACAGGTTTTTAGTAACAAGTATCTACAGGTTTATGTTTCTGGAATTTCTGGAATTTTTCCTTGTTTAACTTTCTGGAAAATTCGCGAAATTTGGCTAAGGGATGAAGCTTATGTGGTTTAAAATCTGAAAATTCGAAATCACCTCGTGCTGACGTCAGCATGCCTCGCACTGACGTCATCACGAAGCCCACGTACTGTGTGTTCGGCCCGGCCCATGTGGATTCGAATATACATATATATATATATATATGCGTTATTACTATTCATTAATTACCATTAATTGAAAATTAACCCTAAATAACCACACGAACTTCGTCTTCCTCGTGCACACTATTCATCCGTTCCCTTTTCGATCGATTTCATCTACTTTTCGTGTTTCTTATCCAGATTTGTTGGTAAATTCATGATCTAGGATGGATTATTGATGTTTTGACTATGAAATTTTGACTATTACAAGTCGTTATAATGCCCAATGATTGACTTGTTCTTCGAGTGAACAGTACCACGAACGATCTAAGGATTGAATCTTTGATTTTTGATGATTTGGACTGAAATTGGACATAAAATTAGATTAACTAATGTTTGTACCCTTTAAATCTATTAAAAGTTCACATTAACATGTTTAAAATCAAGATTAATCGAAGAATCTATGGCTCGTTTACTATTCACACGAAGCAGATGAAGAACACGAAGAACATCCACTTCGTGTTCATCTAAATTGAATTCGTTTCGATTTTTTTTAGTTTTTCTGGGCATACACGAACCATAAACAAGTCCACGATGATGTTTTAGATTAATTTTAACATCATATGGAGATGTTTTGTACTTCGTGTTCTGGGTTCATGCTTGGTTCGTGCTGACGTCACGACGAAGGAGATTCTCCTCGTGATGACGTCATCACGAAGCAGAAAGCCAAAACCCTATTTTTGTTTTTCGTTTATTCTAACTTTTCGTTTTCTTGTCGTTTTTGTTTGTTTTTATGTAGGTATGGCAGGAAAAGGTGCTCGCGTGTTCGTCAAGGAACATAATGCTGCAATTAACCTCAGCATTACGCAGTCAGGATGCACACCAGAGTTTCATGGTGTCCTTCAGTACTTAGCACGCTCTCGTATTCGTTTTGCTTTGACCGAGAATCCTCCGCTGGTCATAAGTCTTATTACTGAATTCTGGAACTCAGCCAGATTGGTGCAAGTTGGTGATCATACTATGATCCGCACTACTGTTGCTGGACGTAACATTCGGTTACTGCTGGAGACTTACGGACTATTTTGGACTTCGGAACTGATGATATGGAGCAAGGTCCTGTTGAGTTTGAAGAAAGCTTTTGTGACGGTGCTCTCAGGCATATGGGATATGTTGGTGATATTACTCATGCTTATCGCAAGAATCATCTTCTAGGAAAATGGAGATTGCTTGCCTACTACTTATCGATGTCTCTTAGTCATCGGAGTGCAGGTCATGATCAGTTGAACATTTTTACTGCTTCTCAGGTGGTTGCTCTTGTGGTGAACAAGCCCTACAGCTTTTCCCAGTACATATATGACAATTTTGTAAAGCAGTTGAGAGCATTTGGAAACGATAAGAAATTCTTCTTATTTCCAAGATTTGTAATGATAATCATTCGGCGCAGAATAGCAGATTTACCGTTTGATGGTCCTACTTTCAATTTGGGTCATCTGACTCATAAGGTGTTTGTTTAAAGTATGAAGCACTTTGCAGGTCATGGTGTTCCTGATAATGTTGCCAATCCACCATTGTTCGGACATCTCATAAATCCTGGCTATGTTGCTCCTCGACAAGGTTAGGAAGATGAAGCGCCTGCTGCTGCTGCTGATGATGATCAGACTCAAGAAGATCCTCAAGAAGAGCGAGCTGATCAGTTTGAGGGACTAAATGATGTTCCTCTGTATGCTGGAGATCTGGAGGATGATCCAGATATGGACACTCTTATGCAGGATGTTGATGATCCCGCAAATCTTGTACCATCATCTACTGGAGTCTCTACTTCTTCCTCTGCTCCAGTTGATGTTGATTTTGGTCCTTCTGAAGTCCCGGTTAATGTTGTTGAGGATTCAGAAGATGAAGAAGAAGAAGAAAGATTGCTGAAGCGAAGAAGAAGACATGCAAGATCTCAAGCTGAAGTTGATAGAGAATTCGCTGCTTATTCTGAAGCCATGGAGAGGTCTCATGCACCTTCTGTTGGTGATACTCCATTGGTTGCTTTAAGAGCTTCTGTCTCTGAGGTTCCTGCTTCTGTGTCTGCTCCTTCTGCTGCTGGTGTTGTTATTGGGGAGAGGAGGTCGAGACCAAAGTTTATAATAAGAGGAATTGTTCTCGTGCACAAGTTGTTATTGAGGCTACAACTGTTACGATTCCTACTGCTCCGGAGTCTACAGTTCGTCTAGAGCCAGAGCCGACACTTGTTGCTCCTAGGCCTTTGTCTGCTCCTATTAAGGCGACAGTTCCTGTTTCTACTGTCATGGGACGTCTGTTGGCTACTCTGCAAAGACCACAAATGCCTCCCACAGGAACTTTTAGTGCTCGTATGCCTTCGTTTGAAGCTACAATGCCACCTCAGGTCTCTACATCTGATGTTGCTTCTACGTCACGTCCAGTTGCTCCAGTTCAAGTGCAGCTGAGTCGTTTGTTTTCAGAGAAGAAAATGTTGGAGATGAGGGTCACAGCTTTGGAGAATCAGCTAAAGCTCCTGTTAGAAATTCAAAATAGTGCTTAGTTGTATTTCATTATCTTTGTAAATGTGTATATGTAATATAAGGTTGAGGGGGAGCTTATGTATTTACTTAGAGTATAAATACCCCTCAAAGCCTTAACATTTTGTAACCTTTTGATCATAATTGCAAAATATAATTCCAGGCTTTCCACACACACTTCTCTATCTCTCTCAATACACACACTAAAACACACACATCCACCATTGTTAATCACCTTACTTCCGCACCCGAACACGAACGATATATGGTTTTTTTTTACATGTGGTATCAGAGAGAAACAACGTTCTGTTGACGATCCATAACAGATTCATTACATATTCATTGAATTCTGTTCAAATTATTCTTCTTCGTGTTCTAAGAAGCTTTTGCCGCCATTTCTGTTCTTCAACAATAGACATTCAATTTTTGTTCAATTTTCAAGTTTTTGATCACTAATACATTCCAAATCATATTTCAAAACATTCTGTTAAGTTTCAGAATCAAATTCAAAGTTTTGAGTAAAAATCAAAATTTTTGAAAATTTGATCAAAATTTGATTTTCACAAATAAGTTGATTTGAGATATGGAATTGTTTTTAGGATTGTGCGCGATCATTTTCTGAGCATTTTGATGTTTGGATCACATTCTAATTCTCAAAACTGAGTGAGAATTGATCAATTTTGTATCAAAAACCATAAGTTTTATCTGTTCTGTTTATATGTGCAGGTATTACAAAACGATCTTTGTTGGAGGAACTAAAACGATCTCTTTTAGATCGTTCTAGTTTTTGGGCCATTTTGAAGCTAAAACGATCTAAATTTAGATCGTTCTAGCTTATATAATTCTGTGTGAATTGTGTGGTGTGTGGATCGTGATTCTGAAGTTGTAGTGTTTGGGAATCACATAATTTCTTGGGTAACTGATCTCCTTGAGATTGGTTTTGCTCAAAAACTTCCAAATCATTGTGCTACTCTGCCCAAATTTTCAAAGTTTTCATACTTAGAAAATTTTTCTCCCAAGTTGTTAAAACGATCTAAATTTAGATCGTTCTAACTTTTCATTACAATTCCTTAAAACGATCTCGTTTAAAACATTTTCATTTGTACTCTTTTCTTTTTTTTTCGTCTTTATTCTTCATTACTTAGATCGTTCTGTTTTCTGTTTTCTAATTAGAATATTTTTTCAAAATTCTAAAAAGATCTAAATTTCTAACTTCATTTTCTAAATAAATTTTTAATTCAATCATTTTAAATGACAACAATCAACATCAATTCAGACATTTCATCAAGAGAGGTACAAGCATTCACTCAAACTGATTACTTGTCTCTTCAAACAACAGCTGATACTTTGACAATGCAAAACCATACTTTGAAGACAAATTTGACTATAGCTAAACAAGAGTTTGATAAACTTAATGAAGCTTTTTCTCAACTCTCAACAGCTCATGATGCTCTCAAAGTTAACTATGACTCTTTGAAAGAAATGCATTTGTCAAGTAACAGTTCTCAAGTTGTTTCACCCAATGCATATTTAACCAATAAATGTCATGACCTTGAAAAAACTGTCCATTCACTCAAGCAAACCATTGAGACATTACAGCTTGAGAAAACCAATGAATGGATAAGAGCAAATGCAAGACAAGCAGATGTTGAGTTTCTCACAAACAAAATGAAAGATATGAGACCAAATTGTGAAAAACATGAACGAAAAATTTCTGATCTAAATAGTACTTGTTTTCTCAAGGGAGTTGAAATTGAGACTCTTCAAAAGCAGATTCAGGAGTTGAAACAAAATATTTTGTTCTATCAAGAAAAAATTTACAAAATAGAACAAAATCCTTTCTTAGATTTCACTGCTTATTACAACAAATCAAAGATTGATAAATCAGAACTTCTTTTTGGTTTAGGTTGTGAGAATCCAGCACATTTAGAGAAAATTCAAAAAGAAGATCTTGGTGCATTGTATGATGAAAAATTTCTTCGCCTTGGCATGATACAAGAATTCATCAGACCATCTGAGGATGATTTTGAGTCAGATGATGTTGAAAGACCAAAACCAACTCAAATAAACATTGATTATGTTGCTCTTAATGATTCTTACAAGAAACTCGTAACAGATCAATTTATGAGTTAGAAGAAATAGACAACATTTCAGTGAAACAAAATGAGTCTCAACAAGAGTCTTCCAAATCAATTTCTCACAGAGCTTATATTCCAACTACCATATTGGAAAAAGAAATTGAAAACCTAAAACAAAAAGTTGAGTCTCAACAAAAGGTCATTGAACATCTGAAAACTCAAGATTATTCCCCAAAGGTAAGTGAGACCACCCCTACCCATATGATGATTAATCATAATTCTGATGATTACTCCACTCCATCCAATGGGAGTGAGAATTCTACAAAAGTATTGCAGGATGATTGCATCTCTTCTAAACAAATTCAAGATATGTCCACAACAATGCTATCATCATTTTTCAAGATTGAAGAAAAAATTCAAGCTTTGAAGACTAAACGTCTTGCTTCTGTCAAAAAGGTACTTTCTTTTGAAACCCCTGTGATAACACAAAATGACAAAAGTAAAGTGATTTTAGAGCATAAAATTGAGTTCCTGAAAATTTTAAGGCTAAAACAAAAGCATTGGTTGAAAAGATGACTACCAAAACTGGTTCTCAACTAAAAAGTCAATCAAAAATTGAAAAAGGAGTTAAAAAACTTTTTTTCAAAAAGCCTAAAGTTGAATCAAAGAAGGAATCTAAATCTAAGGTTGCTCCAACGTCATTTTACTCACCCAAAAGTCAGCTTACACCAATTGTCAAAGGAAAAGATGACTTCAAAGGAAAAGACACCATTAAGGTTCATGCTTCATCTGTTTCTAGAACCTCTGCTTTTAAAACTATCTCCAAAAATAGTTCAATATCCAAGATGTCAAAAACTAGTCAAGTTTTTTTCACAAAAGATACATCTAAGGGTATAACTATTTATAGGGATCAGTATGGATGGTTCACTGTCAAAACTCCAAAGAAACAGAATCCCAAATCTTCAAAAAATACCATGATCAATTTTTCTAACCCAACAGGACCCATACAAAAGTGGGTACCAAAAACAACTTAATTTTTCTTGTAGGAAATAAAGGTCTGTGTTACGTATTTCCACTTTGAAGATATTCAACACATGATCCTGGAATAAATTTCTGATCAAAGAAACCATCTCAAACAAGTGCTCATTTCCAATACGCTAACTTGCCTCTGCATGTTTTGTACAAATCCTCTATCTCTCTAATTTCATTCATTATCTGTCAAACATTGATGCTATGTTTACGTGCAATATGTTTTATACCATGCAATGTTTGAGGGGGAGAGAAAGGATAATTCATGAAGTAAGGGGGAGTTTATATATTTGCACTATTTGATTAGAAACTCATTGTTATTTTAGAAAAACAAAATATAAAAATAGAAAATTTGAAAATTCACAAGGAAAAATATTTTTGTTTGTTTAGAATTCTGTTATTGAAAAAGCCCAAAACAAGTCAAGCCCAATACCAATCAAACCATAAATGACCCAGATAGCCAAACCCGATCCAATCAACCATACCCGACCCACTTTCTTTTCTTTTTCTTTAAGAAGGGAAAGATTTTTTTTATTTCTTATCCTATTCACATTTACCAGTAAAATTCTAATTCTCTCACCGAAAATCATCATAAAAATTTTTGTTTCTGATCATTAAAAGAATTTAAGGGTCTTGTTCCAAATCATTCAGTGATCATTTTTTTCTATAACATCATCATCGTTCAATCACATCCACAGGTACTATCGCAGTTTGAATGCAGATTTTAGTTTTACAATTTTTCTTGAATTTCTCGATTCTGTTAGTACTTCTGTGTTAACTGAGTGAATTAGAAGCATGTTAAGGATAGGTGTAAATGATTACTACATGTTTAAATGCTTTGTTTGATGTTCTTGAAAATTCAAAACCCTTCCCACCCTATTCTTGAAAATAAAGTTGATCAGAGTGTGTTTAAATGGATTGATGCATTTCTGTACAGATAAGTTGTGTAATGATGTTGTTAGTTTGACTAGGGATGAATGTTATGCCATGCTCGAGTTGCAGTTTGATCCATTGAATGTGAATATTGATGCATGTTTGGCTAACTAAAAAGTGTTTGGCAAAAATATTTTATTTTAGAGTTGTTTGATTCTAAAACGATCTAAATTTAGATCGTTTTGATTTCTAAAACGACTTGAAGTAAAATAAGTTTACCATTCACCTTTTATGTTCTGTTCGTGATAGTTATTTGTTAAACCCTTGAGACTGAGACCAAAACGATCTAATATAGATCGTTCTTGGGTCTGAACGCTGTGTGGTTTGAGAATGAAGTTTGGAATTCGATTGATGGGTAACTGAATTCTTATGAATTCGGTTCGCTCAATTCTGATACTTTTAAGTGTAAGGAGAAATCATGAATTTGATTTCACCTTATATCTTTTAAATATTAGAAAACCTTTCAAATAGAAGTGAAGTTTTTCTCAAAATTTTCCAAAACGATCTAAATTTAGATCGTTTCATTTTTCTTCACTTCAAAAGTTTTCAACAAAACTTAAAACGATCTCTTTTAGATCGTTTTACCTTTTTCTTTCCCATACTTAACATTTTTTTTCCTCACCTAAGAAACTTAAAACGATCTCTTTTAGATCGTTTTACTTCTTTTTCCATACTTAAACTTTTTCTCAAATAAAGATTTAACACGATCTCTTTTAGATCGTTTCACTTTCAGTTTTCCATACTTTATTTTTTAAAAAGTCTTCAAAACGATCTAAATTTAGACCGTTTCATTTCTTCAATTGAGTCTAACCTAGAACGATCTAATTTAGATCTTTTTGGTTTTTTTATACTTGGAATTTTTTTTCTCTCTTCTTTTCAAAAAATTTTTTAAAATTTTCGATTATTGTGTGGTGTGACAAACTGTTTTGTATAATCATATAATTGTCAGATATTTTGGAATATGAGGAATCGAACGCCTTTGTGTACTTCCTTATTATTCTCAAATATATCATACTTATATGATTATATATATTATTTTCAAAGTTATATACATATCAAAGTATATAAGAGCACAAAGAATTGATCGCCTTTGTGAACTTCTTTGTAAACTTATATATGGAAAATATGTATTTAACTATTCTGTGTTTATTTTCTCATCACAAATGATTTATAAAGGATACACTGAGTTGATCGCCTTTGTGAACCTCTTTGTATCTTATATAAATTGTCTGTGTGAACCTTGTTATTTGCTATTCAAATATTATTTTTCTATGTGTGTTAAAAGTTTTGTGTCTTAAAACAGAAAATTATAAATATAATGGATCATCAAGAGGAGCTTAGACATGATGAAGAGATTGCCATTAACGAATCAATAGAAGAAATTCTTACAGCCGGAAATTCCATAAATATGAGAAATAATCGATATTTGAATGATCCTTTCAATGCTCCCGGCTTTCCAATAATCTCAGCAATCTTCCACAATCATCCTCTTACTCATGCTCTAACAGTAGATGTTGATCTGGCTGAATCATACTTATTTGATATGTGGAGATCCATTATCTTTGTGCAACCACATGATCCATCTTCATCAAGAATTAAATCAAAAGTCAAATCTCCAGAACTTCGTAGACAAGGCTACTTTCAATTCGAACTTCATTCTGGAGAGAATACTTATGACTTCGAGTTCAATCTAGATGATTTCAGAAGATATTTAAGGCTACCAGAAGCAAACTCAAATGGGAAAGATGATTATGATGAATTTGAATCAAATGATGTGATGTTTGCTGCCTTGATATCACTTGGTTATGATGGTCCTCTGACAAGAACAACTGATTTTAAGCTAAAGAAGTTACCAAGAATTTGGTACTATGTGTTTTCTGTGCTCAGCAACTGTTTACATCCATATACAAGAGGAATGGATAACTTAACCCAGACAATGCTATACATATTCTATGGGTTTGTTTTCAATCAGCACTACGACATTACTCAACTTCTTTGGAATCAGCTGATAGTAGTAGTAAATGGAAAATTATCTGCACCCAAGAAGTATATTCCTTTCATAAGATTTCTCTCAGCAGTTGTCAGAAGTATAATCAGGAACAAAAAGCACATTCCAAGACTTCTTGAGTCAGGAAGAGTTGTTACTCATCCATTCAAGTTCGTTAGAGACTCTGGTATCCCCAACTACTCTTATTTGATACCATCATTTTTACTTGATATGGTTTCTGATGCTGATGATGCCAAGAAGGCATATCTGGACTGGATTAGAACAACAATGGGACCGGAAAGCCTCCCGGTTCCTACCCAAGTTGTACATAGGTCACCACGTGAGGGGTCTAAGAGGAAAAGAAAAGAGAGTGAGGGTGAATCCAGTTCAGGTAGGCCAAAGAGTAAGAAACAAAGAGGAGAAATGTTTGTAATAAAGTTGAGTAAGAAAGTACATCAACAAAAGAAGAAGGGAAGTTCAAAGAAAAAGAAGCTAAAAAGAAAAACAGCGGTTGAATCTTCTTCTCCAACATCTTCTGAGGATACAATCTCTGAGTCTGGGACTCCAAGACCAATTCGATCACCACCTCCGAAAACCTCAAATATCAGAAGATCACCATCACCAAGAACACCTTCACCACAAAGACACTCTTCACCAATACAAACATCTCCACTTCCAGAAATTCTAACACTAGAACCCCCAACAATGCCTCAATCACAAATTCCAACACAAATTCCTTCATTAACAATTTCTACACCTATTTTCTTATCTCCTCCACCGACATACTTTCAAGGCCGCAGGAAGTCCATTCCTGTTAATATTAAAAAGAAAACATTCAAAAGATCTCGCTTTGAGTATGATCGTTTCTCCCAAGCTGAAAAAGAAGATGTGGCTGATTCTGATAATGATTCATCTGAAAATGAAGCCAATCAATTTGCTGATGATGTAATGGACATCCCGGAGGAACAAGGTAGAAATGAGGGCGGAGTTGAAAATGTTAGAGAGGATGAGAGGTCCGGGCTAGGTATAAGGCATAAAGAAAACGTTGGCCTTCCATTAGTTCAAACAACATATACTCGCCGGGTTCGACCTAGGATAGAAGACAAGAGCACCCAACTCTTGCACGGTCAAACCTCCACTAGCCATTCGGAAGTCTCTCTACAGACTGACGTCTCATTTCTGCATGGGCAAAATCCACGTACTCCATCCCAGTCTCCTTCAGAGTCTATGGATGTTGAAGATAAAGAGACATCTGCCCCTCTCTTGACTTTCGATTCTGCACGTCTGTCTAGTACCCCTAGGACACTTACACCGATTGTTATACCATCTGCACATCTAGGTGATGCTGCCGGAACAAACATAGAGAGCTCGGCTTTAGTGCCCTCTCAAGGATTGTTTGGAAGTCCTTCCATCGTTAACATTATGCCAGCTTTGAACGAAGGCACCCGTGTAGCTGAATTGGCTCAGCGACAGTTTGAACTCTCTCGAGCTCGAGCAGTTGCTGCAGCTATTCGTGCTTTGGGTTTAACGGTTGATCTAAGTGACACCGGTGTTATGTTTGTCCACTTTCCACAAGATTCTGGTTGTGAAGCAGAATCATCAACTGTTGCTCAAACTCTTGAACCAACAGGAAATCCTGTGACAGTCATGATGTCGTCAGGTCACTCAGTAGAACCACTTGGAACTACTGATGTGTCATCTTCCATTGCTCCTGTTACTTCAATTTCTGAATCTCCAGCATTATCTCCAATCGTTCGAACTCTTGTGACTCATCTGGTTGAAGGGATTGAACAAGAACAAGAAAGTGTCTTACGTGCATCCCGATATACCATCACTGGCAAACTTCCAATGACTCAAACCAGTTCTTCACCACGCAGATTGCTTACTGGTGGTGCACTTAGAATTGACTCATCTGTTAATACTCCAATCTCTACATCATCTACTCATATTTCAACTGTTCCAGTTGTTACTCCTTTGTCATCTCAACCAATCATATCAACACCGCCAATTACTCAATCATCTCCAATTTCATCACCAACACTCCCAGAAATTCCAACTTCTTCAACTCAACAATCATTTCCTGATCCTGATTCTCCTGATTCTTCATCAAGTTCTTCATCTTCATCGGATTCTGATCTCAGTGATACCTATTTGAATGATTTTACTGCTAACAGGCTTCATGAAAGTGGTATATCCACTGATACTCTTATAATGGCAGTACTTCGTAGATTACGATCTGAACCCAATCTGAATCCACCAAAGCAAGCCATTTGTCAATCAATTCTTTCTTATCAACATTTTCTGGATACTGATACTGCTCATAAAGCTGAAACTGATGCAATTCGAAAGAGATTAAGTGAGCTTGAACAACAATGTCGACCGGCCACTATCTTAAGAAGTCGGGATGATCAAAACCCGGATGATCAACCCGAGGGGGAGAATAATGTTCAAGATAGTGGAGAAGGTCATAATACAACACAAGAAGTAAATGTTCAAGATACAACAGAAGGAAATCAAGATCAAGTTCAAAGTGTGGATATTCCTTCATCATCTCAAGCTCATCAAGTTCATAATTCTGATTCAGATGATCTGCCTCCACTTGTTAAATATCTCTCTCACTACTACTCAACCACATCAAGTTCTGATCAAAACAGTGGTCTTGATCCGTTTCAACCTGAGAAGAGGACTGATGATGACAGTTATTCTGATTTGGATGATTCTAATGATGCTCCACCAAGACCTGCTATGTCTCAAGAACAATTTGAAAAAGATATCTTTGAAGAGATTGTCTATGATCTAAGAGATACAAATAATCTTGACACTCCAAGAGAGCTTAGCATGGGCATTAGACATCCAAGAATCACTCGAGACAAAATCTGGCGAATTAATGAAGGATATTTTCATGAGAATTATGCTCAAATGCTGAATCTGAATGTCAGACCTGAAGAATTAGTATGCAAGGCTAGATACATTGAAGAAAGAGCCTTCCCGATTTACTGCTCATCTGAGGAAAGACTCAACATGACCTTGAATAGGTTGAGAGCATTCTTTCTTTTCAGACATCAAAATCAAAGGGATACATATTTGGAAATGATGAATGCTGAAAGCACAGTAAGAAGTGAAGAGTGGTATAATCAGTTCCAGAGTCCTATTACAAGAGTATTGACATTAATTGCTCCTATCAAATATCAGAATCAAAGACTTGTCCGATTTAGAGTGCAAAGAGCTGATGGTCACATCTATGCTATTCATGAAGAATCTTTTCAAAACTTACCAATCTCTGACATCCTCTTTCTCTACAACCAGTATGCTCATTTGATCACAAAGACTCCAGATCAACTCCTTGCTTATGAAGCTCTGAAGAGTCACATTTAGGCTTTAATCAGATATTATGAGTTCAATGATTTCCAGATTGGTTTAGAAAGGAGAACAAGAAGAATCAATCTTACAAAACCAATTCAGAGAGCAGGAGGTTATAAGTTGGATTCTTATCAAATTGGAGATCCAATAGAAGAATTGGATGGATTTGTTTTCATTAACAGCTTCAGAGGAAAAATCTTTGTCCGTGCATCTGATTTTCCCAAGTATTCAGATGGCACTCTGAAATATTGCTTATTCTTCCTCAGAGCCATTCATGATAATCCTGATCCAAGAGAAAATGAAAACATTCAGATTCAAAGAGAAAGACATATAAGAAGGATCCAAGAGACATTTGACATGCGTCAAAGAGTTAGAGATCTAATTGCTGTCAGAACTATTAGACCAAGAGAAGGAATTATTCATACTGAGACAGGTTCATGGGTTCTTTGGAATCCAAGTCATGAACGAGGTCCTCATAATATTCCTCCAGTGAACTTTCAAGATAATATCAGATTGCCTGATGAACGTCCAGAAGGTGCTAATTGGCATTTCATTCCTAAAAGGTATTGGAATGACTCTTGGAATAGTTACAAGAAAAGAGCTTTTTGGAATTCCATGAAAGATAAACCATCTACATCAAAAGCAGCTCAAGATTACAAGAAAAGAAAGAATAAGAAAAGACGAGCTGAGAAAAGGAGGAAGAGGAACAGGAGGAATTGATTGTAGACAACCAAGCACTAAGGGGGAGAATGTTAGAAATTCAAAATAGTGCTTAGTTGTATTTCATTATCTTTGTAAATGTGTATATGTAATATAAGGTTGAGGGGGAGCTTATGTATTTACTTAGAGTATAAATACCCCTCAAAGCCTTAACATTTTGTAACCTTTTGATCATAATTGCAAAATATAATTCCAGGCTTTCCACACACACTTCTCTGTCTCTCTCAATACACACACTAAAACACACACATCCACCATTGTTAATCACCTTACTTCCGCACCCGAACACGAACGATATATGGTTTTTTTTACAGCTCCAAGCTGCTAAGCATCAGGAAGAGATGGACGTCATGACAGCTCATGTTCATTCTCTTGGTTCTAGACTTGACCAATTCTTGGATCAAGGGGGAGACAAGAGTGGTTGTAAGGATGATGAGCTAGCAAGGAAGTCAAGAGATGATGATCATGAAGATCAAGATCCAGCTCAAGGTCCTAATCAAGCACAACCAAATGTTGGTGAGCCAGAGAATAGAAGTCAAGGTCAAGATGCTGCTGATGATGCTATGGATACAGAGACTGCAGATATTCAGGGGGAGTCATCAAGACAAAGAGAGTCAGAGATTACTGGTACAGCTGGTGCTAGTACTTCTAGGACTCAAGATAAAGGCAAAGCTGTGATGACTGCTCCAGATGGAGATCCTGATGATCCAGATAACAATGATGATGGGGAAGATTCCAATTCAGGTAACTCCAATTCTAATTCTGATAGAATAGAAAGGGAGATAGTGAATGATCCTCATAATCATAAAGAAAAAGAAAATCTTAGCAAAGGAAAATCTACTCAGGATAGTGAGTCAACTAAGACTGATTCTACTACCAATGCCTCTACAGAGTCAGATTTGCACCCTTTATGGATTATGATAATTATTATGATCCAAGATCACTTAGGGATCAAATGAAAGAACAGTCAGGGTTAACTCATACATCTTCAGAGTCAGATTCAGATTCTGATTATGAACCTTAGTGCTAATGATTTTTATTTTTGTAATAATTATAAGATAAATATGAATGTATTTGTTACATTATATTTATTATATAATATTTTTGTTGTAAGTTAAAATAGATAAAGATTACAAGATAAATATTAATGTAATTGTTGCATTATATTTATGATATAGTATTATTTATTTTAATTTCTTTTATGTATTTATACTATGTTATTATGTCTTGACTTATAATTTATGTTCTTTATCTTTGTATATGTAAATCGTTTGAATTGCAGATAAGCTTCAAAGGATAGGTGCATTGGACGATCTTGATGCTGAAGAAGATTTAGAAAGTATCGATGATGAAGATTTGGAAGAAGGAGAGTTCATTACTTCGGAAGCTGATAGAAAAAGGTTGCTTGAGACACCTTATGACTTTGATCGTGTCTTTAATGAAGATGAAGTCATTCAAGTTGAACCAATAGCTGAAGTGGAACATCTCAATCTCAATCCAATCAGAGACGGTCCAGATGAACCTAAGAATGCTGCAAGTTTGAGATTTGCTGTATATGCAAATATAGTTGATGAAGGACATGACTATATTTTTGATCTATACTGGAATATAGATGCTACACGAGAGGTTGACCTTGGAAGATTTAGTATACCTCCGGTGCAGCAAGATCATGAGTTTATTATTAATAGACTAATTCCAGGTTATAGAGGACATACTGGTTTGCTGATACGTGATGCGTATAAACCATCAATGTTTTGGGAATATGTCTCAGACAAGGATGCACCCAAATACTTCTCAGTGTTAAAAAGTTAGTTCTATGATCACAGAATCAAATTGTTTATTATCAAGAGAAAGGAGGGTTTCCAGTACATGTCAATAAGTCAAACACACTTCCACTCTCTTAGTGATTCTGACATGATAGATTTGGGAAGACGCTGGTTCGTTAATCTTCAGAGCAATGGACTTGCAGATTTCTACTGGAATAGATTCAGAGATGAAAGAATTAATTATTTCAGTGCTAGAGGTCTGAAGCCAGAAGAAAGGTTGATAAAGCCAACACCTTTGAAGAAGATTAAGAATCCAGATGGCACATTTCGGTTTGTCCAGAAAAGAATTAAATGTGTTAAGAAGGTTCCCACTATCAAATGGGATCAAGATATGCTGACGAAGATGACATTTTGGCAGATAGATATCAAGTTAGGCGAAGCACAGATGTTTGTTGATGATTCACAAAAACAAATGTTTCTACGCATGTATGATCCAATGCAGGTTGTCAACTTGTCAAAAGGTGATCAGAGAAGACTTTTGGATACACCTTGCTCAGCAGTGGATTTTTGGAGAGTTGAAGAAAGACGCTATCGCAACATTCTCGCACATTGTTTGCAAGAGAGAATTCATGCGAATAGCACCAGACTTTTGTTTAATGGATAACTTTGAAGTTCAAGTTTTGAAGACTTTAAAGAGATCTAGTTGCAATCGTCAAGGGGGAGTCTGTAGATGCAGATTCGTTGTGACAATCGCAACATAGATTTAATTATCGTTTATGTTTTTAGGAACTTGTGTGTAATCATTTAAATAAGAACTTGTGTTGATATTTAATGATTACATTTGAACGTCAATATTATATCTGTTTATATTTTGTATTGTGTTTGTGTGTTATATATTGTTTTGCAGGTACAAGAACATAGAATCAAGATTTATAAGTGTCGTAGAACACTTAAACGATGATTGGATGTTATGTACGAGCAAAACGAAGTAAAACAAAGAATCAAAGGGTCGAACCTCGTGCTGACGTCATCAGCATGTAGGACTGGCCTCGTGCTGACGTCAGCACGAGGTAGATCGGTTGATTATTGTTTCGGGCCTAATCCTTTGATTAAGGCCTAAGCCCACCCAACCCAATATGAATTAGTATAAATACAAGACCTAACCTACGAAATTAGGTTAATGATTTTCGAATCCTTGATAGTTATTCACGAATTTCAGAGCTAAGGTTAATTGTTCCTTCGTGTGTTCTTCTACACGAACCACAAGCCTTGTGCATCTCCTTGGGTTGATTCATTACTTATTAATTAACAAAAGGCAATAGCAATCTAGTTATCTCAAGAGGATTCCGCACTCTTGACATAACGAATCGCGTCTTATTACGATCCACACAACAATAGGGCACCTTACAATTTTTCACAACCGTCCACTCTCATATGTACTCACAGTCGAAAGAGACTTAACAGAAGTTTATTTGTTTGAGATGTGGAGAACCATCAGTTTTGTTCAGCCTCAAGATCCTTCTACTTCAAGATCAAAACCAAAACATAAATCTCGCTTTGAATATGATCGATTTCAATCAACAACGCAAGAAGATGCACATGACTCCAGTGATGCTGAGTCAGATTCTGAGAATGCTAATAAGTTTGCAGATGATGTCATGGACATCCCGGAGGAACAAGGTGGAAATGAGGGAGGGGTTGAAAATACCAAAGAGGATGAGAGGTCCGGGCTAGGAGAAAGGCAAAAAGAAAATGTTGGCCTCCGCTTAGATACAAACATTTATAAACGCCGGGTTCACCCTAGGATAGAAGTCGAAAGCTCCCAACTCTTGCAAGGTCAAACCTCTGTAAGCCATTTGAAAGTCTCTCTACAGACTGACGTCTCATTCATACACGAGCAAAATCCACGTACTCTATTCCATTCTCCTTCTGAGTCTGTGAATGTTGAAACACAAGAGACATCTGCTCCTCTCTTGAACTTCATTTCTGCACACTTTTCTAGAACCCCACTTAGGACACCAATGGCACCGATTGTAATACCATTTGCACATCTAGGTGATGTTGTCGGAACAAACATAGAGAGATCGGCTATTGTGCCCTCTCAAGGATGGTTTGGAAGTCCTTCCATTGCTAACGTCATACCAGCTTTGAACGAAGGCGCCTTAGTGGCTAGATCGGTTGTGCGACAGTTTGAGTTCCTTCGAGCTCAATCTGTTGTGTCAGCTCTTCGTGCCTTAGGCATAACGGCAAGTCTAAGTGACTCCGGAGTTATTCACCTTTATTTCCCACAAGATTCAGGTTGTGAAGCCGAATCATCAACTGTTATTCATAATCTTGAATCAACAGGAAATCCTGAGACAGTAATGATGTCTTCAGGTCACTCGGTAGACTCACTTGAGGCTACTGAAGTGCCAGATTCTGTTATTCCTTTACCTATTGAAGCTCAAAGATTGGTTTCTCAATTTGTTGAAGGAGTTGTAGAAGGTCAGAGAAGTGAACTCCTTGTGGCAAGAAATGTTATCACCAGAAAACTACCAGCCACCGAAACAAGATCACCATTGTCGAGATTGTGTACTGGAGGTGTTTTACGCATTGGTACTCCAGTAACATCTTCATTGCCTTCCCGAGTAACACCAACAACAACACCAATGGAAACAACAACAATTCCATCAACACCAATTCAATCAACACCGATAATTTCACCAATATTACAAACAAAAACACCAACACCAAATACTCAATCATTTCCAGATCCTAGCTCACCGCATCATTCTTCTAGTTCTTCTTCTTCCAAATCATCTGATTCTGAATATTTAAGTGATTGTTCTCCAAACCGGATTGCCACCAGTGGTTTATCAACTGATACTCTCATTATATCACTCATGCATCGGTTGAGATCCGAAGAACCACATCTCACCTCTCACAAATGATCAATCATTCACTCACTTCTAGCTTACATGTCAAATCAAGAAACTCAACAAGCTAAACAGGCTGAAGTAGAAGCTCTTCAGAAAAGAGTTCGTGAACTTGATCAACAATGTAGACTGGCCGATATCTCAAGGAGTCGGGATGATCAAGATCCTGATGATCAACCCGAGGGGGAGAATATAAGAAATATCGGAGAGGGTCATGGAACTCAAGAACAAGTTGATCAAGATCGTCAAGAACAAACCAATCAAGATCAAACACAAGTTTCTACAACTCATGTTTATGAATCAGATTTGGATCTACCCCCACTTGTCAAAAATATTTCACATTATTACTCCACAACTTCTGATGAGTCAAGTCATCCTGATCTATTTCAACCTGAAGATGATGAGTCTGATTCATCCGATTCAAGTGATAATCCTGATAATGCTCCAACAAATGAACAATCTCAGCAAGAAACATATGGGAAAGCTATATTTGAAGAGATTATATATCATTTGAGAAACCCAGAGAATCTTGAGACTCTGAGTGAGCTTGCACAAGGAGTCAGACATCCAAGAATCTCAAGAAGCAGAATATGGCAGATCAATGAAGGGTATTTTGTTGAGAATTATGAGCAAATTCTGGATCTAAGCACAAAACCCGATGAGATTATGTGCAAAGCTAGATATCTTGAAAAAAGAGCTTTCCAGATTTACTGCACACTTGTTGAAAGATTGAACATGACATTGAATTGGTTGAGAGCATTCTTTCTGTTCAGACATAAAGATCAAAGAGATAATTACATGGAGTTGATGAATGTTGTTAGTTCGGTGAGAGAAGAATGGTGGTATAGACAGTTTGAAAGACCAATCACACAAGTGCTAGAGTTATTTGTTCCTTTGATGTCTCACAATATGAGACTTGTTAGATTCAAAGTTCGCAGAGCAGATGGTTGTATGTATATGGTTCAAGAAGAATCCTTTCAACACTTGAAGATCTCAGACGTTCTATTCCTCTACAATCAATATGCCTACCTGATCATTAAGACTCCAGATCAACTTCAAGCCTATGAAGCATTGAAAAGCCACATTCAAGCTATAATCAGGTTTTATGAATTTAATGACTTTCAGATCGGCTTAGAAAGAAGAACTAGCAGGATTAACCTTACAAAACCAAATCAAAGAGCTGGAGGTTATGAGCTAGATTCATTTCAAATTGGAGATGTGATTGAAGACTTAGATGGGTTCGTCTTCATTAATCGTTTAAAGAAAAAGATCTTTATTCGTGCTTCAGATTTTCCAAAGTATTCTGATGGTACTTTGAACTACTGCTTGTCCATTCTGAGTGCAATAGATGAAGATGCTGGTGATGAAGAAGATGACAACATCAAGTCTCAGAGGAGAAATCATATTAGACGTGTTAAAGCTGTTCTTGAGATACGTCAAAGAGTAAGAGATCTTATTGTTGAAAGGACTCCCAAAGCTCAAGAAGGAGTGAGACATACTGAGACAGGCTCATGGGTTCTTTGGAATTCTAGTCATAAGCATGGTCCTCACAACATTCCTCCAGTAAACTTCCAAGACAATATCGGACTGCCAGATGAACGCCCTAAAGGAAATAACTGGCATTTCATTCCTAAGAAGTTTTGGAAAGACACTTGGAATAGTTACAAGAAAAGAGCCTTCTGGAGTGCTAAGATTGACAAACCATCGACATCAACTACTGCTCAAAGTTACAAGAAAAGAAAGAACAAACAAAGGAGAGCAAGCATGAGAAGAAGATATCAAAGGAAGAAATGATGGACTACCAAGCTCACAACCAAGCACTAAGGGGGCGAATGTTAGAGATACAAAAATAGTGCTTAGTTGTATTTAACTTTATGAACTTTTATGTAGTAATTGTAAGGTTGAGGGGGAGCTTTTGTAAGTTTCCTTAGGATATAGAAACCCTCAATCCTTTATTCCTAATAACCTTTTGTAAGATACAAAATCATTTTTTCCAGTAATACAGGAAATATATCATTTCTCACACACACCTTTCTCCCTCAAGAACACACTAACACAACGTAACCACTATTGTTGATCACATAAACTTTCGCATCAAAACACGAATATATCTTCAGTTATCAGGGGGGGTGAATACAACTTTACTTGATCTTATACACCTTTTTATAGATAGTTTAAAGATTCAGTTAATGTAAATATTTAAACTAAATAACATAATCAATGAAACAGTAAAGCAGAAAATAAAACATTCTTAGACACAGATTGGTTTTCAAATGTAATTCTTTATTCAAGATATAATCTATACAAAGAATTACTGGGTTGTTGCGGAAACAAGATAGCCTACAGATATCTAAACAACCCTTGAAATGACAAACAACAATCAATAAGTTCCTACTCACGAAGACTTAGCCAAAGCTGATCTTCTACAGACTAAGCTGTGTATAAGAGCAGAGAACTTGTGTGAAGAATGATTCTCAGGAATGTCACCCTATGCTTGTCAAGGAGTGGAGCATTTATAGGCAAAGGCTCTACATCACTTGGTGTCCAATTTAACCATGTAAATCACTCTGGTTAGGTGACAGAGGAATATTTGATCATGCTCTTTCATCGTACTTGTGGTGCCCATGTACCACTGCACATTCTCTCTTCAACCAATCGCTGTATGGACACGCATACGTAAATGCAACCACCAACCTGAATACAAGGAATAATCCTAGTCACATCATTTATCTTTATCTTCAATTCAGGTTGTTATCTTCACTTGATTGTCAGGCACAGATTGGGCCGTTTGTCAATGCACCAATCTGCACAAGTATCTCCAAGCTGACTGCTAGTCCTAAGTTGTGTTCCATTCTTAGCCTAGTCCTCTATCTGAATGCTATTACATTTTGATGCAACTTGAATAATACTAGCTTCCATAATATATAACAATTACAACATATGAAGCATGATCTGGGTCAGAGACAGATAGCAAGCTATGTGAGCTTAGACTGACCCAGATCAGATTACAAGAACTCATAGATTACTAAGTGTTTATACATCAGATTTCTCATCATTAAATTTACAATTACATTGGGACTCAACAGAAAGCCACACAAAGCTTCATTCAAATCAAAAACATGCTCAACCATTGATAGTTGTTTGGATTTGCTGCATATGGATCTGTTTGGACCAATAAGTACTCCCTCATTCACTCGAATGAGATATACTTTGGTCATTGTTGATGAATATTCAAGATATACCTGGGTTTTCTTTCTAAAGCACAAAAGTGATGCTGCTGACAGTATTATTCATTTCACTAAGCAAGCTGAAATACTCTACAAAAGGCCTGTTAGGCAGTTAAGAAGTGACAATGGAACTGAAATGACTCCTCAACAGAATGGTGTTGCAGAAAGCAGAAACAGAACTCTTATTGAAGCTGCCAGATCCATGATGGCACAAAACAATGTCAAAGCTCATTTTTGGGCTGAAGCAATTCACACAGCTTGCTTCACTCAAAACAAATCTCTCATTGTGAAAAGACACCAGAAGACTTCATATGAACTTCTCAGGGGGAGAAAACCAGAAATTGGTTTCTTAAGAATGTTTGGAAGTCCTTGCTTTATTTTAAATCAAAAGACCATCTTGGAAAATTTGATGAGAAAGCAGATGAAGGTATCCTACTTGGATATGCCACAATGATGAAGGCCTACAGAGTGTACAATAAAAGAACCAAAACTGTTGAAAACTCTATAAATGTGACAATTGATGAAGGTTGCTCCAAGCTAGACTGCTCTCTACTTGGAGATGACAATATTAATTTTGAAGAACTGGTTGTTCCTGAAAATGAGCCCCCCTCTAATCCACCAGTTGAAGATAAGAATGCTCAAACTCAGGGGGAGCAAATATTTGAAGAGTTACCAATTTTTGAAAATGTGCAAGCTGATCCTTCTCCTCAAGAAATTATTCCAGTGAATGACTCCCAAGCTGACTCTGTTCCATCAACTCCAATCCAAGCTGATCATTTGATTCCTCAAAATGATCAAGTTGGAACGTCTAATGTGAGTCAGCGCATTGTCCAAGAATCAAATAATGCCCATCATGTAACTAAATGGACAAGGAGTCATCCAATCAACCAAATCATTGGTAATCCATTATCTGTTGTAAAAACAAGAAGAAAGGCAACAGGCAATTTCTGCATGTTTGTCAATTTTGTTAGTAAAATGGAGCCAACTGATGTTGCTGAGGCTCTATTCCCTCTTCGGTAAATGCAATGCAAGATGAACTAACACAGTTTGAGAGAAACAAAGTTTGGGAACTTGTTCCAGGACCTCATCATTCTAAGACTGTGATTGGAACCAAGTGGGTCTACAGAAATAAAATGAATGAAAGTGGAGTTGTGACCAGAAACAAAGCAAAGATTAGTAGCTCTTGGATACAAACAAGAAGATGGAATTGATTATGATGAAACCTTTGCTCCTGTGGCAAGGCTGGAAGCCATCAGAATGTTATTGGCTTATTCTGCACACAAGGGATTTAAGGTTTATCAAATAGATGTGAAAAGTGCATTTCTAAATGGGAAATTGGAAGAAGAAGTCTATGTTGAACAACTTCCAGGTTTTGAAAGTTCAAAGTTTCCTAATCAAGTGTTTAAGCTTTACAAGGCTCTCTATGGTCTCAAACAAGCTCCAACAGCATGGTATGATACTTTGTCCAAATTTCTACTAGAAAATAAATTCAAAAGAAGTAATGTTGACAAGAATTTATTTGTGAGAAATTATAATGGTGATATTCTACTTGTACAAATTTTATGTAGATGACATAATTTTTGGTTCTAGCAGTGAAAGACTTCGCAAAAAAGTTTTTTGAATAGATGTCTAAAAAGTATGAGATGAGCATGATGGGAGAAATTAACTATTTTCTTGGTTTACAAGTTAAACAGACTAAAAATGGTATTTTCATTAATTAAGGAAAATATGTTAATGATCTATTGAACAAATTTGGTTTTAGTGAATGAGCATCTCCTATGAAAACTACTATGGGAACTGGTGATAAGCTGAGTGAAGATAAAAGTGGCAAACCCATTGATATTACAGCTTATAGGGGTATGATAGGCTCTCTACTTTACTTGACTGCTAGTAGACTAGATATTATGTTTGCTACATGTCTATGTGCAAGATATCAGGCTAATCCTAAAGAATCACATCTTAAAGCTGTGAAGAGAATCTTTAGATACCTTAAGGGTAGTCCCAATCTGGGTCTTTGGTATCCCAAAGACTATGGATTTGATCTAATTGGCTATTTAGATTCTGACTTTACAGGATGAAAGACTGATAGAAAAAGTACTTCAGGAGCTTGTCAATTGCTTGGCAACAGACTTGTAAGTTGGTCTAGTAAGAAGCAACATTCAGTTTCTATCTCCACTGCAGAAGCTGAATATGTTGCTGCAGGGAGTTGTTGTTCACAAGTTTTGTGGATGCAATTTCAACTTCTAGACTATGGTGTCACTGCCTCAAAAACTCCAATATTTTGTGACAATACAAGTGCCATAGCAATCTCCAACAATCCTGTACTTCATTCTAGGACCAAGCACATCGATATCAGATATCATTTCATCAGAGATCATGTGATGAATGAAGATGTTGAACTGCATTTCATTCCTACTGAGAATCAACTTGCTGACTTGTTCACCAAGCCTTTGGATGAAAACGGGTTCATTTATCTAATAAGTAAGCTGGGTATGCTAAATATGTAAAAGGGAGTGTGATAAGTAATGATAAATTCAACCCCTTTGAATTTTGTTAAAAGTTTTAAGGGCAAGTTGTGTTTGACACAGACTACCTGTATTTACTTGGTAAAAATCAAGTTAAAATGGGTAAGCTGAGTCTGACCCAGCTTGGGAGTTGTTTTTATTATTAAATATCTCATTGCGTTTTATTATTTAGATTATTTAATTTAGTTTAACTTATTTATCCTTTTGCTGGTGAATGAGTGAGTGACACATGTGGAGGCAACGGACTTTTACTGCAAAAGTACCCTCCGTTAACTGTTTTCACCCAATCACATTATTTCTCTCTCTTCCCTCCAAACGGTTATTTTAAATATATATTTATTTTATCCGAATATATATATATACTCATTTTAATCTAAATCCCAAATCAATTGCATTTTTACTTCATACTTTCTTATTTTTATCCAATCTGTTTTCTGTTCCATTGAAATTAATTCAATCTTCTATAATATTTTCTTCAGTTTTAATTATAATAAAATGTCTTCTTCATCATTTTCGTCTCAATCTATTAGTAACTCAAACAATAATAATAATGATTCTTCTTCCAAATCTGGGTTTCAGCACCCAGTTCTGGTAAGCGCGATCAAGCTTCAACCCTATGTTGTGGGTTCTGATGTGGTTGTTAGCCCGGATGATCTTGATACTGGTAAAATCAAGATCGTCAATCTTGTCTCTGCCAATGTTCATCCTCCTTCTTGGGCAGAAGGTTATGATGAAATTATTTCCTTCTTATGACATCATCCATTTGGCAAGATGTTGATTGAAAAGCCAGATGTGGTGTACTTGGACATGCTCTTCGAATTTTGGGCGAGCTGTGTGGTGGGTGAGACGAAGAAAGGACATGCCGTAATTCGAGGCATGATCCTTAATGGTAAGAAACAGGTATTTATTACCTTAAGAAGACTTAGGTCTGGAAGATGATTATGAAAATGTCGTTTCTCACACTGAAGCCAAAAATATTTTACCTATTTGTGGATATTCTGGTCCATTAGCTTTAGTGGTAAAAATGAAATATTTAACTGGCATTTAGAATTATCTTTTTAGTACTTTAAGTAAATCATTACAAATGAAGGCAGGCAGTTTTGATCAACCTAATGTCCTCGAATTACAACTTTTTCATTCCTTGGTCACTATGACCAGAGTAGATTATGCAGGACTTATTTTTAGAGACTTAGTTGGTCGAGTCAATAATAATACTTTTACCATACCTTATGGTAGAATTCTTGGACTCATCATCGAAGTAATCGTTGATGGGGACTTCAGTTTGGCCACTGGCCAGACTGTGGAATGCAAGGCCATTAATACTAATATTTTCAATAGTCCCAAGGTAACTGCGCAGGGATTAACCCCAGCAATGCAGATTTACCTTGATTTTTGCAGGCAAAGAGAAAGGGAACAACAATAATTGGAGGAAGCTACCTCTCCTTCGACGCGATCTGAGTCTGACACTCAATCTGCCAATCAGGAGAGTCAAGGTACACAATCTCTTGAACCCTTAAACTCTTCCAAATCTACTTCTTCTTCATCTTCTGACGGTGAAGAGTTGGCAACATCATGAGCCACTCTAGCCACACCCTCATCCACCATTTCCAAATCCGCCTCCAAAAGACCCATTGTTGAGGACTTAGTACCTCTCAATGTATACAAAAAGAAAAGATCCAAAAGGAATATATCAGCTTTAGGGGTTGACAAAACAACCATACGAATTAAAGTCTCCTAAGGTGCATTGGAAGCTGAGGAACGTTCCCAAGCTGACTTTGCCACCCAAGCTGATAGGCCGATTTCACCACGCCCATCTGCACTCTCCCAAAAGAGTGTAGACGAGATAAAGGGAACAACTACATATGTCCAACCCTCCAAATAGGGTGAAGGCATTGAAATAAAGACCTCCTCCCAAGGTCATACTGTGAGTCCACCAATTTCACCATTTGATGCCTCCCAAAAGGTTGATAATATTATTAAAGGGGCAACAGAGGATCCAGCCCAAATCCAAGTAGAGTCAGAGTCTATGCACTCCATTCCTGAGGATGAGTAGCCAAAGGATGCAAGTATCGAACGCCTAGGTGACACTGCTTGCATTTCCTAAGCTGCTCAAACTCTTTCTCTCTTACAATCTGTGTCTGCACAGGCTGCCAATGTCTCTTCTAGATCACAAGAAGAGATACAGGCCACAAAAATTCTCCCCAGTGATACCTTGGTGACACAACACACCTTGGTTGAGGGGCAATCTGATTCACAACACATTACACCTACAGAAGCTGTGTCTGCCTCTGTCCTTGGACAGATGGGTTCTGTAGGTTACATGGATCTCTTTCGCGAGGCCATGTCAACCCCAAGTGCAGCCTTGGAAACCATCAGTTGTCCTCACGACTCTGATGAGAAAATGGTCACTATCTCCGGAAGTGATTCTTCATTGGATAATGTGCTTGCTCATCCATCCTCAAGGGATGCTCTGATGGAAGATGCCAGTGGAGGTGTTGATCAACATCAAGATCAACAAATTCCCACTGGCCCTCAATCTGAATTACAAGTCAATCCTTCTCAGATTGATCAGCACATTATCACTTCTGACAAATCTACTCATGAGACTCACTCTCATGAGAAAATAAGCCAAAATTTTCCTCAACTGCACCCTCATCTAAATGAGCCCAATGACCCTAATGTTAAGGATTGCAGTCTGCGTCCTAAGGAGCCAGTAGTTGAAAAACCAACTGCAAGTTCTTCCCAAGCTGTCAATATCTCATTTTTAGATTTGGTAAATCAGCTCACTGAATTTATGTCAACCTCTAAAGTTGAGAATTGAAAGTTGGTTGAAGGCTTGGTCAAGCTCCAAAAGGATCAGGAATTGACGGGTAAGAAGGTGGAGAATTTGTGCCAAGATCACAAACAAATTGAAGAAAGAGTTATAAGGGCACTTGAGAATATGGAGAAGAGCCAGGGCAAGCTGACAGAGTCTCTTGGTGGATTAACAAAGGCAATACATGAACAAAATGAAATAAACAAGAGCACTCTGGGTCAGCTTGAGAGAAATGCAACCAGATTCACAACAGATGTATCCATTGAACTCAAAAATGCTAACAAATCCCAAGTTGAGTTCAAGAAAGAGTTGGTGGATATATCAAAAGGTATACAATCTAATGTGGTCAACCTTCATAATGATTTTATTGATCTGCAGAGATTTTAGTCTGCAAACAACTTCAGAATAGATATGATAAATACAAGACTCGGTGGAATCTTTGCCACTCCAGTTAGATCCTTTCCTCAATCTGATGATGACAAAAAGTGGGAGAAGAAAAACAGAAGTGAAAGGAGTGAAGCTGAGATTGAACAAGAAAGATTAGAAGTGGATAAAGAAACTACTAAGTACTTAAAGAAGTTGGATGCAAGGAATGCCAAGGCCAGAAAAGAAAGGGAGGCCAATGACAGTAGAATGGTTGTATATGGCTCTACCTCCAATCTGAGGAGATAAAAATGCCAGAGTCTGAGTCTGGTGCTGAAAGATTTGAAGGAGGGAATGAGGAAGCTGTTAGGAGAACTGATAATGTTGAGGGGGAGGAAACTGATGTTGTGAGGGAAGTAGTTGGAGAGATAAGGAAGGATTTTGTTGAAGAAGATGAAGCAGTAAAAGGAAAGTCATCCCAATTTGTCCCGCGCAAGCTGTCCCAGCTTCCAAAGAAGTTGTAGTTGATGATTCAACTTCAAGTGATGACACCACCACATTGAGTCAATTTATGATGAAGAAAAGAGAATCTGGTGAAGGCTCACGTGGTGTGAAGGTCTTGACCCAAAAAGAAAAGGACTGGCAGTTTGCTGCAGAAAAAGCTTTAGAAATGAATATATCTGTCAAAGCTTCTTACAAGATGATTTTGGAAGACAGAATGGTGATTGCCCTTGAATCTGATCCTGAAGTGGCCAAAGCTCTTCAAGAAACACTTAACGAAAAAGATGAAGAAGCATTGCCAGTTGTGGGATCTAAGAGAAAGGCAACAGAGAAAAGGAACATGGTAGTTCACTCCAAACCATCTCAAAAGATTAAAGATGTTAGGGAGAGTTCAAAAGCTCGTGCTAGATGGGAAGCTGTGGATGTCAAGAAAACTAAAGAGAGACTAAATTACAGAAAATATCCACAAACCATCCTTCAAGTTCAACTGAAAAGAAAGAAAAATCAATTCATCCCAAGCATTAGGTGTACAAGAGAAGGGTATGAAAATACTTGGGAAACCTATGATCTTAACAATTTGTTTGATCTAGGTTATACTGAGTGGGTTGAACTACATGATATTGTTTACAAACAACCCAGTATTCATAGAGAGACAGTCTTTGAAGCACTTGAGAAGAACTTGGCAATAATTGTGAAAAATAAAATTGATATCTCAAGTCTTCCAAAGCCAAGATACTATGAGATGGAAGAAGAGTTTGAAGAGCCCCTAAAAGGAAAAAGAACAAAGCATGTCAAGCTTGATGGTCCTGAAGGTGATCACATAGATTTCATAAAGAATTTGAACCCTTCAGATTTTCTTGAGCAATTGGCACCTGAAGCTCTAGACAGTCTTCTTAGTCATCTAAATTTGTCTCTACCTTCTGAAATGCAAAATGCTAAGTGTGGATTGCACATTACTGAACCTGAACATGGGATGTATTTTGCAAATGTAAGAGGGCAACTAGTCTTTCACAGAACTGCTGAGATCAAACAGGTACCTACAATGCACCTATTCACCTTATACAGATTTTGTGTTAATTTTAGTGAACAAAGTAATGGGTATGAGCAGTATCTGATTGAAGAAGGTCTAGATAGGAAGGTTGATGTAACAATTGCCCCTTCATTTGAAGTTAAACAAGAAACTGTAGATATCTTAGGAGGTTAAGTATTTTGTTTGTACGATATTTACCATTATTCTCCTTTGTAATGTTCATTGTATATATTCAATCAGTTTTCTTGATATAACTTCTAGTCTGATTAAAAAGAACCAAAAAGATTCAAAGGGTCAAAATCAGTTAGCAATATTTTACTTTGATTCTTTGAAAGCTGATAGTTAGAAAAAGTGTAAAAGGTTTTGTCATCATCAAATAGGGGGAGATTGTTGAGTCCCAATGAATATTGTAAATTTAATGATGACAAATCTGTATGTAAACAC
The DNA here is from genome assembly GCF_010389155.1 of Erigeron canadensis. Taxonomy (NCBI): domain Eukaryota; kingdom Viridiplantae; phylum Streptophyta; class Magnoliopsida; order Asterales; family Asteraceae; genus Erigeron; species Erigeron canadensis. Next base: position 15,981,538 of record NC_057767.1, on the reverse strand, counting down.
TTTTAAGTCTTTTTGGTTCTTATGTAGTAATCTGGGTCAGATTACGCTGACACAGCTTGCGATCTAAGAATGACCCAGATTACGCTTCATACTTTGTAATTGTAATATCTTATGGAAGCAAGTGTTGTTCAAGCTGCATCAAATGGTAACAGCATTCAATCCAAGTCGAAGAGGAGGATCGAAGATAAAAGATCAAGTTGTTCGTGGAAGACAACTTGGGATTAGCAGTTAGCTTGGAAACACTTAGACAGATTTGCTCTTGACAAACGAGCAATCTGTGTCTGACAATCAAGTGAAGATTACAACCTGGATTTGTTGATAAAGACGTATGACGTGACAAGGAAGATTCCTAAAATCTAGGTTGGTAGTTTATTTACATATGCGTGTCCATACTCTCATTGGACGATCAAAATATCGTTCTGCAGGTTTGGCGACTACAAGTACGATGAAGGCACGTTCTAATATTCCTTTGATCGTCCAACAAAATTCTTATACGTGGCTTATTTGGACACCAAGAGAGACTGAAACTTTCACCTATAAAAGCTACAATCCTTGAAGGCATATGTGTGACATTCCTTTGGATCATTCTTCACTAAAGTTCTCTCTGCTCTTACACACAGCTTATTCCATTTTGCCAGCACCAGTCACTGCAAATACCTTGCCTCTGTTTTGTCTCTTCCCATCAGATCGCCAAACTTTCTTATTATTACTCGTCCCACTGGTTTCCTTCCTTTTTGTCCCAACAGCAATAATAGTTCCACACTGAACCAACTCCTCTATCACAGCTTCAGACCTTAATATAGCCTCCTCTAGAGTAAGTGGGTGAACAGCAGCCATAGTCGATCTAACCTGAGGAATTAACCCACGAAGATACTTCTCTATACCTTTGTTCTCAGGTTCAACCAAGTGTGGGACGAGCCTTGAAAGTTCATTAAAGCGGGTAGTATATCCAGCATGATCCGCACCGACCATCTTATGTTCCAAAAACTCTCGTTCTAGCTTCACCAGTTCAGTTGCAGTGCAGAACTTTTTCATCATCAACTCTCTGAAGTTATACCAAGACATCGCCTCTACCACTAATATGCCTCTGATTCAGCACTGAGTGTTCCACCAAGACAAGGCATCTTTAGTGAAAGAGTTTGCCACATACTTGACCCTTTGTTCAGGAGTACATTCACTAATACCAATCACAGCTTCCATCTTCTCTAACCATTGAATAAACCTGACTGCTCTACCTCTACCATCATACTCTTGCACGCCACAATCCTTAAAGTTTTTGTAAGTACAAGTCCTGACGCCACTTCTAGGCCCCCTTGGCACATTTCCAAGTCGAATTCCTTGATCAACGTCTTCATAATATTCACCATCCTGATCATTCCCTGCATCCTCATACTGAGCATCACCATCCTGATCACCACCTCTACCATCATACTACTAACTAGGCAAAGTGAATCTAACGACAATCTGAACCGTGATAAAGTTTCCGACAGACTAACAAACCAGTAGGATGGTATTTGGTCACACCATTAGATCGGAGATGCCAAACAAGTATTTTAATTTAATTATTGTTATTTGCTTTTTCCAAATATTTTCAGGTTAGCCTCTCGCTGAAAAGCATGCTGTTAGATTTTTAATTTACTGCAAAATAATTAGTTTATTAGGAGTTAGTGACAAACCCCCAAATTGTAACACCCCACTGTTGGCGGAAACATGAGGTGTCACGAAAAGTACAGCACGACATGGAATTACATAGATACTGCTAAATGAAATAGAATATAATAAATATATTCCCAAAAACATAAGTTCAAAGTCATAACAGTGCTAAAATAGCTTATTACAACCAAGTCCATAAAGAAATAAATCAAGGCATGTAGCCTTAAACTCTGGCAATTATTAAGGAGTACTAATCTCCGAAGTCCAGCCTAGCATAGCAGTCCTTATCCCTGATTAGCCTGAGTACCTGAAAAGTATACTAAAACGTGTCAACACAAAGGTTGGTGAGTTTCGTAGCCCCTCTTTTTACAAGTTTTGGGGTGGAAAGTATACTTATTTTCAAACAGTTTTGTCGGTTTCTGTTTTATGTTTAATATTGAGCCTGTGCGTATAGAGTTACTTGTGCCATTTGACGTGCTTTGATCTTGTTATATGTGTGTGGTTATGTGTTTGCTTGTTGTGCTTTAGACGTACTTATTGTATGAGTTAAGACTTGAGAGTTTGGACTAAGGCAGGTATCGTAAGGCCGGACTTTGAGACATTAAGGCATTTGGACTTATTATGGCGTAACTCTGCTCGTTATATATTGAACTATTACTTGTTTAGACTTAAAAGAATCGAAAGAGATCTAGTTGTAATCGTCAAGGGGAGTCTGTAGATGCAGATTCGTTGTGACAATCGCAACATAGATTTGATTATCGTCTATGTTTTAGGAACTATGTTTGTAATTATTTAAATAAGAACTTGTGTTGATATTTAATGATTACGTTTGAACTTCAATATTATATCTGTTTGTGTTTTGTATTGTGTTTGTGTGTTGTATATTGTTTTGCAGGTACAAGAACAGAGAATCAAGGTTTATAAGTGTCGTAGAACACTTAAACGACGATTGGATGTTATGTACGAGCCAAACAAAGTCAAACAAAGAGTCAAAGGCACGTCCCTTGTGCTGACGTCATCAGCATGAAGGATCAGCCTCATGCTGACGTCAGCACGAGGCAGATTATTGTAAATTCGGGCCTAATACGTGATTAAGGCCTAAGCCCACACGATCCAATACTTAACTAGTATAAATACAAGACCTAATCTACGAAATTAGGTTAATGATTTACGAATTCTTGATAGTTATTCACGAATTTACGAGCTAAGGTTATTTGTTCCTTCGTGTGTTCTTCTACACGAACCACAAGCCTTGTGCATCTCCTTGGGTTGATTAATTACTTATTAATTAACAAAAGGCAATAGCAATCTAGTTATCTCAAGAGGATTCCACACTCTTGACATAACGAATCACATCTTATTACGATCCACGCAACGATAGGGCACCTTACAAGTGGTATCAGAGCCAGGTTGATTACCAGAAGGTTTAAGATTGTTTGATTCGCTATTGATTGCAAAATCAATTCGAAATTCGTGTTTTTGGTCAAGTTCGTGCTCTTCTTCGTGTTACTTCGTGCATACGTCAGCACGAAGTGAACTTCATGTTCGTGATAACGTCATCAGTTAACTTCGTGTTAACTTCGTGCCACATCAGCGCGAACCACTCTTCGTGATTTAGGTCGTTACTTGTGTTTCGTACTTCGTGTGACGTGTACTTCGTGGAAGTCATACAGCTTCGTGCTTCGTGCCACGTGACTTCTTGCTTCGTGCCACGTGTTCTTCGTGTAAATTCTTTCCGTGGATATGACCTTTTCCAAATGTATTAACTTCTTTTGGGCACAATCATCAGTGATTGCACTTGTAGTGAGAGTGTAGTAGCTATTCTGGGATTCTTAATGGGTGTTGGTTAGGTGGAGGGTTAGCCGCTGGTACACCCTGTATACATACCCAACCAGTACCTAGAGAGCATACCAGTACCGTGATCCGACCTTGCATTAGATGTACTAGGGGTGTGGAGGGTTAGTCGCTCGTACACCCTGTATACATACTCCACTAGTGCAACGGATGTAGGTGTTAGATTTGGACCACATTTTAACTGCAATTTAGGGTTATATATTATTATTATATATAGGTATTGCATTGACATGAATTGCGTGAGTAGTTTAGGTTCTAGATAGCATTCCTTAGACCATAAGATGAGAGATACTTCTCTATACCTTTGTTATTAGGTTCAACCAAGTGTGGGACGAGCCTTGAAAGTTCATTAAAGCGGGTAGTATATCCAGCATGATCCGCACCGACCATCTTATGTTCCAAAAACTCTCGTTCTAGCTTCACCAGTTCAGTTGCAGTGCAGAACTTTTTCATCATCAACTCTCTGAAGTTATACCAAGACATCGCCTCTGCCGCTAATCTGCCTCTGATTCGACACTGAGTGTTCCACCAAGACAAGGCATCTTTAGTGAAAGAGTTTGCCACATACTTGACGCTTTGTTCAGGAGTACATTCACTAATACCAATCACAGCTTCCATCTTTTCTAACCATTGAATAAACTTGACTGCTCCACCTCTACCATCATACTCTTGCACGCCACAATCCTTAAAGTTTTTGTAAGTACAAGTCCTGACCCCACTTCTAGGCCCCCTTGGCACATTTCCAAGTCGAATTCCTTGATCAACATCTTCATAATATTCACCATCCTGATCATTCCCTACATCCTCATACTGAGCATCATCATACTGAGCATCTTCATTCTCTGCATTTTGTGCATTTTGAGCATTTTGTGCGAGTATAGTATTAACCACTTGGGTGATCATGGCAATCATGGCTGGGTCTGGTTGCATTCCAGCTTGCTCATTAGCAGTTTCATTTTCAGCTTCACCACGACCACGTCCACGACCACTACCTCGGCCGCCACCGCGGCCTACACCACGTCCAACTCCACAACCGGTACCTCGACCTCCAGCTTGTTCATTTCCACGACCTGCACCGCGGCCAACACCTTGAACTACTTCAGGCCCAGTGCCATGACCAATACCACGGCCTCCACTCTGTCCAGTTCCTCGGCCAATACCATGACCTTGACCAGAGTCTTCATTTTCACCACGGCCTCTTCCACGACCGCCGCTACTTCCAGCACTAGATCTTGTTCTTGCCATTATCCTATAACCACGTGTCATTAGTCGGGGAAGGATACACTCACGATGTTAACATCACAAAATACTCTCAGTAGGCTCTCTCATCTTATGGTCTAAGGAATGCTATCTAGAACCTAAACTACTCATGCAATACATGTCAATGCAATACCTATATATACTAATAATATATAACCCTAAATCACAGTTAAAATGTGGTCTGAATCTAACACCTACATCCGTTGCACTAGTGGTGTATGTATACAGGGTGTACCAGCGGCTAACCTTCCACCTAACCAACACCCATTAAGAATCCCAGAATAGCTACCACACTCTCACTACAAGTGCAATCACTGATGTCAATAACTGTCGCAAGGCATGGCGGTAATCATAGAACAGTTGATCAGGCTTTTCTATGATTAACGTTATGCGATACTAGTTAGTGCCATTACTTCATCTTGCTCTAATACACATAATTAATCACAATAACACCGAAAGCACACAGTCACCAAATGATAGCCACAGTCAAAATAAACACAGGGATAATAAGTCTAAACAGAATATGAACTCAAAATATAAGCGACGTTAGCACGTCTAGAATGCATCTATGATTCCTATCGTAAATGCTATACGGGGTTCTTAGGTTATAGTCTAGGTTTTTCCACCTAATTCTCTACAACCACGTCTCTGATACCATTCTGTAACACCCCACAGTTGGCGGAAACATGAGGTGTCATGAAAAGTACAACACGACATGGAATTACATAGATACTGCTAAATGAAATAGAATATAATAAATATATTCCCAAAAACATAAGTTCAAAGTCATAACAGTGCTAAAATAGCTGATTACAACCAAGTCCATAAAGAAATAAATCAAGGCATGTAGCCTTAAAGTCTGACAATTATTAAGGAGTACTAATCTCCGAAGTCCAGCCTAGCATAGCAGTCCTTATCCCTGATTAGCCTGAGTACCTGAAAAGTATACTAAAACATGTCAACACAAAGGTTGGTGAGTTCGTAGGTTTATGTCAAAAGTCTAGTAAAAGAAATAAGTCTTTTGTCGATTCTTTTAAGCCTAAACAAGTAATAGTTCAATATATAACGAGCAGAGTTACGACATAATAAGTCCAAATGCCTCAATGTCTCAAAGTCCGGCCTTACGGTACCTGCCTTAGTCCAAAGTCTCAAGTCTGAACTCATACAATAAGTACCTCCAAAGCACAACAAGCAAACACATAACCACACACATACAACAAGATCAAAGCACGTCAAATGGCACAAGTAACTCTATACGCACAGGCTCAATATTGAACATAAAACAAAAATCGACAAAACTGTTTGAAAATAAGTATACTTTCCACCCCAAAACTTGTAAAAAGAGGGGCTACGAAACTCACCTGAAAGTAGCACAAGTATAAATTATCCTAGATGAACGAACAAGGATACGAGTAGTCAAATACACCTACAGCACGTACACTAACTGTCCGAAAGTCCTACATTGTCCACAAGTCACCCGGTAAGAACTTGGATTTAATTGTACTCGTGTATGTCCTATACTAGTGTCTTAGGAAATACCATTATGTCTCGTCAATGTCTTAATATATATAATAGTCTTGTTGTCCTTATAAATTGTCCAATAATAACGTCACGTCTTATGTTTAAAGGCAATTTACATAAGAGGGTTGATAGGTTACGTGAGGAATTGGATGGTATACAAACTGCTATTGATAAAGACCCTACAAATATTGCAATACGAAATCAGGAGAGTGAATGCTTGAAGCAATTTAATGAAGCGGTCCTGGATGAAGAGTCTTTTCTGAAGCAGAAATCAAAAGTAGAATGGCTTGCTGTGGGTGATTCTAATACCTCTTATTTTCATAATTCTCTTAAATGCAGGAACCATAGAAGTCGTATAGATGTGGTCAAGGATGTGCATGGTGTTCTACATGAAGGAGGGAATGTTCAAGATTCTTTTGTACAACATTACCAACAATTCTTGGGTTGTGAAGGCCTTATTGATTTTGTAACACCCCGCTAAAGCGGAATATATGGGATGCACAGATAAGCACAATTGCACACAGTACAAGTTCCAACATAGCCATCAAATTAAAAGAGAACAGAAGTACGATAGTCATTACAGTACATAAATGAACTTAGAATAGTCAATATCTGGAAGACAAAACAATTGTCTTTTAAGAACAGAACTTGAACTGAAGTAGCAAGGAAGGTCTTCATAGCTCCTGAACTTGTACGCTTGAACAATCGCCAGAAGGATGAGCTTAGAAAGGAAGACTCCTATGCTAACAAGATCTACTTAGCCTAGCCTGAAAAGCATGTAAGTTCAAAAGGTCAACTACAAAAGTAGTTGGTGAGATTCACATAATGTACTTTTAGTTTACATATACCTATATATGTATAATGAGAACAAGATCGTAAGTTTTGTACGTTGAACCAATGTACTTTGTAATAATAAGAACTAGATCAAGATCTGCACGTTGAACATAAGTACTTTTATAATAATAAGAACTAGGTCAAGATCATGTAATGAACTTTTAATTATAAGTTTTCACTGCTAAACCGATTGGCCAGAACTGAACTTTAATGTAATAGTATGCTCATATAGCTCAAGTACTTCAAATAAGATCTATGTCAGGACAATGACATGAATAAGAACAAGTAATATGCATCCTTTTGAACTGTGGAGAATGAGGGTGGGTCTACCCTAAACAGCGTTGTCCATAATTACCTACGGTTCATTCCCTGAACTGTGGGATATGAATTGATAACGTTGAACAAGAACTGAACAAGTACATATACGAACTAGAACATAACAAAGATCAAGTACAGTAGTATAAATGTATTTAAGATCCTGCCCATTCAAGACTTAAATACTCTTCCAAATAGTTTAAGAATCATTCATAAGTAGTTCAAGATCAAGCTCATAATATGGTTCGTAAAATAGTTCAAGAACATATGTACAAGTACGAAAATAGTTTTCATGCTTTTCAGTCCCCGATAAAGAACTTGAACAAAATGTACGAAAGGGGGATTAGTGAACTCACAGTGATCTGGTACAAGCACAGAGAACTAGGACAGAGAACAAGTACAGCGATAGATAAGTTATATCTATCACAATCCAAGCACGTCTTGATGGATGCCTAAGTACATATCATTGATCATAAATAAGCACATATATTAGTTCATGTGATTAATTAATCACTGAAATGTCCTTGATGAACTGATGATTTGGTCCTTTGAAGATCTTTGAACGTTTTGACTCAAAAGAGTTTAAATGAACTTTAAGTACATGAACTAGACTCGAACTGAACGTCTTTGAACTCACGCATAAGTACTTATCATGTTAATGAGTTGAACATGTCGTTAATATTGAACTTTAGCCTTTAGAACTTGATTTAGTTGTTCATAGAACTCGTACTTTGATAATCAAGATAGAACATGTCTTAAATGTACTTAATTAGGGTTTGCACTTTGTACGTTGTTTTAGATCGACTCATGAACTAGCTTTGATGTTAGTACGTAGCCTTTGATGTGTTTAATCGAATGATAGTGATGTTATGAACTTGGTTTGGTGTTAAGTGATCAAGTATGGTGTGTTATAGAACAAGTACATGTTGTCTTATAAATGCACAAAGTCGTTCTAGGGTTTTGGTGGCAAGATCGTCCCATTGGATATGTTCAGGATCGTCCTAGCTGATCTAGGGTTCAAGACCGTCCTCCTGCCCTAGATCAAGATCGTCCTAGGTGACTTCTACACAAGATCGTCCTAGTAGTTGAAGCACAAGATCGTCCTAGCTGGTTTGAACTCCAAGATCGTTTCATTTGTCAAGGTACAAGATCGTTTTAGGTACACAAGGCTTCAAGGCCGTCCCAAGTTTTACAAGTACATGAACAAGATCAAGGTCATTACTAGATCAAGAACATGTATTTGAGCTAAACCAATCCAAAGGATTAGTTACCCATTAAACGTACCAACAACATCACAACACCACACGAGATCGAACGAACAAGAACCATGAACAATGAGGGCTGGCTAGGACGATCTTGGGCTCAAGATCGTCCCTTCCAGGATCGTCCCAAGAGCCAAAACGGGCTGAACAGGTGCATGAACATCACACAAAGATCTAGATCGATTCCGGGACTTGTTAGAACATAGAACTAGTACATATATGCACAATAACAGTAACCATTAACACTTTTAACGATTTCAAGACCACCTATAACATGAACAAGGTGTGGCACATCAAGAACAAGTTTTCCTTAACTTTCAAAAATGGGTTTTGTAAATTAAAGCATGTTATGACCCAAATTTGTTCACATAAATGTTATTAAACACATTTAGACACAAACCCATTAATCATTAACACGATTTCACATCAAAAATCAGACCAAATCATCAAGAACATGAACTAGAAAAAGTACACTTTTAAGTTGATCAAAAACTCATAATTTGTTGTTGTTACCTGAGATTTGATTCCAGAAATATGTTTTGATTATCACAAGGATGCTAAAAGTACAAATGATTTTGGTTTAACAACACAAAATCAAAAGATGAATTTTGTGTGTGAAAAAGAGGCTGCCACTATGTGTTTTAGTGAGAGAAAGAAGAAAGAAGAAGGAGATGAAATATGGTTGTTCCTCTCTCTAGGTTTCTCATCCTTTTCTTTATATACCTTTCCCATATTAAATGAACTCAATAAATGCAAGGACCATTTGCAAACATTTTGGTCTAGAACTTTTATGAACATAAACGTTTATGAACCAAACTTTAATATTTCATTGTACTTAGTCATGAACTCGTCATATAAATCAAGATTTAAGATCAAATTGACCTTCATATAAGCACATAATTTAGGTCTAAAGTACGTCAAGAACTTAGATAATTTGAATTGTCTAGTCGTTCTAGTGGCGAAAGTACATTTCGAAGAACTTATTAAGAACATTTATAAGACGGTTGTTACAAATTTATTGCCTTCGCATGAACTTTTCTCTACTACTATAGAGGATCAGGCTGCCCTTAACATGATCCATAAGGTTACTGATGATGAGATAAAATCGGATATGTTCTATATTGGTGAGTGCAAAGCGCCTGGTCCAAATGGGTTTACATCAGCTTTCTTTAAGAAGTCATGGTCCATTGTTGGAAAGGATGTTTTGTTGGCTGTTCACGACTTCTTCAATAAGGGTAAACTATTGAAAGAGTTGAATCATACTATTATTGCTCTTGTGCCAATGGTATTGACGCCATCTTCAATTATTGATTATAGGCCTATTTTGTGTTGTAATGTACTCTACAAGTGTATCAGTAAGATACTGGCTGATCGTATTAAGGATGGTTTGAAGACTGTTGTTAGTATTAATCAATTGGCGTTTGTCCCTGATATGAGGATCTCTGATAATATTTTATTAACTCAAGAAATATTACATAATTATCATATAGATTCTGGTCCTCCTAGATGTGCATTCAAAGTAGATATCCAGAAAGCTTATGATACAGTGGATTGGGAATTTTTGTGTCTTACTCTTAAGGGCTTTGGATTTCATCCGATCATGATTTCTTGGATCATGACTTGTGTGTCTTCCACGTCCTTCTCCATTAGTATCAATGGACAGGTTCATGGCTACTTCAAAGGGAAAAGGGGACTTAGACAGGGAGATCCGATTTCACCATATCTATTCACCTTGGTTATGGAAGTGTTGACACTTATCTTACAGCATGTCACTCAATTGGAACCATCATTTCGATTTCATAACAGATGTGAGAAGCAGAAGCTAATTAATCTTTGTTTTGCAGATGATCTTTTCTTATTTTCCAGGGGGGATGTCAAATCTGCAAGCCTTATTATGTGCTCCTTGGATTCTTTCAAGAGAATGTCTGGATTAGTTCTTAGTGTTCAGAAAAGCACAACTTTTTTCTGTCATGTGCCTCAATCGGTAAAATCTTCCATTCTTGCGATTTTACCTTTCGAGGAAGGAAAACTGCCGGTTAAATATTTGGGGGTTCCTTTATTATCATCTCGATTGCTATATAAGAATTTTAAAATTCTTGTAAAACGGATGGAGAAGAAGATATTGGACTGGAAAAACAAATATCTTTCGTTTGCAGGTAGGTTGTAGTTGATTATTTCTGTGCTTTCTTCTATGCATATTTACTGGGCGTCTGTCTTTATTCTACCTGGGCAAGTTATTAAAGATCTTGAGAAAACCATGCGGGGTTTTTTGTGGTGCCAAGGTCCCATGCAGAATGGAAAGGCAAAAGTCTCTTGGAAATCGGTTTGTGTTCCTAAATATGAAGGGGGTTGGGCATTAGAAGAATTGTGGATATGAATAATGCTCTGATGGTATCACATATTTGGAGTATTCTGGATAGAAGGAAATCACTTTGGGTGGATTGGATTCATGATTATCATCTTAGGGGACAGAATTTTTGGGATGTCCCTATTAGAGGATCAGTAAGTTGGGGTTGGCGTAAACTTCTTCAGCTAAGGCATTCTGTTCGTAAATTTGTATGGAAGAAGCTAGGTGATGGTTGCACTACGTCTGCCTAGTTTGATACGTGGTATGATATGGGTCCTCTTTCTGATTTTATTCAGCCAAGTGATATTAGAAGAGGGGGCTTCTATTTAACGTCTACTGTTGCGGATATTAACAGAAACGGGAGCTGGTTATGGCCACAGGTATGGTTGGATAAATATCCTAATCTTCTTAATTGCCCTCCTATTCATCTTATTTTAAACCGTGATGAGCTTATCTGGAAGAATGATGATGAGATAGTGCCATTCTCAACTACAATAATTTGGGATTCAAGCAAATTAAAGGAAAATCGTGTGGGTTGGGTGAATATTGTATGGTTTCCTCAATGTATCCCCAGGCATGCGTTTAATCTGTGACTTATTATGCGTGAGAAACTCTTAACACAGGACAAAATTTTGGAATGGAGTCCTACTAGGAGGAAAACGATGAATATGATGTGTTGTAGCTTATGTGTATCAGATTATGATTCGCATGGACATCTATTCTTTACATGTAAATATGCTGATAGAGTCTGGGGTGAGGTTAAAAGGTCTGTTAATATGCAGCATATTCCATCAGATTGGGACTCTATAGTATCATATCTTCTATCTAAAGCTAAATCCAGATCTATTTCTAGTGTCTTGGGTCGGCTTGTGGTTCTTGCGACTTCGTATTATGTATGGCAGGAGAGAAACAATAGACTTTTCAAGAATCATGCTCGTCCTCCCGACATTTTGGTTAAAGTTATAAAAGACACGGTGAGGGCACGATTATGGAATTTGAAGTTCAAGAAGACAGCTCGGGTGACTAACACACTTGAAGCTTGGGATATTCGGGGAGAGTTTCTTTTCCAAGATGGAGGCTAGCTAATTTTCTATCTTCTTTTTTTGTCTAGCAGTATTTTCTTCATGTTAATGTATAGCTAGGCTTGTTGCATTGGTTATGTAGTTCTTGTTTTTCATTGTTCACATATATGAGGCATGTCTCACGTATGAACTAGTATGAACTCTTCATACTACTTGTATTGTAATTTTTTTGGGTAATTAATATAAAGTCATCGGGGTTAAACTCCCCTTTACCCAAAAAGAATGTAAATGCAACTATGTTGTATTAAGGAATGTAAATCATGGATGTAAATTGGAGTTCTATATACGAAACAATGTAAATGTAACTATGTTGTAATGTTTGAAACACCTACCTATTATGTGATTATAACTCCCGTGGAAACATATACGCCAAAATTACAAGGTTTAGAAAGGGATGATAACTAATTGTTGTAATTTTAAGTATTTATAACCGACAACAAAAATTCTAACTAGCGAAAACATGTACTACGTCAACTACCATCTCATGGTAACTCATGCGTTGTAAACTGTCGTCACTGCATCGCGCGAGTACCAGGCTAGTGACAGTTCAAGAACAAATACATTACATGTACATTTTGTTAATGTCTTCTAACTTTTTTTAGCTTTTGAAAAAAAAATATGAAACAATAGTCGTTAACATCAATAAATAGTTTAATTAATTATGAAAATGTATATTATTACATAATTATAAGGGTCTATAATCAAACAATGACTCAAGAAACCTCATATTCCAAAAATAATAGAAATTTTGCTATCATATTTAGTGGTTTTTGAGTTTTTTTTTTAGAAAAATTTAAAATATTGTGTATACAAGTGACTAGATAGGCTTTTAAAGTCGGGAAGATACACGTGTTTTAATGTGAAGTTTGGATCAAAGGTCAAAGATGAGGGGTATCCATTATTTAGAAGGATGACACTATATGTAAATTAGTTAAGGCTCATGTTTTTTAGTTTGAAAATGTATTGGAATTTGGAAGTGATTTTAAGACATAGGGGGCAATGACCCCGGTGCTATATAACTATATCCGTCCCTGAGTGTTATATAATACTTGATTAAATATATATGAAAGAATTGGGATTTAATTGTATTTACATTCCTAAAAATTTCGTCAAACGTTATGGCATAAATAAAAATATTTACGGGATCTTATTAAAAGTTTCAGAAAAGACTTGAAAAGTAAAATTATAACTGTTAAATTAAAATAAATGAGGTTTTGGGAACTTATTATAATATATGTTAATAAATCTGTGTATTAAAAAACTATTTAAAAGATTGAATGAGTAATTATGGTCATATTAGGTTAAATGTGTACACTAATAAAATACGTTTTAATGTTGTTTATTTGTTAGGTTTGTTGTTACGTAGTATTGTAATAGGACACAAGTTATATGAAATGAACTTTTTACGACATGTATTCTACTTCTACTACTAAACTACATGAATGTCTAGGATTCAACCTAGGACTTTAAAAACTATTTCAATGATCCACTCCCATAAATGTAGAGCCTTGGACAATGAGATACTCGGGTGATGGGGTGTTGACAAGGGGAATTCTATGATCTTGCAAGTATCCTTATTCCTTAACTATATGAGTTTTTCGTACGGATACGAAGTTTTTTAACCCATGTGATGTATATACGAACTTTTGATTTGAATTTTGTAAAACTACGAAAATCAGTATCCAAGACATCGGTCTTGCGTTTTTGGGAGGTCGGTGTCTAAGACACCGGTTTATAGGCTGAGAGCTAGGTTGTTAGTTTTCAGCCATGTTTAAGTAAATATAAGTTTTATTGAAGTATGTTGATATTTGAAAGTTTTCTATGTAGTTTGAGAGCTAGTGAATATGTTTGAATGTTTTGTGTGTAATCTGCATGCATGCATATATAGAAGTAAAGATACAAAATAAAAAAGAGGATTTCATGGGTATGCAAAACTACAATATAATAGTACAAAATACATCAATAAAGTTTGGACAAATCACTTCATATCACTTTACAAGTGCATTATTGAGGATACGTAAATGAAGACCGGTCACGAGGATACCGACTTTGATGCTGAAACAGAAGATTGGCATCAAAGACACCGATTTTGCCCAAAAATAATGAAGACGGATGTCTTACACACTGGATTTAGCTTCCTGTAATGCCACGTCGACATAAACAGGTGTTTTAGACACCGGCTTTAACCCCAAAAACACAATACCGGTGTCTTGGATACTGATTTTAGTAGTTTTATAAAATTCAAATCAAAAGTTCGTATATACATCACATGGGTTGAAAAACTTCGTATCCATATAAAATATTCTTATTTATAACCATTCCCTGGTTTTGACAAATCTATATGTCAAACTTTGATATGGGTGGTTTGTTATTACTAATGGAAGTCACGGAATGAAAAATTGTTTCATAATAGAAATGTCAATCTCAATCTATGACAACGGTAACCCGGGCGTATTTTCTCAATGTTCTTTTGCGGTCATTTTAGTTGGTTTCGCTTGTGTACGTCCTTAATCTTTAAGACTTTATTAATGGAATAAGTGAGTTTATGTTTTATTCGGGCTTTATGAGCGTCTAGACTTTGGAAAAGAATGTGTGATAAATCACATGGCTTGTGACTATCCTGCTTTTTAACCAGCTCTGGATTGAAATTCATGTAACCATAAGGGTTTTGAAATTTTATGTGATTGGCTGAGGAATTGAAGAATCTACATGGGTTATGATGGGCGATTTTTTCTTCCGATTTTCATGCCAAATCTTTTTCCTAATCTGATCGATTTCCTCTTCTAAATTCGTTTTTGTGTGTGATAATCATATGATTATCATATTCTGATCGTATTGGTGGAGTTTTCGTTTCTTTTTAGGGTTTTTATTGTCGTTCTATAGAGTTAGGGTTTTTTGTTCCGTAGTATCGAGTATTTGATTAGTGTTCGTTTTTCTTGTTGCATGGGTTAGTTTGGTGAATGAAGAGAGCTAGTCCTGAACTTAATATTAACAAATTACGTTCTTGTTTTATTAATTTTAGAAATATGTCTTCAAAGTTCCAGGCCGTCAGAAACCCTAAGTCTGATGGTAGTGATGGGGCGGCAAAGGGTGCTGAGTCAGGAGTCATGGTTGATGATGCGCAATCTGTTAGGGATGCGTTGGGAGATGATACTGTTAGTGGGAAGAAGGATAGTGATGTTCCGAAATCTTATGCAAGTGCTGTTCAAACTGATGCCTCACAGCGTAAAGCAAACTTTCGTTCTTTCTCATTAGAATCTGAGGAGGTCGTGGAAGGCTTTGATCTGGTTCTTCCTATTTCTGTTGTTCGTCAGGTTAGTGCCAGATTTGATAATACCTTGTATGGATATTTTTTGGGTAATAGACTAGCGTTCCCGGTTGTTGAAAACTATGTGAAAAATACATGGGCAAAATTTGGGCTGAAAAAGGTGATGATGAATTCCATGGGGTTTTTCTTCTTTAAGTTTGATACAAAAGAGGGATTGGAGAAAGTGTTGGAAAAAGGGCCATGGCTGATTAGATCGACACCAATTTTTTTGAGTCAATGGAACCCGAATGTTAATTTGACTAAGCATGAAGTTACAAAGGTCCCGGTTTGGGTAAGGGTGAAGAACATTCCTTTGGTTGCTTTTTCAGAAGATGGGCTAAGTCTGATAGCTATGAAGATTGGTAAGCCATTAATGTTAGACTCGTATACTAGTAGTATGTGCATGGAATCATGGGGATGTAACTCGTTTGCTAGGGCTTTGATTGAATTGGATGCAACTAATATTTTGAAGAAAGAACTAGTTATTGGTGTTCCAAATGAGCATGGGGATGGGATTTCTAAGCAAGTTATTCAAGTTGAATATGAATGGACTCTGCCTCGGTGTGATGTGTGCAAAGTGTTTAGGCATACAAATGCACAATGTCCGAAACAGGTTAAGGTACCCAAGGAAGTTAATGTAGACGCTGAAGGTTTTGAGTTGGTGAAACGAAAAGGGACGGGCAAACAGGATGCTGGCCAAAACAAAAAAAAATAGAAGGCATAAAGTTTTCTAAACCTAAGTCGAGTTTTATTTATCGACAGAAGAATAGTGGAGGTGATGGTTCGAAAACCAAGGTTCAACCTGATGCGACGAGAAAAAAGGCTTCTGACCCGACTACCTCGTCTAGTACAGGGCTGCATACGACTAATGCTTTTGAAGTTCTAAGTAGTTTGGAGGAATTAGGATTTTCCAAGGATTCTGATCAGGTTGGTGTTGATACTATTGAAATGATTGATAGAGAGAATAATGATGATGATAGTGATGATGATGTGGAAAATGTATTTGATGAGACTGCTCAATTTATGGCGCATACTACAGGGGTAAGCACTCCTGCTGATGATGTTCCTCATGTTTAATATTGCTTCATGGAATATAAGGGGTATGAACCAAACCCCTAAACAAAGTGAGGTTCGGCAGGTTGTAAGTGAGAATAAAGTTTCTATTTGTGCAATACTTGAATCACATATTTCTGTTGGTAACTTAGAAAGCATGTGTTCTCGGGTATTTAGGGGTTGGAATTGGACGTCTAATGGTAAAATTTGCGACAAGGGATCTCGAATTATCCTTGGTTGGAATCCTGATGTTGTTGATGTTATGGTTATTGATCAGACTGATCAAGTAATTCATTCACAGGTGTTTTGTAAAGCTGATAAAAAAACCTTATTCTGCTCTTTTGTGTATGCCCATAATGTGTATACTCAAAGAAGAGTGTTGTGGCAGAATTTGCTTGCTCATAATGGTCTTGTTTATGATAAACCTTGGGTTTTGTTGGATGATTTCAATGCAGTTCTTTTCCTTAGCGATAAAGATGTTGGTTCTTCAAAGATTGATATTGCAATGCGTGAGTTTAAGTAGTGTGTTGATAATCTTGGGGTTTCTGATGTTAATAGTTTGGGTTTGCGATTTACTTGGAATCAAAAACCCAAAGGCAAGAATGGTATGTTGAAGAAAATTGACAGGATTATGGCTAATCAAAAGTTCTTATCGTCTTGGGCTGGTGCATATGCTTTGTTCCAGCCTTATCGGTCTTCTGATCATACTCCAGCTATCTTGTGTGTCCCGAGTGCAACACGGTTTGTCCCAAAACCGTTTAAATTTACTAACGCAATTGTTCATTATGTAAATTTCAAACAGGTGGTTGCGGATGGTTGGAAAGAAGTGACTGATGGTCATGATATGTTTCGACTTGTCAAAAAATTGAAAGGCCTTAAAAAACCACTTCGAGGGCTGTTATATTGTAGAGGAAACCTTCATGAAAAAGTTGAAAAGTTGAGATTGGAGTTAGACGTGATCCAGAAAGTTGTTGATAAAGAACCATCCAATGCTCAATTGCGTGAAGATCAAGCTGCATTTCTTCAAGCTTATAATGATGTAGTATTGGAGGAAGAGCGGTTCCTGAAACAGAAAGCTAAAATTAATTGGCTTAGAGTAGGTGATTCGAATTCAGCTTATTTCCACAAGGTTGTCAAGGCTCGAACTGCTAGGAAAAGGATTGATGTTATTTTGGATTCGGCTGGGGTTTCTCAATCGGGTGAAAATGTCCCACGAATATTTGTTGAGCATTATAAGTCTTTTTTGGGAGCTCCTGGTTGTGTTGATGATTTGGATTTTTCAGGTCTTTTTCCTAACATTCTTTCTCCTGATTCAGCTCTTTCTATGATTAAAGATGTTACTGATCGAGAAATTAAGGAGACGTTATTCTCTATGGGTAATGATAAAGCTCCAGGTCCAGACGGTTTTACAGTGGAATTTTTTACTCATGCTTGGGACATTGTTGGGGCGGATGTCATTAGGGCGGTTAAGGAATTTTTTGTTAAAGGGCGATTGTTAAAGGAACTCAACCATACTATCATTTCTTTATTACCTAAGGTTGCTTCGCCTAGTAGGGTAAATGATTTTCGACCTATATCTCTTTGTAATGTCATTTTTAAGTGTATTTCGAAGATTATTGCTGATCGGATTAAAGATGCATTACATGGTCTTGTTAGTGTGAAGCAATCAGCTTTTATACCGGGTAGGCGTATTTCGGATAATATCTTGATGACTCAGGAATTGATGCACAACTATCACCTGGATAGAGGTACTCCTAGATGTGCTTTTAAAGTGGATATTCAAAAAGCATACGATACTGTTGATTGGTGTTTTCTTAAAAAGATTCTGATCGGTTTTGGATTTCATGCAACAATGGTTCACTGGATTATGACTTGTGTGGCAACTACTTCTTTTTCTTTGAGTATTAATGGTGTTCTTCATGGTTTCTTTGCTGGAAAAAGAGGTCTGAGGCAGGGTGATCCTCTGTCTCCCTATCTGTTTACACTTGTTATGGAGGTTCTTACTCTAATTCTTAAGAAGAGGGTGGCGCAATCCGATGACTTCACATTTCATCCCAAATGTGATCGATTAGATATTATTAATCTTTGTTTTGATTATTTTTTTACATGGTGATGTTGCTTCTGCTAAGGTTATTATGGAGGCTTTGGAGGAGTTTAAAAGTGTGTCTGGTTTGGATCCTAGTTTACCGAAGAGCACAGCTTACTTTTGTAATGTTTTGAACCATGTGAAACTTGCTATTTTGAATGTTTTTCCTTTTGAGGAAGGATCATTACAAGTAAAGTATCTTGGAGTCCCACTGGTATCAACCAGACTTGTATACAGAGATTGCAAAGAGCTGATTGAAAGAGTAAAGAACAGAGTAAACGATTGGAAATCACGTTTTCTTTCCTTTGCAGGAAGGTTACAATTAATCCAGTCGGTCTTATCTAGTATGCATGTTTACTGGTCAACTATTTTTATGCTACCATCAAGCGTCATTGCTGAAATTGAGCAGATATTGCGCAGCTTTCTTTGGGCTCAAGGGAGTTTGCAGAAAGGGCGTTCAAAAGTTGCATGGGAGGTTGTTTGTCTTCCTAAAAATGAAGGAGGTCTTGGTATAAGACGACTTCAGGTTTTTACTGTTGCTCTCATGTCTGTACATATTTGGAATTTGTTAACTCATAAGGAATCTTTATGGGTGCAATGGATTCACATGTATAAGATAAAAGATAGAAATTTCTGGGAGATTCCTTGTAGGGGTAATATGCTGTGGAGTTGGCGAAAATTACTACAAATTAGGCCAGTTATTCGGAAATTTTTTTGGTTTCTAGTTGGTAATGGTACTAATATTTATGCTTGGCACGACAATTGGTGTGGCTCTAGTCCATTATCTGCGCATTTTTCCTCAAGATCTATTGCTAGTGCGGGTTTTCATAATGGTTCAACAGTCGCTCAACTCTATAATGATGGTATTGGTATTTGGCCCTCAAATTGGAATTATGCTATGTCTAATATTCAGATGCCAACTTCTGGGCCTGATAAGTTAGTTTGGAAGGACCTGAATGGTGTTCACCATGATTTTTCTGTTTCGATTGTTTGGGATTGTGTTCGTCCAAGAGCACCGGTGGTTCCTTGGCATTCACTAGTTTGGTTTGCTTCTTGTATTCCCAAACATGCATTTCATTTATGGTTGGTTATGAAGAAGAAATTAAAGACGCAAGATATGCTTAGGCCTTGGGATGTCCATTCTTCATCAACAACTTTGGTGGTGTGTCCATTATGTGAGCTTCAATCTGATTCGCATGAGCACTTGTTCTTTGAATGCCCTTATTCTTCACAGGTTTGGACTCGTATTTGCAATATGGCTGGCATTGATTCATACTCGGAGTGCTGGAACTCGATAATTTCCTCCATGATTCATTTTGCTAATCGGAAGAATGTGAATGTTATATCGAGCAAGCTGGTTTTAGCTGCTTCTGCATACTTTATTTGGCAAGAAAGAAATAATCGTTTGTTCTCCAATTCTAAAAGAAAGGAGCAGCAGTTGTGCGAGATTATATGGTCTACTGTTCGATTAAAGCTTTTGTCTATGCGCTTCAAACATAACACGCGAGTTGAGAAGCTGATATCGACTTGGAAGTTACCTTTGTCTTTGATTAATACAATGTAATAGTTAGTAGTTTTTTTCTTTTTCGCTACTAGATTAATTGTTTTCGTTTTGGAATGGCTGGTATTCCATACGATTTGGTAGTGGTTGTGCCTTTATAAGGCTTGTTTGTACATTGTCGGTTTGGTATTCAGCCTTACCGCCAGAACTTATTTTTCTTACATTTATAAAATGAACCAGGGGTGACGGCCTTTTACCGAAAAAAAAAAAAGACTTTGGAAAAATTGTGCATGAACTCGAAAATAAAAGGATTACTAGTTGTCTTGTGGAAATGCCAAATTAACTTATTTTAAAACATTTAAAGACTTAATTATCAAATATGGTCATATTTATAATCGATTGAAAACTATTAAAAAGTCACAAACAATTTTAGCGACAAAATAATTTAACGAGTTTTAAATTTTCTTAAATTGTCTAGTCAAATGAATTTTATGTAGGTCAATAGTTCTTTTTAATCTTATTAAGTTCAAAGGAATTAAACTCAAAAGAATTAAGATCAGGAGTTTTTCTTTTATTTAGTGCAAGTGTCGACTTATGATTAATAATCTCAAAGAGAAATTAACTTCAATGAGTTTCAAACTCAAAGGGTTTGCTGTTTACTACACATGAACGTGATTAAGATCAAAGCCAGAGAACAACAAAATCCCTAGCCTCCCTCTCCTCCCCTTCACTCTCTCATTCGCAGCCTTTCTCCCTCACTCTGTAAAAATCCAGCCACTCTCCCTCTAGTTCTTGAATCTTCTTCACTTTTATGGTAAGATATTTGTGGATCTAAGCATCCAAATACATGTCCATCATTTGTCTATCAAAATCACGAACATACACCTTTATGGGCACATGAATCTGTCAAAAATCATGAAAAATAAATGGGTATATTTGTGAGATAAAAAGAGTAAGCGAATTTGTCCTTGAAATTGCTCAAATCCATTGTATTGTTCCAAAATCTACCCGATCTCTTCATGTTTTAGGTCGTCCGAGTTCAAATCTGGTCAAAATTACCCTCGTTTTCATCTTTATCTTCTTGGTTTCAGCCTAATCTAGGGTTCTTACTAGTCTTTTTTGTGTTCTGTCAGATTTAGGGTTTGTTGTTGGTCATGTTCGTGAATTTGGTCTGTTTGAATCAAACTTGTTTACCTCAAAGAGTTTTATTTTAAAGAGTTTAAGCTCAAAGCATTAAGGTCAAAGGATTGTTAAGTTCAATGAGCATTTGATTTCGTAGGCATTAACATAAAACGGATTAAGTTCAAAAGGTTTTAACCTCAAAGAGTCTTAAGTTCAATCAATTTTAAGTCGAAAGGAATTTTAAGTTTAAAGAGTTTTAACATCAATGGAGTAACCTCAAGGAGTTTTGTCAGAACTTTTAAGTTCAATGAAAGTTTAACTTCAAACCCTATTAACCTCAATGACTTTTAATCTCAAAGCTTTAAGTTCAAGGAGTTTAAGGTCAAGGGATTTTAAATTCGATAGAATTTAAAGTCGATGGAATTTAACGTAATGGAAAATTAAGGTCAATGAAATATAACCTCAATAAATACAAATCCTATGCTCCGACATTCATTTTTGGGTTCTATTCTGTCTGTAGATCAGGTTAATAAGAAAAATCTTATCACTTTAAACAATTAATTTGAGATTTGAAGTCGTTCTTGAACATTAAATGAGCTATTCAAGTAAACATAATACACAAGACATAATGACATTGTCTTAATACACTAGTATGGACATAGACATGTACAATTGAGTGAGTACTTACTGGTTGACTTGTGGACAGTGTAGGACTTTTGGACAGATAGTGTACGTAGGACTTTTGGACAGATAGTGTACATGTTTCAGGTGTACTTGACTGTTCGTGTTCGTGTTCCTGTTCGTTCATCTAGGGTATTTGCTTGTGCTTCTTTCAGGTGAGTTTCGTAGCCCCTCTTTTTATGAGTTTTGGGGTGAAAAGTATACTTATTTTTCAAACAGTTTTGTCGATTTCTGTTTATGTTCAATATTGAGCCTGTACGTATAGAGTTACTTGTGTCATTTGACGTGCTTTGATCTTGTTTGTATGTGTGTGATTATGTGTTTGTTTGTTGTGCTTTGGACGTGCTTATTGTGTGGGTTTAAGACTTGGACTTGAGACTTGGACTAAGGCAGGTACCGTAAGACCGGACTTTGAGACTTGTGACTTTGGGACTTGAGACTGTTGACTTGATATGGTGTAACTCTGCTCATTTTATATTGAACAAGTATTGCTGTGACTTAATAGAATCGACAAAAGACTTATTTCTTGACTAGACTTTTTGACTAAAACCTACGAACTCACCAACCATTGTGTTGACACGTTTTAGTATACTTTTCAGGTACCGAGACTATTTAGGGATAAAGACTTGCATGCTAGACTGGAATTCGAAGATTTATGCTCCACTGCTTATTGTCAGACCTTAAGACTATATGCCTTGGACTATCTCGTTTATGGACTTATTGTATTAAGTTGTTCTAGCATCGTTATGACCCTGAACTCATATTTTTGGGAATATATTTATTATATTCTATTTCATTTAGCAATATCTATGTAATTCCATGTCTTGTTGTACTTTTCATGACATCTCATGTTTCCGCCAACGGTGGGGTGTTACAAATTGGTATTAGAGACGTGGTTGTAGAGAATTAGGTGCAAAAGCCTAGACTATAACCTAAGAACCCCGTATAGCATTTACAATAGGAATCATAGATGCATTCTAGATGGGCTAACATCGCTTATATTTTGAGTTCAAATTCTATTGAGACTTATTATCCCTGTGTTTATTTTGACTATGGCTGTCATTTGGTGATTGTGTGCTTTTGGTGCTGTTGTGATTATTTATGTGTAATAGAGCAAGATGAAGTGATGGCATTAACTAGTATTGCAGGAAAGAAAGCAAAGAAACGCCTGATCAACGTTCTGCGATTATCTCCCTATTTTACGATAATTTTTGACCTAATGGATTGCATTTGTAGTAGACTGTGGTAGCAATCCAGGGCTGCTTAACGAGTATTGGTTGGGTGGAGGGTTAGCCGCTGGTACACCTTGTATACATACACCACTAGTGCATCGGATGTAGGTGTTAGATCCGGACCACATTTTAACTACGATTTAGGGTTATATATTATTAGTTTATATATGTATATGTATTACATTGACGTGAACTGCATGACTAGTTTAAGTTCTAGATAGCATCCCTTAGACCATAAGACGAGAAAGCTTGATGAGTGTAACAGGTGACATAGATATTAACCTTTTCGAGCGTTTCCTCGCGACTAACATTCTAGAGTTATACTAACGTGTGTGGAATAACAGTGAGATGGGAGCTATTGCGAACAGAGACGATCGCCGTGATTATTCAAGTCATCAATGTTGTCCTGGCATGAAATGCATGAAATGCGACAAATGAAGGGTCGACTTATATTGATGTTGAGGATGCTGAAGTTGAGGATGCAGTGGATGAGGAGACTGGTGAATACTATGAAGACGTTGATGAGAGAATTTGTAACGGGGATGTACTAAAAAAGACTTAGAAGTGGTGTCAGGGTCATACTTACAAAAACTTCAAGGATTGTGGTGTGCAAGATTATGATGGCAGAGGTGGAGCAGTCAAGTTTATTCAATAGTTAGATAGATGGAAGTTGTATTTAGCATTAGTGGGTGTACCCAAGATTAAAGGGCCATTTATGTGGCAAATTCCTTTCCTTAGAACAGTCGGTGTCGAGTCAGAGGCAGAGTAGGGTTGAAGCGATGTCTTGGTATACTGTTAAGGCGTTGATGATGAGGAAGTACCGTACAACATTTGAGCTGACAAAGCTATATCGAGAACTTTTGGAGGATAAAATGTTAGGTCCAGTTTTACTGAAAACTGAATCTCTCCAGTTACATCTGGAGAGCATGAAGAATTGTCCGAAATATTTGAAGTCCAGTTGCAATGTACAGTTTATGCGACTGATGACTTCCTCCAGTTGAGATCTGAAGACATATACCTGAAGATATTCCAATTGAAGTCGAAGACAACAAGTGGAAGAAAGAGAATGGCAATGGCAGCGAAGCCCAGTTGACATTCTACCAGATCAATCAACTAGAGAATCCTCTAGTGTAAATGCCTTTACAAAGCTTTACACTGATTACGAGGAGGACCTTTTACACTAAATCCTTTTACCCGGGCAATAATCTTGTATGTGGATAAAAGTGCAAAGATGTAGAGTGGTTGAATAAAGTAACCTTTTGTCTTACTTTATTTAGCACACACAAAGGATTATTTACTAATACTTTTGTGTGTTGTCAACCATATTTGTGCGTCGAAGTTGAGATCCCAATGTTCATACTTCGACTATAAATAGAGGTCATTGCCCAAGCATTTCAACAACTTTGCAAACACATACATTCTGCAATATTGGTGAACTTGTGCAATATTCTCTCAATTGTAAAAAGGAACAATTCACAACTTTTAGTGTTTCGATTGTTAGGAGAATTTCCAAGTATAGATCAATTGTATTTCATAGGTTGTTAGGATATCTACATCTTTGTATTATCTTGGTTCGCAACAACCTTGTATTTTATTTAACAATCAATAAATAAAATACACTTGAAAAATACATATTGTCTCACCATATTTACTTACTTGTCATTTACATTATTGCATTGTATTTACTTATTCACTTGTCACCTTAATAAGTAACATTCCAGTTAACCTGGTACACTACTCACTCTAAATTGGTAACGTCCAGATTAAGTGATAGTGTTGCAAAGTACACTCACCATTGACATAGAGGTGTCTTCAGCACCCATCTAGTAATAGTTGGGACTTACAAGTGGTATCAGAGCAGACAGGTTGAATTGTTTCAATTCTATAACCTAGGTCTGCTTGATGGCTGTTGAAGGGGAGAATGGTTCTGGTCCCCAAAATGAAACTAATCTTAATCCTAATGTTAATGTTACAACGCCTTTGAATACCAATCCTCCTCCTCCTACACCTGGTGCCAGCCAAGTCCATGTACATTAATCCAATACTCCAGTTCCCAAATTCGATGGGAATGGTGACACTTTTGGTACATGGAAAGCTAGAATGCTCTTGCATTTTGGTGGGATAGAGAGGCATACGTTGAAAATCCTCAAGGATGGACCATATATACCCATGTCCAGTGGTGTTAGTCCTCTTCTAGACCTAACTGGGAGAAGAGGTACCAGGAAAAGTCTGAGGAACATTGGTCAGACGAGGATTGCAGGCTGGTTGATCTTGATACCAGACTGAAAAACATGATCCTTGTTGTTCTTCTTGAGGAACTAATTCCAACACTTGTGTTGTTTCCCAGTGCTAAATCCACGTGGGATGAATTAGTTCTCCACTTTGAAGGAGGAAATGACACCATTGCCACCAGAAAGGTTGCATTAAACAAGAAGTATGAATCCTTCTTTGCTCTTCCCAATGAAAGTTTAACTGGTACTTACACCAGATTTACTGGCCTAATTAATCAACTTATAGGCTTGGGAGTGGAGAAGGATAAGGATATTTTTCTTTAGAAATTTTGTGATATATTGCCATCCAAATGGGCACACATGGTTCTTGTCTTAAGACAAGGTAAGACCTTGCACAGCCATACTCTTGCTTCCCTATATGGAGCCTTCAGATTCACTGAAGATAACGATGTTGCAAGGTTATTGGCTGAGCAAGATGCCTTAAACCATGCTCAGAGTTCCAAGGTCGCCAGCCTAACTGGGCAACCTTGTGCTGCTTTAATGTCTGCTGAGAATGTCCAGTTACATTCTATGAAGGAGATGTTAAACAACTTACTGAACTCTGGCCTTGCCACTAATCTTAGCAATGGTTGTGAGGAAACTGACGATGATGATCTGGTAGCCATGATTGCTAAAACCTTTAATAGGTTTAAGCATAAATCTAATCGATTTAATGGATCCAATAATGCTTCCAGTTCAAATTTTCTGGATAAGGCCAATCTTATCTGCTATAAGTGTGGTAAGAAAGGTCATTTCATGAAGGAATGCAGATCTAGTCAGATGAACAACCAAACTGGTCCCGTTGTCCCAAACTTTGTCAAATCTGATGATTATAAGGCCGAATATAAGAAACTTAAGGCCCAAATTGCTCTCATGTCTCTTGAACAAGAAAAAGAGAAAGAAAAGAACAAGTGCATGATGGCTCAAACTGAAAGGAAATGGGAACTCTCTGATGACTCATCTGATGATGATGAAGAGATTAGAGATGTGTGTTTCATGGCATTAGAAAATCAACAACCAGTGGTAAAAGATGATGTTGTTTTTGGAAGATGGGTGGACATCATTTTAAAGAAGGTAAGAGATTATGATGTTGAGTTGGATACAGAACTGAAACTGGACATTGCTGAATCATTAAATGATGACTTGTTATTTGTTGAAACTATGAGAACTAACTGTGAAAGATACTTGGAAATAGTTTTAATTGAGTTTAATAACATGAAAAGTCAAATTAATGATTTGCAAAGTGTCCAGTTGGCTCTCAAAGAATCTGATTTGAAAAATGAGGCACTGGAAAGAGATAACCAAAAACTTAAATTTGATCTTGAAAAAGAACACATGGTTATCAAATCTTGGGTACAAGCATCTGGTAAAAATTATGACTCTTTTTCAAAAACCATTGATGCTCAAAAAACTGTCTGGAAATCTGGTGATCTCCAGATGGTAGCTGTTTTACCCTCTATCCACCAGATGTCTGATTCGGCTAGAATTGAGACTTTATATGACTCTTCTACCCCTGTTAAATTAGAATCTGTTGAGACCACCCCTGTTGAGGTCAAAACTGGAGCCAAAAAGGCTAAATCTCCAGTTAACAAGGAAGCTGGTGATAATCCTTTACCTCGAAAGTCCAAAGAGCCCAAGACTCCTAAGACTAAGAATTCCGCTGAACCCAAGTCCAAGGCTCAGCAGCCCGAAGAAAACAATTTTTTGTTGAAACTGGAGAGTCAACTCCAAAATTTGTTAAGGCAGGTACAAAGTTGTACTGCCAGAATAAAAAATCTGGAAGGAGCTTCGTCTTCTTTAGTTGAAAAACAAATTATTAAAACTTCTCCTTTGAAACAAAAGTAAAAACAAAATCAATCTGCTCAAAAAGGAGCGAAATCTGGAAAGAAAAAGGAGGATGTTGTTGTTCCCATCAAACCAATTGTTTTTACTCTTGAAGCTGGAAATAATCCTCCAGTTTTAGCCTCCAGTTCCAACCCAAGTAAATCTGCTGAGACTTCTCAAGAGAAGTCTGGTGGACCCATCAAGAAAAGATGGGTTCACAAAAACAACTAATCATCTACTTAGGTGTGCAGGGCGATCGAAAGAAGAATATCTGGTATCTGGACAGCGCTGCTGGACGGACAATGACCGGATGTAAGCCCCTGCTGGAAGAGTTCACTGTCCAAGATGGACCGGCAGTGACGTTTGGTAATGATGAGAGTGGGAAAACTGAAGGATATGGTGTCATTGACAATGGACAAGTCCAGTTCACAAAAGTTGCATTTGTTAATGGTTTGAAATATAACCTGATAAGTGTCAGTCAACTTTGTGATGATGGATATAAGGTGTTGTTCGATATTGCTCAAGGTACCATATTTAACAAGGATTGGAAGGTTGTGATGATTGCACCAAGGAAAGGGAATGTGTACATAAAGAACATGGAACCTGCTCCAAAAGAGCATTGTTTCTATGCTAAGGCTGATGAGGACACCAACTGGTTGTGGTATAAAAGGTTATCCCATCTTAATTTCAAGAATATTAATAAGTCGTCAAGGAAACAACTGGTGGAAGGGATTCCTTTAATTTCCTTTAAAAAGGAAAAGCCATGTCCAGGGTGTGAGATGGGCAAAAAGAAAAGGGCCAATTTCATGACCAGGCAAAACTTCAGTATCACTGAACCTCTTCACATGCTTCATATGGATATCTTTGGTCCAGTGAATGTTCAAACTAAAGCTGGTAAACGATACACTTTAGTTGTTGTTGATGAATACACCAGGTATTGTTGGGTGGTATTCATCAGATCAAAAAGTGATGAACCTGGTGAAATCATCTCACTCATCAAAAGAATTAAACTCAAGTATACCAAGAAAGTGTGTTAGTTGCAAAGTGATAATGGTACTGAATTCATCAATAAAGAATTAGAGTCATTTTGCACTGACACTAGCATTTCTCAGAACTTCTCTTCAGCTCGTTCTCCAGAGCAAAATGGTGTGGTTGAAAGAAAGAATCGCACATTAATTGAAGCTGCAAGAAGTATGTAATCTAAATCAGGTCATCCTACCAGTTTTTGGGCAGAAGCAGTGTCTACAGCTTGTCATACCCAAAATCGGTCAGTTTATGTCAAGAGACATAGGAAGACTGCCTATGAAGTCCTCAGGAATCGTAAACCAAATATTGGATATTTTCATGTATTTGGTTATCCAGTTTATATTTTAAACGATTCTAGTCAGTTGGGAAAATTTGATGCAAAAGCTGACGAATGTGTTTTCGTGGGGTATTCAGATATAAGAAAGGCCTATAGAGTTTATAATTATAGACTCCAAAAGGTACATGAGACAATTCATGTCACATTCGATGAATCAAATGAAGCAATAAATAAAAGACCAAGCCTTGATTTATCTCCAGTTGTCCCAGTTGATTTTGGTGTATCTGATCAAGTTCATCAATCAGTTTCTACACCAGAAGATGTTTCCAGTCATCAAGACTTGGAACCAGCTGCACTAAAGAAAAATCTCCAGTGACACTCCATTTTATCCCTCCATCAGTTTCAATTTACCACAGAAACTGGTGATTGGATCAGATGTTCATGCCATGACAACATCAGAACCTGTTCAAACCTCTCCAGTTCTTCAACATATGCCTTTATTTGAAGATAATCATGTCAACACGACAGTTGACACTGATGATGAAGTTGAAGTAGTTTAAGCTGATCCTTCTCCAGTTGCCACACCTGTTGAAGATCATCAGGTGTCTTGCACTGATGTTGTGCTATATCAACCTAGTCAATACACTAAATGGACAGCTGCTCATCCCATTGAGCAAATTATTGGAAATCCAGATAGTGGGGTTCAGACTAGAAGAGCCACAAGTGAACAATGCTTGAACGTCACCTTCTTATCACTGATTGAACCGAAGAAGATTGACGAGGCTATGACAGATCCAAGCTGGGTTGAGGCTATGCAAGAAGAGCTTAACCAGTTCGAAAGGAACAATGTTTGGGAACTTGTTCCTTGTCCTCCAGGGTTAAAGCAAGAACCCATTGGTACGAGGTGAGTCTACCGAAACAAGATGGATGAAGATGGCAATGTTGTCGGGAACAAAGCTAGATTGGTTGCCAATGGTTATTGTCAAGCAGAAGGTGTTGATTTCGATGAAACTTTTGCTCCAGTTGCAAGACTTGAAGCCATTAGAATTTTCTTGGCTTATGCTACTTATTTGCAATTCAAAGTCTTCCAGATGGATGTCAAAAGTGCGTTCCTGAATGGAAAATTGGAAGAAGAAGTGTATGTAAGCAGACTCCAGGTTTCTTGAACGAGAAGCATCCTCACTGGGTATAAAGACTGAACAAAGCTTTGTATGGTCTTCGTCAAGCTCCAAGAGCCTGGTATGACACTCTAACAAAACATCTTCTTAATAATTGTTTTCAAAGAGGTGCAATAGATAATACCTTGTTTATCTTGAAGGAAAAAGGTAATATCTTGCTGGTACAAATTTATGTTGATGACATTATTTTTGGATCGACTGATGATGCAATGTGTGATAAGTTTTCAAAAATCATGTCAAAAGAATATGAAATGAGTTTAATGGGTGAATTAACATTTTTCTTGAGTTTAGAAATTAAACAAACCATGGAAGGTATTTTTATCAACCAAGAAAAATATGTCAGAGATTTGTTAAGAAAATACAAATATGATTCAATTCCATCGAAAAACACACCCATTGCAGCACCTTTAAATTTGGATTCTGACCCAAATGGAAAACTAGTGGACTAAAAGGAATATCATGGAATGGTTGGTTCACTGATATCTTTAACTGCCAGTCGTCCAGATATAATGTGTGCAACATGTTTATGTGTCAGATTTCAGGCGAACCCAAAAGAATCACATTTACATGCTGTTAAGCGCATTTTCAGGTATCTAAAAGGGTGCGCTAGCCTTGGTCTTTGGTATCCCAAAGGCTCAGGGTTAGATCTAATGGGTTATTCAGATTCAGATCATGCAGATTGTAAGATTGATAGAAAGTCTACAACTAGTGGTTGTCACTTCCTAGGGAGAAAACTGGTGAGTTGGACCAATAAGAAGCAGACTTCGGTCTCAATGTCAACTGCTGAGGCAGAGTACATTTCTGCGGCCAGTTGTTGTGCCCAGATTCTTTGGATCAAAAACCAGTTACTTGATTATGGTATGAAATACACAAGAACCCCAATCTTTTGTGACAACACCAGTGCAATTGCTATACCTCACAACCCAGTGATGCACTCAAAGACAAAGCATATTGACATCAGGTCACTTCATTCGTGATCATGTTATGAAAGGATACATTGAAATACATTTCACCCCCACTGATAAACAGTTAGCTGATGTTTTTACAAAGCCTCTTGATGAGAAAACTTTTAAACATCTCATTAGTGAATTGGGTATGTTAAATCCTTATTAAACTGGAGAGGCCCTCCAGTTGAGGATGGTCCAGGTGATCCTTGATTGGTTGGAGATTGAACGCCTTGATGTACTCAAAGACCAGTCCTTGATCAAATGGATCACATTTTTAGGGGGAAAGACTCAAAATATTTTTCCAATTAAAATTCGTTTTATTTTGAAAAATGCAACTGGAGAACTTCTCAGTTGAAACTGGCATCTGGAAAATCTCTCTAGTATGCTAGTTTGGTCTTGTCTTAAACTGGTGGTCAACCAGATTTCATAACGTTATGTTTTACTTGATCAATACTTGTGACACGTGATGGTACTCGAGTATTTGTAACGCACTCACAACCGTCACCTGACATGTCTTACGTGTCAAGACTTTTTGCTGAAAATTAATGCACTTTTTATGGGAATTGTTGAAGTTAATGGGCGAGTGGGAATACTAGCCGTCATAGCATTAAATGCTTGATGGGAGGTATTAAATGTTTTTGAATTCTCAAAGTTTCTAAAAATCAAATTTATAAACGATTTTAAAAATTTGGGGATTAAGATATCTTTTCGTATATATTGGTAATATTTTATTACCTATATATACCCCCACTAAATCTTATTCTCATTTACTTCGCATAAAATTCCTTTCATTTACTCCTCCAATCATTCACAATTCGAGATCCCTTTCTCTCTTTCTTCTTTAAATCCAAAACCCTAAATCCAAAATCTCAAATGGCTCCTAAATCTTCATCCTCTTCATCTCGTTCTCGTGATGTGAATCTACTCACTGTCGAGTATGTTCCATCCGAGAATGTTTCTTATGCCGTTGGTGCCCCAATAAATTCCAAATTAATAAAATTAAATCCAAACAATCCAATGGCATCTCTTCAAAGGCATCAGGCCACTGATTCTCTCATCGGGAAAATCCAATCTTTCTTTCGGGATTCTCCCCTCAGTGATGTCCTTTCTTTGAACCCAAACAAGTTGTTTCACGACTACTTGTGCGAATTCTGGTACACGACATCAAATTCTGATGACTGCTCATCCATCTCCTTCACTTTAAAGGATGGGTCAATCCTGTGCACCATCACCACTGAGACATTGAGGGATGCCCTTAACCTTAATTACTGGAGACAAGATGAGCGTCCAGTAGTGATTTCTCCTAATATCAACTTCCGTCAGGTCTTCCTTGGCATGGGCAATAAAGAAGTCCTGGAGGATGGTGTACTGAAGACCAAGGGATCAGATACAATGAGAGGGCTTTCACCATCTTGGAAGTACTTCATGGTCCATTTGGTAGAAAGTTTAGGTGGGAGTTCTGGTGGTTTGGACCAGATAAACTTCTTCCAAGCAGAAATGGCATACTGCCTGTGGAATGGACTAAGGGTAGACTTCGCAAACATCTTGTTTAGAAGCTTGGTATTTAAATTAAAAGGTACCAGGGGTCCTTGTATTCCATTTTCGCGATTTCTATCTCTTTGTTTCAAATTAATTCTGGGCAGAGAAGAATACAACAACACACAATCCTTATACTCTGTGCCAGAATTATTGAGAAATCCGGACAACCTTGTGTCCACAACTAATGAGGTCCAGATATCTCCGAGAATGTTGCTGGCATTCTCTAAAACTGATGCACCACCACCAGGTGAGTCAGAGAGACAATTGGGCGGGCCTCAAAATAATGAGGGACCCACCAGTTCGTCTGCAGGTGTTGTGACTGTTGCAGAACCTGGAGATCTTCCCACAGGTATCCAGGCTATTCCAAAAGCAAGAAGATCTACCAAGAGTCGAAGGAGATTTAGATCAAAACTTGCTACATTTGGCCAATCACAGCCAGTGATCATGGTTTCAGAATCACAAGCCCATGATATTGCAACTGAGGAAAGAGCAGTTGTAGTTGAGGCTCCAGTTACCTCTTTCCAGGGAGAAGATGCTTTGGCAATTAATCCTATAACTGATGAAACCATTGAGGAAACTCAAACTGGTCATCAGGAGTCTGAACAACTTGTTCAGCCACTCCAAACATTTATGGATCTTGGCATAAATGAGGGTGAGTTTCAGCTTGAATCTTCGGATTCATCTGAGACTGAATCTGACCAAGAGATGGCTGATGCTATTGTACTTGATCAGCTCCCTTCTCTCCTTGGTCAGCCCCAAGAACCACAAGTTTCAGTTTCACCACCTGACTTCTCCACCTTACAAGAAATTCCACTATTCGCCTCTCGCCAATTACTATCATCTATGAATGTGCCTAGAAATAGACACATTCTAACCTCACCGTCGCCGTCGTTCACACCTTAGCATTCTCAGCATGAACAACAATTTGAATCTCTTCCCCTTCTTTCTTCAACAACTCCTCTTGTCTCTTCTGATGCTACAACAACTGGAGAACCAACACGTGTTCTACCTCCTCCAGTAGGTGTAGCCTTCTGAACAGGTCCAGTGACATCTTCCCCCCCGTCACTGGATAGCTAGTTTGTATCTTTTCAAGCCGATATCTCGAACCTTTTAACAAGGGTGGAAGATATTCAAAAGACACTGGATAAAAATACCAAGTCCATTTCCATGTACCACAAGGACCAGATTACAAATGTAAAAGTGGTTGACTTGGGAATTAATAAGTTCTCAGCCAATGAGGACTTGGTATTTGGAAAGCTTAATGAGTTGGTGCATTCCTCCAATCAACTGGCAACATCTTTAAGAGAGGCTTTTGCACTTACTCAGACTGGAGTCACATCTTCAATTACCAACCTGCTGAATACAACTGTCAGATCTTCAGAGGTTGACTTGAAAGAACTTGAAAGATAGGAAAAGTTGTTATTTGATAAACCTGGTCTTGATGTGACGGAGCTTGGTAATCAGTTGGCCTCTTCAGTTGGTCAAAAGATTGAAGCCACCCTGGCTGCCAAAGAACAAGTATTTTTGGAAAAGATAATGTCTGAGATCATCAAGACTGCAGCGCCCCAGGTTGATCTCACTCCCATTACATCTGAGAGATCGGTTGAGGTGCAGTCTAGACTCTCTGGCCAGCAAGGTAGCTGATCACTCTACTGCAATATCCAATCTGACAACTAAAGTAGGTAGGGAAAAGGAGAAGGAGATTGTAAGAGAAGCAAGTCTCTCTCCAGATGATTTAAATGTACTTCAAGCAATTCAAAAGAGTCAAGACACCACTTGTGGAAATGTCATGACTCAATCTCAAGAAATTAATCATCTATGGAGGACAGTTCGCATTTTATGTGGAGTCTTCAAAGAGTGCAAGAACATGCAATCATGGCAGCCTCTAGATCGCTTGCCCTCCAGTCATGCTGATTTTGAAGCAATAAGGCAAGGCCTAGATGCTGCCAAGGGGAAAAGGTTTGTTCGTGTCCCTCGCACTCTTGTTGAAGCTTCAGGTTCAGGAAAGGAGATTGTGGATAGGACTAGTACTGATGCTAGTCAGATGGTTGCTACTGCCAGTACTGATGCTAGTGAGCAGGTTATTGAAACATTTGATGATGTGCTTGATAGCGGGAATGTGAATAAAGGAAAGGCCATTGCAACTGATGACTCTGAGAAGTTTGCCACTGATGCACCTATGTTGGAAACTGGCAATGTTGACCAATTGCCTCCAGTTACTGAAAGCGAAAGTCAGAAATTAGCAAGGGTTGGGTATCTGGTCATGGAAAGGAAAAAACAATTAAAGGCCAATCAGTTTGAATCAAGAAAAAATCTTCCAACCACTCTTGTAGATGTAACTGACGCACAACTCCTTGGCTTGCAACTGTTGGAATACAAGAAAATAAAAGAAGATCCAAGGATTGTCAATGCCTTGAAGGAAATGCTTGAAGTTGAACTGGACAAACACTACCAAGATGATGAAGCTGGTCTTGATGCCAAGTGTTTAAATGTATCAGTGGAAAAGGCTAAAGAGATAAGGTCAGAAGGGATTCTCAAACGAATTGAACAAGTAAAGAAAGTGGTCAACAAAGTATTAACTCCACCCAAGTCCAAGAGAAGAAAATAAAAAGCCTTGTCAAGAGATGCAAACCTGAGGACTTGGGTAGAACCATCTGAACCCACAACTGATGATATTCGAGGTGCTACTCACAAACTGAGCACGAGCAAGATCAAACTGACAAATGAATCAGAGGCTTGCACTTACTTATCTGATGTACAGCGTCGAAGGCACAATAAAGGTAAGATCACCGATGTAAAGGTTTCGATCAAACCTGGTGCCAAACATTTTGTGGTTGAGGTTCAATTCTTTGGTGGACCCAAAAGAACAACTGAGAACCCTGATGTCTATCATTATGGTCATTCAGAGCATGTGGAGATGCTGAACTTGTTGGAGAATAGGCAGCATAAGAACAAGGTTGAAAAAGGCTGGGAGTATGTTTTGCAAAACTTGATCAAGTTCACGGAAAATATTGAAGAAAGATTGGGCTATGATCTTGAAGACAAATAGCCAATTTCATCTGTTTCCAAGAGAAGGAAAACTGGCGAGGGGCCATCAGTTTAAGTTTTCCTTCTATCTATCTGCTTGTAATTTTATTTACTTTCTTGTAACTTGATTTTAAAATTGTGTATATACAAGTTGCCAGTTTGTAATTCACAAGTTAGATAACTGATAAGATCTACAAATAATTAAAATTAAACCCAGGGCATTTGATGATCTATAAAAATGCCTTGGAAAATTAATAGGTTTTATCAAACACGAGTATTTCAAACTTACACTTGTATAGAAACAAGTTTGAAAATACTTGGCAATATTTCATGACAATTAGGGGGAATTTGTTAGGTCCAGTTTTGCTGAAAACTGGATCTCTCCAGTTACATCTGGAGAGCATGAAGAATTGTCCGAAATATTTGAAGTCCAGTTGCAATTTACAGTTTATGCAACTGATGACTTCCTCCAGTTGAGATCTGAAGACGTATACCTGAAAACATTCCAATTGAAGTCGAAGACAACAAGTGGAAGAAAGAGAATGGAAATGGCAGCGAAGCCCAGTTGACATTCTACCAGATCAATCAACTAGAGAATCATCCAGTGTAAATGCCTTTACAAAGCTTTACACTAATTACGAGGAGGACCTTTTACACTAAATCCTTTTACCCGGG
Source organism: Erigeron canadensis (assembly GCF_010389155.1). Taxonomy (NCBI): domain Eukaryota; kingdom Viridiplantae; phylum Streptophyta; class Magnoliopsida; order Asterales; family Asteraceae; genus Erigeron; species Erigeron canadensis. Next base: position 15,945,665 of record NC_057767.1, on the reverse strand, counting down.
CAATAATCTTGTCTGTGGATAAAAGTGCAAAGATGTAGAGTGGTTGAATAAAGTAACCTTTTGTCTTACTTTATTTAGCACACACAAAGGATTATTTACTAATACTTTTGTGTGCTGTCAACCATATTTGTACGTCGAAGTTGAGATCCCAATGTTCATACTTCGACTATAAATAGAGGTCCTTGCCCAAGCATTTCAACAACTTTGCAAACACATACATTCTGCAATATTGGTGAACTTGTGCAATATTCTCTTAATCGTAAAAAGGAACATTTCAGACCTTTAAGTGTTTCGATTGTTAAGAGAATTTTCAAGTATAGATCAATTGTATTTCATAGGTTGTTAGGATATTTACATCTTTGTATTATCTTGGTTCCGCAACAACCTTGTATTTTATTTAACAATCAATAAATAAAATACACTTAAAAAATACATATTGTCTCACCATATTTACTTACTTGTCATTTACATTATTGCATTGTATTTACTTATTCACTTGTCACCTTAATAAGTAACATTTCAGTTAACCTGGTACACTACTCACTCTAAATTGGTAACGTCCAGATTAAGTGATAGTGTTGCAAAGTACACTCACCATTGACATAGAGGTGTCTTCAGCACCCATCTAGTAATAGTTGGGACTTACATAAAATGATTGGTGCTGATTATGCTGGTTATGCTACACGTTTTGACGAGTTGTTAAGGCTTGTTCCACATCTGGTTACCCCCGGGAGCAAAGACATCAAGAAGTATCATCGTGGCTTGATCCCAGGTTAGGTCGAGTATGGCTAGTGTGCATCCGTTTGGCGATCTATTGGTAAAAGGCAAAATAGAGACAAGGCATTTGTTGTGACTGATGTCGGCAAAAAGGAATATGCGAGTCCTCACCCTAAGTGTACAAAGTGCAGTCTTCATCATGCAGTGAATCAAAATTGCATAACGTGCTTTAACTACAATAAGACCGGGCATTTAGCAAATTACCGTTGGGAACCAAGAATTTAGAGGGCACCGTTGAATGTTGTACCATTTAATTAAAATGGAGACCTATCAATAGGAAAAAGTCGGGTGAATTTTGAGACTTTTTGAACTTTTGTTTGCTTGTCCTTGTAGTTTAATTACTTTGTCACCTAGATTTCATCATATTAATAAGTAATTGAACTATATTTCCTTTTGTTAAAATTTTTAATTTGTGAAATGTGTTTTAAATGATTAATTAGGCAAATCCATACTGGATTGATAACATGACTAGCACAATTAAATCCCAAAACACCAAATATGTGACATTCTTGATTCATTTATAGATTTGCTAGGTGTTTACGGTTTTGGTTTGGTTGGCCTTGTAAATTTGTCCCTCTCATAGGCTTTTGGATTTATTCAAGAGTAAGGGTTCTATTTTGAACTTTGAACTATGATGTGCAAGTTTGAGGTTAGTTTATTCCATTTTCGGATTATTTCTTTTTTGATATGAGTGTGCCGGTGATAACATTGATTCTAGAACTTGTCCTAGTTGATCATTTCGAGATCGCAGTGAGTTCACTTCGGTTATATAGGTGTAACTATATGATAAAGAGGCAAACTTAGGATTTAACCATGTTTTCTTTGTTTATTCACCCTTTGTTAATGTTTATTAATGTTTAACTATGTTCCTGGGTATGTGTTTTAGTAGCTAATCACATTACTAATCACATTGGTTAGTGAATTACCTTTGTTTAACCCTTGAGGCACTCATTTTTAGTGCAGGAAACTTGTAGACAACTTGTTGCGCCTTGCCTTTTCGTTTGTGTAAAATCCACCTAAATATATAACTTTTCCTCGCCATACCGATAGTCGAAATACATGGTTGATCATTAGTTGCCTATGGTAGTTGGATGGTTTGTGGTTGTCTTGCTTGTGTCGGGTTGGTGTATTCTCTATGTTGGGGGTAGATTTATTTCGTCATGATTTTGGATTAAGTCTAGATTATTCATTTTAGCATTTGTCAATATGCTTGAAAGTTCAAAAATGGGGTACCAATTAGGCAGGGTACAAGTAGTTCATTGAAAAAAAATAGCTCATAGAAAAAGTGAAAAACAGGAAAATATAAGATGAAAGTTAGAAAAAAATATTGTGAATAAAGATCATTCAAAGAAGAAATGAAGGTCGAAGCAAAAAAGATGAAAGAATGTGAAACAATTTATGTGTTGTACAAATATTTGAACAAAAAGAATTTCGGCATAAATGTCATCAAGCTCGTCATAACTCAATACCAAAATAGCCATTTGTATTTGACAGCTTATATTATTATGAAGAGGGGTGGTGGTGTCGTGGGTCTAGAACAAAAATATGAAAAATTGAAGAAAGGTGATTGGAGAAGAGTTGACAAGCTAGGAAAAGTGAGCTGCCATATTATTTTGTGCATGAGGTGTTGAATCGATTGGGGGCATAAAGCCCAAAACTAGTTTTACGATCATTATTTTGTTGGAATATGATCATGTTAATTATAAAATGTATGTCCGAAAATAATTTAAGTTTATGGGGTCACACGAAATAACACAGTGACTTTATATTATTAATTATTATATTAAAGTAATATATTAATTAAATTATAATCACGAATTAATTAATTATGGATTTAATTAATTAAAGAAGAGGTGTTGGAATGAAATAAGGAATTGTTTCCTTATTCTATATGGGGGCGGAAAATCATAAGGCTTTTAAGCCTTGGGATTACTTATCCACCAAATTTAAAACCCATTTAATTAAGCCTGTAAATAGAATGTTTAGGCTTAAGGATTTTTCATTCCAACATACAAACAAACTTCTCCTCTTCTCTCCCTTTATGGTTCGGCTGAAACTCTTCAAAAGAGTTGTTCGGTTTTGTTTTTCGAAATCGAAAGAAACACATACATAATAATTAATGTTCATCATTAATTATGGGTTCTAGTATCATTGTCAATATAATGGGTTTTGGTATTATTGTCGACATCTAAATGATTTTCGGGTCATGGGATTTCGAATTAAAAGGATATTAAACAAGGGTTGTTTGTTTCTTGATTGGGGTATTAGCATACGATATAGGGGTGTCTAGTGTGCGATCGTAGAGGGGTTTTACTTTAGACCCTAAATAATAATAATAATAATAATAATAATAATAATAATAATAATAATAATAATAATAATAATAATAATAAAAATAATATTAACTAATATTATTGGAAGTTTTGCGCAAAGGTACACGTTTCGATTCCTTACTTTGTTAATTAATTTAATTGCATATTTGTTTCGATTCTTCCGTTGCGTACTCGTGATTAGATGCATGTATTTTAACATATTTGTTAGACAGAAGAGAGAAGAGTTGGGCCGAGAAAAAGTTAAGTCGGTTGGGAAAGGCCAACTTTGAGCATGAAGTCAAACAACAAGGAAACTATCGACTTAAAATCTACTATATATATTATATACTTTTTGGGAGTACGGGAGGTGCTTGGGAATTAATTCGCGGAGGTGGTCGGCTGGTAGGGTGCCGGTTGAAAGAGAGTTCGTAAGGTGAGGTTGGGCGTACGAAGGTAGGAGGAGAAAGAATAACTTGACAATTCTTAAATTTTCTCCATAGTCGATCAACAGTAGCCGCAATTCCGATCTTTTGCAGTGTTCAATTTCTTTTATTTTCTATCTCGTTAGAATAACTTGACAATTATTGATTACTTTTGGTTTACATTAATCTTTAGTTATTATGAATTCTTTTTGAAAAGTAATTGTTTTTGTTATTATTAGCCAAGTCATGAGTAGCCGAATTTTTAATCATCTTAATAGATGAAGTAATACAATTGAATGATGGTTGCACTATTTTTATAATTTAAGTTGATTTGATTTAACGTTGTGTCGTAATCTTAGCTTATTAAAGCTTTGTTATTTAACTCTTGATTGCGGATAGTTTTTTGCATGATCTCAGTGGTAACTTAGGTTGTGTAGAAGTTATTTTGATTGCTTGGTAGAAGCGATTGTTTCTATGACGGGTACGGTAGAAAGTAATTAATAGTTAATAAGAGTTAACGGGTTAATGGTCGGGTACAACCAATAGACACAATTGTTATCTAAATAACCAAAACAATTAGTTGACTATGAAAGTTATGAAAGGCGTCTCGGGGTACCGGTCTTAGTAATGGAACTAGTTAATTAAGGGTATTGAATAAAGTAACGAACTTGACGGGTACAAGGTGAGTCTTTGTTTCAGTCATTTGTTAGTGCATGATTCTTAGTGACATGAGCATTCTAGATATGAGAAGTATATTTGTTTATATATTCAACTTTTGTAATTTTCTTGTAATTACCGTTTGTCAATAATATTACCTTGGCATATATTGTTGATCCAATTGGGATCCTTTTATGTTTATATGTTTGTTTATTATTTGTATTTTGCAGGTTTTAGACATAACATGTAAAGAGTCATTAAGTTAATATTGTTTCTGTGTTTAACAGCAGTTGAGATATTAACTTATTGTACTTCCAAAGGGAAGTTAAGATAATTGTGTTTCTGCATATTAACAGCAGGATAAACATTATCTTATATACATACTTCCAATAGGTAATATAGACGACGTTGTTTCTGCGTATTCACAGCAGTAGAAATGTTGTCGAAAGCTAATGTTGTTTCTGCGTATATTTACAGCAGTTGAAACATTAGTGAGTTAATGTCGGTTTTACGTCTTGACAGCAGTAAAGACATTAACTCTGAGTGTAATATTGGTTCTGCGTGTTGACAGCAGTAAAGATATCAACTCAACATATCCTAAGTGTTATTTGAGGGTTCTTATGAATGAGCAAAAGTTTGCTTGTTCAAATAAAAACACTCAAATGGTCATTTGAGAGTTTATAAGAAACAAGCAAAAGTATGCTTGTTCATAAGAACTCTCAAATGGTTTGAGAGGTTCCGTGGAAACAAGCAAAAGTATGCTTGACCACAAGAACTCTCAAACGGTTTTGCGTGTTCAGGGAAACACGCAAACGACCAAAACCCTAATGGGCCTGGCCCAAAGAAACATGCAAACCAATCATGATATGCGTGTTTCTGGGCGTGCCTATATATATGGGGGTGTGTTCATGCGTGTTTTTAAACAAGAGTGTAGAGAGAGAAACGAGCAAATCCTAGAGAGAGAAAACCAAGAACACGCACAGTCTTGTCTTGTGGGTAATACTCGTCTTGTGTACGAACCCCAAACACACACCCGGCCCTGAACAGCTCGTAGACTGTAGATTACCACGTGTTTGGTAAGGTACGTCCGAAGAGTCGTTCCCCCGAGTGTTTATATTCACGCAAAAAGATATATATATATATATAGTGTTATATATATCATCTAAAGGTTGATATAAAAACCGTGGGTTATCTCGAGGAATTTCCGCACCTCGACATATCCTTAAGTCAATCTCGGTTCGATAGAAGTACAAGACCCGAGGGACTTAGAACTGGTATCTAGATCCACAGGTTTTTATAACCTTGGTTAGAGATTGACAACGGTTTTGGTTATCCCTTTGTTTTTGTGATTTTAGGAGAAGATTACTCTTTGGGCGCGTTTTTGAAATAAAGGTTCAAACTTGTTGCCAAAAATAGATTAAACTATATCCTAGTAACACTTTCTCATAGTTTCGTTGATCCTTGAGCAATATTGGGTTCGGGATCTAAGAAATTGTGTAAAAGTGGTGTTTTGTGTGGTCTTGAAAAGTGTACTTTGCGTGTTTCTTGAGCATAGTACCTTTTTGCGCGTTTCGATATTACCAAGGCATTTGAGTGTTTTTGTGTTTTTCTTGTTCTTGAAAATTTGAGAGTTCTTGAGATTTTGTGTGTTTCTTGAATTTTGCGTGTTTCCTAGATTTGCGTGTTCTCACACTTTTGCGCGTTTCATTTTGCGTGTTCTTGTATTCTGCGTGTTTCTGTTTTGAACATTATATACAATGGCCGCAAACTATCTTAACCAACTAATACTAATGGATCATGAGATCGGCAAGGGTAATTCACCACCTAAACTGATGATCATTGATCAATACTTTTCATGGAACGGTCGATTCGAATCCTTTATGCAATTCATCAATATTAGAATGTGGACTTATATGACAGAAGGATATAAAGCCCCAACATATGAGGACAGTGGTGTTATCAAAGTATATGCTTATCAAGATATGACTGAATCTGATAAAAAATTATACGAGGTAGAGAAAAAGGCTCTATCATGTTTAAAAATGTCATTGTCACAAGAAATATTACATTTATTTAACAATTTCAATACATCAAAAGAACTTTGGTTAGCATTAAAAAAACATTGTGAAGGGGATGAAACACTTAAAAAGAATAGAAGAGACCTTCTAAAGCATCAGAATAATGTATTTAATGGTTTAAGAAGTGAAAGCTTAGATCAACTAATTACATGATATTATCATTTGCTAGCAGAGTTGCAAGCATTTGAGGTTACGTATTCTGAGGAAGAGAAGGTCGAGAAATTTTTGAGCTCTTTCCAGAAAAGTGGAATCATTACTTACCACTTTGCAAGAGAAATCAGATTTCGGTGGCATGTCTTTAACTTAAATAGTTGCTAAGTTTAGGGGACAGGAAATGAAACTAAAACGGAAGCAAGGAGGATATAATAATGCTCAGATTCCCGAGCTTTATTATGGTGGGCCTATGATCAATATAAGTTCAAGTTCCCAAGAAGGAAGCACAAAGGCATTCATGAGTGAAGATGTTGACTTACAAAAGATCTCGTCTGACTCTGAAGGGAACATATGTCTGGTTTCAAGTTAAAGCGACATTTTAGGCAATCATGTAAACTCAGCAGATCAAGGCAGAGTAATGACTTAAGTGATAGAGATGTTGAAGATATAGACGTTCAATTGAGAAAGAATAAGGGTAAACAAGTTGAAGAAAAGGTCAACAAGTGTTTCACCCAAAAGAATTTCTCAAAGGAACTCACTCGCACGGAGTGGGTCACCTAGAGATTCCTCAGGTCATATTGCTAAGGAGCAAGGAAAACGAGGAAGAGTATCTCCCAAGAAAATTTCAGATGGTGGTCAAAACTCGGGGCAAGACACCTAAGAGGAATACCACTCCAAAACGAGAAATCTTTAATCGTGTTGGTGATGATGATACATACTTTTATGATCGGTTAACAAGAACGGTTAAAACTGGTCGTTCATCATTGTTTCAAAAGAATAGTCCCAGGAGAAAGATTGAAATATCTCCTGAGAGTGTGCCAAGAAACAAAAGACATACTTCAAAATCCAGGACTCACACTAAGAGTGATGGATATTAGAAAAATCTCTCGGTAAAAGATAAAGATAGTAAATTCAAGTCTACTGAGGCTTGGGTACCATTGAGCAACTAGGTGCATATCTTTCGTGCAGAGAACATAGTCAAGGAGGATCATATGACTTTGGTAATCGGTGACTGAGTTCTGGGCACATTTTCTTTAGATAACATAGTGTGTTATCGTACTTCTTTTGTAAATCATGGTGCAAGTCTCATGTATGTTGATAATAATCATTTATAAAGGAACGTATTTGAGAAAAATGAGTATATATATAAATTACTATATTTTATGCTTGTTAATAAATCATTTGTGATAACATGATTGGTAATTGTTGTTATCCTATGATTAATATGCAAAGATGATTTACTGACTATGGTTACACTAAAACCTTTGATCAATCACGTTTTGAGTTTCTATTCCAGTTGACTGGAATGAGAAACCCTTAATTTCTGTCTCTCAAGAACCATCAGTTATTTAGAAAATGCAACACAAAAATAGAATAATGGTTAAAGGGGTAGTCGTTACCACAAGAAAAATGAGTACTAAATACGGCATTTAAATTTACTCATTTGCTATATCTGATCTCTTCCGTAGTAATTGTTCCTTCTAAAACCTACTCAATTCGGAAAAACAAAAAAGACAACACAAAAAGATAATAATGGTTTAAGGGGTAGTCGTTACTGAAAGAGAAATGACGAAAATGTATGGCATTTAAGTTTACTCATTTGCTATGCCTGATCTCTTCTGTAGTAATTATTCCTTCTAGAGCCCATTGCATATGCCGGACAAAGCATAACTATTCTTAGATTGATTAGAGTAATTTTGATCCTAGAATTACTGTGATTGATTTTAAAAACTTATGCTCCGTAAGGCATATCGCAAGGACAATATTAAGCATGACTATTATAAGATTTGTTAGAGTAATATAAGTCTCAACTCAAGAGATGGTACTAATTGAAGACACCTCTATGTCAATGGTGAGATTTCTTTGCAATATAAACACTGAACTGGAGACGACCAGTTACAGTGAATGTATACCAAGTCCTTAGTTAGATTACTTAACAGATGACAGTAAGAAAATGACAATGCAATAAGTAAATACAATAAAGTAAAAATGGTGAGACCAAGTTGTAATTTTTAAATGTATTTTATTTATTGATGTTAAATAAAATACAAGGTTGTTGAGGAACCAAGATAATACATAAATGTAAATATCCTAACAACATATGAAATACAAATGATCTATACTTGGAATTTCTCTTTCACAATAGAAACACTTAAAGTTGTATAGTGTTCCCTTTTACGATTGAGAGAATATTGCACAAGTATACCAACAATATTGCAAAAGTCTGAATATGCAAAGTTATAATCTTCTTGTGCAAAGACCTTTATTTATAGACAAAGTTGGCATTGGGATTCCAACTTTGTCGTATAGATATGGTTGACAGCATTTAAGGAAACTAGGTGAGTTCCTTTGAAATGTTTAATAAGGTAAGTCAAGATGTTACTTTATCCAACCTGCTTTATGCACTTTTGTACTTTAATCATAGACAAATGATATTGTCTGTATAAAGCTGCATAAAGCAAAAAAGGTCTTCCTCGTAAACAGTGTAAAGCATTGTAAAGGCTTTAAACTGATACTCTCTTGATTCTATTTGAGTAGAATGCCAACTGGACTTTGCTGCCATTGTCATTCTCTATCTTCCACTTGTTGTCTTCGACGTCAATTGGAATGTCTTCAGTTCTGATCAGATCTCAACTGGAGGAAGTCTTAAGTTGCATTAATTGTACGCTGCAACTAAACTTCAATATATTTCTGGACAAATATTCTGGTCTCCAGATGCAAATGGAGACGGGCCAGTTTTAGTCGAAACTGGTCCTAACAAGTATTTTTGAAATAAAATTACTGTGATCGATTTTGTAACTTTATGCTCCGTAAGGTTCTTGCTCATAATAAAAGGGTTCTATTGCAAGAGAGATAATAATAATTAAGGTTTTTCGGTTTCCAGAGAGACTTAGTTGTGTTCTTGGTGAACACAACATAAATGTGCATCGGTATAAGGAAGAAGTGTAAGTAAAGACATGAATTTAAGTGTGTTTGGTACACCTTAAATTGGTTCTTGTTTGTAAATTGCATGAAAGATTAAGTTTTGATACTTAAGGTTTCGGTCAAAATAGGTCAAACAGAGTCATTCAATTGATGTATTTGACAAATATTTTGATTTTCTATTTACCGTAAATAACTGAATTAAAGATATTTAGTGTATGAAATAACTTAATAAGTGCTTAGATTCTAATCTTAAGTGTGAGAATCTATTGTTTGTTATCAGTTAAATCTATTTAAATATTTTTGGAATTCGATTATTTACTATTGAGATGAATACAATTATTGTATGGATCTCATGAGTTCGTTGATGTGGTTGCAGAATTATTTATCTTATCTGGATGAAAATTGTATGAAAATTGGGTCTATCCAGTCCGGAATGGAGAAAGCTCAAGCTTAAAATGGAATCAGAGTACACTTACACATCAACAACTCAACTAAATTCAAATGAAGACGAAAATAATGATGGAAAGATTGTTAGAGGGTGTGCAATCTTGTATCATTTAATTTTTGTTGTATTTGAATTTATCTAACAGCATTGTGTGTGTCCAATGACTGTTATCGTCAAACACTTAAAAAATGGTACGATATAATTCATTAATTAATGACATAATGGGTCTTAATGTAATGTTTTTATATTTGTAAGATGGTTTGAGTAGTAACAACTTTGAAGAATACCTTTATCGAGAAAAATACGATTAGTTATGATATAAAAAAGTGGTTTATATCTATCTTATCGTGTTCTCTAAAGAATTCTTTTAGTTAATCATGTCGGGTTTGAGAAAATTCATTGTCAAAGTGTTAATCAAGTTCGTGAAGATTGACTTTTAGTAAGTCAAGGTTCCTTTGAATAAAAAAATAGGTGAAGTTTAATATGCAAAATATACCAAGTGGACTCATATGCGTGTTTTGGCAAAATGGGCTAAGTATGCATATTGTAGTCAAGTGGGATCAATTTTGCGTGTTTTACTATGGTTGATTAGCGTGTTTGTGCCAAACGGGCTTACATTTGCACATTTCATTCTTTTGGGCCTCATATGCGTGTTTTGCTAATTGGGCCACATATGCGTGTTTCCATGTCAGACTAGGGTTTTGTGGGTTTGTATGGATATAAAAAGAAACTCGTAAGCATTTATTGACTTTTTATTTAAAATCATATTTTGCGTGTTCTTTTGAAAACTCTCAAACGTTTGCGTGTTCTCTGCACACTGTTCTCTCCATTTTCGATTCAGAAGACTTGATTTTTTCGTGTTTCAAGACATCAGAAACTCGTAAATTAACACTTTTTTAACAAAGGTATATGATTAACAAGATTTCTAAGTCCACTTTTCACGGATTATGGTCAAGATTTAGGGTTTTTATTTTCGGTTATAAATTCACTAAATGGGACTCGATTGATAAAATGGATAAGGAAATGGAACTTAAAAACTTGTGAATCGGACATGTAGGAATATACTCTTGCCAAGTTTATAAGTTTTGAGGTTCAAAATCACTGGATAAGCTTTGTGGGTCGAAGTTTCTGGGTATGCGTGTTCTTGATGAACTTTACATGTTCTCATGACCAGATCCTTCCTAATCAAACTTTCCAGATTTTGCGTGTTCATGATGACATCATCATGAAGAACACGCAAATGACCATTTTACATGTTTATGTGTCAGAACTCACCATTTTGCGTGTTTGTCACCATTTGCGTGTTTTAGGACCATATGCGTGTTTCATAACTTATAAAACTTTGAAATAAAACTTTTACAAGTAAAATACGAAATACCACTGGCATTGAATAGTCATATCCCGACACCATATGTGTGTAATGTCATCATATGTGTGTATATAAGGAAATTGTCGATTCTAGGACTTAGTCAAATTAGAAGGGACGTTTGCCTTATAAACTTGAACTTTAAAAATTTAAGAAAAAGCAATGATTTTGATTAACTTTGGTAAAGTTCAAATTGTCAATTATTAAAACTTATAAAATGTTTTTAAAGACTCTGAGACAAATGGTCTCATTTATTGAAAAATAAGAAAAGTTTTAATATCGATGTGTTAATTCGATGAAATTGATAACATTTTGGAGGAATATGTAAACAAATGGTTTCTATATCCTGGAAAATATAATAGTTTTATCATTCAACTTACATGTCAATAATTAAAGTTTACAACATTTTAGGAGCCAATGGAACCAAGAGTTTCAAGGGCTTAGAAAATGATTAAGATCTTTATGCTTTGACATCACTTCTCAATATTTAAAGTTGATAACATTTTCAGAACCAATGAAACTAAAAGTTTTAAGGGCTTAGAAAATGATTAAGAACTTTATGCTTTGACATCGCTTGCCGATAATTAAAGTTGATAACATTTTTGGAGCCAATGAAACAAGGTGTTTCAAGGTTTTAGGAAATGATTAGGAACTTTAAAGTTTGACTTTATTTGTTGTTGCTAACTGTTTGTTTGGTTGTTGTTTGTATATTTTTGCAGATGGTTGAGAGACACTTTCACAAAAATCATAATTACTTGATTGATTTGGATGTGACTCAAGCGAATGAAGAGAGATTTGTCAGGATTCTGAACTTTCTGCAGCAATCAAGGATCAGACATGTTCTGACTGCTGACCCAGTTATCTATCTGACTTTCGTAAGTCAATTCTGGGAATCTGCAAAATTGTTACCCAGTGCAGTCCCAAGCATTAAAGAAAGGGTAAATAATCAGACCATCTAGTTCACTGGCTCTGACTTGATTGGCATTCTAGACTTGGGTACTGAAGACCAAAAGGGAGGAGTGAACGGTCCAAACACATATCCACAAGCACTTAGACTCGAAGCCTTCAGAAGAATGAGGTATGTTGGCCCCGCTAATCGGAACACATTCAAGAAGAATTGTTTGATGGGCAGGTGAAAATTCTTCTCACATGTGATTCTTGTTGCGTTAAGCAATAAGAAGTCAGGTTATGACTCATTGAATGTCAAAACCCAGTCACAAGTGATTTTCTTGGTGATGAACAAGCCTTATAGCTTTTCTCGTTATATCTATAAGGAGATGTGCAGAAAAATAAGGGCGAGGGGCGATGAGGGTTCTTCATGTATCCGAGGTTTGTGATGCTGATCATTAATGCTCGACTACCCAACCTTCTTCCGGAGGGTCCTACTGATTCGGTGACAATGATGCCTAATCGTATTTTTAGTGATAGTTATAGACATCGTGGAAACTTGGCTCCACAAGTTCAACCGAGGGACATAATCCTCTTTGGTGCGTTTGTTAATCCCGTATATGTTGCTCCAGAACATAATTGATTTGCGCATGAGGACTCTGATGTTGAAGGTGATTTTGCTATTGCTCCGTAGCCGATCCCTCAACAACCTCCTGTTGCACCAGTGATACAACAACAACAACAAAAACAACAACAACAACAACAACAACAACAACAACAACAACAACAACAACAACAACAACAACAATAGCAACAACAACAACAACCTGAACAACCACCTCCAGCTGCAGCAGAGGCTCCTCAAGAGTTGTTGATCCAGGAAGAGGTTGCTCAAGCAAATCCTGTGATCGTTGTTGAACAACTTCTTGCACAAAACCAAGAAGTCAACATGGATGTTGATGTTCAGGGTTTGGGTGCAGGGCATGTCGACAATATGGTTAGAGACAACCAAGACGACGTTGCTAATGACATTGGAGGAAATGTCAATCTTGCAGAAGGAGGAAACGGGGATGATGATGGAAGTGATGATGGGGATGATGGTTAAGATAATGCTGGTGGCAGAGTACGCATAGGTTAAGGTGTTGGTAGTACGTCTGCAACAGTAGATCTCCCCATGGCCGAAGCTGATTCCCGGCCAGTTGTAGAAGAAGAAGATTGTTAGGTCGAAAATCGACCAAGTATGATTTGTTCAAAAATAGTTGAATTTCAGTGAAGAAGCTTGCTCAGGATTCTGAAGCCATTCAGAATAAAGCTCACTGAAGCTTCACTTCAGTTTCAAAAATAACACCACTGAAGACATTCAAACTGAAGTCGAAGACTGAAGAAGAGAATCATCTCAGAAGCAGAGCTCAGAGAAGGTTCTATCTGAAGACGAAACTGAAGCAGTTCAGTGTAAAAATACTTACAACACTTTTACATTGATTACGAGGAAGTCTTGTCAAAAGTGCTTTAATGGCCTTTACCCGGTTAATAACATTATACCTTGTAAAGTGCTAGTTTGAGTAAAAGGTTGGAAATAAAGTGTGTTAAGTCACATCAAAGAAACTTACACACTTTACCTTAAACAAGCATGTTATGGATTTGTCCTACAAATCCATAAATGCTCCCAACCATATTTGTATGGCCTTGCCATGTCATCAAAGACATCTTGGCCTATAAATACAAGACTTCTCACAACTTGCAAAATGTTAGAAACTCTTGCATTGCAACTTGTGAGATATACTCTAAGTAATTCTTACGAGTATTTCAGAAGTTTTGGGAGATGCCAGTGTCAATGCAAAATGATTCAAGGGTTCTATTTTGAAATTCAGTCCTATTATCACTTCGTAACTAACAAACTTTTCGACTGTACTTGAGCTCGATTCGCTTGATTCGAGAGATGATTTCAGTAGGTGAATCACTTTTTGATCAGAGGAATACCACCCACGAGAATCTGGTGAGTTCATCAACAACAACCAGAGTATAGCGTTTTCCAGCTCTAGTTTGAACATTTTGGACTAAATAGATCCAAAGGAAGCATGTGAAGAGGTTCATTGATGCTAAAGTTTTGTCTGGTCTTCAAACTGGCCCTTTTCTGCTTGCCCATCTCACACCGTGGACATGGCTTTTCCTTTTTAAAGGAAACTAGAGGTATCTCATCCGCCAACTGTTTGCGAGACAATTTATTGATATTTTTAAAACTGAGGTGGGATAACCTTTTGTGCCATAACCAGTTGGTGTCCTCATCAGCCTTGGTATGGAAGCACTGCGCTTTTGGAGTTGGTTCCATATCCATAATGTACACATTTCCCTTTCTTGGTACAATCATCACCACTTTCCAATCTTTGTTAAATATGGTGCCTTGAGCAATATCGAACAAAACTCTGAAGCCATCATCACACAGTTGACTTACACTGATTAGGTTACATTTCAAACCATTCACAAATGCATCCTTGGTAAATTTGACTTGTCCATTATTGAGCACACCATATCCTTCAGTTTTTCCACTACCATCATCACCAAAAGTCACTGTTGGTCCATCTTGGATAGTGAACTCCTCCCAAAAGGGGCTTAGATCCGGTCATAGTCTGGCTAGCAGTGTTGTCCAGATACCAAATATGCTTCTTTCGATCGCCCTGCACATCCACAAAAATCATTAGTTGTTTTTGTGGAACCATATTTTCTTGATGGGTTCATTGGACTTCCCATGAGAAGCCTCAGTTGATTGTTGTGGTGTTGAGCTGGAGGCTGAATCTGTAGCTTTTTCATCAGCTCTAGGTCCAGCAGTAAAAACAATTGGTACTTGGTATTTACTTCCCTTTTTCTTTTCATTTTTAGTTTCAGTTGGAACTTTTTGTTTTTGTTTTAAGGGAAGTTTGACATTTTGTTTTTCAGCTGAAGGAGATGAAGCTCCTTCCAGATTTTTGATTCTGGCTGTGCAACTCTGAACCTGCCTAGACAAAAGTTGGAGTTAACTGTCCAGTTTTAACAAAATATCATTTTCAACAGGCAACTGAACCTTGGACTTTGGTTCAGTTTGGTTATTTGTCTTGGGATTCTTGGGCTCTTTTGACTTTTGAGGTAAAGGCTTTTCACCAGTAGCCTTTTTGCCTAGAGCCTTAGCCTGATTGGCTCCAGTTTCACCTCAACAGGGGTGGTTTCTTCAGGCTCAGTCTTGACAATCTTGGGTTGGTCATATGGGGTCTCAACCCTGAGATTTGGAGGTAATGCATGAAGATCTGGTTTGAGTACAGCCATTTCTATATCTCCAGATTTCCATGCATTTTTCTGGGCATCAATGGTTCTTGAGAATGCATCATAATGCTTTCCAGATGTCTTCACCCATGACTTTATAATCATTTGTTCTTTTTCAAGATCAGATTTTAACTTTTGATTTTCAAGTTCCAACACCTCATTTTACAAAACTGACTCCTTAAGAGCCAACTGGATGCTTTGGAAATCATTTAATTGGGGTTTCAAGTTGTTTAATTCAGTTAAAATTGTTTCCTATCTATCTTTTACTATCAATTCTAACAGTTTCAATAAACAATAGATCACCATTAAGTGATTCAGCAATGTCCAGTTTCAGTTCTGGGTCAACCTGGTAGTCCTAATCACATACCTTTTTCAAAATGATGTCCACCCATCTAGTAGCAATGACATCATCCTTCACCATATGTGACTGTTGTTCTTCCAATGCCATGAAACACATATCCTAAATCTCTTCTTCATTATCAGATAAATGATCAGAGAGTTCTCATTTTTCTTCAGTGTTTGCCATCATGCACTTGTTCTTCTCCTTTTCTCTTACAAGTGACAAGAGGGCAATTTAGGCCTTAAGCTTTTTATATTTAGCTTTAAAGCTATCATCAGGCCGATTAAAATTAGGGACAGGGAGACCAGTTTGGTTGTTTGTCTGACTAGATCTGCATTCCTTCATAAAGTGGCCTTTCTTGTCACACTTATAGCATGTATGATTGGCTTTGTCCAGAGAGTTTGAGCTGGAAGCATTGTTGTTACCATTAAATCGATTAGATTTATGCTTAAACCTGTTGAAGGTCTTAGCAATCATGGCCACCAGATCATCATCGTCAGTTTCATCATAACCATCCTTGATTTCAATAGTCAGACCAGAGTTCAAGAAGCTGTTTAACATCTCCTTCAAAGAATGTGGTTGGACATTCTCAACCGATATTAAAGCAGCATGGGGTTGCACAGAAATACTTGCAATCCTTGAACTCTGGGCATGGTTAATGGCATCTTGCTCAGCTACCAACCTTGCAACATTATTATCTTCAGTGAACTTGAAGGCTCCATAAAGGGATGCAAGAGTGTGGCTATGTAGGGTTTTACCTTGTCATAAGACAATAATCATATTTTCCCATTTGGAAGGAAGAATATCACAAAACTTTTCAAGAAGAATATCCTTATCCTTCTCTACGCCCAACCCTCTTAACTGGTTGATGAGGCTAGTAAATCTGGTGTAAGTACCAATTAAACTCTCATTAGACAAAGCAAAGAAGGATTCATACTTCTTGTTCAGGGCAACTTTCCTAGTGATAATGGTGTCATATCCTCCCTCAAACTGAACGACCAGTTCATCCCACATGGCCTTGGCATTGGGATACAACACAAGTGTTGGAATACGGTCTTCAGGAACAGACGTAAGGATCATGTTTTTCAGTCTGGTATCCAAGTCTACCAGTCTGCGATCCTTATCAGACCAGTAGTCTTTAGGCTTTTCTCTGGTGCCTCTTCTTCCAGTGGGATCAAGAAGAGGACTTACCCCAAGAGACATGGGTATATAAGGTCAATCCTTAAGGATTTTCAACATATACCTTTATCTCCCACCAAAATGCAAGAGCATTCTAGCCTTCCATGTCCCAAAAGTTTCACCTCTCCCATCAAACTTAGGAACAAAAGTGTTAGAATAATGGACATGGAGATGATTAAGGGCATTAAGAGGGGGAGGGAGAGGAGGATTAGTGTTCACATTTTGATTAGGTGTATCAGTTTGAACACTAACATTATTGTTTTCAATAATAGGACCAGAACCATTCTCACCTTCAGTAATAGACATCCTAGCAGATCAAGGCAAGTATATTAGCCTTCTGCTCTGATACCACTTGTAAGTCCCAACTCAAGAGATGATACTAACTGAAGACACCTCTATGTCAATGGTGAGATAACTTTGCAATAGGTTCACTATATCTGGACATGACCAGTTGCAGTGAACAGTATACCAGGTTACTAGTGGTTTACTTATTAAGGTGACAAATTGAATAAGTAGATACAATGCATTAAAGTAAAGAAGTTGTAGAGTAAATTGGTGAGACAATATGTAATTTTCAATTGTATTTTATTTATTGACTTTAAATAAAATACAAGGTTGTTGCGGAACCAAGATAATACACGAGTGTAAATATCCTAAAAACCTATGAAATACAATTGATCTAATACTTGGAAATTCTCTTAACAATCGAAACACTTAAAGTTGTGAAATGTTCATTTTTACGATTGAGAGAATATTGCACAAGTTCACCAAGAATACTGAAGTATAATTTGTTCAAAATAGTTGAAGCTCAGTAAAGAAAGCTTGCTCAGGATTCTGAAGTCATTCAGAATATAGCTCACTGAAGCTTCACTTCAGATTCAGAATCAACCAACACTAAAGACGTTCAGACGGAAGTCAAAGACTGAAGACTGAGGAAGAAGATCATCTCAGAAGCAGAGCTCAGAGAAGATCTTACCTGAAGTTGAATCTGAAGAGGCTCAGTGAAAAAGTACTTACAACACTTTTTCACTGATTACGAGGAAAGTCTTTTTGCAGCTTTAACTACCTTTACCCGGTTAATTACTATCAACCTGGGATTGGGAAAGTTTTAGCAAAAAGGTTGGGAATAAAGTATGTCAAGTCACATCAAGAAACTTACATACTTTACCTTAAACAAGCATGTTATGGATTTGTCCCACGAATCCATCCAACCATATTTAGTACGGCATATTGCCATGTCATCAGGACATGTTTGCCTATAAATATAAGACTTCTCACACTTGCAATATTGCTTGGAACTTTGGCAATTACAACGTGTGATATTACTCTAAGTATTCTTACGAGTAATTCCTCGTTACATAGATCATTTGTATTTCTGGGTTGTTTAGATACTTTCACAAGTGTGATTATCTTTGTTCCGCAACAACCCTTGTATTTTGTTTATAAACAATAAATGAAATACATTGAAAAGTACATCTCGACTCATTGCCATAATACTTGATTATATTTAGTATCTTATATAGTTTCAAGCAATTATACTTTATTACTCTTATCCATTATCTGGATCGTAATTCTAACTAGTCCTATCTAGTTTCGTTTTACTTGTCAGTCGGGTTACTTGATATAACTTGTGATTATTATTGTCTAACCTTATATATCTGGTTATATCTTGATCTCGTGTACATCTTGTTAGGTGGACTTACATTTGGTATCAGAGCCTCCCAGTTTAAATCATTAAGTTGTTATACCTGTTTTGATCCTACAAGATGTCTGGAACCGAACAACCAAACCCTAACCCAAATGCCAATATGAATCAAAATCCACCACCTCCACCACCAGCTCAACCCAGTGTTCATGTTCACTTTCCAAACAATCCGGTACCTAAATTTAATGGAAATAGTGACACATTCATTACTTGGAAGGCATGTATGCTCAAGTACATCACTGGTGTTGAAAGACACTTGACCACAATTCTTGTTGAAGGTCCTTATGTTCCCATGAATGCATCAACTGTTGTCTTTAATCAAGATGGGACCCCTAGGTTAACACCCAAAGAGAAAGATCATTGGTCAGAAGAAGATCATCGTTTGGCTGACCTAGACTCTAAATTACAAAACATGATTCTCTTTGCTGTCCCAGAAAGTTTGAAACCCACTCTTGTCTTACTTGATAATTCTAAGTTGATGTGGGAAGAATTGCTAACACAGTTTGAAGGAACAAAGGAAACTGTCACCACTAGAAAAGTTTCTTTAAATAAAAAATATGAAGCATTTTTTGCATTACCAAATGAGTCTTTAACTGAAACATATCTAAGATTTACAAATTTGGTCAATCAATTAAAAGCTCTTGGTGTCACAAAAGACAAAGAAATTTTGCTTGAAAAATTTTGTGACATTTTACCTTCAAAATGGGAAAATTTGATTATGGTGTTAAGACAAGGCAACACCCTTCACAGCCACACTCTGGCCTCTCTGTACGGTACATTTAGATTTACTGAGGAAAACAAAGCAGAGAGAGCTGTGGCTGAGCAAGATGCAAAAAATCATTCATCTACCAAGACAGCTCTGGTTCATTATTCTGAACCTCAAGACACTGCCCTACTATCTTCTGAGAATAATCAGTCTGACTCTGTGAAGAAGATAGTAGCTGAATTGATGAAAGTTGGTATTTCTGATTATGCATCACATGAATGTGATGAGGATGATGATGATGATCTGATTGCTATGATTGCCAAAACCTTTAATCGTTTTAAATTTAAAACCAAAAGAAATGGCAAACAATTTCCTTCAAACAATACTGTTGATAAGTCCAATCTTGAATGTTTTAGATGTGGAAAGAAAGGACATTTTATGAAGGAATGCAGATCATCACAACTTTCCTCATCACACACTGCCCCTAACCACTCTATCTTTCAAAAGCCAGATGATGGGTACAAGGCTAAGTACAAGAAGCTGAAAGCCCATATGGCAATGATGGCACAAGAAGAATCCAACAAAAATAGCTGCATGGTAGCTGATACTGAAAAATGGGAAGATTCTGACGAGTCATCTGATGATGAAGAAGAATTAAGGGATATGTGTTTCATGGCTCGTGAAGATCAAAGTCATGTTGTTAAGTCTGATGTGGAATCTGGTCGTTGGGTGGATATTATCATGAAAAAGGTTAGTGAATTTGGTTTTGAGAATGATGAAGAACTCAAACTGGATCTTTTAGTTCGAATTGAGGCTGACATATCATATGTTGAGACTGTGCGTTCAAAAAGTATTAAAAATTTTGAAATAAATTCTTCTGAACTGAACGCCAGTCAGGCCAGATTGAAAGAACTGAAAGATGTTCAGTTGACCCTGAAAAGTTATCAGTCAATGGTTTCAAAATTAGAATTGGAAAAGGAAGAACTGAAAATCATTTTAGAAAAAGAACAAAAAATAATAAAATCATGGATGAAATCACCTTTTCCAGAAGCTGCCATAAAGAAAACTTTTGAAAACCAAAGAATCGCCTACGGCACTGGTAATCTTCATCTTGCGTCTGTAATAACTGATCTTGATGCTCTTCCAAAAGAAATGAGACCAGAAATTGTTTTTAAAGATCTTGGAAAATCAAAACTGATAATTGATCAAGCCTAGGAACAACCTGAGGGCAAATCTGAAGCATGTCAGACCAGTGCTTCAGAAAAGAAGGTCAAATCCAAGAAGCCTTCCCCTCAATCTTCAAATCAGGTTTCCAGAAATCAGAAAAAGAAGAAGAATGTCATCCCTGCTGAGTCTTATATCTCAGATTCTGGTAGAGCTCAGGTGTCTGATCAAGAATCTATTTTGTTAAGAATTGAAAGTCAATTTCAAAATTTGGCTAGGCAAGTGCAAAGCTGTAATGCACGATTAAAAAATGTTGAAAGCACTCCTCAAAATCTCAAACAAAATCCAAAACCTTTTTCAAAGAAAATTAAACAAGAAAAGCAAAAATCTGAGAAGAAAAAGGTTTCTGAGGTCATTAAACCAACTGTTTTTGTGTCATCAGAAATTATGACTGAAATTCCCTTTGATCCATCTGTTCCTCACATACCAAAGAAATCTGAGACTGTTCAGGGAAAGTCCAGTGAACCCATCAAAAGATGGGTTCCCAAAAAGAACTAATTTTTGTGTATGTGCAGGGTGACCACAAAAAGAATACTTGGTTTCTTGACAGTGCTGCTGGCAGAACCATGACTGGTCACAAATCCCTGCTGGAGGAATATAGGGTGCAAGAGGGGCCCTCTATAACTTTTGGTAATGATGATCATGGACAAACTGAAGGATATGGTATTGTGAATAACGGTCAGGTCAAATTCACAAAAGTTGCATATGTGAATGGTTTGAAATATAATCTGATCAGTGTCAGCCAACTTTGTGATGATGGCTTTAAGGTTTTATTTGATATTTCACAAGGCACCATATTCAACAGAGATTGGAAGGTAGTAATGATTGCTCCCAGAAAAGGAAACATTTATGTAGTAGACATGAACAGTGCTACTTCTGAACAATGTTTCTATACAAAGGCTGATGAGGACACCAATTGGTTGTGGCACAAAAGGCTATCCCATCTCAATTTCAAAAATATAAATAAGTTGTCAAGAAAACAACTTGTTGATGGGATACCAGCCATGTCTTTCAATAAAGACAAGCCATGTCCAGGGTGTGAAATGGGAAAGAAGAAACGAGCTTCTTTCAAAACCAAGCAAAATTTCAACATCACTGAACCACTTCACATGTTACACATGGATCTTTTGGTCCTGTGAATGTTCAGACAAGAGCCGGGAAAAGTACACTCTGGTTGTAGTTGATGAATATTCAAGATATTGTTGGGTAATCTTCCTCAGGAATAAAAGTGAAGCTGCTGCTGAAATTATTGCTCTCATCAAACAAATTGAACTCAAGCACAAGCGAAAAGTACGTCAGCTCAGAAGTGACAATGGTACTGAATTCAGAAATTCCACTCTGGAAAACTTCTGCACTGACACTGGCATATCTCAGAACTTCTCCTCAGCACATACTCCAGAGCAAAATGGTGTTGTAGAGAGAAAGAATCGAACACTGATTGAAGCTGCCAGAAGTATGTTGAATGAATCAGGTCTTCCAAAATGTTTTTGGGCTAAAGCTGTTGCAACTGCTTGCTACACCCAGAATCGTTCCATTTATGTCAAAAGACATAAGAAGACTGCCTGTGCTCAGAAACAGAAAGCCTAATATTGGATATTTCCATGTGTTTTGATGTCCAGTATACATTTTGAATGATTCCAGCAAATTGGGCAAATTTGATGCCAAAGCTGATGAAGGTTACTTCCTAGGTTTTTCAACAATTCGCAAGGCCTTTACTGTCTACAACAAAAGACTTGAAAAGGTTGATGAGTCAGTTCATGTTACCTTTGATGAATCAAATTCTGCAATCTTTTATAAACCAGTCTCTGAACCACCTTCAGAAAGTCCTCTTAGTTTCGGTGATTCTGATCAAAATGACAAATCAGATCAGTCATCTGAACATGTTTCTGTTCACTCCAGTTCAGAACCAACTTCGAATCAGCAAAGTAACATTCCATTCTATCCCTCAGTCACATTCAAACTACCTTCTGAATTGACTATTGGATCAGATGTGCGTGCTACTCCTCAGATATCAGTTTCCCCTAAATACCTCAGAACGAAGAATTTCATGATGCAAATCGTGATTTACAAGATGATGAAGATGATGAAACTGAAATAGTTTATTCTGATCCATCTTCTGGAGTAGGACAGAGGAGTTCTTGCACTGATATCATTGTTCATCCTGGTCATTACTCTAAATGGACTCGCTCACATCCAATTGAGCAAGTGATTGGCGATCCAAGTAGAGGGGTTCAGACCAGAAGAGCCACAAGCGATCAATGCTTATTCGTCAGCTTCTTGTCACTGATAGAACCAAAGAAGATTGACGA
The DNA here is from genome assembly GCF_010389155.1 of Erigeron canadensis. Classification (NCBI taxonomy): domain Eukaryota; kingdom Viridiplantae; phylum Streptophyta; class Magnoliopsida; order Asterales; family Asteraceae; genus Erigeron; species Erigeron canadensis. The sequence continues at coordinate 15,922,885 of NC_057767.1, read as the reverse complement.
GGCTTTGAAAGATCCAAGTTGGGTTGATGCCATGCAAGAAGAGCTCAACCAATTTGAAAGGAACAATGTTTGGGAGCTTGTTCCATGTCCCCCCAATCTGAAGAAAGAACCAATTGGGACAAGATGGGTTTTTAGAAACAAGGTAGATGAAGATGGCCATGTAATCAGAAACAAGGCCAGACTTGTTGCAAAGGGTTATGTACAAGAAGAAGGAATTGATTTTGATGAGACTTTTGCACCAGTGGCAAGACTAGAAGCTATCAGAATTTTCTTAGCATTTGCAGCTCATCATGAGTTCAAAGTCTACCAAATGGATGTTAAAAGTGCATTCCTGAATGGAGAGCTAGAAGAAGTTGTGTATGTGTATCAACCTCCAGGATTTGAAAGTAAAGAAAAACCTCACTGGGTGTATCGACTGAACAAAGCTTTATATGGTCTGAGACAAGCACCTAGAGCCTGGTATGATACTCTAACTCGACATCTTTTAGATAATGGTTTTCGAAGAGGTGCTATAGATAACACTTTATTCATCTTGCATGAGAAAAGTGATATCTTACTTGTACAAGTATATGTTGATATATTGTGTTTGGATCTACAAATAAAAATTGTGTGACAAGTTTTCTAAAATTATGTCCTCTGAGTATGAAATGAGTATGATGGGTGAATTGACATATTTTCTAGGTCTTCAAGTAAAACAAACCAGTGATGGTATTTTTATTAATCAAGAAAAATATGTCAAAGATTTATTAATGAAATATCAATTTGATTCAGTTTCATCTAAAGATACTCCCATTTCTGCACCATTAACTTTGGACTCAGACCCAAATGGAAAACCTGTCGATTCCACAAAGTATCGTGGTATGGTGGGATCATTAATGTACTTAACTGCAAGTAGACCAGACATAATGTTTGCAACATGTCTTTGTGCACGATTTCAATCTGATGCCAGAGAAGCACACCTAAATGCAGTAAAAAGAATTTTTCGATACCTGAAAGGTGTCCCCAGACTAGGTCTTTGGTATCCCAAAGGCTCAAGTCTAGATCTCATGGGCTATTCAGATTCTGATCATGCAGGTTGTAAGATAGATAGGAAAAGTACCACAGGTGGGTGTCATTTTCTTGGTGGCAAATTAGTTAGTTGGACAAGCAAGAAGCAGACTGCAGTATCATTATCAACTGCTGAGGCTGAGTACATTTCTGCTGCAAGTTGTTGTGCTCAGATCTTATGAATGAAGAATCAACTAACTGATTATGGTGTTAAGTACACAAGAACGCCAATATTTTGTGATAACACAAGTGCCATTGCAATTTCTCACAATCCTGTCATGCACTCTAAAACCAAGCATATTGATCTAAGGTACCATTTCATTCGTGATCATATTTTAAAAGGTGACATTGAAATTCATTTCATTCCCACTGATAAACAACTGGCTGATGTGTTTACAAAACCTTTAGATGTCAAAACTTTTAAACATCTCATCAGTGAGTTAGGAATGCTAAATCCTGTGTAGCATTTCAGAGGGAATAGACAAAAATGTTTTTACAAGAAAAAGAAATTTTTTTTAGGGGGAATTTTTGCCCCAGAAAACACTCTGTCTAAAATGTCTCAGGAACTGAGGGACTTCAGAATTTCTAGAATATGAGAAGGTTCAGATTGCACTTCCTTAACCTCTCTCAGAATTTTTAAATTACTCAATTTGAAGTCCATCAAAACCTTTTATTATACAATGGATACCTAGCTGGCAAGTGGACACGTGATTTTTACTGTTCCAGGATACCTTTTTGCTGACGTGTCATACTACTTGCGCCGTAAAGGAAAATGATAATTACTTTTGCATTTAAAATGGTTGAATTTTTCTTGAAAAAGTGGGGTCATGGCCGTTGTTGCATTTAATGCGGACGTGTCACCGAAAATTATTTCGGACTTCAAACCCGATCAAAATTACCATCAATAAAATATTAAAATATCATTATATTTTATTGGGTTTGAATTCCAAAATCTTTTTACTTATTTTCAACAAAAGAAAATCCTTTGAATTTCTTTGAAAATATATATATCTTTTTCCAAGATCATTCTTTCATTTACTCTCAATCATATTTCTCTCTCATTCTCTCAAACATTCAATTCATTCTCTCAAGTTTTTTAACAATCATTTCATCTTCCTTCATAACTTCCAACCCTAAAATTTCTTAACACATTTTCATCTCCTTTCTTCATTTCATTCTTTCTCCTTTAAAATGGCTTCCTCATCCTCCGTTAAAGAACCCAAAACACTTATTGCTTTTGAATATTCTCCACCTAAATCTGCTATTAAGCCCAGCTCTCAATGGCCAAAAGACTTTGAGTCTAAAACCATTCGTTTCAACATGAACAACTTTAAAGCAGCCCTTAACGCCAAATCTGAAGGGATTATGGGCAGATTAAATGAATTTCTTCAACGTTGTCCCCTTTCATACGCTCTTACTGCTGACCCAGAGCGTTTATACCATCGATATTTATTGGAGTTTTGGAATACGGCCGAAGTTGCCAAAGATGAGAAGTCAATAGCCTTCACGCTAAAGGAAGGTACGGTGAAGTGCGTATTGACGCTTGACGGTTTTAGGGAGGCGCTGAGGCTGAACTATTTGCCTCCCAACACCCCATACACGAAAAGACAAAAAGGGGTGAACTTCAGGGAAGTTTTGCTGGTTACTGGCCACAACCAGATCGTTGATGACGATGGCAATTTGAAGACGTCTGGCCACATCTTCATTGCGGGTTTCAAGGGATGCTGGAGATACTTCTGGACACAATTGTAGAGTGTCTAGGAGGGAATAGTGGAGGACTGGATCAAATCTCTTTGATTCAGGTCGAGATGGGCTACTATTTGTGGCACGGGATGAAGGTAGACTTTGCTGGGATGCTGTTTGCTCAGCTGTTGACTAAGTTGAAGGGGAAGAGGAGCATACATATTACTTTTCCCAGATTTTTGAGTGTTTGTTTTTTGGCAATTCTGGGAGAGGATTACACTGACATCCTTCAGGAGAGTTCTCAGACTGAATTCTGCAAGGACCTCTCAAAGATGACCGAGTCCGAGGACGAACCTGAACTGTCCCCTGCTATGCTTCAGGTACTTAGTAACAATTTTAAAACTGACACAGCATGACCGGCTGGCTCAGAAAGATCACTGGGCGGGTCACAAATGAATGTGAGACCCACCAGTCGATCTTGTGGCAATACACTACACTTGTTTAAACCCAAAACAAGTTCTACCCTGCCACCTTCATCTTCCACTGACCAACCTGAGGATCTCTCAAAAGACTCCTCAGGATTTCCAAAGGGTTTATTAACACTGCGTCCTGTTAGGCCATCCTTACAACCCAAGGATATTAGTACCCAAGCTCAGCCTTCTAAAACCTCAAAACAGGTTTCAGAAGAAGGTCAAATGGGAAACCCACAAGCAGCCATCTCCAAAACTTCTTTAGGAGGAGATGGTGAAGATATTAGTGTGTCAGCCCAACACACATTAGAAGTTGTGTCTGCACATGCACTCCCTGTAACTTCACAAATCTTACACTCTTTGCTTGCACAAACTTTTGATGTTTCTCAGGTGATACCCAGAGGAATGGAGGTTTCTAAGTCTACGGCCGATGATGAGACTCTTGGATCCAGCACAAGAGTTACTGAGGCACAACTGGTATTGTCTGAAGCGGTCCCATCTCTGACCAGTAACGATGCACCTGCTGAAGCAGCTGCTGAACTGGGTGCTGGTCTGGATTCTGGGAATCCAGAACAGAGCATATCTGACCAGAATGTAAATGTCTGGGATGAAGATGAGCTACCTGAGGGAAACCTCGAAGACTTCATTTTTGATGAAGAGTTACTGAGGGAGAATCTTTCAGATTCTGAGCCAACCCTCATTCATTTTGAAGAACCAGATTCACCACCACCACAACAACAACCCACAACAACAACAACAACAACAACAACAACAACAATTCATTGATCTCGATCCACCGTATCAACCACCTCTTCAATTTCTTCACCCTCAAATCCATGATGCTCCACCAAGAAGGACTTATGAGCTGCCAGGAGAACAAGAGAAAGAGCTGGATTCTGAGACCGAGTCTGATGGTCCTTCAGAAAGAATCTTGGACAAATCTCTGGCGAGCTTCAAAACAACTCCATTTGTTGCTTCAGCTTCCACTTCAACTGCTGCACCTCTTAGCATGGAAGCTCAGCTAGAAAAGTCACAGACTGCAGTCCAAAACCTTCTCATTCAGGTTGAGGGCTTATCAAAATCTCTAGCTGCCAACATTAAGTCTCTAGCAGATTTGAAGGATGCCCAGGATGTTATGGGTACTGAATTCACAAGGATAGCAGTTAATGAGGGCTTAGTGGTTGGGAAGTTGCATGAATTGGTGTCATCTTGCAATGGGTTGAGTAGGGCGATTGGTGAAGCCTTTAAGTTGACCAAGAGGGATGTGCAGAGTTCAGTAGTTGCGAATCTGCAATCCTGGTTATTAATGATTCAAAATTCTTTCTTGGCACTTGAAAAGGAAGTAGGTGAGTTGGGAAAGAAGCCAAGTGTTGATGCAGAGTTTCTTGGTGCCTCAGTTGGTGATAAAGTTTCTGTGACACTGAAATCTATATTTTCTGAAGAACTCATTTCTCAGATTTCAGTGTCAGTGGCTGACAAGGTTGAAGAGAGGGTCAGGGTGCTGGTTTCTGAAGTCTCTAAAGCAACAAATGACAAGGTTGACAGGGCTGTAACTGAAATGAAAAACTCTGTGTCAACTCTTGATAAACAAGTTCAGAACCAGTCAAAGCAACTGGATGAAATCCTGGCCCTGCTCAAGAATACTTCTGAAGTTGTTACTCCTGCTCCCTCTGGTATGTTATCTGATGAAGACAAGGGGTTACTGAAGGAAGTCCTGGAGCATGAGAAGCTAAATCTGAACTCCACCTTCAGACTTAGAGCTCAGTTTGCATCTATGTCTAAGGGAATTTCTGATAGTATTTCCCAGCAGAATTGGGAACCTCTGCAAGGCATGCAACAGGCTATCGATTTATATGCAAGAATGCCTGCTGAGATTCCCAAAGGGGGAAGTGATGTGCCGATTGGGTTGCTGGCCAGCTCTCAAGAACTTATTGAAGCAACCAAAAGGACATCTGGAATTGAGGGGGAACAACCAAGGGTACAATCTGAACCTCAACCATCTGGACCAACAAGGAAAGATAAAGGCAAAGCAAAGATGGTTGAGGAGCCAAAGAAAAAGGGGGCCAAGGACTCTGGCTTTGTGGTTGGTGAGAATGTGGATGAGCATGGTTATCCATTGCCAGATTTGGAAGTTGATCAGAAAAAGTTGGAAGCTCTTCAGAAACAAGTCTCCAATCAGTTCATTATGTGGAGAGAGACTCAAGAAAGAGAAAGGGCCCAACACTTGGCAATGGGTACCATTGATCTGGTAGATGCTGCAGCTCTTGGTCTTACAAAAGAAAGATATCTGAAGATCGAGCATGACGCAAGAGTGCAGAAAGCTTTGGTGGATATGGCAGAATATGAATATGGGATGAAGTATTCTCCCTTAGAACAGAAACTGGAGCATCTCACTTTCAAGATATCTATTGAAGATTTGATAAAGAATAGAAAGAAAGAGATGGAGATTAAAAAGAAAGAAATAATGTCCAGTGTTCTGAAAGCTGAAAAGGAAATCTGCAGGCCACCCCAGAAGCCCAAACTTACTGGCCCAAGGTCTTCAAGGAAAAATGCTCGAGATGCTGACCTCTCTACATTCATACCCATTTCCAAAGAAGTTGCTCAGGTAAAGGATAAACATGAGAAGGATCAGTATTATTATTACATGAAACACAGGTGTCATCCTGCAAAGATCCTGGATGTGCAAATTCTGAAGGAAGATGGTCTGAAGCTGTTTAATCTAACTGTAAAAAGAGAAGGTAGAGCTGAAGAAGAATATGAGCAAGTATCGGTGCATAAGTTTGGGTATTCTGAGCATAAGGAGATGATCAATGCGCTGAAGGGAAAACCGAAGTCTCATCTGAATGGCGCCTGGATGCTGAAGATCCAACAGAAAATGAAGGCCAAGGTTGAGATGGAGGAAAAACTATTTGGAAAGATCAGCTCTCCTAAGAGAAAAGCTATTGAAGGTCCTTCTGGCTCAAGGCCTGCGAAGAAGTAGTGTATCTCTTTGTAAATATTTGTACTTGTAAATATTTTCCATTTCATTTCATTTTTGTACTTGTAACTGAACAATCATCTCAGTATCTTTTATATAGTTGCAAGTTACATCATATTATTAGAAAATAGTTTAAGTTAGAAAACAAACAAGAAAATTTTTCTTAAGGCATCGTGATCTATGAGATGTCCTTAGAAATATTTTTACAACTTAAACAAAAACTTGTACTTTTAGACTTACAAACTTGTATAGATAGAAGTCTAAAATACATGAACTATTTTAGAACAAATAGGGGGAATTTGTTAGGTCGAAAATCGACTAAGTATAATTTGTTCAAAATAGTTGAAGCTCAGTAAAGAAAGCTTGCTCAGGATTCTGAAGTCATTCAGAATATAGCTCACTGAAGCTTCACTTCAGATTCAGAATCAACCAACACTAAAGACGTTCAGACGGAAGTCAAAGACTGAAGACTGAGGAAGAAGATCATCTCAAAAGTAGAGCTCAGAGAAGATCTTACCTGAAGTTGAATCTGAAGAGGCTCAGTGAAAAAGTACTTACAACACTTTTTCACTGATTACGAGGAAAGTCTTTTTGCAGCTTTAACTACCTTTACCCGGTTAATTACTATCAACCTGGGATTGGGAAAGTTTTAGCAAAAAGGTTGGGAATAAAGTATGTCAAGTCACATCAAGAAACTTACATACTTTACCTTAAACAAGCATGTTATGGATTTGTCCCACAAATCCATCCAACCATATTTAGTACGGCATATTGCCATGTCATCAGGACATGTTTGCCTATAAATATAAGACTTCTCACACTTGCAATATTGCTCGGAACTTTGTCAATTGCAACGTGTGATATTACTCTAAGTATTCTTACGAGTAATTCCTCGTTACATAGATCATTTGTATTTCTAGGTTGTTTAGATACTTTCACAAGTGTGATTATCTTTGTTCCGCAACAACCCTTGTATTTTGTTTATAAACAATAAATGAAATACATTGAAAAGTACATCTCGACTCATTGCCATAATACTTGATTATATTTAGTATCTTATATAGTTTCAAGCAATTATACTTTATTACTCTTATCCATTATCTGGATCGTAATTCTAACTAATCCTATCTAGTTTCGATTTACTTGCCAGTCGGGTTACTTGATATAACTTGTGATTATTATTGTCTAACCTTATATATCTTGTTATATCTTGATCTCGTGTACATCTTGTTAGGTGGACTTACATCAGGTTTGATCAGATCTCAACTGGAGGAAGTCTTCAGTTGCGTTAGCTGTACATTGCAACTGGACTTCAGATATATCTGGACAATTCTTCTGGTCTTTAGTTACAACTAGAGAGGCTCCAGTTTTCAGTGAAACTGGACCTAACAGAGATCATAAGAGCCTTCAGCATATCTTCACTCATAAAAGATCTTAAGAAGCGTCAAAGACGATGGTTAGAGATTTTTAGTGGTTATGACTGTGAGATCTATTATCACCCAGGCAAGGCGAATGTAGTAGCTGATGCCTTAAGTAGAAAGTTAAGAGTTAGGCCACGACGAATTAGGGCCATGAGCATTATCGTGCACAACAGTTTGAAGGATAGAGTGATCGGAGTATAGATAGAAGCGAACAAGCTGGAGAACATTGATTATAAAGGGTTGCATGGCATGGAAGGGAAACTTTTTCAAAGAGAAAATGGCGCACTATATTTTGCTGATAGATTGTGGATACCAACTTATGGTGGTTTGAGGAAACCGATAATGGACGAAGCACATAAATTGAGTTATTCCATTCATCCAGGGATAGACAAGATGTATCAAGATCTTCGAGACTTATTCTGGTGGCCAGGAATGAAGATTGATGCAGCGGTTTATGTGAGCAAGTGTTTAACATTTCTTAAGGTTAACGCAGAACACAAGAAACCAGGAGGGTTGCTAAGACAACCAGAGATTCCTGAATGGAAGTGGGAAAGCATTATCATGGACTTCGTCACCAAGTTACCTAGAACTAGTAGTGGTAACGATGCAATATGGGTTGTAGTAGATCGACTGACCAAGTCAACTCATTTTATACCCATCCGAGAAGATTATAAGATGGAACAGTATGCGTAATTGTACCTGAAAGAGATTGTAGCTAAACACGACGTTCCAGTAATCGATCATATGTGACAGAGATAGCCGATTTACATCACAATTTTGGAAGTCAATGCAACGGGCTTTAGGAACGCAGATAGATATGAGCACGACCTATCATCCACAAACAGACGGACAGAGCGAGAGGACGATTCAGACGTTAGAGGACATGCTGAGAGTGTATGCCATCAACTTTGGAGGAAGTTGGGATACTCACCTCCTACTAGTAGAGTTCTCGTATATTAAGAGAGGGAAACTAGCTCCAAGATTCATTAAGAGAGGGAAAGTAGCACCAGAATATATTGGACCGTTCGAGATTATAGAGAGAATTGGTGTTGTTGCTTACCGTTTAGAACTTCCCCAGGAACTTAGTAATGTTCACGATGTATTCCATGTATCGAACCTTAAGAAGTGTTTAGCTGATAAAACGACAAACGTTCCTTTAAATGAGATACGAGTAGATAGTAACTTAAGCTTCAAGGAAGAACCTATTGAGATTATGGAACGGGAGGTCAAAAAGCTCAAAAGACATAAGTATACTATTGTCAAAGTTGGTTGGAACTCCCGTAGAGACCCATAGTTTACTTGGGAACGAGAAGATCAAATGAAGCTTAAGTATCCAAACATTTCGCTTCAGTTGATACATGAAGCTTAGTAAGTAAACTTGAAACTTAGAGCGAAACTTGATACTTGAAACTTAATGTATGACTTGATGCTTGAAACTTAATGAGTGACTTGATACTTGAAACTTAATGTATGACTTGATGCTTGAAACTTAATGAGTGACTTGATACTTGAAACTTAATGTATGACTTGATGCTTGAAACTTAATTTGTGGCTTGATACTTGGAACGTAATGTATGATTTGATGTTTGAAAACTTAATGTGTGATTCGATGCTTGAAACTAAATGTGTGACATGATACTTGTAGCTTAATGAGTAAACTTGAGACTTGAAACTTAGCGTGTAGCTTGACGCTTGGAAACTTGTTGAGTGGCTAGAACTTGAAACATAATGCTTAATTTGAATTTCGGGACGAAGTTTATTAAAGTAGGGGAGACTGTAACACCCGTGAGTCGACCACGAAAAATTCCGAGTCAAATTTATAATTTTAAATACGAGAATATGACCTCGTATTGTCAGTCGACCTCGTAATTGTAAAATGACCTCGTATTTTGGTATCGACATCGTATTTGTGGTACGACCTAGTAATCTGATTTCGGCATCGTATTTTAGACCTAGCATCATAATTGAGTCTGGCATCACATTTCGTGTTTGGCATCGTATTTATGAGTAAGCATGGAAACTTTCCTATTTTACCCTACATATAAATACTCATATTCTTTCACAAACTCTCATTCCATCAACTTAGCCTCCAAGAAAAACACACACAAACCCTTACTACCTCCCTTTTTACTACCCCAATTGCTACCTCACTTTACAAACCCACTTTTACTACCTCACCATTACTACCCCATTTTACATCAAGTTGTATGAAAATCCAAACTTAATTTGTTTAGATTTAGCTTTAATAACAGTGATTTTATGTCCTAAACATCTTTACAAACACATATTTTACATATTCAAGGTATAAAATCAAAACCCACTTTATACTCTTCTTTTTGGTATTTTCGCCTTTTCTTTTAATATGCACACTACACACGCCAAGTATCGATCTTTTTACGTGCAAAACATTTAGAAACATATATTACAAGTTTTGTCAAAGTTTCATGTGATTTCGTTAACAAAATCTTGAGATTTAAGGATTTTTATACACTTTTTATAAACTTTGTTCAAATGGGTTTTCGAGTTTAAGTCCGTTTTAGAGATTCCGACTTTAGTATTGTTTATCTATCATATTTGGGGGTCTAAAAGTACAATCTGATAATGAAAATACCTTCCAGATCGAAAGATACCATTAGGGTTTTCTAAAATAAATTTTTGGGAATAACAACCCAGTTTGCCACCCTGTCGATTCGCGACCTCGTATTTCCAATTGCGACCTCGCATTTCCAATTTAGCCTCGCAAATCTAGCCTCTTAATTTCATTGTCTTTTAGTGAAATACTACCCCAGATTTACTAGCCTCTCAATTTTAGCCTCTTATTTTAGCCTGTCAATTGCAATTTTGTCCTTTAGTGAAAAAAAAAGACCCCGAATTCAATTTAAGACCTAAACTTTCAATTGAGACCTCGAATTTCGACTACTACCTCGATTTTGTCAACTTTGGTCAACCTTGGTCGGTTTAGTCAACTTTGGTCAACTTTAGCCGATTTGGTCAACTTAGTCAAACTCGTAATTTGGTCAACTCTGGTGAAACTTGTAAAATGTGGTCAAAGTCAAACTAGCACGTTTACCTATATTGAATGAATACTTAATTATGATAACTTGTAACAGATTGATTGCGTGCCGGTTACTTGCTTTCTGATAGCTAGTGTAACTTAATCTTGTTGCTACCGCTCAGGTGAGTTTCGTAGTTCCCTTTTCACATGTTTTCATGGGGCTGAAAGGATACAAACTGTTTTTCTTATAAACCATATTTATTGGAAACTACTCTATGATGATTTTGGAGAAACTTATTTTGGATACACATATGATTACTTATATTGGATACATACACTACTAGAAACAGGGCTATCCTTGACCTGCTTTTTATGACCAACGCTAATAGATGACGCGCAAAGTGAGAAGTCATAAAAATACTGTCATAATTTGTAAAATCTGAAAAGTTTATGACACGCATTTTTTAATGTCATAAAAAAAGGTAGGGTAACACGGAGCTACAATGCTTATTTAAAAAAAACCCTTGTACGCCTCTATATCTACACATCTACACCAATAATCCTTTACATCCGGCCGCCCTTTCTTCATAATCTCCAATCTCTATCTCAATCAAATTTCACACACACACACAACTTCAAAACTTGAAAACTTCAAATCGAAATCAAATGGCGAGCAACGATCCAGAGCACAGAGAAGAAGAAGAAACCGCACCAGCAGAAGACGAAGATACCGGAGCACAAATTGCTCCGATCGTTAAGCTGAAAGAAGTTACTGTTACTACTGGTGAAGAAGATGAAGATGCTATTCTCGATCTGTATGTTTTTTTCCTTGATCTATAGATCTCACTTACTTTTTTCATTATTTTTATTATATATATTGGTAAAAATAAGTGTGCCTGTATCTATTAAAATAAGTGTATGTATTGTGTTTAATATGTATCGGTTTTGATTATGTTACGAATTTTCAGTAAATCAAAGTCGTATCGATTCGATAAGGATTTCAGTTAAGTTTTTGAAGCATAAGAAAACCGGCAAAGGTCGTCTTGTTATGCATCAATCCAAAACCCCAAAGATTTGTGCCAATCATTTATATATATATATATAATCAAAATCATGACATGATATCTTCCATAAATAGTTTTATATTTGGTTGCTTTCTCTTTCTTGCAAAATATAGTTTTTTATAAAAGGATTCTTTGGGTTTGTAATCGAAAATATTGCTATGAAGTAGGAACTCAAGTATTTAGTTTATCTTTTTTTATCGTTATGCTGTGTCATTTGCAAGTATCAATCCTGCTTGTTTAGAAAATGACCATTGATTACTCAATTAGGCAAAGCAACTAAATAGCTTTACACTGAGATACTTTTGAGATTGATAAGTCATGATTTTTCTATTAGTGTATTATGCAGATGTAGATGGTGGGAGTATGTACTGGATTTTGCTATTTGGTGTCGAGCGGGAGAAGAGAAGTATTATAAAGACTAAAGAGTGAGCAAAAGATGTAATCACATCAGTTGGTGAGTTTATAAAATATCTTATGAGAACATTACAGTTTATAGTGACTGGTTACATATAAGAATTGTTTTTTATTTAGTTTGTAAAATATTGATGGTTTATATAGGTTTAAATATATCTATATATATATATATATTTGAATTGATCATTCTGTTGGCTTCTTGGACTATCTTAGTATCTTTCTAAGGCGTTGATGTGAAAAGAATGTGTAGGCGAACAGAAGTTGGTGTCGAAAATGCAGTGTTCAAGTCTGAGCAGGAAGAACAGGTATTGTAGTTCACATATTCTGTTAATCTTGCGGTGTACTATGGTTAACTTTCTGATGCTGCAGATTGGTAAAGGTCTGACACAATGCTGCCAACTCTTTTAATAAACAACAGACAGTTCCTGGGTGTGTAGTCTAGATCAATGTCTATTAATTATTCATTAATGATAACATCTTACTCTCGTTTGACGTTTCAGATGTTAGTGGTACAAGACTACAGGTTAGTAAACATAGCGTACGACCTGTGGATTTTTGACAGATAAGATGCATCCATATAACCATGGCTTTCTTCAGGTAAGCTCGATAAAGGAAATGTTTTTAAGGCTATATGTTCAGGGTTCTAGGAGACACGAACGCTACCTATCATTGAATCACTATGTGAATTGATAAATTGTTTGTGATATAATTATTTCGTAATTGCTATAACTAAGTCAGATGCATGGAAAGTTGGGCCATATTGAGAAAAACCTCCATGCTTTTTGGTACTATCGTACTAGAATTCGCTTTCCTAGTAACGTTTGATACAATTGCTATTTGTTACGATAGTGTTTAGTAAATCACTTAGTTCATTTTCTTTCTAGGGCCGATTCAAGTTATACCAAAGAAGATGAACTAGAAGGTAGAGCAGGCAAAAGCAGCAAATCGGTTACTCAGTTTAACTTGAGAAGGAGCAACAATAAGTACAACCACTTCATTTTTTTTCTTGTGCCGTTTGTTTCACATCTAAATAACGTTACTTAGATGTGTAATAGTTAGAATTGTAAATGAGTTTGTATTTGAATTAAACGCATTGTTTTGATATATATGAAATGCTTTATTTTGATATTTGTGTTTTTAATTTTGTATTATCAAGTTTTTAATTGTCATTTAATAGAAAATTAGGAACTTAAAAAAAATTAATTTTTTTTAAAAAAATAAGGGTAGGACGCGCAAAAACGAATGTCTAGAAAAGAGGGTCATAAGTGCGTGTCATAAAAGGATGACACCCAAATGCGAGTCAAGAAAATTTATGATTGGTCCTTCCTTGACCGGCATTTGCGCGTCATCTAACCCTTTTATGACGCGCATTGCCCGTCAAGAAATGCCCTTTTTCTAGTAGTGATATTTGGTAACTTATTTTGGATACATATTTGACTACCTAATTTGTAAACTCATGCCTTTGTGTTTATCGATGATTTATGGCTATTTAATTGTACTGTATGATGTGCACTATGATACTTGATTCTTGATACTTGATACTTGTGGTGGAGTTGGAGATAGTAGATACTTGATTCTTGATACTTGATACTTGTGGTGGAGTTGAAGGCACCAGATATTTGATACTTATAGTGGAGTTGGAGGCACCAGATACTTGATACTTGATACTTATGGTGGAGTTGGAGGCACCAGATACTTGATACTTGATACTTATGGTGGAGTTGGAGGCACTAGATACTTGGTACTTGATACTTGCTCCTTAGGCCTGGTATACCGTAAGTGCTGGTGGCATATAGATACTTGATTCTTGCTATCATAGGTAAGTTGATACATATTTGAGAATGTTAGAAGTGGCTAAGGAGGATAGAATGGTGGCCTTTAGCAGACTCAGACTAGGATTTGGAGCTGCATATCTTATGTGATTATTATGGTTGCTTTATGTTTGGACTATGGCATTATGCCTAACTGATTCTTCCCCTGTGTGGGAGTTTATCTTTGTTTTATTTGAGGCATGACTCTATGATGGATATTTATGTCTGACTTTTATGAAATGCGTGTTTATTAAGTATTCATGTAGCTACTCTATGTAACATCCATGACGCGTGTACTATGCGTCGCGTCCCAAGTTTTCCGCCTTAGTCGGGGTGTGACAACTAGATATCCAATTTGTGTGTTTCCATGCCGATATCCAAAACCTTCTCACGAGGGTGGAGGATATTCACAAGACACTGGATAAAAATGCCAAGTTTATCTCCAGATAACACAAGGATCATCTGACCAATATTAAAGTGGTTGATCTGGGGATTAACAAGTTCACTGACAATGAAGACTTGGTATTTAAGAAGCTCAATAAGTTGGTCTCCAGCTGCAATTCACTGGCTACATCTTTGACAGAGGCTTTTGATCTAACTCAATCCAAGGTCACTACTTCGATCACCAACCTGCTGACAAATACTGTAAGATCATTAGAGGTTGATTTAAGGGAGATTGAAAAGCAGGTTAAGGACTGGTTGAAAAACCTGGCTTTAATGTGACTGAGCTTGGGCAACACTTTAGCCAGCAAAGTTTCTGATCACACTACTCAGTTGGAGAAACTGACAATTGAAGTTGACAAGGAGAAGGATAAAGAGGTTGTTAACGAAGTTGTTAAGGACGTGGTTGCCACTAGTCTCTCCCTAGCTGATGTCAAGTTGTTGAATGAACTGAAGGCTAGTCAAGTACAAACTTTTGAAAATATAGTGACTCAGTCTAGGGAAGTCAATCATTTGTGGCGGACCATTCGATTAAGCTATGGAACCTTAAAGGAATGTAGGGATATGGGGTCGTGGTAGCCTCTAGGTCGCTTGCCGACCAGCAAGTCAGATTTTGATGTTGTTCATCAAGGTCTAGATGCTGCCAAAAGGGAAAGGTCTGTCCATACCTCTAAAACAGTTTTTGAAGTTCCTAAACAAAGTGGTGAAGGTGTTGGGAAAGAGTTGGTTGTTGCTGGTGCCAGTACTGATGCTGGCCAGCAGGTTCAAGGAGTCTTAACTCAAAAATCAACTGGTCAACAAATTGTTATTCCTGCCAATACTGCAACTGGAGGAAATTTGGTTGAAGAGTTTGAAGATGTCCTTGTTAGGGGGAATGTTTACAATGGCAAACAGATTGCTACTGATGAGTCTTCCTAGCTGGCCACTGACATCCCATTGCTCGAAACTAGCAATATGGATAAACTTCCTCCAGTTTCTGAAAGTGATAGTAAAAGACTTGCAAGGATTGGCGATGAAATTAAAGAAAGAAAGAAAACCAAACAAGCCAACCAGAAGTTTGCCAGAGAAAAATTGGCCAGGTTAATTGTGTTTGATGCTAGTGATGCCAATCTCTTGGGTATTACACTAGAGGAATACAGGATAGTTAAAGATGATGCAAGGATTGTTGGCATGCTTTGAGAAATGCTAGAAATTGAATTGGATAAATATTATCCAGATAATGAAGCAGAACATGATCCCAGGTTTCTAAACATAACAGTGGAGATGGTAAAGGATAAGAGAGATGGTGGAATCAAGCGAAGACTGGAGCAGGTGAAGAAGGTGGTTAAAAGAGTAATGAACCCAACCAAGTCCAAAGGCAAACCTAAGAAACTGCGAAGAGATGCAAACCTGAGGACTTGGTTGCCACCAATGTGCCTGACAGAGAACCCAAATGTGCATAGGTTTGGACATTCTGAGCATGTGGAGATGCTGAATTTGTTGGAGGCAAGGCAACATAAAACCAAGGTTGAAAAAGGTTGGGTACATGTTCTTCAAAGTCTGATTAAGTTCAAGGAAGACGTTGAAAAGACATTTGATGAACGTCCATTTTGTGATTATTTCCTATATCATTAGGTCGTGTTTTGATGTTTAAATGAATCTAGAAATGTGAACTTTTGGTAATTAATGGGATGACAAGTTATGATAAATGCAAGTGAAGGCAAACGTCTCTACTCAACTTAACACGAAGCCACAAGACTTTTGGACGAAGACTAGCAAGCGGAAGATGAAGAATTCAAGGCCAACATGAAGCATATGACCATGTGTTAGTATTTTGGGCATAACATCTTCATACAGACTCCATTTCTGACGAATAAGATATCCACGGAAAGCCAAGAGAAAGATCTACAACTTTAATGTTGATGTCCAGGACCAGCGGCGCTCACATCAAACTCTAGCGCCGCTGGAAGTCATCCTGAAGCCAACCAGCAGAACTGGAACATCACCAGCAGAGCTGGGAGCCAACCAGCGGAGCTGGAACACCAACCTGCGACGCTGGGAGCCAGCCAGTGCCGCTGGGACTTCTACCAGCACCGCTCCCAAGGTCGGTTCAGCTAGGGTTTATCCGAAAACCTATAAATACCCCTCTAAAACCCTAGAGCTGTAGCTCACTTCCTCCAGGCGACTTGTAGGTCGTTTCTAGGGTATTTTCACCAGATCTAAACCTTTCTACACCTCCATATCACACATACAATCAATCATCAATCCTTAACAACATAATCATCAACCACTTTCATCAGATCTAAACCCTAGTAATACCTTCTTAGCATCTAGAAGATCGAGCATCAATTATCAACAACAATCAATTCAACACAGCCAACATCGGTCAACATAATAATAGGAGGATACGTGGTGATGAATTGAAGGAGTAACCAAGAAGGATATGAACCACGCAACTTCGCCATATTATTAGTTTGATCTTTCTTTACTCGTTTATTATTGTTAGCATACTTCACTGCAAAACTATTTGTTTGACAATTATTATTATGGATTTATTTATATAAATGATTGTTTGTAGTATTCGTTTTGCAATGAGTAGCTAAATAGTTTTGCATCTGCTTGGATAACATGATCATGTCTATGTAGTGATATTATTTGCTTGTAGTTGTTGAACCGTTTTTATGTTTGACCTAGTTAAAGTGGGTTGGGGACTTGACAGGAAACAAACTGCTTGGGTGACTTAATAGGAATCCGGTTAAACTATAAAGGTTAGGTCATAAAAATAGACTTAGATTATAATCTTGATTAGGGGACTTTATAGGAAGCTTAATCAAAGGGTTAGGTGACTTAACAGGAATTTTGACCATTTAGACCGGGGGACTTGATAGGAAACCTGGTCATGATTAGTCGTTCAACAGTTATGAGTAATTGGGTAGATGATAAATGTGGTATGTGAACTATTTCCAAGTAGATGTATTGTTTTTTAATATTATTTTTTTGCATTTACTTTACAAAATCTTTTCGTTGTGTCTTCCGACACGGCCTGCCCCAGTAATACCGGATTTGCATTTTATTTTTATTAGTTTAATTTGTGACAAACCCTCAACAATCTTAGAATTACACCTAGCTGAATTCTTAGAACATAGTCCTTGAGAACGATCCTGGTCTTACCGATTTTCTATACTATAAACGAACAGGTCCACTGCCCAAGAGTGAGTGTAGTAGAGAAGTTAACCTTGTAATAAATAAATTTAAAACTTGTCTGGAAGTTTAGTTAAACTTCTAGCTCATCACGTTTTAGCTTGTTATTTCCATTTTCATTGAAGTGTGCAGAAGTATTTTGCTTTGTATTCTGAAGGAAACCATGCACTTGGGGGAGTTCGAGCATCAAATCGCTAAAGAAATCAGACTTTGGAACACATACGGGAGTCATGAGCACCGTTAGAGACACTCCAGCGCCGCTGGGTATGCATCAATGCATCCCAGCGCCGCTGGACCTGCAGCTGTGCAGATCCAGCGTCGTTACCTTCTACCCAGCGCCGCTCCCAGTCCAGGAAGACCCAACCAGCGCCGCTTGGCACATCACCAGCACCGCTGGTCATTAACCAGCGCTGCTACCCACTCTACCAGCTCCGCTTACAGCTCTGTTTTGCGCACCAGATCGCCAAAAAAACCCAAACAAAATATCAGAAAAAACCCGAAAATCCAAAAATAAAAGAATAAAAAATTAGAAAATACCAAAAAGAAAAGAAGATGGAGACGCAATCATGGATCGCCATCAAATGGAGACGATTGAAGTTATCAGAAGCTCATCATGTTCAAATCGCTCCAAAAATGCCATCTTCAACAACAAACATGCAACTTTAGACCCGGGAAGTTTCGTTAATCATGTTTCTATTTCATTTTTACGTGTTTGTCCTATTACCCTTTGTTATGTATGCCTAGTATAACGAGGGAGTTGTACAATTTAAGTGTGGGAGGATGGAAAAGGAAAAACCCTTGGTCTAAATTGTTTGATTTCAACAAGTTTTCTACTACTTATTTCATGCAAATTTAAGTTTTTAAGTGTCTGAAAACTATTTTAAGAATATAAGCTTTGAGAATATTAGTTAACCCCCAACAATCTTAGAATTACACCTAGCTGAATTCTTAGAACATAGTCCTTGAGAACGATCCTGGTCTTACCGATTTGCTATACTATGAATGAACGGGTCCACTGCCCGAGAGTGAGTGTAGTAGAGAAGTTAAACTTGTTTGAAGATTTAGTTAAACTTCTAACTCATCAACATTGCACTTTGATGCTGAAGACAATCAACCAATTTCATCTATTGCCAAAAGAAGAAGAACTGGCGAAGGGCCATCTGTTTAAGTTCTTTCTTTTTTGTTATCTACTTGTAATTTTATTTGCTTTCTTGTAACTGATGTTAAATTTATGTATATACAAGTTGCCAGATTGTAAGCCACAAGATATATAACTGATGAAATCTACAAACATTAAAACAAGTACCCAAGGCATTTAATGATTTATAAAAATGCCTTGGAAAATTAATAGATTTTGTCAAACACAAGTTTTTCAAACTTATACTTGTATAGAAACAAGTTTGAAAATACTTGGCAATATTTCAGGACAATTAAGGGGAATTTGTTAGGTCCAGTTTTGCTAAAAACTAGAGCCTCTCTAGTTGAAACTGGATACCAAAAGAATTGTCCAGAAATATTAGAAGTTCAGTTGCGATGTACAGTTTATGCAACTGAAGACTTCCTCTAGTTGAGATTTGATCAAACCTGAAGACATTCCAATTGAAGTCGAAGAAAACAAGTGGAAGATGGAGAATGACAGTGGCAGCGAAGCCCAGTTGACATTCTATTCAGATAGAAACTGGAGAGCATCAGTTTAAAGCCTTTACAATGTTTTACACTGATTACGAGGAAGACCTTTTTGCTTTATGCATCTTTATATAGACAATATCATTTATCTATGATTAAAGTACAAGATTGCATAAAGTAGGTGGGATAAAGTAACATCTTGCTTTATGCAACTTTATTTCAAAGGAATTCAAGTTATTTCCTTAAATGCTGCCAACCATATCTATACGACAAAGTTGGAATCTCAATGCCAACTTTGTCTATAAATAAAGGTCTTTGCACAACCAAGAAACAATTTTGCATATTCAGACTTTACAATATTCTTAGTGAACTTGTGCAATATTCTCTCAATCGGAAAATGGAACATTTCACAACTTTAAGTGTTTCGATTGTTAAGAGAATTTCCAAGATAGATCAATTGTATTTCACAACTTTAGGTTGTTACAATATTGTCTCACCAATTTACTTCTAGTACTTTACTTTATTGCTTTGTATTTACTTATTTACATTTGTCACCTTAATAAGTAAACCTCCAGTAACCTGTAATACTATTCACTACAACTGGTCACGTCCAGATACAGTGTTCATATTGCAAAGTTATCTCACTATTGACATAGAGGTGTATTCAGTTAGTACCATCTCTTGAGTTGGGACTTATACTAAAAGATGCACTAAAGACTATAATGGGCTTGCCTGGCCCAATTAGTGTACCTAATGGACCATAAATCAGTGGGCCCACTTGGCCCAATGACCCACCTGACCCATTAGTCATATAGCCCAATAACCAATATAACCCGTTAAGCACATAACCCAATTAAGGTTAAGCCCAATAACTAAATTAAACCCATAACACTTAGGCCCAAAAGATGATGACCCATAACACTTAAACGATAAACCCGAATAATCTTAAGACACATCGAAAGGTATGTGAGTTTGAAAAATAAGCGAAATCAAAGTAAAACAAAAGATAATCAAGTAGAATGGACATAACTAATTACGTTAACCAAACTATAACTTGATATCACAAATGCTCCGTTCGTACTAAAATCAGTTACACATCCAATGATGAATAAGGATAAAATAACCTAATATTGCAATTCTATATGATAACCTAAGATAGGACCATATTCACCTTAGTTTCGCGTAGGAATGGTCTTGGCTTTGAAATGCGAATAAGGAGCGTAACGAATATATGATCAAGGAAGCTATAGATGGGAAGTACCCATTTTGGATAAGTAGATATAATACTCGGCATATCAAAGTGAGTCATAGTCCCCTTCCAAACTTTTTTATATTTTTTACTTACAGGGTGAAAAACATGATTAATTAAAATTGCTTTCTTTATATTAAATGATACTTTGAATGATATGGGAATTATATTGTATGTTCAATGTGTTATATGTTATATGATGAGCTTAAGTACTGTCAAACGGTAGTCCCTTGTACACTACTATTAACTCATTGAGGCTTGTAGTTAGAGGGTTGCGCAACTAGGATTCGTCCCCTCACTCACATCAGTGGTGACAAGTTGATTGCCCGCCTACGTGGCCGCCTTCAACGGTATCGGTCATGGGGTGCTCTAATCTACTTTATATTTTATTGGTCGTATCCATGGCTCGGCCTTTTTAATATTATTGCACGTGATTGACAGCATGCGCTTCTATTATTAATTCTTCGGGACATATCATCATTATTATTTGGACGTGAAAGGGTCTTAGTAAAATTATTATTGATGGTTGGTTATTATTGATTGAACATACGGTTTGGGTATTGGACTATATATGAAATCTTGGAAGTTGTGGAATTTGTCGATAACAAATTATTAATGACCTCATGGTTTGGGTGTGATATATGATTAATCGTTTGTTATATTTTTATCTCATGATGATTTTGAAAAGTGAGAACTTTATTGTTACCATGGATTCTCAACCTTTGAAATAACATTATGGTATTTAGAAACTTGATTGTTTGATACGGGAAATTCATCGCTTATATGGTTTGGGTATATTGATATGTGATAATATTGTGATTTCTAAATTTTGAAATGGATATGTAACGAGATTTACTCGAAAACCTATGCACTAACCAACTATGTTTTCGTAGTTGACACTTTTTCATCATGCTTTTCAGAAATTAGCATAAGCTTTGAGGAATTATATGCATCATGATTGTTTGCATTGCATTTTGAAGTCAAAGATCAAACCTTGTGATGGACAATGGAATTGTTAGAAATCCAAAAATAGTGATACATTGTAATTTAAGTTATGGACTTACTTGTTGTTAAGTCATGAGTTGATGATTTCTAAGGTTGAGGGGCTAATTGTGATAATTAGCATTGTTGGTTAGTTTAGACTATAAATAGCCCTCAATTCCTTAGAAATCATAACTTTGGCATAACCTTCACATAACCTTGACACATTTTTCATACTATTACATCTGAATAACACACACTTGATCTCAATTCTCTCTCAACACACACACAAACACCAAGAACACACACACACACTAAACCGCCATTGTTGATGTGAATTCAATTGATAAAATCGTGTTGTTACATGTGGTATCAGAGCAAAACATCGTTTTGATCTCGATCTATAACTGAATTCAATCACAAATCATCAAACAATCACCTTTTAATTCTGTTTTTAATCCTGTTCTTGTTCGTTTTTCAAAAATAACCTCTCATATCACATAAAATCACAAATGTTTGTTCACCGTTCGATTCCTCATAGTTAATTACATAATCCTCTCAGGTTTCGTGTTCTAATTCGATCTGGATCAAAAGTTCAGATTTTGAGTTTTTGGCGCTAAAATTTGGGATTTGATTCTGTTGTGTTATAAGCTGAATTGTGTTAATCGGATCGTTGCTAAGGTGAAAACAAACTATTTGCAAGTGGTTTCATGTTCCAATTCTCAGAAAATCAAAAGATATTGAAGTTTTAAAAATCGTCAATGGAGTTGTTCATGTTCAGAGGTTGAAGACGACATTGTGAAGCTAAAACGATCTTATTTAGATCGTTTCAGTTTTTTTTCTTTCATACTTACATTTCAGTGTTGTGGCTTATAAAACGATACAATTTAGATCGTTTTGACAAGTGTGGTTGTGGTGTGAATAGTTGATTGTGGCTAACTGATCCTTTGGATTGGTTTTGGTCAATTCAATTTCTTGAAAATAATCAAGGTTTGGTGAAATTCTGTGAAGAAATCCAAAACGATCTCTTTTAGATCGTTTCAGACTTTGAAAAACCAAAACGATCTATTTTAGATCGTTTCAGTTTTGGTGAATCCAAAACAATCTCTTTTAGATCGTTTCATATTTCACTCAAACAATTCCTGGTTTGATTACTTCTTGGGTAACTGATCTTCGTGATTGGTTTTGCTCAATTCATTCCACTACATTTCATAGCAAAACTCTGTCCAAATTCATTCAGAATACTTAGAATTTTCATCCAAAATTCAATTTAGATCGTTTCATTTCCAATCAAAATTTAGATCGTTTCAATTCCTTTATCAATTTAGATCGTTTTCCTATCTTTCCAACTTTAGATCGTTTCATTCTATCTCATTTTAGATCGTTTCATATTTTTTTTTCAAAAATCAATTGAAGTCTCAAATCAATTTCTAATGGCTACTCGTGAAGCGTTGGCTCTGGGTACTGATACAAGACCTCCAGTTCTTTATCGTGGTAACTATGGACTTTGGAAGAAAAGGTTCATGGATTATGTGGTACTGATACTAATGGTCACATGCTTAAGGATTCAATCATGAATGGACTTGCTATGCATCGTCATCCTACTACTGGTGCTATTTTGACTCCTGATCTTTTGAATGCCGAACAAAGAGATCGTACTGCTGCTGACAACAGAGCTAGGTCATGCTTGTATCAAGCACTTCCTAATGAGATCTATGGCTCAGTTGATTCTTATGACACAGCAAAGGAGATTTCAGATGAAATTGCTAGACAAATGGAAGGTGCTGATGTATCCTCAACAATCCGACTGACAAATGTCTTAACTGAGTTTGACAATTTTCAGAAATCATCAAATGAATCTCTCGAGTCCGTATACTACAGATTTTGCAATGTAATCAATGAGCTGAGAAAAGAACAAGGTCAAGAAAACTGAAATTGAGCTGAACATCAAATTCATCAAAGCACTTGGTCCCGAGTGGGAAGATTATGGAACTCAAATCAAACAACATCAAGATCTGACCAAATTCACCATTCATACTCTTTATGAATCTTTCAAGTTGAATGAGCATCAAGTTCTAAGCAAATATTCATTCAACAAAGTGCCAGAAGTTGTATCTACTGATCCTTTGGCATTGGTTGTTGAAAGAAAGGTTTCTAAGGCTCTTAAAAGACAAATGACTGTTGTTTCTTCGTCTGATGAGGAGGGAGAAGATTTCTTGGCTCCAAGAGATGGTGTTCCTGATGAATTCTACCAAGCTCTTGCCACTGTGACTAAGTATTTCAAGAAAAAATATTTCAAAGCGAGGCCAACTAACAACAATCTTCGTACTTCATCAACAAGTGCATTTCCAAAGAAGGAACAATATCATCACAAGATTTTTGAACAAGGTGAAACAAGTGGTTCCAAGAATGGAGATAAGAAAGCAGAAACTGAGAAACAAATCTTGGAGAAAGGAAAAACATCTGACAAAAAGTGTTACAACTGTAGAGTTTCTGGTCATTTTGCTGTGGATTGCAAGCTGCCTCGCAAGAAGAATTATGAATACTACAAGCAGAAGATGCTCTTGGCAAAGCAAATTGAAGCCGGTCAAGCCTTGATTGCTAAAGATGACAAGTGGCTTTTGCTGACTGATGATGAAGATGAAGATCTGTCTGCAAATGTATGTTTCATGACAAGGTTGAGCAAAGACAAAGTGTTGGAGACTGACAGCATTGACGAGGAATATCCCGATGATGAGGTAAATCTCGACTCTACTTTTTCATCAATTAAGGATAAAGAGTCTTGTAGAATTGCCTTATCAAACTTGACGAATCATTACACTTCTTTAGCCAACAAAAACAAGAAATTGAAAAATAGCATTTTATTTTCAAAAAGGGAGTATACAAAACTTCTTGAAGAAAATTCTAAACTACTTTTTGAGTATGATGCTATGAAACAAGAATTCAAAATTATAAAGAACAAATGTTGGTTAAAGAATGTGAGATGAATGCGTCTCCTGATTTTAAGTTATTGGAAAAGTGCCATAATTTAGAAAAGACCATTCTTGATCTTGAAAATGCCAATCAAGATCTTGAAGTTCAAAAGACCAATGAATGGCTTCGGGCAAATGCAAGACAAATGGATGTTGATATTCTGAATAAGAAGCTTCAAGAAGCTACACCAAAAACAATTGAACTCGAAAGAAAAGTTTCTGATTTAAATCATAATTGTTTTTTAAAAGGCATTGAGATTGAAAACCTTGAAAGACAAATTGAGGAACATAAAAAGAATATACTTTTCTATCAAGAAAAGTTGTACAAAGTTGAACAAAATCCTCTTTTGGATTTCACTGCCTATTTCAATAAATCAAATATTGATAGATCGAAACTTCTTCTTGGGTTGGGTTTTGAGAATATCACTCCATTGCAAAAAGCAAAAGAAGAAATTATACCTTTGTATGATGAGAAATTTTTGAGACTTGGTATGGTACAACAATTCATTCGTCCTTTGAATGACGAATTTGAGACTGATGAAGTTGAGAAGATTCAAAAGAATAAATTTTTGGTTAATTATGATGCTATCAATACTTCTTATGAAACGAAAAATTCAACAATCTTTGAATTAGAAGAGATTGCGTCTAATTTTCAAAACCAAGAATTTGTTATTTCTCCACCAAAACCAACTAAATTGTATATTCCATCCACATTTTTGGAAAAACAAATAGAAGGTTTACAACAAACAGTGGAATCTCAACAAAAACTCATTCATAATCTACAGTCTCAAAGTTCGAATTCAAAGAATGAATCAGTTGTTGTTAATAACAAGAAAGTTTGTGTGAATGTTTCTACCTAAACTGATTTCAGTCTCTTAGTAGACCATTTCACTCAGACTACTTGTGATTCATCTACAAGTTCATCCACCCAAACCGTGACTGACTGTTCTGCATGTACTTGTCAAACTACTGCTACTTCTATAGCTGCAAATTATGTGCAATCTGATTTTTCTGATGAAGATCTTGCGCATAACTTAGTTTTGATATGGTACTTTTATAGATTTTTCACATACGAAAATCTTGATGAGCTAGTTGTTCACCCTAAGCTTTGTGCTAGTATAGGTGTTGATACTTCTACTCAATTTTCTTGTGAAACCAAGGATGTTTCAGTCCAAGTCGACTTTATTCCTGAGACTACCCGTGGTATGATGTTGGATAACAAGATTCCTGATATTTCTACATTTTCGAATGAATTCACCAAAGATGATTTTGATATATGTTTTTGACTCGGAAACTGAGAAAAAGATTGAATATATCAAAATCATAAATTTTCAAAAAGAAATAAAAGGAGAATCTCAAAAACTAAAATCAGTGTCCAAAGCTCCAACATCATATTACTTCCAAGAACGAGTTAAACCCAAACTCGTCAAGGCTGAACAAAAGAGTTCTACCCCTTCTGTCAAAACTAAACAAAAGAGTCCTAACCCTCCAAAACCTGACAAACATGTTAAAAAGAAACAAGCTGAAACCTCACCAAAACCAAGGTATCACAAAGTGAAACTTCCAAATGACAATCCAAATGCTTCTTTGTCTAACTCTCAATCTAGTTCAATTTCTAAAGTGCCTAAGTCTAGCTCCGTTTTGCTAACTAAGGATACTTCGAATGGTGTAACTAGATATAGGGATAGATATGTATGGTTTTCAATTGCCAAACCTAAGAAGCAAGAAGTTTCCTCAACCCCAAAAGAGACAAAAAAGATGAATAAGTCTAAAACCCCTTGTTCTAATCTTCTTAGTGTCAATTCAACAGGTGGAAAGACCAAATGGGTTCCTAAGTCATTAGAACCTAAGATCAATTTTAAGCAATTGTCTGTTGAGGAATAGAAGAAGAGGAGGAGGAGAAAGAGTGTTGATAACAGAAAGAAAAGAGTTTTTGTTGATTTAAACAATTCATCTTTAGTGAACAATGTTAATAAATCCAAGGCTATGCCTTGTGGGGCTGTAAACAATGATAATGGTCGTGCTTGTTTGAATAGTGTTAAACATGTTACTTTTAATTCAAATGTGAATGTGCGTACTTTTTATACGAATGTGCTTATTGATGGTGTGCTTGTTAATGCTCATATTGATTCTAAAGCATGTTTGTATGCATATCCTAAGTTATACCCCCTGCCTGTGTTAACTAACCACAAAAGACCCGTCTTTAAGTGGATACCTAAAGTCGGTTAAAATTTTTGATTGCAGGAAATAACCATCTGTGTATGGATACTCGATTCCGGGTGTTCAAAAACATGACTGGCAATAAATATTGCTCAAGAATTTTGTTGAAAGGTTCATGGGAACTGTTCGTTTCGGAAACAACAATTTCGCTCCAATTCTAGGTTATGGAGATATTGAAAGAAACGGGATTGTCATTAAGAAAGTCCATTATGTTGAAGGTCTGAGTCATAACTTGTTCAGTGTTGGACAGTTCTGTGACAACAACCTTCAAGTTCTTTTTCGACAATCTCTGTGCAAAGTCCAAACTCTAGATGGAATTGATATCCTATGCGGAGATCGTGATGAGAATCTTCTCACAGTTAATCTTGTTTCAAAAGCTACTTCGAAAAATTCTTGGTTGTGGCATATAAGGCTTTCTCACTTGAATTATCAAACCATCAATGCTTTAGTCAACAAGCAACTTGTTGTAGGCTTGCCTGACTACAAATATGAGAGTGAGCATGTCTGTCCTTCTTGTGCAGTTGGGAAGATCAAGAGAACTTCTCATAAACCAAAGAAAATTCCACATACTTTGGCACCTCTTCATTTGCTTCACATGGATCTTTGTGGGCCTATGAAAGTACAAAGCAGAAACGGGAAGAGATATATTCTGGTTATCGTTGATGATTATTCAAGATACACTTGGGTCAAGTTTCTTGCTTCAAAAGATGAAACAACTCAAATCTTGATCGATTTCATCACTTCCACTCAAGTGAATCTTCAACTTCCAGTCTGCTATATCCGTTCGGATAACGGTACTGAGTTCAAAAATGCCATCTTCGATGAATTTTGCAAATCAAAAGGCATTACTCACCAATTCTCTGTTGCTAATACCCCGCAACAAAATGGTGTCGTTGAAAGGAGAAACCGTACGCTGGTGGAAGCAGCAAGGACAATGCTTGCTTATTCCAAGTTACCATCAAATATGTGGGCTGAAGCTGTTGACACTGCCTGTCACACTCAAAATCGGTCCATCATCAATCAGCGTCATGAGAAGACTCCTTATGAGGTTATTAACAAACGCAAACCCAACATCAATTACTTCCATATTTTTGGGTGTGTCTGTTATACCTTGAATGATCGGGATAATGTTGGAAAGTTTGAAAGGAAAGGTGACGAAGGTTACTTTGTTGGTTACTCAAAGACATCGATTGCATATCGCATCTTTAATGGTCGAACAAACACGATTCAAGAAACCATGAATGTTTGGTTTGACGAGATGTCTGGCATGATATTTGAACAAGAAAGTTTGCTACCAACAATTAGTGATCCAAGTACTTCAAGTGCTTCCTCAAAGACGTCTACATTAGCTTCAAAGTTCAAGAAATATCCAACTCCAACAAGTGAAGAGCTAGATATTTTTTTCAAAGAATTCTACAATACAAAACCGATTCAAGAAAAGGAACCTTAAGTCATCAATGAACCAATTCCGAACAATGATCCTATTCAAACAAATGAACCAGTTCCTGACAATAATCGTGAATCATCTTCAAATTCTGCAGAGCAAGAAGAATCATCTCAAAGTGATATTTATTCTCAAAAGAATGTTCAAGAACAACCTTCTCAAATCACCCAAACAACAAATCCATCAAATACTCCAAATGTGTATGTACCACTGGATTTTGATCATCCAAATTTTGAGGAAAGAGTTCTTCCGAGCTATGATTCCATTTCTCAACAGAACTCTGGATTTAATGATGATAATGTTGACATTCATCAACAAGATCCTCTTCCTCATGACAACAAGTGGTCACGTATGCGCAAAGATCATCCTACAGAACAGATCATCGGAGATCCACAAGTTGGTGTTTCTACCCGTACTACAGTCAATGAGTGTCTTGTTGCACTTTCACTGAGTAACATCAAACCCAAAACAGTCTCTGAAGCTCTTTGTGATCCAGAGTGGGTTAAAGCAATGCAAGATGAATTAGCTCAGTTTGAGAGACTGAAGGTATGGAGATTGGTTCCAAATCCAAGGAAAGAAGAACCAATTCGCACCAAGTGGATTTTCAAGAACAAGAAGGATGAAAATGGAGTTGAAGTAAGGAACAAAGCTAGATTGGTTGCAAAGGGTTACTGCCAACAACCTGGTGTGGATTTCGACGAAACTTTCACTCCTGTTGCAAGCATGGAGGCCATTCGTATATTCTTAGCTTACGCCGCATTCAGAAACTTCACAGTGTTTCAAATGGATGTGAAGACAGCGTTCTTGAATGGAGAACTCAAAGAAGAAGTTTACGTGGAGCAACCTGAAGGTTTTGTTGATCCTAAGAAGCCAAACCATGTCTACAAGTTAGACAAGGCTCTCTATGGTTTGAAGCAGGCACCCCGAGCATGGTATGGTTCCATAACTACTTTCTTACTCAAAGGAGGCTTTACCAAAGGCACTATTGACCCTACCCTGTTTATTCGTAAGCAAGGTAAGCATGTTTTACTTGTCCAAATATATGTTGATGACATTATTTTTGGGTCAACCAGTCAAACTTTTTGCCGAAACTTTTCATCTCTAATGGTCAATCATTTTGAAATGAGCATGATTGGGGAAATGAATTACTTTTTGGGTTTACAAATCAAACAATTACCAACTGGTATTTTTATATCACAAGGTAAGTACATAAAGGGTATGTTGAAAAAGTTTGATATGACTACATGTTCTTCAATTTCAACCCCAATGGCTGCTCGTACAAACATTAATGCTGATAAAAATGGGAAACCATTTGACCAAAAGAGGTATAGAAGCATGATTGGTTCGTTGTTGTATCTTACAGCATCTCGCCCAAATATAATGTTTGCAACATGTATGTGTGCTAGGTATCAAGCCGCTCCGACTGATTTACATTACCAAGCTGTGAAACGAATTTTTCGTTATCTGAAGGGTACACCCAATCTTGGTCTCTGGTATCCAAGGGATACTAGATTCAATTTAACTGCCTATTCAGATGCAGATCATGCAGGTTGTAAGCTTGATCGCAAGAGCACATCTGGTACTTTACAATTCTTAGGGGATAAGATTGTAAGTTGGTCATCCAAGAAGCAAAATTGTGTATCACTGTCAACAGCGGAAGCTGAATATGTGGCTGCTGCTAGTTGCTGCGCTCAAGTGTTATGGATGAAAACACAACTTACCGATTATGGTCTGAAATATGATCATGTCCCTATCTATTGTGATTCACAAAGTGCCATTGCAATTGCTGTCAACTCAGTCAACCACTCACGCTCAAAGCACATTGATGTGAGATATCATTTTCTCAAAGATCATGTTGAGAAAGGTGACATCGAACTCTACTTCTTGGGAACTGACTATCAACTCGCTGATTTGTTCACAAAATCACTGGACGAAAAGAGATTTAATTTCTTAATCTCTAAACTTGGTATGCTAAATCTTGATTCTTGATTCACTTTACCATGGAAGGAATTCTTGATTCATTTTTCAAAAATTATAAAAAGTTGAAAAACAAAAATCAAATACAAAAATATAAAATTTTGAAAAATAACAAAAAGATTTTCTTTATTTTTCAAAAGTGGTTAACATATACTCTGTATGTAACCCGTGCTTAAATGATGTATTTATTACTTCGTAGCTTATGCACACTCAGTGTATAACCCGTGCTTATTTGTGTTATTTATTTCATAATGGCTTGCATATACTCTGTATGCAACCCGGTTTTAGAAAGAAAAAATTATTTATGTTTCAAAATTGGAATTAATTCATGTTGTTATACATATAAATTGATATAAGATAACGCGGAATTGAACGCCTTTGTGTACTTCCAAGTGGTCTTATATGAATGTATATGTGTAATATATTGGATTTTCATCATGATAACCTGAGTATCACAAGATGTTGATTGCAATTTTGTTGCACCTGTTTCAAAAACTCTCAATTGTTGATATGAGAAGCAAAGGATTGAACGCCTTTGTGTACTCCTGAGTTGTCTCATCTTGAAACAATTGATTGAGTTCACTTTTCATAAAACTTGTTTTGATTTCACACAAATCATTTTTGCTCCACCTTTTCTATGAAAATCTTTTTGATCTATCTTTGCATAGATTAAGGGGGAGTTTGTGATTTCAAATCTCTTTCAAACTTCAAATGTGTTTTCTAAACATTTTTTTTTTCACATTTGATGATTTTTTTAAAAATATTTTTCTTCAAAGGAAGTTCGGTGTTTAGTTTGCACATGAGCGACTAGGTTTTTCTCAAAATTCTACTCCATGAATTTCATCATCGCCGATGAGTTCTAACCCAGGAGTTTTCACTTCTTTCATTAGATAGTGAGGGTATTTTTGAGTGATGATGAATTCGTGCAACTAAGTTGGAGGGAGTACAGTCGAAAAGTGAGAGGTTATGGTGATAATGTTGTGAGAAAAGGGTTAAAAGAATTGATACCCTTCTCTAAAATTCTCAAATCGCCGGGTAAAACACATTTCTATCGGATGTCATTTGTTGATATCTCGGTATTGAAGAAGCCTTCATGGACCCAATGAAGCGATGCACATCTTTACCTAACCAGTCAAGTGTTTCTTAACAAATGCTTGTTTTATTTCTCACGGAGATTCTCATTTCTATTGACTATTCATTTGGAAGATGTTGATATTGAAAAAGGGTGACACTCTGCTCCAGTCCCCTTATCTTTGTGATATAGCCGGAACATTTGTAGTGATATCTTAATTGATATTTCACGATGATCAAATGGAAATCCTACCATTGCTAACATCATTTCCAGTTTTGAACGTAGGTCTCATAATTGCATTTGTGTAATTATTGAGTTAACAAGAAGTCTATTGTGACCTTGGATTTTTTTTCCTAAAAGACTTTAAGGATAGTAGAACATGGTTATCGAACGCTTTGGTGACACTGACCATGGTTTACATTCTTTGAAGTAATCTTGAGGTTGAAAAGCCAAAAGACCAAACTATGTTAGAGGTTTGCTTTGTGCATTTCTCCAGGATACATAGGAAATCCGATAAATGGTATACATTTCTTTCGGTCATTTCATTAATCCTTTCGATTTATGAATGCAAACGGATCATTCTTATCCGGTTTCTTTTCTCATCACCCTAACACAGAAAACACCAACACCATAATAAAATGCTTATACCAACAACTTCAACCTTACATTTTAGTCACCCATAAGGTTATTTGGGTTGGATTAATGGTTTGGATTGATGAGTTGTTAGTTCATATATATTTGTGTAAACACCATTGAGCTATGGTTCTTTTGATTTCTTTTGACATTCTATTCAATCAATGTTTGCATAATGACATTGGTTCCCAACATTGTCATTATGATGGGGAGAAAATAGTATGATTGATTTTTGATTGGGGAAGAAATTAGAATGATTTTAAGGATAAGAAGATCAAGATCAATAATGAAGGGATGCTCACTCAAGATGTTACAAAAAGTTCAAAAATGCTCTAATCAAAGACTGTAATTACTCATGAATTGAGGAGGAGCATGATTACTTTCATAAAAGAATTTCCAAAACCTTATTGAAATGTTTACTCTCAAAAGTGTTCAAGATGATGTGACAAAGATCAAAGCTTCAAAGAACAAAAGGCTGAAGATTCAAGACAAAAGAAGAAAAGTTTCAAAAAGAGTCTTCATTAAATTAAAGATCTTCAAGTCATACAACAACACTTTACCAAAAGCTACATTGCACATATCAAGGGGGAGAGTACATATTTCTGAAAATTCATTCCAAGACTTAAAAGAAAAGACTTCAAGATTCAAAGATTGAAGAATTCAAGACAAGTTCATACCTTCCGCATTTCAAAAGACAACTTTGATCTTTGATTCAACAATCCTCGAAGATTTAATACACACACACTCATCATTCTCTGTTCAAAAAGGAACATTGAGAATCAACAAATGATTTAACTTCAAGAAGTCCAAGACCAAGACTGAATCAAGTTCTCCAAAGACAATGAGAAAGCTTTGAAGACTTGTTTCAACACACTAATTGTCTTCACCACCGGGCTCATCAAATTCATTCCTACAAGACAAAACAACACGTACTTCAGACCTTACAATATATCACTAAGGGGGAGAATGTTAGAAATCCAAAAATAGTGATACATTGTAATTTAAGTTATGGACTTACTTGTTAAGTCATGAGTTGATGATTTCTAAGGTTAGAAATCCAACATGTACATTTGTAAATTCTTTTTAACAAATAAAGCTATGGTGAATATTTATCTATTATCTTTGGTGTTGAATACTCGACTTTCTGTACATCTCATTGTTCCGCCTTAGTTGGGGTGTTACATATAGGGTTTAATTTAACAATGAACATTAAATAGGTTGAAATAATAATAAAAACAAAACCCTAATTTTTATATGAAAATCGATTTTTCATTAGAAATTAAATAAGCAAGAAACAATTTTAATATTTAATTACTAATTAAATCGATGTCGTGATTAAATTAAACCATTGATAATGCGTTCGATGTCATGGTTACCAAAAACAGTATAAATGAGCAAACAATTAAGCAAGATACCACGACGATAATGTAACTTCAATAGCAGCCAACATTAACAAACAAAAAATACATGTATTAACAATATAAGTGGACATTCAATTGAAGTGAGAATGTGAAAATGGTTTAGATAAGAATGTATATGAATTGAAATAAAGGAAGGACAACATGGTTACAACCAACATTTTAGAAGAGGACCCGCGCGTTGCGGCGGTGATTATTAAATGTTTTATTCCTTACTTCCATGATCATCACATTAATCACCGGTTTGATATTATCGTACAAATGCAAGATTGTGCTGTGAATAAATAATCGGTGATATGGTTTCTACGCGTTGGCGCTGTACAATATGCGAGGTGATATGCAAACTTCAACGGATATGTTCTTTACTCATATGATATAAATCTACTACATCCGAATTTCATCTTAATTCGTCAGTAAGCGCGCTTTTGCAAACATGAATAGTATCTGTTGAATACAACTCATCCTAAGAATGCAAGACTCAATTTACATGAATACAACTAAGAAAAAAATGGAATAAAACAACGTTCAAAGAACATACTTGTATATCAGCTTTACAAAGAGGAGATGAACGCATATAACGTTCCACGTGTCCCGAAATGGAGACCTCCAATAGTAGTTTTACATCATTAGCACTTCCAATCTTATCCTTGAATGTCCTGCAACATTATATATATAACAATCCCAATTTGGACTGCTACAGTGCCGGCTTAGTTTGCTACAGTGCCGGCTCAGTTACACTAACTGGCTTGGTTGGCTAATGGTACAAACACATATGCATAAGGTACAACACACTTTTAACATTGCTTATTTACACTTACTAAGCAGCAGGTACAACTTACAAAGCATACCCATGTACATATCAATACTGAATTACTGATAAACATAAAACACCAAATCTTCCATTAACCACCGCCATCCGCCGGTAACCGCCGCCGGTAATCAGCGCTGGTCTCCTTTAATCAAAGAACCGGACTGTAGAAACTCAATAGTAACATTAAATCTATGCTACTCGTACTATAGCAACTCGCTACTGATGCAACTCAAACCGACAAATCTGAAAACAAACCACCAGCATGAATCATCGTCAGAATAGCTGCCGCAACTCAAAGAGACTAAAGAAATTCCTGATAAAAAAAAAATTAAAAAACAACCACAACTCTTTGCGTTGAAAAAAAACTTACGGGCTTGCCGTTGGTTTTGATGGGTTTCTGAGGGAAGGTGACTGATCCGACGTAACGATGCATCTTCCGTAAACGACTACCACATGATAACAAAATCTAGAGATTGTGTAAAAATGAGTGAATAGCAACACCCAAAAAGGGTTTGGTCATTGTTTAAGCGTATACGAAGAAGATTTCAGAAGTTGTTATCTTAGTTTTTTTTTATAGATATAAAGAAATAAGATATGAAATTTGGAAGAGAATAAAAAAGGTGGAAGAAAGAAAAAAATACAAAGCAAACATCACGCAACAAAAGACTCTGTGTAAAACAACTTTTAAAGGGTAATATGATATTGTGAAAAATTGGAGATGGTGATAAAACGGTGGGTAGGTAAAAAGAGAGATAATTTTATGGATTGAGTAATTGAATTGGATGTCAAAACTATGGGTGGAGAAAAAGTCATTTTCTTTTGTTTTTCTCAACACATGTCATTGTCTACAATGTTGAATAAAATATAGCTGGCAAAAGCTATTAGATTTGGCTTATTGTGTTAGTTCTTTTTTTATTTTGAAACAAAAGTAATTTACAAGATTCATGTAAAAAATAAATCGATGTTGCCTTTATAAGTATACTCCAAACTATAGTTCAGATATATGCATAATTATGCAATGTTAAGACTATTTTGTTAGATTTTACATAGTTTGACTATAGTTCAGATATATATTTTATTAGATTTTACATAGTTTGGGTTGACATATAGGACAATGACTCTTATTGTAAACACCCACGAGTTATTGCTTCTAATTTCATGAAGTTCACTCATGCACATAATAATAAATTTATAAATCTTATAATACTGACAGTTTAATAATGTTTAACAATTAAGTTCAATTCTATTTAAAAAAATAGATAATGAGTATTAATTTAAAAAGGTTTAAGATAAGTACAACACTTATAAATACAAAATATATCAAAATATATATTGCATATGTGTGCATATATATTATGGAAAATAAACAGCTATGAATGTTCGTAATTTTTATGTAACATGTGCATTTTCGTCCGTTTTTAAAGTACATATAAAACTAACAAGGAACGCACACAAATTATGAGCCCCGGGCAACGCCGGGTACTCAACTAGTTACATTATAATACATATGTATCAAAATAGATGAATAAAAAGGGAAAAGAGCAACTAATCAAAATGCAGATAATGTTTCACAAAAACAAAACTAATTGCCATTTCGATTTTTGAATTTAAAGGAATATTAATTTATATCTAGAGAGGCAAAAGCAATGAAAAATAGTCTTGGTAAAAATACATTACGCTTTGAAGACTGTGAATTCATCGTTCTTGGTACCTTGTATATAGACGATTATTCATCTAAAAATACACTACGCTTTCAAGAATAAGCAGTTCTTGAATAAAGTTAAAGTGAAATTGTTCTTTAAGCTTCTACATCTCCATTTCCCAAATTGCCTACCCTCCCAAATGTTCGCCGTTTTTTCTACATTTTTCAAAATTGAACCGTGACAGCAACATATTCATTATTATAGAGAATATACGTCAGAGTTTAGCTTAAGGTAGCAAGTTTAACCCACTTACATACCAATTAGATCATTTGGGTTGTGTCCCATCTCAAAGGTGTAACTAACGGTCTTTATTCTCTACTCTCCACATATATATAGTCTAATTTATTGTATAGATCAACTATTGCAAAAAATTTTCCTTTACCCAAAAGGGGATAAGTTTAGCTTAGAAGGAACAAATCAAACAGGACTAAGAGGCAAAAAATGAACAAAACACTCTAAAACACTTAACACAACAATTCAAGTAGAAACTCTCTGTATTATCATACTATTGATTTAATGGTGTTTGTGACCTGCCTGATGCACACTTTGACCTTCTTACCGACATGGTGACATGTAACCTCTAACTTTTGAGCAATAGTTGTAGCTCACTGGTTAGCAGCACAAAGCATTAACGGGTTCACACAACAAATTACAGTAAATAGTAGAAGTACTAAAGGGATGGAACATGTTACCAACAACATTTGCAAAAGTGCATGAGTGCCAACATGTGTTCGACAAAAGTTCTCATCCCAAACCAAAGTCACTAACTAATTAATAATACACAAATTTAAAACATATAAATTAACATAGAAAGAAATAAATCTCAAAAAACTCACTGTATCTTTTCAATAGCAAAAGAAGAACATGATGAACCCGCTAATCAATAACTAAAAAGCCTACTGTCCAAGAAAAAAATACAACATTCAAAAAACATATCAAAAAATTTTAAAGGTCGTGAAGATACCCGATTAAAAACGCCAAAGAAAATGGAACGATAGATCCTATGGTGAGATTTATAACAAACT
This sequence comes from Erigeron canadensis, assembly GCF_010389155.1. Classification (NCBI taxonomy): domain Eukaryota; kingdom Viridiplantae; phylum Streptophyta; class Magnoliopsida; order Asterales; family Asteraceae; genus Erigeron; species Erigeron canadensis. The sequence continues at coordinate 15,886,251 of NC_057767.1, read as the reverse complement.
GGTACATATAATACAGGATAGTTTAACCATGCTGTCGGGAATATCAAGAAACGTGAATATTCTTGACTTTCTCGGTGAGTGGAAAGATCTATGAGGTTAAGAGAAACAAGATAAGACATTAACTTAGTCAAGCCGTCTAAGTTCAGCATTTGGATGAGATAGATCCACCTGTTTAAACATGCAATTATATATGATTATAAGTGATAACATAATTAGAGCATATGATCCATCTATGTAACTACTACCCAAAGTATATACCCTTATCTTTTATCTTTTAAGAATTGAACACCTCCAACGTACAGTGCTCTACTTGGGTTTCATATTATTGTGAACTATCGGCTACAGCATAACATGGCAGGTTTTAAAACACAAACGGGGTTCCCACAACATATTAACAAAAATCAGAGAGAGCATATAATATACGTAGTACGTGCATGAACTGTGAAGATGGTAAACATGTTTCACAAATGTTGAATTAATCTGGTAAAATTTTAATGACGGGACAATATCAATCAGCCCAAAATTATGCCAAAAAGAATGTAAAGACTGCATAAATCCAACTAAAAAGCAAACATCTGCAAATCTTAAATAGCAATGTCAAGTAAACTATATTCAAAACATAAGCTAAATAGTTCCCCATAACTTCCCACTTATGTTTGAGAATTCTACCATCACCATAATCCATAGAAGATTCAAGACATCTCTCATTATACAAAGCCCATGAGAAATTCTAACGTAACTTTAGATAAACAAAACTAAATATCGAATATAAAATATACAACAAAATTGAAAAACCACAAAAATTATAAAATACCCTAATCAGAAAAGAAGGAAAAATCCGAAAATTTACCGAAAAAAGCTTGAAAAAAAATTGATGTTGCTGTATGATGACACTCTGCAATTAATAAGATACTATCAGATGTACAACATATCAATCAGAAAATAATAATAACAGAAACTAATGGCGGTGGTGGTGATTTTGTTCGGAATTCATGGCGGTGGTGGTGATGGTCGGATTTGGGAGATGGGTCGAAAATCAGAGGTGGTGATGATGATGGACGGTGGTGTGGCGATGGATTATAATTGAGAGAGATATGTGTGTTTGTGTTTAGTGTGCAGAGAAGAATGGGGGATGTGTGTTGCGAATGTGGGTGGGTTTTGTGTAGGTGTATTTTAGGTAGAAAAAAAGTGTTTGAATGTCTTAATCTCAATACCCAAGGGATTATAGATACTGAGAGATGTTCCACGGCTGAACATAATAATTAATAAGGTTTCTTTTGCTTTTGGTTTTATTCGACTTTCGTTTTTTCGACGAGAATCGAAACCTATACTAGCGTTAATTATTACAATATATATAGGGTATAAATATATCCTTAATAACTTAACCTTCAAGTTAACATTTTTTATAGTTTGACTTGGATTAAAATTCCCTAAATTAATAATTACATGTTAACTATTAATTAGTATTTAATAATTTGTATCTAAGGAGAATGAATCATTTGTATCTAGAAAAAAAATCAGGCTGCGGTACGTTCTGAAAACCCTAAACCTAAGAACTCTTTTCCTAGGGCGTCGGGTAGCAACTTCCAAAAAGGTGTTTCGTTTAAAGACATTCTGAAAGGGCAATCAACGCTATCAAGTAATCATCATGAGACTGAGAACATCATACTTGACGATTCGTATCTAGGTATTTCTCAAGTTTTCAAGCGTGCACTAGTTGCACGATGTTCAAGTTTGAGTATTTTGAATTCCATTTATTCGATTTTGGGAGAGAGTGGTATGCGTGTCTCTTTTTTGCAATACTTGGTTGGGTTAAACATGTTGTTGGTTTTTAATGATGAAATTGAGGCTGAATTCTTCTTGAGCAATAAGAAGTCTTGGGAGGGATGGTTTACTAATCTGGAGTCGTGGAGTGGTCAGTCTATTTCGTTTGAGAGGGTTGCTTGGGTTGGTCTTTTTGGATTACCGCTGCACCTTGCAACGGCAGAGGTGACCAACAAAGTAGGGGCTAGGATTGGCAAGCTGGTCAGTCCTTCTGTGGCAAAGGAAAGCGACGTCAACAAATCTATGGAATGTGTGGGAGTCCTGGTCGGTGATGGGGAGAGAGTCAAGAAAACTCTCTCACTACAGTGCTACTGATACAACTTGCCAATCCTAGCCCTTACTTTTAGGGTGTGGGTGGAAGAGAAATTAATCGATTGGTGTCCATCGTGTGGGACATTACAATTCTCTTCTAAAAGCAATTCTGAGTCAGAAGGTAAGTCAAATGATGAGGTGCAAACCCAAGAGGGAGAGATCGTTAGTAAGAGCGCGACAGGCGAGACAGGTGAACATCAGTCTTCCTCTTTTCGTTTTGCTTCCCCCTCCACTAATAAGAAAGGGAAGAAACATAATGGAAGAGCGAATAAAAACCATCATGATTGGAGCTTTGGGGTAGGAAGTGATTCTTCTCGTCCAAAGAAAAGACCAAGAGAGGGTGATGCTTCTGATGTAATGGGAGACTTGGGAGGCCAGAACAATGGGGATATTTCGAGTGGTATGTTGAACAAAGGAACTGAGGTGGACAAAGAAGGTACGAAGGAGGTTGATTCGTCTAGTGATGTAGCTGTGGACGGTCTGTCTAGTCGGGATCATGGGAAGTATAAAATTCAAGATTCGGTATGTATGGAGATTGAGGTTGAGGATACTATTAAGTTTGGCAAAGATTTGAGAGTCAACTTAAAGGGTAATAACGAGAAGATCGAGCAGGTTTTAGTAGGAGAAGGTATTAATGCAGGATGTAAGTGAATTGCTTGTCCTTAAATATAAGAGGGATCAGGGGGGTCGGAAAAGGTAATTGGGTTCGGGGTATTAAAAATAAAGAAGGTGTTTCGCTTATCGCTCTTCAAGAGATTCAGGCTTCAGGGGTCTCCGAAGAGTTGCTTTGTGGTTTTTGGGGTATTAAAAGTATGGAGTTCGAGGTGGTTGAGCCATGTGGACGGTCGGGGGGATTGGTTAGTATGTGGGATCCAACGGTATTCAAAAAAATCGATTGCTTAAAAAATAACAATTTCTAGATTCTTAAGGGTAAAATCAAGGAGATTGAAGACGTGGTGTTTGTGGTGAACGTGTATGCTCCTCAAAATAGCAATGACAAGAGAAATTTGTGGAATTCACTGTCGACTATTATAGGTAGAGAATCGGGGGTTTGGTTACTCATGGGGGATTTCAACACCGTTCGGGTACCAGAAGAAAGAAAAGGTTCTCAATTTAAAGCGAGATCCGCTAGAGATTTCAACCAGTTTATAAACAGCAATGATTTACACGAGTTCCATATGAGAGGAGGAAAGTTCACGTATTTGATGGAAAATGATCGAGGGAGAAAACTAAGCAAGATCGACAGGATTCTCGTGAGTAGGGATTTGATGGATAGATGGCCGACAGTCTGCTTACGCGTTCTGCCTAGATTATATTCGGATCACAATCCTCTTTTTTTGAAAATGGTGGAGAATAATTATGGTCCGAAACCGTTCCGCCTTTTTAATTCATGGTTGGAGAAACAGGGATTCGATGAGGTCGTAAATGCAGCCCTTGAGACGTTTGTGGGGTATGGGGCTCCTAATGTTATTCTCACTATGAAATTTAGATGGATTCGTGACAAACTAAAGGATTGGCGTGAAGAAATGGCAGTAAGTGTTGGGTCTTTTGGGTTTTATCAAAGTCATATTATCCTTATAACATGAAAAACGCAGCGGAAAAATGAACCTTTCATTATGTTATATATAGTTAAAACCAAATTTTAACTTATAAAAGAAAACCCCAAACAATAAGGATCCATGTATATGAATGTCATACAATCAAAATAACAACCATAGGGTGTTTAGAAGACTACCTTCCTCCAAGCTTATGAGAAGGTTGATATGAAGAAGATGATGTTCTTAAATAAGGCAAGTCTTCAAGATAGAAGTACCTCAAGCTTGTATACCCCAAGCCTCCAACAAACACCCAAATATGCTAGGATTTAGACTTGAAAAACCCTTCTCCTTTTGCCTTGTTTGTGCCGAAAATCAAGAGAAAAAAGAGAGAGTTTTTGCACTTGAGAGTTGAGAGAACACTATAGCAAGTGCATGTATTAAGTGTGTGTTTCCAATGTAGCTAGTGGGTTATATAAAACAAGCAAATGCATGTGCATTTTGGGTGGGGGTGGCCGGCCTCAAGGTGAGACCACATGGGTCTCACCAACTCAAAATCCACTTGCATTTTCCTTTTATACAATATATATAAATGTATTATAACATGTTATATACCTTATGTAACATATTATGTATTATACATAACACACATAAGTGTTTATTTTGCCAAATAAACACATTCACATATTTCTCAAAATAAATTATCCATATAATTTACTTATATTTCTCAAGTGCATTTATTTAGAAACCCATTTCCTAAATGCTTCAAGTATTGATATTTATTTAAAGATCATATCATATAAATACATATCATAAGTGTTTGTCTAACTTGTTATTGGGTATGACCTGACTTGGATCATCACATACTAGCCACGTCAATTTAATATGTGTCTTGGGCATCCGAAATTCCAATAGTAAGAGAAGGGGAGGAATCTGAAATGTGTAAAAAAGAATTACAAGAGTTAGACTTGAGATTAGAAGACTACGACTTCACAGAGGATGAAATCTGGACCCGAATGGAATGTAAAAAAAACTTATTGGAGATGGAACGGGTTAAAAATCTCGATCTTAAACAAAAATTGAGGGTTAAATGGGCGGTCGAAGGTGACGAGAACTCAAATATTTTTCATGGTCTCATTAATAATCAGAAAAGAAGTAATGGCATTCCGGGGCTTATGGTAGATGACAATTGGGTTACTAAACCGAGTTTGGTAAAAAAGGAACATTTATGGGTTCTTTAGAGATAAATTTCAGGAGGCTTGGGGTGCCAGACCGATTCCCGAGTTAAATTTAAGATCAAAGTTAGCTGCTAATGAAGCTGAACTCATATCAGCGAGATTTACTAAAGAAGAGATACGAGCTGCTGTTTTTGAATGTGGGAAAGATAAAGCACCTGGCCTGGACGGTTTTAACTTTAAGTTTTTGAAGAAATTCTAGTGCAAGTGTGAGGAAGACTTCTTGGCTATTTTTAACGATTTTTTTCATGCAGGTAGCTTTAGCAGAGGATGTAATTCAGACTTCATTACTTTAATTCCTAAAAAAGTGGATCCAGGAGAGCTGAACGATTACAGACCAATTACTTTGGTAGGAATTATCAGCAAGACGGTTTCTAAGGTGTTAAGTAATCGGTTGAAAAAGGTTTTGAGCCCGCTTATATCGAATAATCAAACAGCGTTCTTGAGTGATAGGTCGATATTGGATGGACCACTGATTCTGAATGAGCTGATCTCGTGGCTAAAAAATAACAAGAAGCAGACATTCCTTATGAAAGTAGATTTTAATAAGGCTTACGACAATGTTAACTGGAACTTCTTGCAAGCCGTAATGACACAAATGGGGTTTCCAGCTAGGTGGTGTAGATGGATTCACGGGTTATTGTCGACTGCAAGAGCTTCGGTATTGGTTAACGGATCACCTACATATGAGTTCCAATGTCAAAAAGGTATGCGTCAGGGAGACCCGATTTCTCCATTTCTTTTCTTAATTGTAATGGAGGGACTGACGTGTTTGATCAGAAGTGCAAACGAGTTGGGGCATTCAGTGGGTTTGCGGTTGCCATATAACGGGCCGAGTATCTCTCTTCTTTTGTATGCGGACGACTGCCTCTTCGTGGGGGAGTGGTCTGATGATAACGTTACCACCGTATCGAAGATTCTAAGAGTATTTCACATTTGTTCAGGACTTAAAATCAATATTGGGAAATCCAATTTGTATGGTGTGGGGGTCGAAGTTCAGGAAAATAAAAGAATGGCGAATTTGATCAAATGTAAAGACGACAGTATGCCTTTCAACCACTTAGGAATCCGTATAGGGGGTAACATGAACAAGATCGCTAGTTGGGAATTCCTATTCGAGATCTTTGAGTCTCGTCTTTCAAGATGGAAAGAGAATTACATATCGATAGGTGGTCGAGTGACTTTGATTAAAGCCGTCTTGGAAAGTCTACCTACATATTATCTTTCTCTCTTTAAAGTCCCAGACAAGGTAACTGAAGGTCTTGAATCCATCATGAGGAGGTTTCTATGGGGAGGGACAAAGGAAACGAAAAAGATTAATTGGGTTGCATGGGAACGGGTCACGTCTCCTGTTAAGGATGGAGGGTTGGGTTTAACTCGATTGAAAGACTCAAACATGGCATTGCTTGCTAAATGGGTGTGAAGATACAGAGTCGAGCCGACTGCTCTATGGCGAGGTGTGATCGATTCTCTTCATGGTTCCAACAGAAGCTGGTTTTCGGTTCCTGTGAAGAAAACTTTGACTGGTGTTTGGAAGGCACTCATAGTTGTAGTGGATAAATTTAAAGTCAACGAGAAGAGTATACTGAATTTAATTAAAGGTGTCTGTGGTAATGGTGAACGTATCAGATTTTGGTTGGATCCATGGGTTATCGACTCTAGTCTTAAAGAGAGGTATCCCTTGCTATTTCGGTTGGAAAAGGAGAAAAGGTGCACTGTGAACAGTAGGTTCTGCCCCCTTACAAAGACATTCCATGGTGGCGACAGTTGGTTCTCGGTTCTGGTTAGTATAGAAGTGGTTAACGAGTGGGAAAGTATGGTGAATTTACTTGCTGGGGTGAGATTATCGTCAAACATGGATACATGGGAATGGATGGGGGACTCTAGTCGCATATTTACGGTTAAGAGTGCGAAAAAGTTCATTCGAAGTGGGGTGGACGTCAGTGGCCATTTTGTTTTTGACTGGGCTAAAGGGGTTCCATTAAAGTGCAATATTTTCATGTGGAGGGCAGCTCTTGATCAAGTTCCTACGTATACAGCCCTTCAAGCCCGTAACTGTACTTTTGGATCCATTCTTTGTGGGAACTGTGAAGCCTGGGACGAGACTATTGATCATTTAATGTGTTATTGTCAATTCGCTTGTAGAATCTGGGATCTCGTTGGACAATGGTGTAAAGTGGGCTCGATTGTTGCGTCCAACATCAAGGAATCGATCGAATTGGCAGATAGGATGCAACTTACTTCAAAGCAACGAAAGGTATTCACATGTATAATTTTTACCACGTGTTGGTTGTTGTGGAAGATGAGAAACGCCAAGGTGTTTGATCAAGCGGAAATCACAAGCGATGAAGTCTTTCTCAAGGTTAAATCAGTAGTGTATCTATGGTTTAAGAATAGGTCGAGTCATGATAGCATTAGTTGGGAGGAATGGACTAATTTTGATGTAAGGTAATCACCGTTGTAATCTGGCTACTCCGTAATTTCGGAGTAGAGTGTTATATGAAAGATTCTTACTTTTCGGAAAAAAAAGTATTTAATAATTAGTATTTAATAATTAATAACTCATATTTATTAATTAATAAATAATTTTAATTAACAATTCTAGTTAATAATGTCCAATGTCATATTTCTCCATTTTAGTGACTATAAATATGCAGATACAATATATACATATTATCGGATATCGAAGTGTCATCGTGTGTCACCCTGTAAGCTTAAATATTTTCCGGACATGCGTTTATATTAACGTTATCATATCTACCAATAAACTAAAACTGGATTGAGATAATTTTTTAAAGGACACGTGGCGTAATCCTTGATCGACACATGTCTTTTTAATACAGTTATTTTATTAAATTAGTTTTTTTTAATTGTATATAGATTCAAATTCCTTTTTAGATTTAGAATTAAACTTTAATTGATGCCTAATTAATACAAAAGACATTATAACCTTATTTGATATATCGTTTTCTTATTAAAAAATTGTCTTCTTTTCTCTCTTTATTCTTCTAACACCTATTGCTTATAATAAGATAATAACATGAAGACTTCATATATTTGAGTTTACGATCCGAAGTCACAAGGCTATTTATCGTCATTAACTATGATTACAAGTTTCAATTTTGATTTGATTCTAAAAATTTTAAGGTAAATTTAAAAGTCTAACTAAAGATATATTATATTTATCATTACTGTATATTATAATTTAGATTCGATCATCGGTTTACATTAACCACAATTTATTTCATACTCACGAATCATGTATGAGGCATATTTGAATTTCTTATAATACAATCTATACAGTTATCGTACATCGTACACGTATTAAAACTAGTACCAACCATAACATGATTTGTTTAAGTAAATGGATTTCTAAAATAGATACATTTATACACTAGCCCTTTAAAAGTAAAACTGGTGGCATATATTAAGAAAAAGGGCATTTGGAGGACCCTACATCGATGGTCAAATCTCCCAAGTCGGTTTCTCTTCCACCCTTAATCAATCCAGCAAGTAGCTCTCCTCTATCGTAAAAAAACTCAATCTTCACAATCTTGAATTCTTCATCCAACTAAAGTAAGAATTTAAAAGAACTTAGACATTGAATCAAGTCAACTTCTAAAAAAAAAAATTTATGATAATCATTTCAAATTTGTGTGTGATCTCTCATTTATATATAATAAAACCTTTAAGTTTAAATCAAACTTGAAATTGCTAACTCAATCATTTTAAGATTGTTTTATTTCTAGCATGGAAATTGTGGGATGTAGCAGTAGTGCGTTCAACAACTTTTAATAGTAGAATTTTCCGATGAATTAGAATTTTATAATAACAAATAAAGAAGGGTAATATTTAAGCTGTTTTCACATGGGGGAATATATAAGAAGAGTAAAACAGTCAAATTTGATAACTCTGGGCATGACTCACGTAATTAAATTATTTGAGGTACGAAAAGTGAAATTTGACACCAACTCAGATACCATTTGTATAATTTACCCAAAAATGAATTGATTCATGTTTGCAATTGATTCAAGGATTAATTGATGTTTTCAAAGGGTCAATTGGGTCTTTAAAGATGTATTGAAAGGATTTGGAAAGTTTTGTGTCTTGGTGTGTTGATGAATTCGGAATGAATGAAACAAGAAAATCCCGTTTTTGGTTAATGTACACGAAGTGAAGCCCATTGGATTTTTGGTGCGCCCCACTCATGACCACTACTGCACCTCACTAGTTTTGATCCGTTTAATTTATGTAATGGGTATTTAAGTGTCCAATAAGTATCCGTAGGTTCCATAACTATCCTACAAGTTATTTAGGATAGATTATTGATTATATCCTCGTTATAGGCTGTCAAGAATACTTTCTAAGGACGGTTGATCGTTTATTGGTCATTTTGAGCAAGTTTGAGGTAAGATAACATACCTTTATCACGCGGAGGAACACAATGAACTTATGATTTAATAATTAACATACATTAATGATAATTTGAATGTCTAATACATATGTTGGGTATGGGAATCATGTGAGGGACGATATAGGAATTGCTATATGTTGATTATGCCATGTTTACTATGGGTGGTAGTGGGACGAGATAATGGAATGTGCTTTTATGTGAAGATATCTAATGTGTGATATTCTTTGTCAATTGATTATATGATAAGTCGTGTGAATGTTGATTAGTGTCGATAATTATGATGTTGTTTGTGTTGAATGGCCTATTACATCTAGTTCACTAAACTCAATAGGAATGCGATGTCACGATGCACGATAGGGCTTTAATGGCAAATGAAGTTGATGACGGATTCATGATATGCGTTGAGATAATGTTAATGTTAAATTAATGATGTATCTAATAAGATAAAGCTAACAAAGAAATAATTACATGGTTTGTAATGATGATTAATGCTTTGTGTCGACTTGAGATGATATATGTTGAAACGTGATGATATGTGAGCTAATGTGACGATATGTGACGAATGTGACGAATATGACGAATTGAGACGACTCAAGTAAAAACTAAGTCGAAAAGTGTTAAGCTTAACCCATGCTAGTCATTTGGGCTAGTGTGCTGAGTTGAGTACAAGGGGATAGTCATGATATCTCCCGAGTGACCCTATTTAAGACGATTGAGTATTTCATATGGTGTGATCAACCAAACTAAGACGAATAGATACTCTTGGATTGGCCTGCGTTTCCTTAACGACAACGATGGACCATTGATAGGTCTACCATCATGTTGGGTGTGAAGTACTTTTGGTCATATGACCACCTACACACAACCCTTCTGTGAAGTCCCTCACTCGATGGTTTGACCCACAAGTGTAGAATACAACAAGTCAAGTAATCACTAGATAGGACTAGTATGAATATGAAAAGTCAAGTAATCACTAGATAGGACTAGTATGAATATGAAAAGTCAAGTAAGCACTAGATTGGACTAGTATTACAATAAATATAAATGCAAGAATATATATAGAGGAATACGTACTTAAGCAATATAAATATAAGTGTGATAACACGATTTCTAGCACCGAATTCACGTCATCAATGGCGGTTTTGGATAGTGTGTGTTCTTGGTGTTTGTGTGTGTTTTGAGAGAGAAAGTGTGTGTGTGTAAATTGGATGATTGTGATTAATGTGGTTATGAAAGGTTAGGTTATGATTCCTAAGGTGTGAGGGGGTATTTATAGTCTAATTATACAATTATGCTAATTATCACAATTAGCCCCTCAACCTAAGTAATCATTAACCTATGACTTAACAACAAGTAAGTCCACTAAACTAAATAACAGTTTACCATTATTTTAGATTTCTAACATTCTCCCCCTTAGTGATATATTGTAATGAATGAAGTATGTGTTATCTTGTCTTGTAAGAATGAATTTTATGAGCCTGGTTGTGAAGACAATTGGTGTGTTGAAACAACTCTTCAAAGCTTTCTCTTTTGTCTTTGGAGAACTTGATTCAGTCTTGGTCTTGGACTTCTTGAAGTTAAATCAGTTGTTGATTCTCAATGTTCTTTTTGAACAGAAAATGATGAGTGTGTGTGTGTGTCTTGAATCTTCGAGGATTGTTGAATCATGAATCAGAATTGTCTTTTGAAATGCGGAAGGTATAAACTTGGCTTAGATAATCTTCGATTCTTGAGTGAAATTCAACTTCTTGATTCTTCTAAAGAGGATAATGAAGTCGAACAAGTCTTTATGCTTTCTTGAGTGAATTTTATCTTCTTGGAATAAAGTTTCCTGAATAAGTACTCTCCCCCTTGATGTATGCATTGGAGCTTCTTGGTAAAGGATTATTGTATGACTTGAAGATCTTGAATGAAATGTGTTGATGAAGACTCTCTTGAAGCTTTACTTCTTTGACTTGAATCTTCTAACCAATCTGTCAACTTTTTGAGGCTTTGATCTTTGTCACAACAATCTGAACACTTTGGAAAGTAAGCATTTGAATGAAGTTTGGATAAATCTCTTATGAAGTAGTCATGCTCCCCCTCAATTCATGAGTATAAACAATTTGGAGCATCCTTGAACTCTTGTAACATCTTGAGTGAATATTCTTTCATCTTCGGTCTCATTCTTATCTTTGAAATCAATTCAGATTTTCTTTTTCAAGCCAAGATCTCAATCAACTATGATCTGGCGAAAATCTGAGCTCAATTGACTGAAATATTTGTGAAAATCTTTGTCATCATGAATATCTTGATCTTCTCATCTTTGAACGATAAACCTTTTGAAAACAACTAAACACAGACTTTTCTCCTTGTTGTCCTTATCAATCATTCTTATTTCTTTTCAAATCAATCATAATATTTTCTCCCCCTCATAATGACAAAGTTGGGAACCAATGTCATTATGCAAACATTGATTGATTAAATGTCAAAAGAAATATCATGACCCATGGTTAGATTTTGTGTACATGGAGAAATGTCGACCATCGAAACATCAACCCAAACCATTAGCCCAACCCAAAGAATCCTAGAGGTGACTAAAATGTAAGGTTGAAGTTGTTGGTACAAACGTTATAGCATGGTGTTGGGGGTTTTTGTGTTTATGAGATGAGAAATGAAACCGGATAAGAATGATCCGTTAGCATGTTCAAAAATTGAAAGGATTAATGAAATGATCGATAGAAATGTATAACATTTTTCCAGATTTCCTATGTATCATTGAGATATGCACAAAGAAATATTCTAACATAGTTCGGTCTGCGGCTTTTTCAACCACAAGATTGCTTCAAAGAATATAAACCATGGTTAGTACAGCCGAAGCGTTCGATAACCACAATCTATTATCCTTAAAGACTTTCAGGAAAAACCGAGGTCACTTTTAGACTTCTCGTTAACTCAATAACCACATAAATGTAATTATGAGACCTACTTTCAATGTCGGAAAAGATGTTAGCATTGGTAGGATTTCCATTTGATCATCGTGGAATATCAATTAAGATATCACTACAAATGTCCCGGCTATATCACAAAGATAAGCAATAATATCATAAAGATATGACTCAAATGTGTCCTAATGAAAAGAATAATGATCAAATTAATGACCATTCAATAACTCTAGACACAAAGTGAACAAATGAAGTCGGGGACTGGAGCAGAGTGTCGCCCTTTTTCAATATCAACATCTTCCAAATGAAGAGTCAATAAAAATGTGAAAAATCTCTGTGAGAAATAAAAAAGTATTTGTTAAGAAACACTTGAGTGGTTAGGTAAAGATGTGCATCGCTTCACTGGGTCCATGAATGAAGACTTCTTCAATATCAAGATATCAACAAATGACATCCGATACAAACCTGTTTTACCCGACGATTTGAGAATTTAGGGAAGGGTATCATTTCTTTTAACCCTTTTCTCTCAACATATCACCTTACCCTCTCACTTTTCGACTTTACTCCCTCCATCCTATTTGCACAAAATCATCATCACTCAAAATACCCTCACTATCTAATGAAAGAAGTGAATACTCCGGGGTTAGAACTCATCGGCGATGATGAAGTTCATGGAGTGAATTTTGAATAGCCTAGTCGCTCATGTGCAAACTAATCACCGAATCTTCATGTGATTGAAAAACTTTGGAAAAAATCATCAAGATGTGTATGAAAATGTTTATTACACATTTGACGTTTTTGAAATCACAAACTCCCCCTTAATCTATGCAAGAATAGATCAAAATGTTTTCCATAGAAAGGTGGAGCAAAAACGGTTTTTGTGAAATCAAAATGATTTTACTAAATTTAACTCAATCAATTGTTCAAGATATGACAACTTGGGAGTACACAAAGGCGTTCGATCCTTCGCTTCTCATATCAACAATTGAGAGTTTGAAAACTTTATTTGAAAGTATTTAACCACTATTACACATATATATTCATATAAGACCACTTGGAAGTACACAAAGGCGTTCGATTCCTTGTTATCTTATATCAATCTATATGTATAACAATAGGTTCTCAGAATGTATAATCTTTCTAAAATAAATAAAACATTTAAGAACGGGTTGCATATAGAGTATATGCAAGCCACTTTAAAATAAATAACACAATGAAGAACAGGTTATGCACAGAATATGCATAAGCCATTTTAAAATCTTTTTGTTTGTTTTTTGAAAATTTATAATTTTGTATTTGATTTTATCTTTTCAATTTTTTTTTTATTTTGATTTTCTAGAATGTGTCAAGAATTCCTTCAAAAGTAAAATGATTTAGGGGTCAAGATACAACATACCAAGCTTGGAGATAAGAAAGTTAAACCGCTTCTCATCCAATGGTTTTGTTAACAAATCTGCAAGTTGATAGTCAGTTCCCACAAAGTAGAGCTCGATGTCACCTTTCTCAATATGATCTTTGAGAAAATGATATCTAACATCTATATGCTTTGATCGAGAGTGGTTTACTGAGTTGACTGCAATAGCAATGGCACTTTGAGAATCACAATAGATAGGAATATGATCATATTTCAGACCATAATCAGTTAGTTGAGTCTTCATCCATAAAAATTGAGCACAACAACTAGCTGCAGCCACATATTCAGCTACATCAGTTGATAGTGACACACAATTCTGTTTCTTGGAAGACCAACTCACAAGTTTATCACCTAAAATTGTAAAGTACCGGAAATGCTCTTGCGATCAAGCTTACAACCTGCATGATCTGCATCTGAATAAGCAGTTAGATTGAATCCAATATCCCTTGGATACCAGAGACCTAAATTGGGTGTACCCTTCGGATAACGAAAGATTCGTTTCACAGCTTGATAATGTAAATCAATTGGAGCAGCTTGATACCTAGCACACATACATGTTGCAAACATTATATCTAGGCGAGATGCTGTTAGATACAACAACGAACCAATCATACTTCGATATCTCTTTTGGTCAAATGGTTTCCCATTTTTATCAGCATTTATGTTAGTTCGAGCAGCCATTGGGGTAGAAATTGAAGAACATGAAGTCATATCAAACTTTTTCAACATATCATTTATGTACTTACCTTGTGATATAAAAATACCATTTGGTAATTGTTTGATTTGAAGACCCAAAAAGTAGTTCATTTCCCCAATCATGCTCATTTCAAAATGTATTAACCATAAGAGATGAAAAGTTTCGGCAAAATGTTTGACTGGTCGACCCAAAGATAATGTCATCAACATATAATTGAACAAGTAGAACATGCTTACCTTGTTTGCGAATGAACAAGGTAGGGTCTATTGTGCCTTTGGTAAAGCCACCTCTTAGTAAGAAAGTAGATAAGGAATCATACCATGCGCAGGGTGCTTGCTTAAGACCGTAGAGAGCCTTGTCTAACTTGTAGAAATGGTTTGGTCTTTGAGGATCAACAAAACCTTCTGGTTGCTCAACGTAAACTTCTTCTTTGAGGTCACCATTCAAAAAGGCAGTCTTCACATCCATTTAAAACACAGTGAAGTTTCTGAATGCGGCATAAGCTAAGAAAATTCGAATGGCCTCCATTCTTGCTATAGGAGCAAAAGTTTCGTTGAAGTCAACACCAGGTTGTTGGAAATAACCCTTCGCAACAAGTCGAGCTTTATTCCTTACTACAACTCCATTCTCATCCTTTTTTGTTTTTGAATATCCACTTTGTACCAATTGGTTCATCTTTTCTCGGATTTGGAACTAATCTCCATACCTTCAGTCTTTCAAATTGTGCGAGTTCATCTTACATTGCCTTAACCCACTCTGGATCACAAAGAGCTTTAGAGACTGTTTTGGGTTCGATATTGCTTAGAGAAAGCGCAACAAGACACTCGTTAACTGAAGTACGAGTAGTTACTCCGGCTTGTGGATCTCCAATTATCTGATCAGTAGGATGGTCTTTTCGCATACGTGCCCATTTGTTATCATGAGGAAGAAGATCTTGTTGTTGAATATCAACATCATCATTATTAAAACTGGAGTTTTGTTGAGAGATGGAATCATAACTTGGTAGAACTCTTTCCTCATACGCTGGATGATCAAAGTCCAGTGGCACATACACATTTGGAGTGTTCAATGGGTTTGTTGTCTAAGTAATGCGAGAAGGTTGTTCTTGAACATTCACTTGAGAAGAATTATCAGGAGAGGATGGTGAAGAAGAATCTTTAGAAGAGGATGAGGAACTATCACTAGAGGATGAATTTTATTGCTCAAAAGAACTTGATGATGATTCATGATTGTTGTCAGGAGCTGGATCGTTGTTTTGAATAGGTTCATTGTTTGAAATTGGTTCAACAATGACTTGAGGTTCTTAATCATGAATCAGTTTTGAATTGTAGAACTCTTCAAAAAGAATATCTAATTCATCACTCGTTGGAGTTGGAAACTTCTTGAACTTAGAAGCTAAGGTAGAAGTCCTTGTTGAAGTACTTGAAGCACTTGGATCATCATTTGTTGGTAGCAAACTTTCTTGCTCAAAGATCATGCCCGACATCTCATCAAACCAAACATTCATTGTTTCTTGAATTGTGTTTGTTCGGCGATTGTAGATTCGATAGGCAATTGATGTTTTGGAATAACCAACAAAATATCCTTAATTACCTTTCTTCTCGAACTTTCCAAGATTCTCCCGATCATTAAAAGTGTAACAAACACACCCAAAGATATGAAAGTAATTGATGTTGGGTTTGCGTTTGTTAACAACCTCATAAGGAGTCTTTTCGAAACGCTGATTGATGATGGACCGATTCTGAGTGTGACAAGCAGTGTCAACAGCTTCAGCCCACATATTGGATGATAATTTGGAATAAGCAAGCATTGTCCTTGCTGCTTCCACTAGCGTTCGATTTCTCCTTTCAACAACACCGTTTTGTTGTGGGGTACGAACTGCTGAGAATTGATGAGTAATGCCTTTGGATTTGCAGAATTCATCAAAAACAGCATTCTTGAACTCAGTACCATTATCCGAACGAATGTAACGAACTGGAAGTTGAAGATTTACTTGAGTAGTAGTGATAAAATCTATCAGAATCTGAGTTGTTTCATCTTTGGATGCGAGGAACTTGACCCAAGTATATCTTGAATAATTATCAACAATAACCAAGATGTATTTCTTCCCATTTCGGCTTTGTACTTTCATCGGTCCACAAAGATCCATGTGAAGCAAATGAAGAGGTGCTAACGAGTTTGGAGAGTTTCTTGGTTTATGAGAAGCTTTCTTGATCTTCCCAACAGCACAAGAAGGACAAACATGCTCACTTTCATACTTATAGTCAGACAAGCCTTCAATAAGATGCTTGTTGACCAAAGCATTGATAGTTTGAAAATTCAGATGAGAAAGCCTTCTATGCCATAACCAAGAATTCTTTGATGTAGCCTTTGAAATGAGACAAATATTATCGGTTGGTTGGTTATCATCGAGATTGACGGTAAAAAGGTTATCATCACGATCACCGCAAAGAATATCAACTCCATCTAGAGTTTGGACTTTACAAAGAGATTGCCAAAAAAGAACTTGAAGATTGTTGTCACAGAATTGTCCAACACTGAACAAGTTATGACTTAATCCTTCAACATAATGAACTTTCTTGATGACAATTCCATTTCGTTCAATGTCTCCATAACCTAAGATAGGAGCGAAATTGTTGTTTCCAAAGCGAACAGTTCCCATGAATCGTTCAACAAAATTCTTGAGCAAAGCTTTATTTCCAGTCATGTGTTTCGAACACCCGGAATCGAGTATCCAAACACAGATGGTTATTTCCTGCAATCAAAGAAATTTAACCGACTTTAGGTACCCACTTGAAGACGGGTCCTTGGTGGTTAGTTAAAACAGGCAGGGTATATAACTTACGATATGCAATCAAACATGCTTTTGAATCAACATAAGAATTAACAAGCACATCTTCGATAAGCATATTTGGATAAAAGGTACGAACATTCACACAAGAATTAAAAGTAACATGTCTACAAGCTTTAATATCAACCATATGAGTACGAGAATTAAAATTGTTTACAAGCTCACAAGGCCTTGCCTTGGCACAATCAACATTGTTTATCAAAGATGAATTGTTTGAATTAACAGAAACACCCTTCCTCCCATTACCGGTCTTTCTCCTCCTTCTCTTCTTCCTTTTCTCAACATCCTTTTGATTACTAGTGATCTTAGGTTCTAAAGTTTTAGCAACCCATTTTGCACCACTAGTTATGCTCTTTCCACCTATTGAATTGAAACTAACAAGATTAGAACGAGGGGTTTTAAACATTTTCATCCTTTTAGGATCTTTTGGAGGTGAGGAACTTCTTGCTTCTTTGGTTTATCATGAGAGAACCATCCATATCTATCCCTATATCTAGTTGTACCATTATATGCATCCTTATTTAGCAAAACCCAGCTAGACTTAGACACCTTAGGTAAAGAACTAGATTGAGAGCTAGATGGAGAAGCATTAGGATAGTCTTTCGGAAGTTTCACTTTGGTGTACTTTGTTCTAGGTGGGGTCTCAGCTTGTTCCTTTTTTGACATGTTTCATCGGGGTAAGAGTCTTTGGTTCTAACTTAACTGTCTTTGGTTCAGTCTTGACGAGTTTGGTCTTAACTCGTTCCTTTGAATAATATGAAGTTGGAGCTTTGGACAAAGGATTTTGAGATTCCTCTTTTGTTTCAACTTTGATTTTGGTAGATTCAATCTTTTTCTCAGTTTCTGAATCAAAAACATATTCTCCCTCCATGAATTTATCAAAATCATCTTTTGTGAAATCTTTTGAAAATTTTGAAAAATCACGATTCTTGTTGTCCAACTTCACATCATGGGTAGTCTCGGAAATTAGGTCAACTTGAACTGACACATCTTTGGTCTCACAAGAAAATTGAGTAGAAGTATCAACACCTATACTAGCACTAAGCTTAGGGTGAACAACTAACTCATCAACAGTATTGCATGTGAAGAACCAATAGAAGTACCATATCAAAACTAAACTATGTGCAATTTCTTAATCAGATAAATCAGATTGCACATAATTATCAGCTATTGAAGTAGCAGTATTTTGACAAGTACATTTAAGAGAATCAGTCAAGGTTTGGGTGGAGGAATTTGTAGATGAAACACAAGTAGTTTGGGTAGAATGGTCTACTAAAGCACTTAGGTCAGTTTGAGTAGAAACATTCACACAAACTTTCTTAGTATCAACAACAATAAATTTATCCTCTGAATTCAGATTTTGAGACTTTAGGTGATTAATGACTTTTTGTTGAGATACCACCTTTTGTTGTAAACATTCTATTTGTTTTTCCAAAAATGTGGATGGAACATACATTCTAGTTGGTTTAGGCGGAAGTCCGACAGATTCTTGGTTTTGAAAATTTATTGCAATTTCTTCTAATTCAAAAATTGAAGACTCTTTTGTTTCGTACGAAGAATTTAGAGCATCATAATTAACCAGAAATTTATTTTTTGTTATTTTCTCAACTTCATCAGTCTCAAATTCGTCATCCAATGGACGAATAAATTGTTGTACCATACCAAGTCGAAGAAATTTTTCATCATACAAAGGTTCAATTTCTTCTTTGGCTTTTTGCAATGGTGTGATATTCTCAAATCCCAGCCCGAGAAGAAGTTCTGATCTATCAATTTTTGACTTCTTGAAATAGGCAGTGAAGTCCAATAAAGGATTTTGTTCAACTTTA
Source organism: Erigeron canadensis (assembly GCF_010389155.1). NCBI lineage: Eukaryota > Viridiplantae > Streptophyta > Magnoliopsida > Asterales > Asteraceae > Erigeron > Erigeron canadensis. The sequence goes on along the minus strand of NC_057767.1, from coordinate 15,867,219 downwards.
TACAACTTTTCTTGATGGAAAAGTATATTCTTTTTAAATTCATCAACTTGTTTTTCAAGATTCTCAATCTCAACGCCTTTTAGAAAACATGTATGATTTAAGTCAGAAATCTTCCTTTCGAGTTCAACATTGTTTGGTTTAGCTTCTTGGAGCTTTTTATTGAGAATATCAACATCCATTTGTCTAGCTTTTGCCCGAAGCCATTCATTGGTCTTTTGAGTTTCAAGATCTTGATTGGCTTTTTCAAGATCATGAATGGTCTTTTCAAGATTGTGACATTTTTGTAATAACTTAGAATCCGGAGAGACATTCATCTCACACTCTTTAACCAACATTTTCTCTTTATATGTTTGATAATCTTGTTTGATAGCATCATGATCAAAAAGTAATTTTGAATGTTCTTCAAGAAGTTTCGAAAATTCACTTTTAGAAAATGAAATGCTATTTTTCAACTTTTTGTTTGTGTTGGTTAAAGATATGATTTGAGTTGTCAAGTTTGACAAAGCTAATCTACATGACTCTTTATCCTTAATTGATGAAAAAGTAGAGTCGAGATTTACCTCATCATCCGGGTATTCATCATCAGTGCTTTCAGCTTCCAAAACTTTGTCCTTGGCCAACCTCGCCATAAAGCAAACATTAGCAGAGAGATCTTCATCCTCATCATCAGAGAGCAATAGCCATTTGTCATCTTCAGCTAGCAATGCATGTCCTGCTTCAACTTGTTTGGCTAACAACATCTTCTGCTTGTAATACTCATAATTCCACTTTCGAGGTTGTTTGCAATCAACAGCAAAATGTCCAGGGACTCCACAATTGTAGCACTTTTTGTCTGATGCCTTACCCTTCTCAACAACTTGTTTCTCACTAGCTTCTTTCTTCTCATCATGCTTTGATCCACTTGCTTTATCTTGTTCATAATTCTTTGGATGATAGTGTTCCTTCTTGGGAAATGCACTTGTAGAAGAAGTGCGGAGATTGTTGTTTGTTGGTCTCGCTTTGTAAAATTTCCTCTTGAAATGCTTTGTTACCGCGACAAGAGCTTGATATAGTTCATCTGAAACACCATCTCTTGTAGCCATCAAATTTTCTCCCTCCTCATCAGACGAAGAAACAACCACCATTTGTCTCTTAAGAGCTTCAGAAACTTTCTTCTCAACAATCAATGCCAAAGGATCAGCAGATACAACTTCTGGCACTTTGCTTGATGAAGCTTTGTTTAGAACTTGGTTTTCATTGAGTTTGAAAGATTCATAAAGAGTATGAATGGTGAACTTGGTCAGATTTTGATGTTGCTTGATTTATGTTCCAAAATCTTCCCATTCTGGACCAAGAGCTTTGATGAATTTGATGTTCAACTCAATCTCTGTTTTCTTGACATTGTTCTTCCTCAGTTCATTTATGACATTGTAGAATCTGTAGTACACAGCCTCAAGAGATTCATTTGGCAATTTGGTGAAGTTGTCAAACTCAATCAAGACATTGGTCAATCTAATTGTTGAAGTCACATCAGCTCCTTCCATTTTCCTTCCCACCTCATCCCATATCTCCTTAGCTGTATCATAGGAATCAACTGAGCCATAGATCTCATCTGGTAGTGCTTTGTATAAGCATGATCTAGCTCTGTTATCTGCAGTTGTTTGATCTTTTTGTTCAGCATTCAAAAGATCATGAGTGAGAATTGCATCAGTAGTGGGATGGCGATGAACTGCAAGTCCATTAAGGATGAAATCTTTAAGCATATGACCATTTGTTTGACTTTCCACATAGTCCATAAATCTTTTCTTCCATAGTCCATATGAACCACGGTAGAGAACTGGAGGTCTTGTGTCTGAACCTAATGCCAATGCTTCACGAGAAGCCATTTGAACTTGATTTGATTTGAAAATTGGATTTGAATTAAGAGTTGAAGAAAAATTGGAAATCAAACTGAAATTTGGTGAAATTTGGCTAAGTATGAAATGAAATTGAGGTTTGTTTTTGGATTGAATTAAAGGAAATGAAATGAATTAAAGAGAATTGTTTTGGTTTTGAAAGATGAAAAATGAAACGGTCTTGAGAAACGATCTTGGCAAGATCGTTTTAGGGTTCTTGAATTTGAAGAAATTTTCTAAGTAATTTGGAATGATTTGGACAAAGTAACAGTATGTAATGTAATGAAAGAAATTGAGCAAAACCAATCTAGAAGATTAGTTACCCAAGAAATGTATGATTCCCAATCACAACAACCTCAAATGATCAACCAAAACACACCAAAGTACAAGAAAAAAAAGAACGGTCTTGAAAGGAAATGGGACGGTCTTGGTCAAGATCGTCCTAGCTTCAGTGTACTGGGATGATCTTGATGAAGACGGTCAGGGCGGTCTTGGTCACAAGATCGTCCTAGGTTCTGGCTTAAAATCTTCAAGTATCAAACACTTTCCAAGTGTTTGAATTGACCAAACCAATCCATAAGGATTAATTAGCCACAACAAACACTTCACCACACACAAACACTTGTCAGAACGATCTTGTGAGGATCGTCTTACAAGCCACAAAGCACTAGAAGGAAAGAAATGATGGTTTGAGGACTAAGACGATCTGTGCAAGATCGTCCTAGTGCAGAATCGTCCTAGGGTCTTCTTCTTCATCAACATATCAGTTTCAAACATAAACTCCATTAATGACTTCAAAAAGCTTCAATAACTTTTGATTTACTGAGATTAGAACTTGAAATCACTTGCAAACTGATTGTTTTCACCTTAGCAACACACCGACTAACAAAATTCAACACAAAACACAACAGATTCAAAACCCAAATTTTGAGCCAAAATCCAAAAATTCAAACTCGAGATTTAGATCGAATTGGAACTTGAAACATGACAGGATGATGTTTTTAACTACTAGGAATCTATTGGTGAACAAATATCTATGATTTTATGTGATTTGAGATGTGAAACTGTAATATAGCATAAATCGTTCGTGTTCGGGTGCGGAAGTAAGGTGAATAACAATGGTGGATGTGTGTGTGTTAGTGTGTGTATTGAGAGAGACGACTTGTGTGTGTGTGGAAAGCTTGGAAATATTATTATCAAAATGTGACTAAAGGTTACAAAAGGTCAAGGCTTGAGGGGTATTTATACTCTAAGTAAATACATAAGCTCCCCCTCAACCTTATATTACATATACAAAATAACAAAGATAAGGAAATACAACTAAGCACTATTTTGAATTTCTAACAGAAACAACCTATGAATTACAAGTGATCTAATTTTGCTAAATAAACTCCTTGATCGAAATACTTAGAGTTGTGAAGTATAACTGTTTAGATCGAGAGTATTTGAGCAAAAGCATCAAATTGCAAAAAGTGTGATTTGGACGAGGGAAGTGACTTGGTATTTATAGGAAAAAAAATAAATATAATATTCTTTTTGCCATACAAATATGGTTACATGCATTTAAGGAAACTACTTTAATTCCTTAAATGCATTGATAAAAGTACAAGAATAAAGTCACATGATAGTGACTTGTCTTCTAATTAACCAACCACCTTTACATGCGTGTAAGGCTTTTAACAAAGGACAAATGGATTGTCCGGGTAAAGGCATGTAAAGGCATAAAGTCAATTCCTCGTAATAAGTGTTCAGACTTGTAAGGTCTAGAACACTGACAAGGACTCCAGTCAGGAGATCTGGTAAGTCTTCCAGTGAGCTCCGCTATTTGTTAGACTTCTTTTTCAGACTTCAGTCTTTGACTTCAGTGAGAATGTTCTTCAGTGGAAAGATCTTGACTGGAGTAAAGTCCAGTGAACAAATCTGGTGGAATCCAGATTCCTGTACAAGTAAGTTGTTCACTGGTCTTCACATAATTTCTGGACAAATCTTCAGAGGGCTCCAGTAGTCACGTCTGGAACGAGTCCAGTAAATCTAGACCTAACACCTTCTTGTGGCGATTAAGTAACGTAAGATACTTAACTTTATTTGACGATCAAGTAGCATAAGCTTGTTAACTATGTATAGGCATAATGTGATGATATGGCGATTTATTGATAAAGATGATATGTTACGACTAAGTAGTTATAATTGCTTAGCTATATGTGATGACTAATTTGTGGAAATCCTTTAGTTGCATGTGTAGACATATATAGATGATTTAATTAAATTGATGTTGATTAAGTTGTTAATAAGAACATACTATGGTGAATAAGACGGTTAAGGTCATTGTTAGGTCCAGATTTACTGGACTCGCTCCAGACGTGACTATTGAAGCCCTCTGAAGATTTGTCCAGAAATTACGTGAAGACTAGTGAACCATTTACTTGTACAGGAATCTGGATTCCACCAGATTGGTTCACTGGACTTCACTCCAATCAAGATCTTTTCACTGAAAAACATTCTCACTGAAGTCGAAGACTAAAGTCTGAAGAAAGAAGCCTGAAAAATAGCGGAGCTTACTGGCAGACTTACCAGATCTCCTGACTGGAGTCCTTGAAAGTGTTCTAGACCTTACAAGTCTAAACACTGATTACGAGGAATTGACTTTATGCCTTTACATGCCTTTACCCGGACAATCTATTTGTCCTTTGTTAAAAGCCTTACACGCATGTAAAGGTCGTTGGTTAATTAGAAGACAAGTCACTATCAAGTAACTTTATTCTTGTACTTTAACCAATGCATTTATGGAATTAAAGTAGTTTCCTTAAATGCATGTAACCATATTGTACGGCAAAAAGAATATTATATTTATTCTTTTTGCCAATAAATACCAAGTCACTTCCCTCGTCCAAAAGACACATTTTTGCAACTTGGTGTCTTTGCTCAAATACTCTCGATCTAAACAGTTATACTTCACAACTTTAAGTATTTCGATCAAAAGAGTTTATTTAGCAAATTTTAGATCACTTGTAATTCATAAGGTTGTTTAGATACTTAGTTTGTAATATCTTAGTTCCGCAACAACCTTGTATTTTATTTAACATCAATAAATAAAATACACTTGAAAATTACATTGTGTCTCACCATTTACTTTACTTGCTTATCTTTATATTGCTTAAGTTACATATTACTTTATATATATTCTTGCATTTATATTTATTGTAATACTAGTCCAATCTAGTGCTTACTTGACTTGTCGCATTTATATATATTGTAATACTAGTCCAATCTAGTGCTTACTTGACTTGTTGTGTTCTACACTTGTGGGTTAAACCATCAAGTGAGGGACTTCACATTTGGTATCAGAGTGGAAGGCTAACATACTTGCTTAGATCCGTATTTCTTGATGACCACCCCGGAGAATACACAAGGAAACCCTTTTAATACAAGTCCTCCCCCCATTATTGAAACTGAACAGACTACTGACCATGTTAACAACAATCCCCAGTTCCCAAATTCCTGCTTTTCCACACGTGCATGTGCACTACTCAAACACTCGTGCTCCCAAATTCAGTGGGAATGGTGATGAATTTGGCACGTGGAAAGCTAGGATGTTTTTACATATTACTGGAATTGAGAGGAATATGATAAAAATTTTAAATAAAGGACCCTATATTCCTAGAAGCCCTCTCTATCCACTTCTTGACCCTCTTGGAGCAAGATCTGGAAGGGAAAAGAGAGAGGAACATTGGTATGAAGAGGATAAAAGACTTGTTAATATTGATACCGTTTTAAAAAATATGATCCTCGGGGCCATTCCTGAATCTCTTATTCCCACACTAGTTCTTTATCCTAGTGCTAAAAGCATGTGGGATGAACTAGTAAACCAGTATGAAGGTGGTGATGACACTATTGTTACCAGAAAAGTGTCTTTAAATAAGAAGTACGAGTCATTTTTTGCTTTGCCTAATGAATCATTAATTGGTACTTACACCAGATTTATGAGTATCATAAACCAGTTAAGAGGGCTGGGAGTAGAAAAAGACAAGGATATACTTCTTGAAAAATTTTGTAATATTCTTCCATTTAAATGGTCTCACATGATCGTGGTCTTGAGACAAGGTAAAACCTTGCATTCCCATACTCTGTCAACATTGTATGGAGCCTTCAATACACCGAAGAGAATCAAGCCCAGAGAATTAAGGCAAAAAAAGATGCTATTAATCATGCTTCCACTAGTTCCCCTGTGGTTAGTCATACTGAACCACCCTGTGCGGCATTAATGTTTTCTGAAAATGTATTTTCTATGAAGAAGATGATGTCTAAATTAATGGATTCTGGAGCCATGAATAATATCTCTCCAGATTGTGATGAAACTGATAGTGATGATCTGATGGCTATGATTACTAAAACGTTTAATCGTTTTAAAGCAAGAGCCAACAGACCCATTGGACAACATGCACCTAGTTCCTCTACTGACAAGACAAATCTGACATGCTTTAAGTGTGGCAGAAAAGGTCATTTCATGAAGAAGTGCAAGTCCAATCACTTTGTTTCTCAATCTGGTCCATCAACTTCTTATAACAAGCCTGATGATAGCTACAGATCCAAATACAAAAAGCTTAAGGCTCAAATTGCTCCCATGTCTGTAGAAAAAGATAATAATCAATGCATGGTTGCTGAAGAAGAATGGGTTCCCTCTGATGACTCATCAATTGATGATGAAGAGGAAAGAGATTGTTGTTATATGGCTCTGGCTGATCAAGAGCATCTGGTGAAGGAAAATGTCACCTCTGGAAGATAGGTGGACATTGTTATCAAAAAGGTAATTGATTATGACAAGGAAACTGATCCTGAATTAAAATTGGACATTGCTAAAGCTCTAACTCTGATTTAATTTTTGTGGAAACTGTTCGATCAAAAACGACAAATATTTTTGTAACAGATTTTTCTGAAATGGCAAATTTACAAACAAAGTTAAAAGAACTTCAAGACATTGAATTGGCTTTTAAAGAACAAGTCTTGGTCATTGAACAACTAGTTCAAGAAAAGGAAGAGCTTGAAAATGTTTTAACAAAAGAAAAAAATGTCATTAAGTCATGGCTTGAGACTAGAAAACCGTATGATGCTGCAAGAAACCAGTATCCCTCCCAAAAACGAGCATATCTGGGGGTTGATGTGCTGCTGCAACATTAATACCTGTTGTTGACCGACTACCAGAAGTGTTAAAACAAAGCACTATTTATGATGAACCAACAACACCCAAAACTTGTATTATTCCTCCTATTCAATCGTCTGAGGTCAAGACTGGAGCACACCAGATGAATGCTCCAGTCAAAAAGGTCAAGTAGAATAAACCTTTGCCTCAATCATCTTTTAAGGAACCCTAGGTTCAGAAGAAGAAGAATGTTGTTCCACCTAAGCCAAAAGTCCAGTCATCTGGAAAGGCTCAGGTGTCATCTGAAGAAAACATTTTGTTAAGATTGGAAAGCCAGTTTCAACTACTGACTTGTCAAGTTCAAAGTTGCAATGCAAGATTAAACAATTTTGAGGGTACTTCATTTGGCCCAAAACAAAATGCAAAACCTTTTTCCAAGAAAGTTAAAATTGTTACTCCTGTCGAGAAAAAGAAAAAGGTTTCAAAACTATCAACCCCAGTGGTCTTTTCAACTAAGACTACTGTCGAAGAAAGTGAACTCAACCAGATACCCCAGGGATCCATTTGGCAGGATCCAAGTCGATGGGTTCCCAAAACTAACTAATCAATCTGGTGGATGTGAAGGGCGATCGAAAGAAATATATTTAGTATCTTGACAGCGCTGCTGGCAGGATAATGACCGGATGTAAGACCCTACTAGAGGAGTCCGTGGCTTCAGACGGACCCTCTATTACTTTTGGAAATGATGGTTCTGGAAAAACTGAGGGATATGGTGTCCTGAATAATGGTCAAGTCAAATTCAGACGGGTGGCTTATGTTAATGGTTTGAAATATAACCTAATAAGTGTGAGCCAACTGTGTGATGATGGTTACCAGGTGTTGTTTAACATCTCCCAGGGCATTGTATTTAATAAGGATTAGAAGGTAATATTGATTGCTCTCAGAAAAGGGAATGTGTATGTAATGGATATGAAAAGCTCTCCTTCAGAGCGGTGTTTCTATACCAAGGTTGATGAAGACACAAACTGGTTATGGCATAAAAGGTTATCCCATTTAAATTTAAAAAATATTAATAAGTTGTCCAGAAAACAACTTGCAGATGGGATACCTTCAGTTTCTTTAATAAAGGAAACGCACCAGTTTCAAGACAAAGCAGAATTTTAGCATATCTGAACCTCTTCATATGCTTCATATGGACATTTTTGTTCCAGTGAATGTTCAGACTCGTGCTGGTAAGAAATATACCCTGGTAGTTGTTGATGAATACTCCAGATATTGTTGGGTAATATTTCTCAAAACAAAGAATGAAACTACTACTGAAGTCATCGCTCTTATCAAGCAAATTGAACTCAAATATAAGCGAAAAGTGTGTCAGTTAAGAAGTGATAATGGAACAGAATTTTAGAATACAACTATGGAGAAATTCTGTACTGACACTGGCATCTCTCAGAACTTTTCATCAGCACGCACTTCAGAGCAGAATGGAGTTGTAGAAAGAAAGAACAGAACGCTGATAGAAGCTGCCAGAAGTATGCTTGCTGAATCTGGTCTTCCTAAAATGTACTGGGCCGAAGCAATTGCAACTGCTTGTCACACCCAGAATCGTTCAGTGTACGTGAAGCGACATAAAAAGACATCCTATGAAATATTAAGAAATAGAAAACCAAATATTAACAAATTTTCTGGAAAATGTTTCTGGTACCTTGTAGATGTGTCCCTCTCATTAATACTGGATAAGTTGATGTGCATGTTTGAAGTGACTTCAGTCGCTTTGTAAACGTGTCCCTCTCATTTTTCTATATTAGTTGATGTGCGTGTTTGAGGATTACCAGAATGGTCTAATCTGGGTACGTACTGGAGTGTCCCTCTAGTGTACCATCAGTGCATATTCTACTGGCCTAATCCACTAGTGATGCTGGAGTGTCCAGTCAACCTCCATATGCATTGAAATGAGTCATGGTGTGTTAAGTCATAATATTTTAATACTTGATGCTAGTGCGTGCCATACATACAAACTTTTTATCTGGACAGTTACTGTTCATCTTACATGGCATGACTTTTTCAAACTTAAAATGATGGTTTTGTTACCTTGGGAAGACAAAAAGTGCAAGTTGGTAATTTTGTGGGCTGTCAACCGTCATACATTTATGTGTGATGGGAAACATTAAATGCGGATGTCAAAATCGATCAAAACTGTTTTGAACTATTTCAAACTTACCGTTTTGAATTCCATTTTCTCTTTCCTCTATAAATACCCATATTTACTTTCACCTTTCAGTTTTATATCGAAAATCATTTACTCCTAAATCTTCAAATTCCTTCATTTATTTCTTTCTTCATTCAATTCCAATCATCACTATCTTTCCTCATAAATTGTCCTTATAAACCCTAATTCTTTCAATTTCATCTTCTTTAAATGGCTCCTAAACCTTCACCGAAAAACCTTTTGGCTGCCAACTATGCTCCGGTAGCCTCCATAAAAAAGGCCAAACATATTAATCTCACTGCCGAGGCCATCAGAATTAACATGAATAAGTGGATGGCCAAACTCACAACTAATCATTTAGCAACATCCATTATTGGAAGGTTAAATACCTTCTTCTTGAGCAGTCCTCTTTATGGTGCCCTAACCTTGAATCCGGGCAAGATGTACCATGACTATCTGTGTGAGTTCTGGTACACTGTCGTGTATGTGGAAAAAGATGAATCCATCCACTACACTTAAACAAGGCACCAAGAACTTCACCATTACTGTTGATTCTCTCAGAGATGCCCTGAGAATGAATTATTTTGATGAGAATGAGATGGCTGTTGAACTCCCCTCTGGCATCAATACAAGGGAAGTGAGCAAATTGATGGGCCACACTGAAATCGTTGATGAAAATGGCCAGTTGCTCAGGAAGGGTACTGTTTATATGAGCAGGCTAACTGATTCATGGAGATACTTTTTCACACACCTTGTTGAATGTTTGGGTGGCAGTTCTGGAGGCTTAGACCAGATTAATCAAATGCAGCTCCAGATTGCCTATTGTTTATGGCATGGGTATAGGGTGGATTTTGTCCAGATATTCTTTAATGATCTGGTGGATAGATTGAAGGTAAAGAGCAGGAAAGCCTTCATTCCTTTTATTCGATTTTTGTCTATTATTTTCAAAAGGTCTTTAAAAAATGAGTATACTGTAAATACAAGTCATTTTTCGTTGTGTGAATATCTAAGGGATCTCAACCAGTTAATCTCATCTCCTACTGAGGTTGACATCCCATCTGTGATGCTTTACCAGTTTAGAATACAAGAAGAAAAAACCAATGCATTATCACCAGATGACTTGGAAGAGGCTGCAGGCGAGCCTCAAAATAATGAGGAACCCATTGAAGTTCTCACTGCTGAAAGAGTGTTGCCCATTTCTCAGGTAGCCCCTAACCTCACCAGACCAAGAAACAAAACTCGACGTCTTAGGAGAGATGGAGTTCTGGTCTCATCTCATCCAAAATCCTCCTAACAGGATTCTGGAGATGTCAATCAGGAAACCCACAAGCAACCACTTCCACAATTCTTGTAGAAGGAAATGGTAAAGAAGAAAGAAGGTCAGCCTCACCTCTAGTAATACCAGTCTCAACTTCTACAAGTGGGGACATCATGAATGCAGATGGGTCATTGATTGTGGAGGGAGTACATGTAAATGTTGAGGGGGAACAAACTGAGCAGGTTGATAGAGAGAATCTGGTGTAGGGTGCTCAGATTGATTTGAATAGGTTGGAGGAGAATGTACAAGTGGAGGACCAGGCAGGTGGTACCGGCCCAGATTGGGATATAGCAGAATCTCCACTGTATGAAGGTAATGATTTTGATCTCCAAATGAGTTTTCTGTGAGAAGAGGAAGTTGATCGCACTATTAATTCTGTCTCCCAGTCAATTCTTATAGAAATGTCACTTCCACCACCAGAAAATACACCAACACCACCCCCAGGACAAACAACAACAACACCAACCACAACAACTTCTGAATCACCATGTGCACCAGAAAATCAACCCCTTCAAACCTCTGAACCCCAAGGTCTGACAACAACTCAAACACTCGAAAATATTACAAGGCTGTTGCCAGTATCCTCTCTTACCAGAATAAATCCTTCAGGTGGTCTCTCCACTTTTTCTTCAACCGAGGTCCAAGGCCTTTGTGATAAGGTGGTGGACCTAGAGAGATCCCTCCAGACATCTTCTCAGGTTGTTTCTGACTTTAAATCCTTAGTTTCCAACTCTATGAAGTCAGAATTGGGTGTTTTTGTTGGGAATGAGAAGATGGTCTTCGAGAAACTGGATGAACTTGTAGTGGCAACAAATAAAAATTATGAATTTATACAAGTTGCAGTCCAGGGATTAAAGGAGGATACCGTGACATCAGTCCAGACTGCCCTCAAAGGCGAAATTGTTCAACCTTTGGCGAGTCTGACTGGTGAGGTTCAGAATTTGACCACCAGAATAAGCAGTCTGGAAAGCAGGCCAACCCTTAACAAGAATTCGGTTATCAGCACCCTCAGTGATGAGGTTGTCAGAAAATTTAGGGGGGATATGCTGAAGGAAATAACAGAAGAAGTTTCTGAAACTATCATCAGAAATCTTCGTAATGGGTTGTTGCCAGAAGTAACCAAGATGATTGACAACCAGTTGCCTTGCCACTTTCCTCAGGATCTAAAAATAATCAAAAAGGAAGTGATGCAATTGAGGAAAACTGTGAATCTTATGTCTCCAGTTTCTGGCAGAACCTTTGATTCTGCTGAAAGGCATAAACTGGATCTGGTGTGGAATCATCTTCAGTCTGGAGATGCTTCCAAGGGGGAAATAAAGAAAAATTTGTTGGTGAACTTCAAACAAAAGTTGAAGTGTGGAAGAAGATTGTTGGAACAAATGTGCCTGGTACTGATGCCAGTGCACAACAAGCTCAAAATGTCACTGGTACTGAAGCCAGTGTTCAAGTTGATAAAGAGGTTACTGGTACTGATGCCAGTGAACCAGTTTTCGAGGCCTTTCCAGATATTCAAACAGAAATCAAAATGGTGAAAAGTAAGAAGCATTTGGTATCTGGAGGGGAGCTTGAAAAACATACTAATGAAGAGAATTCTGGTGTGAAGAACGTTGAGGAGTTTCCATTTGTTAGTGATGAAACGTCCAAGGGACTGGAGCAGCAATGCATAGCCATTGAAATCTTCAAGAAGAATCTAAAGAATGACTTCGCTGCTCACAAGTTAGATTTGGCAAAAATGGGGACTCTAGATTCCTATCATGCTGGAAAGTTGTGTGTACCAGTTGAGGTTTACAAGAAGATGAAGGATGACCCCATAATTCGTCAATGCATTGCAGCTCTGGATGATGTTTATGTAAGATCAATATACTCCCAGGATGAATAGATGTACGATTCAGAAATATATGGGGAGAGTATATTGGATCTGATTGCTAAGAGAAGGGAAGCACTGGAGAAGCTTCACACACAAGTAAAAAAGAATGTTGCAGTCCTTGAAAATAAATATAGAAAGAAGTTCAAGGGTCTGCCAAAGCCTCTAGTGCAAAGAACCAAAGCTGACAGAGATGCAGATCTTAGCACGTTCATTCCTTTGAACATGAAAGAATTAACAAGGGAAAAATTCAACAAGAGGTTGTTCAGAAAAAGGTGTCCAAGGAAGTTGATGACATGGTTAGGAAGGCTCAGACAAAAGAAAAGTACGTGCATTTGTCAAGATTCAGAGCTAATGTCCGACCAATACTGGGAGCTGAGATCCATCTGGCAGAGAATCATGATAACTTCTCAAAGTTCCATGTCAAACTCTTCAGAGAAGGGAACTTTACTGATGAAAGAAAAGATACGTCAGTCAGGGCATTTGGTTGGTCAGAACTTAGAGAGATTGGCCTTTCCTACAGACGTAAAGATGTTTCCCAAGATGTAAAATACTTTATGAAGAGGATTGGCAAGGAATGGATGAGGAAGGAACTAATGGAGATGGAGATGGAGTTGGGTCTAAGGACTGCACTAAGTACACCACCATCTCTAGGTTCAAAGAGGAAGGCCACAGAAGAGCCATTTGGGCATGCTGAAAAGAGAAGGGTCTGAATCTTTGTTTTGTACTTGTATTATGTTTATTTTGATGTAAATTTGTAACTTTCAACCAGTTGATGTCTGTATATATAAGTTGCAAGCTTTATTTTTCACATGTACTTGAACAGATTAAGTCTAGTAAATTAAAATGTATAATCTGGGAACACTGATGATTTATAAAGTGGTTCTCCAGTAACTAAAATTTAGACTTAGTCAAAATCTCAAGGATTTTTCAAGCACAACCTTGTATAAATAAAAGCTTGAAAATCCTTGCATAATTTCTAAACAAATAGGGGGAATTTGTTAGGTCCAGATTTACTGGACTCGCTCCAGACGTGACTACTGGAGCCCTCTGAAGATTTGTGCAGAAATTATGTGAAGACTAGTGAACCATTTACTTGTACAGGAATCTGGATTCCACCAGATTGGTTCACTGGACTTCACTCCAGTCAAGATCTTTTCACTGAAGAACATTCTCACTAAAGTCGAAGACTGAAGTCTGAAGAAAGAAGTCTGACAAATAGCGGAGCTCACTGGCAGACTTACCAGATCTCCTGACTAGAGTCCTTGACAGTGTTCTAGACCTTACAAGTTTGAACACTAATTACGAGGAATTGACTTTATGCCTTTACATGTCTTTACCTGGACAATCCATTTGTCCTTTGTTAAAAGCCTTACACGCATGTAAAGGTGGTTGGTTAATTAGAAGACAAGTCACTATCAAGTAACTTTATTCTTGTACTTTAACCAATGCATTTAAAGAATTAAAGTAGTTTCCTTAAATGCATGTAACCATATTTGTACGGCAAAAAAAATATTATATTTATTCTTTTTGCCTATAAATACCAAGTCACTTCCCTCGTACAAAAGACACACTTTTGCAATTTGGTGCGTTTGCTCAAAATACTCTCGATCTAAACAGTTATACTTCACAACTTTAAGTATTTCGATCAAAAGAGTTTATTTAGCAAATTTTAGATCACTTGTAATTCATAAGGTTGTTTAGATACTTAGTTTGTAATATCTTAGTTCCGCAACAACCTTGTACTTTATTTAACATCAATAAATAAAATATACTTAAAAATTACATTGTGTCTCATCATTTACTTTACTTGCTTATCTTTATATTGCTTAAGTTACATATTACTTTATATATATTCTTGCATTTATATTTATTGTAATACTAGTCTAATCTAGTGCTTACTTGACTTGTCACATTTATATATATTGTAATACTAGTCCAATCTAGTGCTTACTTGACTTGTTATAGTCTACACTTGTGGGTTAAACCATCAAGTGAGGGACTTCACAGTCATTCAACATTAGAGGCACAAAATAAGTCATGATATCTTTATGACGATGCTTAAGACTACTTGATGATTGAGATTGATATGTACGTTGTAGGTCTTGATTTCTTTTATGGAGATTATGGTGTGTATGCACATGATGCTATGTTTTACGTATATATGAGATGTATTGATTAAATGTACTAATTGGTAGAATCTTTTGTCAAACCAACATGTTATCTTACTTGCCTAATTTATTAGCTAACACTTGTTTTGTAGAAATGCATTTTGTTTCTCAGGTTAGCATGTAAAGCATATTGAGATGCATGTGAAAATGGGTAGCTTAGAAAGATACTTGAACAAATGAGAGGAAATTAGTTAATCATTAGATGGCTTTATTTATATAGACGACATATTTATGTTTGAATTATTGTTGAACATATTGATGGATTTCCTTGTATTATTGTTGTGATATGAGTTAGTAACACCGAGTTTTAGTAAATGACAATTCCGGTAGGAATTGCAAGGATTTTATTTAACGCTTCTGCAATTTTTAATGCCGTTAGGCAAAAATTTTGGAAATCTGTATATTTAAAAGTCGGGTGATACATTATCAAACGCCGCAACTGTACACATGAAGGCAGTGGACCCACGAAAGTAGTGGGCCTGGCTCAGTGTCACCACTTGCACACCAAAAGAGACGCCCTGCAGATGTGTTATGTGGCCATAACTAATATGATACCAAAACTAAAGGGATGACATGCCTAAACCATACCACATGGTACAACCAAAGTGGAAATAAGCCAAAAAAAAGAAATTTAGTAAGTAAACACTCAAACACAAGCGCAATTCTTTTTCTATTAGTGTGGTGCCTATAATTTGCTCCCCTTTTACTATTGTTGAGAGGGGTGGGATGCCAAGTCACCGATTGTCGCCATCGATGTTTCAGACTGGACAATCTTACCCTTAACATTTATGTCAATATCCCCTGTATTTTTCATATCTCAATCTACCCGAACATAAATCATTTAAGTTTAATGAAAAATTTTATTATATGAATTTTCATATTCAAGAATTATCAAAGATTTATTAATAAAAAGTTAATTCATAGTTAAATAAGATAATTTAAGTAAAATATAGATTAATATTTATGTTATAAGAGTTAATTAGACTCAATGGAGTAAGGCTCCTTTTGCCCCGACTCCCCCTGCTTTCGCCTCATTTTCACCTAGAACACCGTGACGGGGGCGACAAAGCTCAAAAGCTTGTACACCACGACGGAGGATAGACGTTAATGGCTTTAATAAATAAAAATGAATTTTACTACTTTTTTTTAACCTTTTCGTCTATATATACACTTTCATATGCAATTTCACACATAACACTCTCATATTTCTCCTTCTCTTAATATTAAAAGTTATCTAATCTTTTTGACAAATATGCATCCTCGGGGTTATCCACGACCAAACACCTATCCAAATGATCCCGCATTTATTTTGTATGTGAGCCAAATGGGTGATAGGTCATAAAGGGGGATAGGTCATAAGGGGTGATCGGTGATGGGGTGATCTACCTAAAACGGGCTTCACCGTTAGCTATCATAGCTCCACCAGATATTGCGAGGCTTCATCTATAGCTTACGAGCTATGCCCTTTGAAAAAAAAATATTTTTAAAATTTATATATGAAATTTGTTAATTAAAGAAAGACTGAAAAAAGTGAAAAAAAAGAAAAAAAGTTAAAAAAAAAAAACAAGCTAAAAAAAAAAATCAAAAATGAACCTTTTTTCCCTTCTTTCCTTAAGATACCTTCTCATTTGATGTCTATCCTGTATATATATATATAATTCGTTTTTATACATATATGTTTATAGTTTTTTTTTTATATATATAATTGGGTTTTACTTTGTTTACAAATTGTATATAATTCAATCTTTCTTTCCTTTTTGTATCAAATTACCAATGAAACATAATGGATTAGCAGTCGAACATCTCGAACTTTTAATTAATGGTTGAATTGAGTCGTTAGGTCAACATTTTGTGTCCGTTAAGTCTTTAGAAGATTAATGCTATTATGTGATTAATGTCCTAGATGTGTAAGGTTATAATGCTTTAATGATGTATATGTTAATATAGTTAAGATGCTAAAGATGTTTAAGATATGTTAAGTGTGTTGATAAGTATTCCCGTTAACTCGTTTTAGCCTTAGATGTAATGTTTTAAATTGTAAGGGATTAAGGTGGAATTTAGGAAAGCTTAAGTTCAGGCCTTGATGGTAATTACGCTAAACTAAATACCATTATTCTACTCCTAGCCTCTCAAAACCGCCCCCCTTTTGCTCCCATATTGATCTCATTGCAAAAATTTTCTGAAAAGTGTTGATTCCAGTGTGTTTGATCAAATTTTTACATCCTCTTTGTAATCTCCAGGTAGAGTTATAATATAATTCATTTTTTTGTTGTTTCAATCCTTTAACTCATTTCACATTTGGTCTAGGTCATACGATGACAGTTTGTTATTGAAATCCTTCGTTTTCATTGATTCAGTGACCTAAAATGTTTATTGTTGTGTTTGTAAATCAATTGAGCGATGATTGATGACTTCATTGCATCAATGGACTCTTAAATTTTGTAATTTGATGTTCAAAGGTCATGGTGGTTTGGGATCATTTGGTATTCGTTTGGATGGGTTTTGAAGTGAAACGAAGTCACAAAGTTAGGTCAGATCTCGATATCCAGCGCACAGATAATCTGTGCGGCACATATGTGTGTTTGGGTTATGATATGAGGCGCACAGAATGCTTGTGTGGCGCATATCTCAGTTGGGTTGTGTTCTAACTTCATGTGGGTTGTGATATCTGGTGCATAGGACCCTTTTGCGACATATATTCATGACTGTTGGTCGTTTAAGTGTGTTTTCATGCTTGTGTATGCTTAGAGAGGTTCTTTAAGGTCACGTTTATGCTAGATATTGATGACATGTTTCTATAAGTAGTCGGGAATACTTGCAAAGCTCGGTAACTTACGTTATCATTTCTTTGTATAAGTAGGTAAGATACACAACTTTCACACGCTGTGGGTTCAACAAATATAGTTTTCATACAATAACTTCCCCAAATGATCTCTTGTTTAATCATGGGTATTCGGGATTAAACGTGAGGTGATATGGACTATGTGGATGTAAATCAAACCCTGAAATGTTACCCTGATGATATGTATTGAAATAAGATGCTATGATATGACATAAAATGATTTGAGATGTTTTGAATTGCGGTTATGTGTTGATGTTATAGGAAATGTGCATGAATGCATGGCTTGTTCATCTAGTTCACTAGAGTTATTAAGTTTTCATGACACGTGCACGTTTAAGGGCCTAAACATTAAAGTGAAAATATATGATGAATATTTAGGTAATGTGAACAACTAAACTATATGATATGTATGATTGAGCTCGAAATCTAGATGAAAATGTTAAGCTTAACCTTGACCTCTTACACACAATCTTACACCTATATGACATGCACGACTTATGTCACAACTACAAATATGTTTAGATGTTATATGTGAGATGTAAAAGATGACTAGACACATTTAAGATGATCCATCCTATATGAAAGATGTATGATGCACAACATAATATGATAGATGTGACGAATTGTGATGATATATGCCTTAAAGATGAAATGTGACTTTTCTTAATGTTTAATTGAATAAATGCTTTATCAAATTATGTGCATGTTATCTTACTTAGCTTTAATTAGCTAACACTTGCTCTTTTAAAATGTGTTGTGCCTTCGGGTCTAACAAGTTTGAGTAGGTAGATTTGAGGAGATACAAGGCTCAGGTAGATGATCTTAAAAGCTTGCCCTAGTCTTCTATCATCGCCTCATTTAGTAGACATTCTTTATTATGTTTAGAAGTTATGACCTTTTCACAATGTAGACTTGGTTGGCATTTATGTTTACTATTGTAATGATACGGATACGGTAACACTTTTCAATAAAAGAACCAACCGTTACCATTTGATTGGTCATTAAATGTTTGCTTCCGCTATATTTTGACGATGTTGGGCGAAAGGTTTGGAAATACTTATTTATAAACGACAGGTGTTATAGGCGGCGAATTATGAAGAACTTTCATCGAATCCTTAATAAGCAGCCATACCGGGAACAAGACGTGGTGAGTTCGAAATGGCGGCAAATGCGGCCTTCTATTCAAGCATCCAACCAAGTATTCCACCGTCTTAGCCAAGCAAATCAACATCAAAGTGGTGCAAGCGACAACTTCCCGTTTGAGTTTTTATTGGAGTAGTCGTATTTTAGGAGAAACTCAAAGTTCAGGGAGTTGATTGAGAACAATGTGAAGAAGTCTAGTGGTGAGCTGACTGCAAAAAAGGTCAAAAACTAGTTCGTCAGTATATTCCCATAGCACCAGGTTGGATGCGAGATTAAACATTGATCTCAACGAAACAGAAGAAAAGTGGGAAGCGGAACAGTATATCCATCCAATCGGCAAAGAAGTGGCTAATAAAGCCGTGTATTCGGATAAATTTGTGAGGTTGGGGGAGCGGATGGACGAGTTGATGAACAATTAGCGACGTGTAGAATTAGGTAAAGAGAGACTGCAATTGAAAAAAAGAATAGGAAAAACAAGAAAAAGAAAAAGCAGCAACGGGAAAAAGATAAAGAAATGCAGGATTATTTACATATTTTGCAAATCGACTACAGTAGATTTAGGAGATTGAGAGTCAGTTGGCCAAATAACTCAAACAACTAATCATGGCATATACAATTATTAGAATCATGGCATATACAATTATTAATTGGGTTATTTAGTTTAAGTTTATTTAGTTGTTTAAGTTTTTTTTTATTAGTATTATTATTTATATAATTTGTTATAAAAGAACATAAAAAAAGAAAAAAAGAAATGGGCCTCAAGAAGACTTGTCTCACTTCGCCAAAAAGGAAAGCCAACTCTTTGGAGAACACACTATCACATGACAGAAAACGACCCATGTGGGGGTATCTCACTCCTAATAGTCTTAGTAGATTAGAATGACATTCTTTACCTTGAGAATGGAGACACCAAACAATTCTACTAATTCATTAGTAGGTTTGTGACCTTTGAATGGACCATCCATGTAACCCCAATGCCTGAACTTATACGCAATTATTGGTGGACCAGAGTAAACTTCAAGAACCTCCAAAACAAAACCGCGAGGAAATGTAGTTGTGAAGATTTTATGAGCTGTATCCACACTTTCTTCTTCTGGATTGTACAATCGTAGTTCCTCCGGAAATGATGTTTGAAGAAACATATTGTATCCTCCACCCATTTTAGCAACATCATGTTGTGTTAAAGGTTTCCTACCTAAACACAAGAGGTTCATAATAAGATATGAGTATTAATTTTCATGAAAGTATATGTAAACCGATTAATTAGAATTAAGAAAAGTCCATGTTTTAGTTTACCATTAACAGAAAGTGTCAGCTTAGTTACATCAACACTTTTAAAATCTTCGGGTTTCATTTTGTGAAACATCTCCATTTCCCATGTTTTCACAAGATTCTGAACTTGCTCTTCCAATGAACCTATTGGCCATATCTTACCATCCAAAGTAGAATACACCATATGAATTACACACCTCCAGATACATAATGATATTACTCTAACATATGAATCACAAACGTTAAGAAATATTATAGTTATGAACTTCTATATATCTTATACCGTATATTTAATTCTTCCTTCAATTCAAATTTGAAAAATATATATCAAGAAATTAAAAGTTATGATCCATATACATCATCACTTTTTAGCAGCGTACTATTTATAAACATATTTTAAGGTATTGTATCATGTAATAATGTAAAATATATTTGGTGATGTAACATTAAAAAAGTAGTATAATAATCACTAGCCAATTACTAAACGTAAATTTAATTATAAAGATATTATACTTCATTCTAATCATATACTTCATTCTAATCAATAATATGTGATCATCACGTTTTTCTCTTTAATAGTCAATTTAACAAAAGTTCATTAAGTTGTTTTTATCAAAAATGTGTAATAGAAACAAATACCTAGCTCCTTAGTTTGGATATATGCAATTCTTGGAGTTTGGATGCTACAAACCATTATTGCGTAATTTTGTTTTCCATTTTGATAAAGACGGTACTCATAATAGTTGGTCCACCAAGACTCCTCTTTTTGTTATGTTCATATATTCTGACCAATATCAAACAAAGCCTTATCTTATCTTTAAAATTTGTGAAGTTGATGTTATATAATTTATGAGCGAGCCTTGAAGTAAGCTCAAAGATTATGTGTTGGATAATGAATCACAAAGAAAAACATTACATTATTTCTAGCTACATGCAAAATCTAATGAGTTAAATACTTGAGATATTCAGTTTTGTACTTAGAGATATTCATATTTTTGTTGGTGATTTAACTCTAACAAAAAGAAAGAAAGATATGTTTAATGATGAAGGAAAGTATTACCTTCGTTCTCCCTTCTTCAAAGAGTTTGTTGGCTGCATCGAAGTTAGGAGGGGTACCATACTTCCATGTAGTGTTCTTCTCACTATCTGCACCCATGAAACTTCTATATTTGTCTAAATCTGAACCTTTGTATTGTTCCATTGTTATATAGGTTTAGCTGTTCACATTACACAGGTTCCTACCTTATATACTATGACGTGAATGAGTTTGTGAGTAAGCCACGTTTATTGGTCCAAGCAAACACGAAGTTTCCAAACAAAGATTTATCTAAATATTAGCTCGATGACATTTGGATCACATAATCTTTATTATCCGTTAGAATATATGAATATAAACACATAACAAATCACGAGTACGTAGCGGAAAGAAACGTATATGCAATCATATTAATTAACAAAGTAATGAATAGAATATGTGGATCTTTGCGCAAAGCTTCCAATAATTTTAATAATTATTATTATTATCATTATAGGGTCTAAACTAAAACCCTTCTACGATCGAACACTCAACACCCCTATATCGTATGCTAGTACCCGATCACGAACTCACAAACCCGTTGTGCAATGCCCCTAAAGTCGAAACCCTTAAGAAACCGAAAACCCTTGAGGGTTTTGGTTTCGGTCGAACGAAACAAAAGGGAGAGAGAGAGAAAATTGTTTACGGTTTTCAAAACCAATTGTCTTGAATAAATGTGAAAACCCTTAACCCTTTGTCTCTATTTAAAGGGATTAATTAGAAGGTTTTCTAACTTGGTGGACAAGTTAGAGTGGGATTAGGAAACCCCTCAAGGATTTGGAACACAACCCCCCCCCCCCCCCCTCTTCCCTTCTTTGTACATATAGGAAACTTCTAGTTTACAATTTAATCCATCATCTTTAATTAATTAAACATTATTAAACCTTTAACATAAATTAATTAATTATTTAAATGATCGTTTAATTAATATATATTACTTCAATATACTAATTAAATATATAAAGTTAACGTGTCATTTTATGTAACCCCGTAGTCTTAAATAATTACCAGACATGCCTTTATTATAACGTGATCATATTCTAATATTATCATCATAATCATTCATCGTGTTTCATGATTATATTAGATTTAATAATTACACAAATTTCATACATATGTTATACTTAACATCATAGTTCACGAGTAAAACAAACTGAAAATGAGGTGAATTGGTGGATAACTTCACTTTGCTACAGACACGTCCGAGTCAATACGAGTCACGTTCCGGATCAATGCGAGTCACATTTTGAGTCGTAGTTAAAAAAATTAATTTTTTTATAAACTATTTTTTAAATTTTAAACATATTTTTTTTATATTATTTTAAACTTTACTTTATTTGAATAACAATAATGTTGAATCAAATTTGTATATGCCAAAATTGAATGATTTTTTATTGATTGGATCGAAGAAAATCCTAAGTCTCTGGAGCTCAGATTGGTGCAAGTCGGCAACATACTCAAACGAAGTCTCCAGCAAAAATATTACTTTTGATGCATGGAACTCCGAAGTTCGATGTCTTAGATGATAAAGCAAATGGAAGTTTAGAGGCTACCTAATGGTATCGACTCATCTCTCAAAGACTAGTCTCTGTCAGTGCCACATCATCAAAAAACACTCCAAGGACTAATCCCCTCAAAATACACCCAATGTACTCATCTCTCAAGGACTAGTCTTGGACCCACTAATTATTTAATTGTACCCTTTTATCCAAACGTTATACTTTTAACCCTTCAACATTATCACAAACTAAAACATACACAAATCGTCATTAAAAAAATATAAAAAAACTACACAATTTATTTTAAAAAAAGCACAAGAAAAAAAC
This sequence comes from Erigeron canadensis, assembly GCF_010389155.1. Taxonomy (NCBI): domain Eukaryota; kingdom Viridiplantae; phylum Streptophyta; class Magnoliopsida; order Asterales; family Asteraceae; genus Erigeron; species Erigeron canadensis. Next base: position 15,844,491 of record NC_057767.1, on the reverse strand, counting down.
ATTACAATATTTGAAATAAAGAAAACAAACATTAAAACAAAAACATTACAATAGTTTATTTAAAAAAGGACACATTAAGCCGGGAGGCACCATATATACTCCGTAAGATCATGACGAAGAGCATGATACACAGTGCGATCTCGAAGCTCCTTGCCGGTTCGTTGGTGAAGTGTCATCCTTTCCTCGAACGTACACTCCGGTAAGACAATTAGATCACTGTCGTCTCCATCCTCGAGTGAGCTTATGGCGTACCCCGCGAATTCAACCTTTATGTTATGCAATATATGTAACACCTCGGTATATTTAAGGTAAATGAAATTAACCCTTTTTATAGTTTTGACATTTAATTAATATCATAGTATTTTGTTTTGAGATAAGGGGTTAATTTAGTTGGAACTTTAGTGGTTAATGGGTATAATACCCTTAATTTATTTGACAAAAACGTGGTGTAACAACCGTCACCTGAGCGTTCGTCTGACTGTACTTTTCCGTTCGAATAACGTCAGTAACTGTCAAACTAAAGTCTAAAGACGTGAGTTTTTATGGATTAAAGTATGATTAAGACATTTCATATTTATTATATAGTAGTGTTTTAGACTTTTAAGACTTGGTACGAATGTTTGAGTAAGATTAACTGTCTAATAGAAATGCCTAAATAAAGACTTAAAATACTTTCGTGAGTCAAATATGGTCATGTGACTAGTCGTTGTGTTCGTAATTCAAAAATATATCATAAAAAATGGTCGAATCATTTCTATGACATTCGGTGTTCGTCCGGTAAGCAAAACAGACTAAAACTGTCAGATGTTTCGTTAGTCTGACGGACCTCCCCTCCCTCGGCCTTGCCTATAAATACAAATCCAAGCCTTGTGTTTTCTTTTCTTGTTGTCTAATCTAAAACACACACACACATAGAATATTGCTTTCAAAATTCTCTCTTGAAAAATCTCTTGATTTTCGGTTCTAAACGTTTGCAAATCATTCGAGGCTTCAATCTTTGATCAAGAAACAAGTGTGTGCCATCAAAGTCTTCATAAAAAACATGGGTGAATTCTGTTTTTTATCTTCTGATTTCGTTTTATATGTATATATATATGTTTACTTTTGGGTTCTTATCAAAAGCTAAGCGAATCATGTCTTTGATTATTGTTTGTGCATCTTTCGGTTACATTTGTGAGTAAGAACTGAAATTGAACCTTGATTAAGGTTTGATTCGACTCATTATGCACTAATATAATCGGTTTTGTGCAACTACAAATTGAAGATATCCTTTACTTGGCTAAATGACTCAAAAACTAGTCGATTTCGTATCCTAGATCAAGATTTGTGCAATTGTCAATCACATGCGTATGAAATCGGTTGAATATCACCCTTTTTGTACTGAATTGTGTAAATTTTGTGCATCCAAGACCCATAGGTATGAATTGGCTAGCCGTAATCTTTATCGTTTTAACAAAATCGCATTGAAATCGTTCGTTTTTGCTCAAAATGCGTCCAAATCTGACCCCGAACAGGTCTAGTGGTCTAGCTCGACCTCTGATGGTCTAGGTCGACCTCCATAGGTTTTTGTCGCTTAAACGGCTCGTAAAGTTCCAAGTTTCACCCGAAATGACTTGTTTTAACTCCCGGACCTTTAAGACTTGGGATAAACTCATTTTGACCTCTGTCCAGGTCGAACTATACCTGTTATGGTTGAGTTTGACCACTTCCCAACTCATATAATCGATTTCTTTGTCCTTTCGTGTCCATACTCGCTTAGTCGGTTCTTAAACTTGACTAGTTTTCTCAAAAAGTGTAATTTTAGTTCTTAAACTCGCTTAACGTATGATTAAATGGTTTCAAAATAACATTTTTGGGCTGTAGTTGGTTGAGTTCAACCATAAGGTTGAGCTCAACCTCAACTCGTTTTGGTTTTGTAAGCTTTTCGGTTAAAATCTCCGGTTTCGTATAGTGTTGATTAAATTCGAGTAAAACTTATTTTGGGCTATGTAATGATTTCAAATCAGGTTGTATTGATAAATTAATGTATTTTAAACTTAAGAAAGGTCATTGGTGTCAAATCCAGAGTCTTGTTCGGTTTCTTCAAGTCTCGTAAGTTTTAACAAACGTCGTTTTAAATGTTAAATAAAGACATATGGACTTAAAGGCATTTCTAATAGGCTAAGACTTAAGACAACAGACGTTCATTTTGACTAGTCATGTATTATTGATAGGTGTTGATTGTTAGGGACTTTGATTGTGCTTGTCGTGCTCATTCATTATACTTTCATAACACTTTTCAGGTGAGTTTCGTATCCCCTTTTTATTACAAGTTTTAGGGTGGAAAGTATACTTATTTTTCAAACAGTTTTGTCGATTTCTGCTTTATGTTCAATATTGAGCTTGTGCGTATAGAGTTACTTGTTCCATTTGACGTGCTTCTGTCTTGTTGTATGTGTGTGATTAAGTGTTTGATGTTGTGCTTATTGACGTGCTTATATGACGTGCTTTTTGTGTATATTGGAGACTTGAGACCTTGGACTAAGGAGGTACCGTAAGGTCAGACTTTGAGACATTGAGACTTGAGATTTTAGTATACTTTAGTATACCTACGAACTCACCAACCTTTGTGTTGACACATTTTAGTATACTTTTCAGGTACTCAGGCTAATCAGGGATAGAAACTGCTATGCTAGGCTGGACTTCGGAGATTAGTGCTCCTTTATTTATTGTCAGACTTTAAGGCTACATGCTTTGGATTATTTCTGTTTGGACTTGGTTGTAATAAGCTATTTTAGCACTCTTATGACTTTGAACTCATGTTTTTGGGAATATACCTATTATATTCTATTTCATTTTAGAAGTATCTATGTAATTCCATGTCGTCTGTGCTTTTTACGACACCTCATGTTTTCGCTAACAGTGGGGTGTTACATAACGGTATCAGAGCCGTGGTTGTAGAGAATTAGGTGGAAAAGCCTAAACTATAACCTAAGAACCCCGTATAGCATTTACGATAGGAATCATAGATGCTATCTAGAAGTGCTAACGTCGCTTATATATTGAGTTCATATCCTATTGAGACATATTATCCTTGTGTTTATTTTGACTATGGCTATCATTTGGTGACTGTATGCTTTTGGTGTTATTGTGATTATTTATGTGTATTAGAGCAAGATGAAGTGATGGCGCTAACTAGTATCGCATAGCAATAATCATAGAAAAGCCTGATCAACCGTTCTATGATTACCGCCATGCAAGATGAAGTGATTGCACTTGTAGTGAAAGTGTGGTACCTACCCTGGATTGCTTAATGGGTGTTGGTTAGGTGGAGGATTAGTCACTGGTACACTGTATACATACCCGACTAATACCTAGAGAGCATACCAGTACCGTGATCCGACCTTGCATTAGATGTACTAGGGGTGTGGAGGGTTAGCCGTTGGTACACCCTGTATACATACACCACTAGTGCAACGGATGTAGGTGTTAGATTCGGACCACATTTTAACTGCGATTTAGGGCTATATATTATTAGTATATATATATATATATATGTATTGCATTGACATGAATTGCATGACTAGTTTAGGTTCTAGATAGCATTCCTTAGACCATAAGACGAGAGAGCTTACTGAGAGCATCATGCGATATCAACATCGTCGAGGGTATTCTTCCCCGACTAACGATGCGTGGTTATAGGACAATGGCAACAACAAGATCTAGTGCTGGAACTAGCGGTGGCCGTAGTGAAAACGAAGACTCTAGTCAAGGTCGTGGTATTGGTCGAGGAACTGGACAGAGAGGAGGTCGTGCTATTGGTCGTGGCACTAGGCCTGACGTAGTTCAAGGTGCTGGCCGTGGTGCTGGTCGTGAAAACGAACAGGTTGGAGGTCGAGGTGCTGGCCGTGGCGTTGGTCGTGGCGTAAGCCGCGGTGGCGGCCGAGGTAGTGGTCGTGGACACAGTTGTGGTGGAGCTGAAAATGAAACTACTAATGAGCAAACTGGCATTCAACCAGACCTAGCCATCATCGCCATGATTACCCAAGTGGTTAATGCTATACTTGCACAAATTGCTCAAAATGCACAAAATGCAGAGAATGAAGATGCACAGTATGATGATGCTCAGTATGAGGACGCAGGGGATGATTAGGATGCGAATATTATGAAGACGTTGATCAAGGAATTCGTATTGGGAATGTGCCAAGAGGACCTAGAAGTGGTGTCAAGACTTGTACTTACAAAAACTTCAAGGATTGTGGTGTGCAAGAGTATGATGGCAGAGGTGGAACAGTCAAGTTTATTCAATGGTTAGAAAAGATGGAAGCTGTGATTGGTATTAGCGAATGTACCCTTGAGCAAAAAGTCAAGTATGTGGCAAACTCTTTCACTAAAGATGCTTTGTCTTGATGGAACACTCAGTGCCGAATCAGAGGCAGATTAGCGGCAGAGGCGATGTCTTGGTATAACTTCAGAGAGTTGATGATGAGAAAGTTCTGTACAGCAACCGAACTGGTGCAGCTAGAACGAGAGTTTTTGGAACATAAGATGGTCGGTGCTGATCATGCTGGATATACTACCCGTTTTAATGAACTGTCAAGGCTTGTTCCACATTTGGTTGAACCTGAGAACAAAGGTATAGAGAAGTATCTTCGTGGGTTAATTCCTCAGGTTAGGTCGACTATGGCTGCTGTTCACCCACTTACCCTAGAGGAGGCTATATTGAGGTATGAAGCTATGACGGAGAAGTTGGTTCAGTGTGGAACTATTACTGCTGTTGGGACGAAAACGAAGGAAAGCAGTGGGACGAGTAGTAGTAAGAAAGTTTGGCGATCTGATGGGAATATGTGGGTCCTCACCCTAAGTGTACCAAGTGCAATCTTCACCAAGCAGCAAATCAGAATTGCTTAACATGCTACAACTGCAATAAGACTGGGCATTTGGCAAATTATTGTCGGGAACCAAGGACTCAGGTGGCACCATTGAATAGGGCACCATTGAATGTTGTACTATTGAATCAAAGGAGACCAACAGGAGTTCGTGGAGAATGTTATGAATATGGGGCCACTGATCACTATCAGAACACGTGTCCTCAGTGGGTTGGGCAACAGGTTCATGTGGCAGTTCATCCTAACCAGCTACAGATTACTGGACCCAATCAGAATAAAGGCAATCAAGTTCAAGCTGCTAAAGGTCGTGCTTTTGTTCTAAATGCTGCTGAGGCTCACAACGACCCGAACGTTGTTGCAGGTACTTTTCTTCTAAATGGTCATTATGCTATTGTTCTCTTTGATTCTGGAGTTGATTATAGTTTTGTCGCGACTAGTTTCGTTCCTTTATTGAGTTCTAAGTCGAGCCCTATGCATGTATTTATGTTTTGACGTAGAAATGGCTAATGGTGGGTTAGTCAGATTAGACCAACTCATCCGTTCATGCACATTAGTTCTTAATAATCATGCTTTCTTTATTGACTTAGTACCTTTTGAAATGGGGAGTTTTGATGTTATTGTTGGTATGGACTGGATGTCTTTGGTCGATGCGACGATTCTATGTAGTGCAAAAATTGTTAGAATTCCCATACCAAATGGCGAGATATTAGAAGTTCAGGGTGAGGTGTCTGAATCTTTTGAGGTTCGTGTCATGAGTGCACCTGTTAAAGAGGTTAGCTTCATTGATGTCCCAGTCGTTAGTAACTATCAGGATGTTTTTCCTGATGATTTACCCGGCTTACCTCCATCTCGACAACTTGATTTTCGCATTAGCCTTGTTCCAAACGCAGCTCCTGTCGCAAAGTCCACCTATAGATTAGCAACAACTGAATTACAAGAGTTGGCCACGCAATTAAAAGAACTTCAAGACAAAGGATTTATTAGGCCTAGTCAATCACCGTAGAGAGCACCTGTTTTATTCGTCAAAAAGAAGGATGGCTCTTTTCGCATGGGTATTGACTATCGCGAGTTGAATAAGTTAACAGTGAAGAATCGTTATCCCCTTTCTAGGATTGATGATCAGTTCGACCAACATCAAGGTGCAAAGTATTTCTCAAAAATTGACTTACGTTCAGGGTATCATCAATTGCGTGTACACGAGGACAATATACCAAAGACTGCTTTTAGAACGAGATATGAACATTTTGAGTTCACAATGATGCCTTTTGGATTGACTAACGCACCAGCAGTATTCATGGATTTGATGAATAGAGTATGTCGACCGTATTTGGATAAGTTTGTAATTGTATTTATCGACGACATCCTAATTTACTCAAAGACAAAGGAAGAACACGCTGAACATCTGATATGGGTACTAGAATTACTGAGGAAGAAAAAATTGTACGGAAAATTTTCTAAATGTGAGTTTTGGCTTGATGAGGTACACTTTTTGGGACATGTCGTGAGCAAGGATGGAATACACGTGGATCCTAGCAAGATTGATTCAGTCAAGAACTGGAGAACACCAGAGACACCAACTAAATTCAGACAATTCCTTGGTCTGGCTGGCTACTATAGAAGGTTCATCGAGAATTTCTCTAAGATTGCGTTGCTGCTTACGCAATTAACCTAGAAGGATAGGCCGTATGTCTGGGGTGAAAAACAAGAAGAAGTGTTTCAAATCTTGAAAGATAAGCTATGTAATGTGCCGAATTTCAGTCTGCCTGAAGGACCTGATGACTTTATAGTGTACTACGATGCATCGGGTCAAGGATTAGGTTGTATGCTCATGCAAAGAGGCAAGGTGATTGCATATGCCTCACGACAATTGAAAGTCCATGAGACGAATTACACAACTCATAACTTGGAATTAGGAGCAGTTGTTTTTGCATTAAAGTGCTGGAGGCATTATTTGTATGGAACCAAGTGTGTAATCTACACGGATCGCAAGAGTCTACAACATATTTTCAATCAACAGGATTTGAATATGAGACAACGAAGATGGCTTGAGTTACTCAGTGATTATGAATGTGACATTCGTTATCACCCGGGGAAAGCCAATGTAGTGGCCGATGCCTTAAGTCATAAGGAAAGGGTTAAGCCTAGAGGAGTACGTGTTATGAGTATTACAGTGCAAAGAAGTGTTAGAGATCAAATCATAGAAGCACAATTGGTGGTTGTTGGGGATAAAGATCTTTCTTAAGAAGGAACTACGAGGAATGGAACAACATTTGGATAGAAGAGACGATGGCGGCTTGTATTTCGTGGACAGACTATGGGTTCCTTCCACTGGTGATTTACGAACATTGATATTGAACGAAGCTCATAATACAAGGTATTCGGTACATCCAGGCACCGACATGATGTACTACAAAAAAAGAGGCCTTTAGAGACTGAAAAATCAGTCGTTGTTGATTATTCAGTTACGGAAGCTTAGTCGTAGAAAGTACCAGCCTATAGAAAACAGAAAAATCAGTCTCTATTTTTCAGTCTCTGGAGACCTTTTTTTTGTTGTTGCGTGAGTTATATTGGTGGCCTAGCATGAAGAAAGATGTTGTTGAGTTTGTAAGTCGGTGCTTGACATGTCTAAAGGTGAAAGCGGAACATCAAAAGCCTGCTGGATTACTCAGACAACCAGAAATTCCTGAATGGAAGTTGGAGAACATAACTATGGATTTCATTACCAAACTACCTAGGACGAAGGAGGGTCATGATATGATATGGGTGATCATCGATAGATTGACAAAGTCCGTTCATTTCTTGGCCATTCGTAAAAAAGATCCCACAGAGAAATTAGTGAGAAAATATGTAAGAAATTCGTGTCGAAACATGGCGTACCAGTTTCGATTATCTCAGACAGAGATACTCGCTTTAATTCTCAATTTTGCCGAGGGTTTCAGAAGGCCTTTGGGACTTGGATAGACATGAGTACGGCGTACCATCCTCAAACTGATGGTTAGAGTGAACGTACGATTCAGACTTTAGAAGACATGTTGAGAGCGTGTGTCTTAGATTTTGGAGGTAACTGGGATGATCATCTACATTTGATAGAATTCTCTTACAACAATAGTTATCATGCAAGTATTAATATGGCTCTTTTCAAGGCATTGTATGGGCGAAAGTGTAAATCACCTGTCGCGTGGGCTGACTTTGGTGATAGTCAATTGATTGGGCCTGAGCTTATTGAAAAGACTGCCGAGAAGATAATTCAGATTAAAGAGCGACTTAGAGTAGCACGGGAATGACAAAAGAAGTATGTTGACGTCAGACGTAGACCTTTGGAATTCAATGTCGGAGATCGACTACTTCTAAAGGTTTTCCTTTGGAAAGGAATGGTTAGATTTGTCAAGAGCGGAAAGCTCGGACCTAGATTTATTGGACCATTTGAGGTACTGGAAAGAGTTGGTGAGGTAGCTTATTGGTTGAGACTTTCGGAAGAGCTTAAAGGAGTTAACGATGTATCTCACGTGTCACATCTTCGAAAATGACTAGCTGAAGAAGATCGTCATGTGCCTATGGAAAAAATCTGGATTGACGATAAGTTGAATTTCATTGAAGAGCCTTTCGAGATTTTGGATCGCAAGGTGCGGAAACTAAAGAAAACCAAGTATACACTTGTCAAGGTTCGATGGAATTCAAAGCGAGGGCCTGAGTACACTTAGGAACAGGAAGATCATTTCAAGACAAAATACCCCCAATTGTTTAATGGGACTAGTTCGAGTTGAATTTCGAGACGAAATTCTTTTAACGGGGTAATGATGTAACAACCGTCACCTGAGCGTTCGTCTGACTGTACTTTTCCGTTCGAATAAGGTCAGTAACTGTCAAACTAAAGTCTAAAGAGGTGAGTGTTTATGGATTAAAGTATGATTAAGACATTTCATATTTATTATATAGTAGTGTTTTAGACTTTTAAGACTTGGTGCGAATGTTTGAGGAAGACTAGCTGTCTAATAGAAATGCCTAAATAAAGACTTAAAATACTTTCGTGAGTCTATGGTCATGTGACTAGTCGTTGTGTTCGTAATTCAAAAATATATCATAAAATACGGTCGAATCATTTCAATGACATTCGTTGTTCGCCCGGTAAACAAAACGGACTAAAACTATCAGACGTTTCGTTAGTCTGACAGACCTCCCCTCCCTCGGCCTTGCCTATAAATACAAAGCCAAGCCTTGTGTTTTCTTTTCTTCTTTTTGTCTAATCTAAAACACACACACACATAGAATATTGCTCTCAAAATTCTCTATTGAAAAATCTCTTGATTTTCGGTTCTAAACGTTTGCAAATCATTCGAGGCTTCAATCTTTGATTAAGAAACAAGTGTGTGCCATCAAATTCTTCATCAAAAACGTGGGTAAATTCTGTTTTTCATCTTCTTATTTCGTTTTATATGTATATATATATATATTTACTTTTCGGTTCTTATCAAAAGCTAAGCGAATCATGTCTTTTATTATTGTTTGTGCATCTTTCGGTTACATTTGTGAGTAAGAACTGAAATTGAACCATGACTAAGATTTGATTCGACTCATTATGCACTAATGTAATCGGTTTTGTGCAACTACAAATTGAAGATATCCTTTACATGGCTAAACAACTAAAAAACTAGTTGATTTCGTATCCTAGATCAAGATTTGTGCAATTGTCAATCACATGCGTATGAAATCGGTTGAACATCACCCTTTTTGTACTGAATTATGTAAATTTTGTGCATCCAAGACCCATGGGTATGAATTGGCTAGCCGTAATCTTCATCGTTTTAACAAAATCGCATCGAAATCGTTCGTTTTTGCTCAAAATGCGTCCAAATCCGACCCCGAACAGGTCTAGTTCGACCTCTACCTGGTCTAGCTCGACCTCAACCAGCTCTAGCTCGACCTCTGATGGTCTAGGTCGACCTCCACAGGTTTTTGTTGCTTAAACGGCTCGTAAAGTTCCTCGTTTGACCCAAAATGACTTGTTTTAACTCCCGGACCTTTAAGACTTGGGATAAACTCATTTTGATCTCTGTCCAGGTAGAAATAGACCTGTCATGGTTGAGTTTGACCACTTCCCAACTCATATAATCGATTTCTTTGGCCTTTCTTGTCCATACTCGCTTAATCGGTTCTTAAACTTGACTAGTTTTCTCAAAAAGTGTAGTTTTGGTCCAATTGATTAACATATGATTAAATGGTTTCAAAATAACATTTTTGGGCTGTAGTTGGTCGAGTTCAACCATAAGGTTGAGCTCAACCTCAACTCGTCGTAAGCTTTTCGGTTAAAATCTCCGGTTTCGTCTAGTTTTGATTAAATTCGAGTAAAACTTATTTTGGGCTATGTAATGATTTCAAATCAGGTTGTATTGATAAAATAATGTATTTTAAACTTAAGAAAGGTCATTGGTGTCAAATCCAGACTCTTGTTCAGTTTCTTCGAGTCTCGTAAGTTTTAACAAACGTCGTTTTAAAAGTTAAATAAAGACATATGGACTTAAAGGCATTTCTAATAGGCTAAGACTTAAGACAAAAGACGTTCATTTTGACTTGTCATGTATTATAGATAGGTGTTGATTGTCAAGGACTTTGATTGTGCTTGTCATGCTCGTTCATTATACTTTCATAACACTCTTCAGGTGAGTTTCGTAGCACCTTTTTATTACAAGTTTTGGGGTGGAAAGTATACTTATTTTTCAAACAGTTTTGTCGATTTCTGCTTTATGTTCAATATTGAGCCTGTGCGTATAGAGTTACTTGTGTCATTTGACGTGCTTCTGTCTTGTTGTATGTGTATGATTATGTGTTTGTTGTTGTGCTTATTGACTTGCTTATATGACTTGCTTTTTGTGTGTATTGGAGACTTGAGACCTTGGACTAAGGCAGATACCGTAAGGTCAGACTTTGAGACATTGAGACTTGAGATTTTTGGACTTATTATGGCGTAACTCTGCTCGTTATATATTGAACTATTACCTGTTAGACTTAAAAGAATCGACAAGAAACTTATTTCTTTGACTAGACTTTTGACTAAAACCTACGAACTCACCAACCTTTGTGTTGACACATTTTAGTATACTTTTCAGGTACTCAGGCTAATCAGGGATAGAAACTGCTATACTAGGCTGGACTTCAGAGATTAGTGCTCTTTTATTTATTGTCAGACTTTTAGGCTACATGCTTTGGATTATTTCTTTTTGGACTTGGTTGTAATAAGCTATTTTAGCACTCTTATGACTTTGAACTCATGTTTTTGGGAATATACCTATTATATTCTATTTCATTTTAGAAGTATCTATGTAATTCCATGTCGTGCTGTACTTTTTACGACACCTCATGTTTCCGCCAACGGTAGGTTGTTACAGAATGGTATCAGAGCCGTGGTTGTAGAGAATTAGGTGGAAAAGCCTAGACTATAACCTAAGAACCGCGCCAACGGTGGGGTGTTACAGCTTGTTTTTCTCTTTTGGAACACTATGATCTCTAACTTTTCTCTTATTCTTTTTAGATACACCATTGTTTGTTTTAGACTTTGAATTTGACACAGACTGAGTAATTGACAGTTTTGACAAATCAAGAGTTTCCTCAGGTTTTAATTCAATTACCCTATCAGATTCAGACACAGCTTCAGTAATGGTTTGACCAATTTTCTCATGATCATTAAACCCAATACCAGACTTTTGAGCCAATATAATTGGTTTAGAATTCTTTCCTTTGGTTTGTATCTTGGGTGGTGAAGGAGGCTGATAACAAGGCTCCATGGCACAAACTTCACTAATAGCAATAACTCTATCATAGTCACCATAAAAAATAGCTTGAACTTGATGAGGAACTTGCACATTAACACATTTTGCAGCTCTTTTAGAACCAGTACACCATGATTCAGTTATATGTTTAATTTTCAAAAACTTTTCTTCTGAAGTTTTAGCTTCAGTGACGAAAATAGCATTTAATTGTTTTTGAGCTTTTACTTCAGATTCAAGTTTTTCAATAGTAAAATTCTTTGAGCTTACTTCTTGTTTCAAGATCGAATTTTCCTTTTTAAGTTCATGATTAAAGTGTTTTTGCAAGAGAACCTTATCACCAAGTCTATTTAACCTTGACAGCTTTTCATTATCACACAGATTGGAAAAGATATTTACCTCGGGTGGAGCAGTCTGACTTGAAGATGCCTTGTGAGCTGACTCAGATTGCTGTTGAATTCTGACAAGATCTTCAGCAAACTTTTGAGTAGCTTCTTTAGCTATGAAGCATTTGGCATCCTTGTATTTTTCATCAGCAGAGGATGTAACACTTTCAGCCCAATCTTTGGCTATCAGACTCTTTTCATCTTTTTGCCACTTGTGCTTTCAAGGCCTTGTATTTGGTCTTGAGCTTTGAGTACTTTTCATTTCTTCCACCCTTGGATGGCATAGCTTGGGAAGACTCCTTGGATCTGCAATCACCAGCCATGTGTCCAGGCTTACCACACTTGTAGCAAATAACCTTGCACATGTCAATGGTTTCTTGGTTTTATCAGCTTGCCCACTTCTACCTTTTCCTTTGAATTTGTTGAACGATCTCCTTCTTATCCTCTCAGCTAACAAAGCCACTTCATTGGCTAAGTCCTCACCATCAGATTCATCACAATCAGACTCAGAACAAACAGAATTAGTGTTAGAAATCATAGGTACAGATTCATTGATGCATGGAATGATCTCATTTGAAATTAAACTGGGGTGTTCAGTCATAGATGTAACAAGTGCACTAGCAGGCTGACTATAAGAATCACCCATAGAAATTAGTTTCTTAGCTTCTGAACATTCTTGGTTATGGAGTAAACCAAAAAGTCTAGGGAGATCAAGATCTTGATACACAGAACTTAGTTTCACAGAAGAAATATAATTATTCCATTTAGGTGGCAATGAATCAAGAAATTTACTTTTCAACACATCGGTTTTCTTAGTAATTCCAACAGCAGCTAAATCATTCACTAAAGCCTTAAAGCGGGTATAAGTGTCAGTCAAGGATTCATTTCTCAATGAAAAAAATCTCTCATACCTCCTAGTGAGAGTAGTAATGGTAGATTCCATGGAGGTAAAGCAACCCTCAAATATGACAGTCAATGTACCCCACATTTTCTTAGCTGTAGAACACATTTTAATTGAATGGTAAATGTCTTTAGGCACAGCTTGGACAATGAAGTTACGTGCCTTCACATCCAAGTTGGCTAATCTCCTATCCCGTCCCCCTAATCTACCATATCCTTATCAATGGATTTAACTGTGGCAGGAATGGTTGGGTGACCTTCCCTGACCACAACTTCAACCACAACAGTCGATGTAGGAACATAAGGACCATCCACAAGAATGTTAGGCATATTGTTGTCAATGGATTCAAGGAACAAATACATACGACCTTTCCACCCACTGAAATCATCTTTATCAAACATGGGTGGTCGGGTAGAAGAACCATTATCTACAATAGATGACATAATGCTTTACACTTAAGGAAGATAAGCAAGGATCAAGTCAAGTCAATTCTTAACCTGGCTCTGATACCACTTATAAAGTCCTAGAGGTGTAACAGAATACCAAAGTATAATGTACACAAATAGTTGTAGAGGGGGGTGAATACAACTTTTCGTTTTTTTCTTAGCAAACTTTAAGAAAATAGTTTTAGAGATTCAGATAGATATATAACTTAATACAATAAGCAAGAATCAATTAAAACAGTAAAGCAAAATAAACATTCGTAGACACAGATTGTGTTTTTCAAATGTAATCCTTTATTAAGATATAATCTATACAAAGAATTACACGGTTGTTGCAGAAATAAGATAACCTACAATATCTAAACAACCCTATGAAATGACAAACAACAATCAGAATGTTCTAGCTCAAGAGAAGCAGCCCAGGCTAACTTCTCACAGACTAAGCTGAGTGTAAGAGCAGAGAACTTATGTGAAGAATGATTCAAAGGAATGTCCCAATATGCCTTCAAGGATTGAAGCTTTTATAGGCGAAAGCTTCAGTATCACTTGGCGTCCACATTTGTCCACGTATAAGAATTCTGTTGGATGATCAAGGGAATATTAGATCATGCCTTCATCGTACTTGTGCTCCCCAAACCTGCAGCACATCATTTTGATCGTCCAATGAGAGTATGGACACGCACATGCAAATAAACCACCAACCTAGATTCTAGGAACCTTCCTAGTCACGTCATACATCCTTCTCACAAAATCCAAGTTGTAATCTTAACCTGATTGTCAGACACAGATTGCTCGTTTGTCAAGAGCAAATATGTCTAAGTGTTTTTAAGCTGACTGCTAATCCCAAGCTGTCTTCCACCAACAACTTGATTCTCTATCTTCAATCCTTCTCTTTGACTTAGACCGAATGCTATGACCCTTTGATGCAGCTTGAACAACACTTGCTTCCATAAGATATAACAATTACAAAGTATGAAGCGTAATCTGGGTCGCAAGCTGTGTTAGCTTAGGCTGACCCAGATTACTATACAAGAACCAAAAGATTTACAAGTGTTTACACACAGATTTGTCATTATTAAATTTACAACATTCATTGGGACTCAACAATCTCCCCCATATGATGATGACAAAACCCTACACACTTATCTAACTATCAGCTTACAAAGAATCAAAGTAAAATATTACTAACAGATTTGACCCTTTGAATCTTTTGGGTTCTTTTTGATCAGACTAGAAGTTGTAGCAAGAAAAACTGATTGAATATATACAAAGAACATTACAAAGGAGAAATTTTAAAATATCTTACAAACAATTCACTTATCCTCCTAAGATATCTACAATTTCTTGCTTAACTTCAAATGAAGGGGCAACTGTTACATCAACTTTCCTATCTAATCCTCCCTCAATGAGAAACTGCTCATACCCATTACCTTGCTTACCAAAATTAACACAGAATTTGTACAAGGTAAATAGTTGCATTGTTAGTACCTGTTTCAGCTCAGCAGTTCTCAGAAAGACAAGTTGCCCTCTTGCAATTGCAAAATACATCCCATGCTCAGGCTCAGTTATATGCAATCCACACTTTGCATCTTGAATACTAGCAAGTAGAGACATATTCAGATGACCAAGAAGTTTGTCTAAAGCTTCTGGTGCCAATTGCTCAAGTAGCTCTGAAGAGTTCAATTGCTTGATGAAATATGTGTGATCACCTTCAGGACCATCAAGCTTGACATGCTTTGTTCTTCTTCTTTTCAAAGGCTCTTCAGACTCATCTTCTTCCATGTCATAGTATCTTGGTTTTGGGAGACTTGAGATATCTATTTTGTTTTTCACAATTATAGCCAGTTTCTTCTCAAGTGCTTCCAAGACAGTCTCCCTATAAACGCTGGGTTGTTTGTAAATGATATCATGTAGCTCAACCCATTTAGTGTAACCTAGATCAAACAGCTTGTCAAGATCATAGGTTTCCCAAGTATTTTCATAGCCTTCTCTAGTACATCTGATGCTTGGAATGGATTGATTCTTCCTTCTTTTTAATATAACCTGAAGGATGGTCTGTGGATATTTTCTGTAATTCAATCTTTCTTTTGTTTTCTTTATACCCACAACTTCCCATCCAGCATGAGCTTTGGAACTCTCCCTAACATCCTTAACCTTCTGTGATGGTTTGGAGTGAACCACCACCTTCCTCTTCTCTTTTCTATCTGCAACCTTTCTCTTTGATCCTACAACTGGCAATACTTCTTCATTTTCTTTATTAAGTGTTTCTTGAAGTGCTCTGGCCAGTTCGGGATCAGATTCAAGAGCTGTCAGTTTTAATCTCTCCAATCTGTCTTCCACAATCATTTTGTATGCATCCTTGACAGATACATTCATCTTTTGTGCTGTCTCTGCAACAAACTCCCAGTCTTGTTCTTATTGAGTTAAGACCTTCACACCACTTGAGCCTTCACCACTTTCTCTTTTCTTCATCATAAACTGGCTCAATGTGGTGGTGTCATCACTTGAAGTGGAATTAGCTTCAACTATCTTTGGAGCTGGGTCAGCTTGTGCAGAGACAGATTGTGAAGACTTTCCTTTATCAGCACTTTCTTCTTCACCATATTCCTTCCTTATCTCTCCAACAACATCAGTTGTCTCCCCCTCAATGTTATCACTCTCCTTAACAGCTTCCTCATTCACTTCTTCAATCCTTATACCACCAGAATCAGATTCTGGTCTTTTTATCTCCTCTTCAGCTTTCACATTTGGATTAGAGCCATATACAACTATTCTTCTATCATTAGCCTCCCTTTCTTTTCTGGCCGTGGCATACCTTGCATCCAACTTCTTTAAGTACTCAGCAGTTTCTTTTTCTACTGCAATCCTTTCTTGCTCAATCTCAGCATCACTCCTTTCACTTCTTTTTTTCTCCCCCTTTTTGTCATCATCAGGAGGGAAGGAGCTTACTGGAGTAGCAAAGATTCCACTGAGTCTTGAATTTAACATTTCAATTCTGAAGTTGTTTGCAGACCAGGATCTGTGTAGACTAATAAAATCATTATGAAGGTTGACCATGTTAGATTTTAGACCTTGGGAGATATCCACCAACTCTTTCTTGAATTCAGTTTGTGACTTGTTGGCATTCTTGAGTTCAATGGATACATCTCTAGTGAACTTGGTTGCATTTTTCTCAATCTGACCAAAACTACTCTTGTTTAATTCATTTTGTTCAATCATTGCTTTAGTCAACCCATCAAGAGACTCTGTCAGCTTACTCTGGCTTTTCTCCATATTCTCAAGTGCCTTTATCACCCTTTCTTCAGTTTCTTTGTGATCTTGGCACATCCTTTTGTATCTTGACCAAGCCTTTAACTAACTTTAAGTTCTCAACCTTACAGGTTGATATGAACTCAATGAGCTGATTTACCATATCTAAGAATGAGATAGTGGCAGCTTGGGAAGAACTTGCAGTTGGCCTAAAGGCCACTGACTTTGGAAAGAGCAGCCTGCGATCCTTAAAATCAGGGTCATTGGGCTCATATAGAAGGGGGTGAAGGCTAAGGGAGTTTTGGTGCATTTTCTCATGAGAGTGAGTCTCATGAGCATATTTGTCAGAAGTGATGATGTGCTGAACAATCTGAGAAGGATTGACTTGTAACTCAGATTGTGGGCCAGTGGGAATTTGTTGATCTGAGAAGGATTGACCTCCACTGGCATCTTCCATCAAAGCATCCCTTGAGGATGGATGGGCAGGCACATCATCGAATGAAGAGTCACTGTCAATACTAGTGACTAATTTACCATCAGAGTCGTGACGACAACTGATGGTTTCCAAGGCTGCACTTGGGGCTAACATGGTGTAGATGCAGATTCGTTGTGACAATCGCAACATAGATTTGATTATCGTTTATGTTTTTAGAAACTTGTGTGTAATCATTTAAATAAGAACTTGTGTCGATATTTAATGATTACGTTCGAACTTCAATATTATATCTGTTTATGTTTTGTATTGTATTTGTGTGTTATATATTGTTTTGCAGGTACAAGAACATAGAATCAAGGTTTATAAGTGTCGTAGAACACTTAAACGGTGATTGGATGTTATGTACGAGTCAAACAAAGTCAAACAAAGAACAATGGGTCGTCCCTCGTGCTGACGTTATCAGCATGTAGGAACAACCTCGTGCTGACGTTAGCACGAGGCAGATTGGTTGATTATTGTTTCAGGCCTAATACGTAATTAAGGCCTAAGCCCACACGATCCAATACATAACTAGTATAAATACAAGACCTAATCTACGAAATTAGGTTAATGATTTACGAATTCTTGATAGATATTCACGAATTTGCGAGTTAAGGTTATTTGTTCCTTCGTGTGTTCTTCTACACGAACCACAAGCCTTGTGCATCTCCTTGGGTTGATTAATTACTTATTAATTAACAAAAGGCAATAGCAATCTAGTTATCTCAAGAGGATTCCACACTCTTGACATAACGAATCGCATCTTATTACGATTCACACAACAATAGGGCACCTTACACATGGCCTCTTTAAAAAGAGTGTAGACGAGTTAAAGAGTGTCAACTTTAAGGGACTAAACGTGCCAAATGGTGTCAACTTTTTAAAGAGTGTCAATTTTAGTCTTTAAAAAGAGTGTCAACTTTAAAAAGTGCCAAATGGTGAAACTTTAATTTTGTTTCCTTCCTAACTCAATATAGCCGTTACTTTTTTAAAAAATAAAAATAAAAAAAGTAACGACATAAACTCATCCCTGCAGGAACGAAACCACCGAACGAGTCCCACCCAATGGTGTGGACTCGTCTGGCACAGACGGACGAAGCAAAAGGACGAGCCATTGGGTAGCCTCTTACAAGAACCAATATATATTCTCGCCCTATTTAACCAAAAGTCAGCTATGCCATTTAGGGACCGGGCCCATTATATATATATATATACTAAAATGTAATTTTGGCATGTGAGGGGGGAGTATTGTAGCTAAAAGTACACCCCTACATGCTTAAGTTACAAGTACTTATTGCACAACTAAAATAACTAACGCCCTTAACGACCGTTAAGTATTGTTTGGTTAACTAACGGTACTTACAAAAAGGTATTTAACGGAGTTTGTTTTCAAGTTTAAGTTTTTTAATTTTTGCCACTAAAGTTTTGCTTTAGTTACTTTTTGCCACATAACTTTTGGTTTTAAGCTTTTCTCATCAAAAGTTTATTTCATTTTTTTACCACATAACTTTTACTTTTTTAACTTGCGTCACGGAAACTTTTTCTCGCTCCGAAAGTTTTTTTAGTTGCTTTTTACCACCTAAATTTTGGTTTTCAAATTTTGTTACCAAAGTTTCATTCTCTTTACATTTGACCACAATTTTTATTCTTAACTTTTGCCACGAAAATTCTATGTTTCGGCTTAATGTTTTTTTACTTTTGTATTTTTCAGCTTAATGTTTTTTAACTTTTGTCATGAGAGTTTTGTTTTTCTCCCAGGACAACCTCGGGTTAAAATACTTGTTTATCCTAAAAATCATTTAGGGAAACCGAACGAACGATATCTATCAACGTACACAACTCATCCGACTCAATACCATTCCAAATGTATCGAAATGAATGCCAATTACATTAATATCCGTTCCATTAGATGTGAACACTTCAAAATTTTCGAGGTTCCTAATTAATGCTTATTAAATGAATCTAAAAATACATTTAAAAGTTACTCGTATTAAATTAAGTTAACTTTTACCATATTAAAAATGAATACTAACTAAATATTTTATTTTAGTTAACTCGAAGTTCATCGAATGTTCACTAATAAATGTCGAAAGCATCCGGTAACAAATCTAATTTACAATTGGTTATAACTAATAATCAATAAAATCGATAAAAATGCTTAGTTATCTTAAACTTCAAATATTAAATCATAAAACACTTATGAGAGACTAAGTAGACTCAAACCTATACACATATATTAACTTAAAAAATAAATAAATAATTGCGTGACAACCATCTGGTCCCATGTATCGTTTTTGGTATCCAGAGTGCATCTCATATAGAAATCATGCCTGATAACGTACCATCGTCATACATGGACCACAAGATATAGCTTTTCAATTTGCCTTGGGCAAGTTAGGGATGTGCACAGTTTGGTTGAAACCGGCTACTCCATTTAAACTGAAGTAATTTGACGGATTGGTCGGGTTTAAATAAAAAACTTAGACCGTCGGTTTGTTAGAGGCGAACTTTTGTAAATAATGAGCTCCGTTACTAATTAACATTCCGTTAACTTCCGTTATCTTCGTTAAAAGCAACTTAAATTTATATCGATACATAAAATTTTAGATCTACAAGAATTTATCAGATCTGTCTTTTTCAAAAATCAAAGTTTTCTCTTTCTACACATTTTTCGCCTGCGCATATGGTGGATCTTCAAGAATTACATGAAAATCCTGGTAATTACTAATTCCTTTTACTTTTTGTTTTTTTTTATAATTTTTTTAAATTTATATTATTCTCAATCAGATTTTATTCTTTTTAGTTTTTGATTTAGTTTTTTTTTTTTTAAATTTCAACCTGAATCAGATTTTAATTACTATTTTTGTGAAGCTGAATTATTTTCAGTTCTATACGTCAAACTGACAGACCAAGCTAATAGACCTACATGATAGTTTCATTAGCTTGTTGGATTTAGGTTTGTATTTCTCTCTTCTTTTTTTTAAGTAAAAAAAATCTACATTTGTGTAGATTATCTGAAGATACTGTGAAGCTGATTCAATTTTAACTATTCGATTATGTTTATATAGATTAATCATATTTACAGGTATTAAAAAGTAAAATAAAATCTACATTTGTGTAGGTTATCTGAATATACTATGAATCTGATTCCGTTTTACCTATCGTACTACATTTATGTAGATTATTCATATTTAGGCGTATTAAAAAAGTTAATAATCTACATTTGTGTAGACTATCTGAAGATACTGTGGAGCTGAATCAGTTTTAGTTATTCGACTATGTTTATATAGATTAATCATATTTACAGGTATTAAAAAGTAAAATAAAATCTACATTTGTGTAGGTTATCTGAATATACTATGAATCTGATTCAGTTTACCTATCGTACTACATTTATGTAGATTATTCATATTTAGGCGTATTAAACAAGTAAATAATCTACATTTGTGTAGAGTATCTGAAGATACTATGGAGCTGAATCAGTTTTAACTATTCGACTATGTTTTAACTAATTGAAAACCCAAACTGACTCAGCTTCACACTATCAGCCAAAAATCTACTAGTAAAACTCTAAAATACTAGCTTATTAACACCTAAAAAACACATAATTTACATAAAAAAAAAAAAGAATCCATATTTATAAACTGACTCAGCTTGACATATAATCTACACACATGTAGTGTGACCAAAAAAAGCCAAGTTAAGTGTATCAACCTAATGGAAAACCAAACTGACTCAGCTTCACACTAACAGGAAAAAATCTGACTCAACTTCACATATAATCTACACAAATGTAGAATATTTAGACTTTAAAAAAAAAAGACAAAACAAACATGAAAAACCCAAACTGACTCAGTTTCACACTGTCAGTTACTCTAAAAAAATATATATATAATAAAAAACGTACAATCTATATGCAAATTATTCCAAAAAAATATATAAAGAAAAACTGACAGATCTATCAACTAGGTGTATCAGATTGGCTGTCACCTTTGATCTATCAGTTTAGTCTGTCAGTTTGATCTATCAGTTTCGTATGAACTAATTCAGATATCTAAATTAAAAACAAAATAATAATAATAAAAAAGAAAAGACAACTAAAAACAAAAATAAAATTAAAAACACAAACTACTGCAAAAAAAAAAAAATAATAATAATAAACTATTACCATTTTTAACATCTTTCCACCATTCAAAAACTGGTTCTGAATCTGAAAAAACAACTTCAGATTCATCTAACTCAAATGTTATACTTTTCCTTATTTTTAGTAATTTTTAATGTTTCCTGCAGAAATAAACAAAAAAAAGTAAATAATAATTACTACTTTCTATTTAAAATTATTCGATTTCTGTAAAATACTTACTCTTAGATGAAGATGTATTCAATTTTGGTTTCATTCTGAATAATAAACTAGATTCTAATCGTACACAATATAGGTTATATCGAAAAAAACTAATAATAAATGATGTACAAGGAGTTAACGCACGTTAAAATAGACTAACAGATCGTTAATAGTTACTGGAGAAAATAATTACAAAAATGTCACCGCGTCGCATATAACAAAAGTTCGTTTTATTTACAAAAATGCCACCACGTGATTTTTTTAAGTTGACACATGGCGATTTCTAATTGGACAATAATATTTTTCTCCCTTCTCTCCTTAAACCACCTTCTCATTTGATTTCTATCCTATATATATATATATATATATATAGGGGTTGGGTATTGTGAAACAAGTATTAATGTAAAATAAATAAGACAAGATCTTGATCTTTAGATCATGATTAAATCGATACACGAAGATTCACGAAACAACCGATGCGCGATGATTTTCATGATGCACGGTAATCTTTAGTGAAGAAAAACCTATTGTTTTATGTTTTACCTAAAACCTATATATATATATATATATATAGGAGAGAGATCAAATAAGAAGGTGTCTTAAGGACACAAGGGAGGGAAAGTCATATGAACCAATCAGAACGTGACATGCGGATTTAAAAAAAAAATGCAGTGGCATTTTTGTAAATAAATCAAACTTTTGTGAGCCTGGTTCTGGATCAGCCTTGGTCTAGGTCAGCTTGGTTAGGTAAGCTTGGTCAGCTTGGTTGGTCAGTTTGGGTTCTGATCAACTTGGGTTCTGATCAACTTGGTTAGCTTGGTTGGGTCAGATTGATCAGCCTGGGTTATGGGTCAGCTTGGTCAGCCTGGAATCTGGGTCAGCTTGGGATCTACATTTGTGTAGATTATGTGTAGTTTTGTGTCAAGTTGACCCAACCCAAGCTAACCCAACCTGACCCAGACCCCAACCTGACCCAACCCAACCCTAAGTTGATCCGAAACCCATTATCTACATTTGTGTAGATTGTGTCAAGCTGACCCAACCCAAGCTGACCCAATCTGACCCAACCTGAACCAGACCCCAAGCTGACCCAACCCAACCCCAAGCTGACCCAACCTGACCCAAAACCCATAATCTACATTTGTGCAGATTAGGCTACATTTGTGTAGATTGTGTCAACCTAACCCAACCCAAGCTAACTAAGCTGGCTCAACCTGACCCAGACCCCAAGCTGACCCTACCCAACCCCAAGCTAACCCTAGCTGACCCTAAGCTGACCCAACCCCAAGCTAACTGTAACATCCGTCGTTTAAAAATATGGATTTCCAAAAACTTTCTCCTAACGACGTTAAAAGAAAGCGGAATTAAACCTTAAAAGTCCAAACCAGCAAAATCTGTTTGGTTTATTCATAAAATGGTGTTACTATCCATATCATCAAAACAAGTCTAAATGGAAATACATTGGTTGCCCAACATTAAACAACTAACATTATAGTAAATACAAATCATAAATATCTAAACACAAATGAATGTCTAACGCGAGCAGCCACTATGGGTAAACTATAGACAACTTCAAGATCATCTACCCAGGCCTCACATCTTCTCACATCTACCTGCTCACTATTGTTGGACCTGAGGGCACAACACATTTTAAAAGAGTAAGTGTTAGCTAACGAATTAGCTAAGTAAGATAACACATAGTTTATAAAATGTTTGTCCATTTAAAACATTATATAAAAGTCATAATTACATCGTCAAGGCACATATCACATCGATGCATCACATCATCCATAACATATCATCGCATCAAACATCATCATCATAGGTTGAATCACCTAACTGTGCCTAATCATCTTTTACTTTACATATAACATATAAGCATCATCGCATAGTGTGACATAAGTCACTTACATTAGGCGTGACATAAGTCACTCATCACATATAAGGTGTAAGTTTGTGTGTAGGCGGTCATAAGACCTAACAGGGAACCTCACACCTGACTAGATGAATAAGCCTTACGGCAGTCCATCAATGTCGTTAAGGAATGGCAAGCCAATCCAGGAGTAGTCCGTATGTTCAAGGACATTGGTGGTTAATCACGCCACCCGGAGATACTCAAACCACGTAATTATGTTGCAAGGAGCCACCCAAGCAACCATATACGCACCCACCGGGCAAGGGCAAGTACGGGTTAAACTTAACACTTTCATATCATATACGAGCTCGGTTTACATCACATATAGTTTAGGTGTCCACGTTACCTAAACATCATCACATATCATCTTTTTACGTTTGGGCCCTTAAACGTGCACGTGTCATGGCAACTTAACAAGTCTAGTGAACTAGATGAACAAGCCATGTAGTCATGCACACTGTACATATCATCAACATATAACACATTTCACTTCATCTCAAGACATTACATAGCATTTCATAGCATGTCATTACATCACATGCATTGTTACATAACGTACATCATTATATATCATTGTATATCGTATATCATTATAACATTGCATATCATTTATCATCATAGATCGTACATCATTTCATATCATCTATCGTCTCATATCATATATCGTTGCAAAACACCTATTATCTCATATCATATTTCATTTCATCTATTAAGCATACATAGCATCTCATATCAGTACATATCATTGGGGTAGCATTTCAGGCTTCAATATGCATCTACATAGCCCATATCACCTCTCGTATAATCCCGAATACACATAAGCAAACAAGATACCATTTGGGGAAGTTATTATATGAAAACTATGTTTTTGTTGAACCCTCAGCGTGTCAAAGTAGTGTATCTTACCTCGTTGAAGAGCACAACAAATGATAACACAAGTTACCGAGCTTTGCAAGTATTCCCAACTACCTATAATCATTAGACAACATAATGAGATAACAAGTACCCACTTACTTATGGTCATTACTTAAGTCTAAATACCTATAAACATGACTCATGACAATGCTTGATGCATTGGAGGTTCGTTTAATACATAAGGGCTTACATAACTCGACGGAACTCGACATTCACTTACTAAATTAACCTTTCTGGAAACTTGACATCATCATCATCTCAAAAGTTATGGCCATTTGAAAATTCTGTCGCTATTGCGTCGCAACTACCAAGTTGCGTCGCAACTAAAGGTCACTGTTTTCTAGTTGCGCCGCAGCTTAGTAGCTGGGCCGCAGCTAGTCTCGGTTCTGCACAAAACTCAATGTTTAACCTCCAAAACTTAACCAAACACACCCCAAACGACCCTAAACCTTATGAACGACTTTAGTACCTCAAAATTCATCATTTTAAGACCATAATGATGCAATGAAATCATTGATTAACTCCTAATTGATTTGCATCACAATAACAAATGTTTTAGATACCGAATCGATCAAAACATACGTTTATGACTCCAATCAACCCTCTAAAGACTTAGATCAGTTATGGAACGAATCAAGGGATTGAAAGGACATGAAATCAATGTAATAATACCTCAAATACCTGTAGATTACAAGAAGGATGCAAACTATGGATCAAACCTCTTCAAATCATCAAGAAACGAGCAAAACGCGTGAGGATTGATCAAGGAATTAGAGGGGCGGCTAGGGCTTGCAAAAGAGAGGCTAGGAACTGAGATGAGAATGTGATTAGGGCTTAATGAACCCTTAATCAGCTGGAGCATCTTTCCTAATCTCACACTTAGGTCCCTCCACTATTAAACATCACATTTAAGGCTTAAACGACTTAGCGGGAATACTTACCGACACCTTTAACACATCTTAATCATCTTTGACATCTTAAACACATTAACATATACGTCATTAAGTGTAAGTCCCAACTACACGTAGATGGTACAACTGGAGACACCTCTATGTCAATAGTGGATTTCTTTGCAATACACTTATCAAATCTGGACGAGACCAGTTAAGATAAGTGGTATACCAGGTATATCTGGAAGGTTTACTTATTAAGGTGACAATGCAAATAAGTAAATAACAATGCAATAAATAACTTAAGACATAAAGTAAATGGTGAGACAATATGTATTTTTCATATGTATTTTGATGTATAAACAAAATACAAAGGTTGATGCGGAACCAAGATATTACAAGTATGTAAATATCCCAACAACCTATGAAATACAATTGATCTGAACTTGGAAATCTCTAAAACAATCAAAACACTTAAAGTTGTGAAATGATTCCATTTTGCGATTGAGAGAATTTGCACAAGAACACCAATATATATTGCAGAGAGAATTTTTGCAAAGATATATTTTGTGTGTGCAAATGGCTTGGATTTATAGGCAAAGGTTGACATTGGGATGTCAACTTTGCCGTACAAATATGGTTGAGATGCATTTAAGATTGTTATGGAAATCCTTAAAAAGCTATATAAAGTATGTCAGAGAACATACTTTATTCAACCTGCTTTTGTACTTTATACAAGGATAATTGGTATTATCCGGGTAATAGTACACAAAGCAATAAAGCCATTTTCCTTGTAATCAGTGTAAAGGTTTTTAACTCCTTTATACTGAATATCTCTCCAGTTGTTGATCTGGTTAAATTGGTCACTGGGCTTCGCTGCCATGGCCAGTTTCTATCTTCCATTTGATGTCTTTGACTTCAACTGGACGGTCTTCATTTCGTCAGATCTTCAACTGGAGGAAGTCACCAGTTGTATTAACTGTACGCTGCAACTGGAGACTGACCAGTTTTCACTAAAACTGGTCCTAACATTAAGGCATTGAAGCCTTCTATATATGGCACATTAATTACATATAAGCATTAATTCTCCTAGAGACTTAACGGACACGTTGTGTTGACTTAACGACTCAAGTCAACCGTTGATTAAAAAGTTCGAGATGTTACACTAACCCAACCTGACCCAATCAGACCCTGAAGCCAATCTGACCAAACTGATCATGCTGACCAACTAAGCTAATCAGAACCCAAGCTGACCCAACCCAGAACCCAAGCTGACCCAAAACCCATAATCTACATTTGTGTAGATTATGTGTAAATTGTGTCAAGCTGACCCAACCTGAACAGACCCCAACCTGACCCAACCTAACCCAGACCCAAGCTGACCAAACTTATTATGCTGACCAACCAAGCTGACCCAGACCCAAGCTGATCAGAACCCAGGTTGACCAAGCTGACCAACCAAGCTGATCAAAACCCAAGCTGATCGGAACCCAGGCTGGTCACTTCAGAAAAGTTTGATTTATTTACCAAAATGCCACCGCACATTTTTTTCATTTTGACACATGTCGCGTTCTGAATGGTTCATAGGACATTCTCTCCCTTCTCTCCTTTAGACACCTTCTTCCAGGATCTCTACCCTATATATATATATATATATATATAGTGAAATGTTATTTTGAGAACCTTTTTTTTTGCGAGAACCTTTGAGAACTTTTCAAATCAAGCCCAACCGATGATTATTCTTTACAGGAAAATTGTTTTTTGAATGTTTTCCGAATAACTTATGTGTAATTTTGAAGTTTATAATTGTTTGGAGACATGTATTATCATCCGTTATACAATTATGCGGAGATTTGGATTCTTGATCACATGTGCACGAATATTGCTATGATTACATGTGATCATAGCAATATTCGTGCACATGTGACCAAGAATTCAAATCTCCACATAATTGTATAACGGATGATAATCCATGCCTGCAAACAATTATAAACTTCAGAATTATACATAAGCTATTCAGAAACAATAAAAAAAAACAATTTTCATGTAAAGAATAATCATCGGTTGGACTTGATTTAAAAAGTTCTCAAAGGTTCTAAAAAAAAATTTCTCAAAATAACTTTACCCTATATATATATATATACTATTATAAGTTATTATAGATTATAAATTTTTAACTTGAAAGTAATTAAAATGCAATCTTAATTTTTTAAAAGAATACAAACCTATGCTTATTGAATTTATGTAGATTATACATATGTTATGATGTGGTTAATAGTCAAATTTCAGAATTGAAACAAATATGGAAACATCGTTGGTTCGTTGAATCGTTGTCGTTGAGAGGTAAGAGTAATAAATCAGTTTTACCTTTTGTTCCAGTTTTTATTTTGCAAAAACCTATGTGGTATGTGTGAGACATTCGCAATGTGATACAATTATTATATGTCGAAAATAGGATAACCGTATAACCGGTCAAACCAAACCTGTTAATTGGTTTTGGTTTGTTTAGTTTGTTTTTATTTTAAAATTTGGTCTGGTTGGTTTGGATTTTAAGTTAAAACCAACCAAACTGGAACATGCCCGTGTTTTACTCCATTGGTCACATGCTTTTACGGATTAAGATTTTTTTGAAGTTATAGCTCACTTTACTATCAAGGTTGAAATTTTGACGTTTGGCTCCAAATTAATGGTCATATCAAAAAATATTTTTTAATCCTGACCTTTTAATTTTAACTAAAAGATTAAGATCTGTTTTCAACTTTAAATTAAAGGATGTCGTGTTTTACATATAAACTACCAAACCCTCTGTTTCAACTTTCTAATACGATATTGTATTTAAATAATCACATAGCTAGCCTGTGACGATCATTTAAAAATACAATGAGAAAGATAATAATTTTATAAAATTTGAATCTTGTAAAAAAAATAAATGAATATGATACAGATGTTTGCATTGGGCATCTCCGACTCTTCTGAATATGAAAAGTTATCTTACCAACTTCCTAGCCCCCCTAATCTTGCACTTTGCATATAAAAGTATCTTTCCTTTGTAGTTTCATAAGTATGTAACCCAAACAATGGAACAATACAAAGGTTCAGAAGTAGACAAGTACAGATGTTTCATGAGTGGAGAAAGTGAGAAGAACACGACATGGAGGTTGGGTGTACCCCCTAACTTTGATGTAGTCAACAAACTCTTTGAAGAAGGCAGAACCAAGGTTTATATATTTATTATCTTTCTGTCATCACATTTTGTTTTAACTATTAATCGTTAGTAAATTATACCAGATAATATTATCAAAGTGTTGGCTTACAAAAACAACAATTCTCAAATTGACATGGCCGCTATATTTTAGTTATACATATTTCTGACTATATACTTCGCTTTAGGCAAAGAGTCTAAAAAGTTATATTAGCAGTGTACAAATCACCTCCTTCGAAAAACTAGAATGATAGTGTTTTGATAAACAATCAAACAAAAAAGCAAACACAATGATCTATCTTAACATAGTTGTTAGAGGGGAGGCCCTAAGGAGGAGCAAACCTGACCTCGTCTCGCCCATCTCATTTAAAAAAACTTTGAATGAATGTCTATAGTAGGAAATAACTAAAGTTGTGTGTATTATATGTAAACAACTCGAAAATAATGTTTATTGTATGTAAGAAAATGTATCCAACCAATTAAAATCAGACAAGTGGCACCTCTATATGGTTGTCACGTATGTTTTCTTACATACAATAAACATTTTTTAAAGTTGTTTACATACAATACATAAAACTTTAGTTATTTTCTACTATAGACATTCGTCCAAAGTTTGTTACATTCCAGGATACTTATCCCTATAAAATATTTTTTTGTATTTCTGAATTCGTTAGGGGCGATGGGCTTTTTTTCCACGCTCGGCTTTAGGACCCTCTTGTTTGCTAGTCTCTGACTTTTGTGTGGCTTTCTACACTCATGAGCTGATCATTTTATACTTCCAACTTCAATGTTTAGAAATGGCCAACAGGTTCATTGGAAGAGCAAGTTCAAAACCTGGTTAAAACATGGGAAATGGAGACATTCCACAAAATGAAACCCGGAGATTTTAAAACTGTTGACATCACAAAGTTAACACTTAGCGTAAATGGTAAACTCAAAAAACCCCAACATTTCTTGTTTCTGTTAATTACCACTATAAATTACTGTTGAAGTGTTGATATTCTGTGAATTTACCTGTGATTTTCAGGTAGGAAACCTTTGACACCAGCAGATGTTGCTAAGATAGGCGGAGGATACAACATGTTCATGCAAACTTCGTTGCCGGACAATCTACGAATGTATAATCCTAAAGATGAAACTGTGGATACAGCACATAAACTCTTCACCACCACATTTCCTCGCGGTTTTGCGGTGGAGATTCTTCAGGTTTACTCTGGTCCACCACTGATTGCGTATAAATTCAGGCATTGGGGTTACATGGAAGGTCCATTTAAAGGTCATCCAGCTACTGGTGAATTGGTAGAAATGTTTGGTGTATCCACATTGCAGGTAAATAATTCAGTTTGATTCATATTTTATAGAAGGAGCCCAGTCAAAAAAAATTTGGAAATTAATCAACTTCTTAAATAATACAGAAATTAATTTGAAGTTTCGAACCTAAGAAAATTATAAATTTGCAATACATTCTAAGGAGTTTGATTGATAAAATCTTTCAGATCTCCAAGTATTTTTAGTAGCAAACTTTTTTTAGAACAAGCATAAAAATTTGTTAGTATATATAAGGGTGAACTAACAAGAAACTAGTCGCCAAAAATATAAAGAAAATTACAATTACAAATGCAATCTAAAAAATGCAATCTAAAAAAGAAACCAATACAACTTAGGGCATTTCCAATAGTAAAAATTGAATGACTTATATTGAAGGAAAAAGCTTTTTTAAAAGATTGACACCATTGAGTGCAAAGGGTTATTTGATCAATAGGTTGAGAAATCTCAACCTATTGACTAAAAGTTTTTTTCTAATTGTATATGAATATATGTTAATTCAAACAAAAAAATGCTTTAAAAAAACTTTTCCAATTAGAGGGAAGACTTTTTTTATAGGTTAAAGTGATTTGTAAAATGTTAAAATAAAAAAACTTATAGATGTCTCTTGGTAGCAAATTAATTACATACTTAATTACATACTTAAGATACATGCATCATGTTTGTATATGATATCCACATTTTTTAATAGATATGAGCCTTAAAAAAAATGGGTCATGATACATCTCTCGCACATGCTCAACTTCCAAGAATCTATTTTATTTTTTATTTTTTTTAACTTCAAGGACCAACTATATGATGTCAAGTATTCCGTATGAACGGAGCCGCCTTTGGTCCAAGGAACCGCACCCGCCTGTTAGTGGCGGCCTAAGTTTTTTAAGATTTCAGATAAAATTAATTTTGGAGGCCTAGTTCGTTTTTATATAAATTAAAGTAAAAAAAATAATTCAATTTTTGTTATTGAACTATTAATAATAAACAATATGCAGATGTTGATGGAAACATCAATAAGAGTGTTACTATAATACAAATAATATAATGGTACTTAGTTCAAAAACAAACATTAAGTTTAATATACAAAATATTGAGGCCTAAGAATTTTAGAGGCCTAAAGCGACCGCCTAATCCCATAGTACTGTTGAGCCAACTCTGCTGCCCGTAGTCACGATACGGATTAATGGTAAAACCCAATACACCTTTAGATTTGAACCCAAGTCTCTCCAAACCAAACTTTCATTGATTGACTCCCATCTCAATCCTTCTATTGTTATATTCACGAAAAAAACATTTGTTAGTTTAAAATCGGAAATAGTACTCCAGATGTGATAAATATCAATTCACATCTTTTGTGTTAACGTGTTTGGGTATCGAAACTTTTACCAGTTGGATGAAAACTTCAAAATCGTGAAGGTGGAATTCTTCTACGACAGAGGAGAGCTGCTCGCGGGTCTAATGAAGGGCAGTGCAGTGACGGCCACGGGAGAGTCCATCACTAATATGGGGACTTCAAGCTGCCCTTTTTCTTAAAAGATGATTCAAACTTGGTTAATTTCATTTGATATTTTACAGGATTGAAATAAACAACTTTATGCTATCTTTTACTATCCTATATTCTGCCTTTTTTATAAAGTGTTTAAGTATTTCACTTTTGATGGTTGTAAATAAAAAATAATATGGGTCACACTTCATTGGGTGTTAGATTAACAACAAGATTGACTTGTATTTTGTTAATAAATTTGTGAGTCTAATTTGTTTGGTACGCATCTTTATGCATTAAATTTTTATGAATAAATACTATACTATGAAAAGATGTCCTAAAAAAATAAAATATTATGTATAGTTTAAAAACCAATATGCAATGTACAACTCTTGAAGCTTAATGTACAACCCTTTTAAACTTTAAACAACTTTCATTTTACACCTTAAACTTTTAACATTTTCAATTTTAATTTAAGACTTTAACATCACTTTGGTCTCTTTTCACTTTTACCACCTAAAGTTTTTATCTCAAACTTTTGTCCCATATCAAAGTTTACTGTTTTTAAACTTTTGACACAAAACTTTTTGGTTCTCATAATTATATCAAACAACTTTTACACATTTACAGTTTTACCTTTAAACATGTGGTTTTGATGATTTTTTTTTCATTCTGCTATATATAATGGTATTTAATGCATAATAATTTAAATCATTGTTACATTTTACGTTAATTTAACATTTAAAGTAAGACACTTTATTACATCACCGTCGTCATATTGTCATTATTTGCATTAACATAGTTATTTTGTGTGTGTGGTTTTTTTTTCTTTAATACATCTTACTATTCATATTGTTTTTATATGTTTTATTTTCTTTACTTATGTATATAGCAACGATTACAAGTTATGTTTATTGATGACTTTATCATATTTATATTTAACACTTTATCGTCTGAAAATCATGTCGTCCCAAAGCAACGCTGGAGCAAATTTACTAGTTTATACTAAGAAGAGAAATTGTTATTTGCTACTGAAGCCATTATTTTTTTTTTGAAAAAGAATATATCACATGTGGTCATTTTCTTCATGCCACAAAAAACTAAATAAACATATTTATGTATTTCACAGAGACAAAGACTTGTTCAATAAAAACCAAGTATAATACTTCAAGATAAAAGGCTTTGACTTGGAGTAACCAAAAACATAGAGTAGCTATGATGTAGCTTTCAAATGCTACCATTGGAAATGTCATCGAAAACAAAAAAGGGGTCAGGAAAAGTTGCTCATTTTAATTATTTTTTTATGAATTATACTATCCCGTATTCAGGAAATTTCTATCCGATCTCCTTGAAAGAACATACATGTCGTCTAATATTTCTGTATGCAACAAATAAATGGATGGACCTATACGGCTATACATATCCGATCCACTTTGCAAATCAATAATCCTATGAATAACTCTAGACTAGCTAATTACCCCGGGTTCAACCCGGGCGTTTATATAAAAATTTCATAAAATACGTTTATTAAAAGCATAAATACATTATATGTGTCGTGGCTATATGAGAATTTGATATGAAAGCAGTGAATCAAAATTAATTTCATATGAAAGTAGCCATGTGAATAAGTTCCAACTAGATCAATACCCGGTCGTTGACCGGGTTATAAACAATATGTATATAGTTAAAAGTATACATAACATGTTGAACTTTATATATAGAGATAAAGTAAACTAACAAAAGTGCATGAATCCAACTTTTATTAGTAACGCGTAACATAAAACGTTGCAAACCCAAACATAAAATAACTGGAAAACAATTAAGTTCTAGATGTTCAAACAAATAAATTGACCGAGCAAGAAATTCATGAGAAAGATATAAGACTATCGAGCATATCCTTGACCCGGATGTTTGATCAAAGATGGGTTTGTGCCGTATGACATCTCCTCTTTATTTAGAGGGCATATAGTTTGGGTGGAGGATAGGAGAGTTAGGGTAATCTCTTTCTTCTTTAGAGATATCTGTTAGGTTTTTTAGAGAAGATTGTGATCGGATTATTCAATACTGTGTCCAAGGTATTCGGTATATAGATTTTGTTCCTTTATAGGAGATTTGGAAAACTGTGGAAATGATTTGTATTAATCCAATCTTTGATGAATTCTTCCAGAGCTGAGCGAATTACTTTAAGAGGTTTCGGGCTATTCTGATTCAGGATGTAGTGCTTTGTATTTGGCTACAAGCTTAATGCTTCGTATTATAGATAAGTAATTTTACTTGTACGGGGGTGGAACTCCGTATAGGGTATATCATCATCAGATTATTTTGGCATGTTTATAAACTTACCTGTATTGACCCTAGCCCAATTTGACCCGCACTTATTTTGACCCGGACCCGTTTTGACCTATTACCCAATCCAATTCGACTCGTACATTTTACCGTCCCACCACTTGAGCAAATGCCCAACGACCATTCTTCGTTTTGTTGGTTGAAAAATTATTCAATCTTTTTGGTTAATAATATAATGCATTCAAATGAAAAGAAAAGATTAATGCTTATTATAATGCAATTTAGGGAGTAATAGAAATTCTATGAAAATTAATTACATGATCATTATTAATTACGTTTAATTTTTGGGATTAGTTTCCTGAAATACTTTGAACGAATGTCTATAGTAGGAAATAACTAAAGTTGTGTGTATTGTATGTAAACAACTCGAAATAATGTTTATTGTATGTAAGAATTTCGTTTCAACCAATTAAAATCTGACAAGTGGCACCTGTATATGGTTGCCACGTATGTTTTCTTACATACAATAAACATTTTTTCGAGTTGCTTACATACAATATACACAACTTTAGTTTTTTCCTACTATAGACATTCGATGAAAGATAGTTACATTCCAGAATACTAATCTCTTTATTTGTTTAAAGAGCCTACTGAAAATAAATTTTGGATTAGAATTCATTTTATAAAATAATAGTAATAACAAAATAATACTAAAAGCTTTAAATATTATTTGGTAACTTCGTTTGTTATCAACTAATAAACTAAAACAGGATTGTGGCTTTTTTTAACGACACATGGCATTATAATTGAATGACATGTGTCATATTAGTTATAATTAAATAATTTTGATTTACGAGTACATATCATAAAACAACTAGATCTATACCCAGTCGTTGACCAGGTTAGAAACAATATATATAAATATATATATAGTGAAAAGTTATTTTGAGAACTTTTTTTTGCGAGAACTTTTGAGAACTTTTTAAATCAAGCCCAACCGATTATTATTTACATGAAAATTATTTTTTGATTGTTTTCTGAATAACTTATATGTAATTTTGAAGTTTATAATTGTGTGGAGGCATGGATTATCATCCGTTATACAATTATGTGGAGATTTGGATTCTTCATCACATGTGTACGAATATTGCTATGATTACATGTGATTGACTTGCATACATGTGATCATAGCAATATTCGTACACATGTGATCAAGAATCCAAATCTGCACATAATTGTATAACGGATGATAATTCATGCTCCACATAATTATAAACTTCAAAATTACACATAAATTATTCAGAAAACAATCAAAAAATAATTTTCATGTAAAGAACAATCATCGGTTGAGCTTGATTTGAAAAATTTTCAAAGGTTCTCGCAAATAAAAGGTTCTCAAAATAACTTTACCATGTATATATATATATAACTTTCCTTATTTTGAAAACCATTTTTTTGTATTGGATTATATGTTTTTTTTTGTCCATTAACACGTGAAATGATATAAAAAAGTATATTGTTAAAGAAACTTTTTTAAATATTAAAAATCATGGGGGGCCAAACATTTATTCAAAATAATAAATTATTGGTATGTGAGGGGTTTTTCCATCAAAGTTGGGTGCATAACAGCCCATATTCCTTCCCCCATATATATATATGAAAGTTATTTGTGATACATGTACTTTTTATTGTATATATGTAAATTAACTTACACACTTCTTCTTCCTTTTTCCTTCCATTTGTAGTATATGTACTTTTTATAGTACATATGTAAGTTAACTTACAAACTTCTTCTTCTTTCTTCCTTCCATCTCCGACCACCACCACCACCACCATGATCATCTCCGACCACCCCAACCACGGCGCCGATGCCAGGCAGCAAGGGCTTCGCCCGTACCGCAGCAAACTGCCCTCCTCCTTTTTGAAATATGGACAATCTGTATTATATAGTTATTTTTTTTCCTTTATAAAACAAACTACCCCCTCCTTTTTTCTTTTCTTTTTTTAACTTTCAATCTTCAAAATATTTAAACTACCCTTAATTTTCAACACATTCTTAACTCACACACTACATCTAACCTAAAAAATCTCTAAAATATTTTTCAACCCTAACGATCTAAACTACCTTTTTTCCCCACTAATTTAAATATATTGTCAGTTAATATACCTATAGTATTCTTAATGAAATTTATTTACAATATACATTCTTTTACTTTAATCCTTAAAATAAATACATTACCTCCTTTTACATCAATTACTTTTACATTAATAACCACACGTTACCGTCACCACCACCCATTGCTACCACCACCGCTGCATTTTAAGGGTACACCACTCGTATAATACATATAATCTCTCGGTTAGCATGAAACTCAAATGTTCACCATACATATCACACATTAAGGTTGTTTGCAATATTTTAAAGTGCTCGACTCACTCTAAACCAACAACTTCAAAATATTTTCAATCCATTGGTAATTTGTACGTGTCGTTCTATATAAAAATATAAAACATTAAAATTTGCTAATTGTACGTAGGTAAGTAACTTATTTGTATATAGTATCCATGATTCAAAAAGTGTAGATTAAATAGTATTTAAATGGTTACCATATATAAAATAACTAAGTTGACTTTTAATTTTAAGGGTTAAGATTGTTTTGATTATGAATTTCAATGGTTTAAATCAATAGTTAAAATTAATTTTTTTCTCTTAGTTGTGGTAGCCATTAATATATATAATATTAGATATCAAAACTTCAATTCCATGAAAATGCTTTATCTATTATCATGAATCCTAAAACAATTACAGTGTAAAAATATCTGCATTTTTGGTGTCAAGTTCGCAATGTTGCTAAAATTGAAATAAAACATTTAATAAACTATATATATGATATATCAACCTCCTAGCTGCATCTTTTTTATACAACCAACCAAATAGTCCTTTTTCATTCTTTCACTTGCATCCTTTCTCATTCTTTCACTTTCTAACACATCATTCATAATGGGGTCCATGTTCATGGTTCCTGTTGAGAGAACCACCGTGTCAGAAAAGATTTATTTTGAAAGAGCTCTCTTTTCAAAGCAAAATAAAGATTACATGTAATATTAATGGTGGAGGCAATATATATCTTGTTTTATAAAATCGATGTTTACCAGTAGCGTGATGTGCTACTGCAAGGCAACTTCAAGAAGCCGAAAAGCCTCTAGATATATTTTCTTAACCCAATCTGAGAATCGAATCCGAGCATGGGAATCACTTTCCCGTATCATGTCAGTTTGACATGACCACCCTAACCCATCTAATTTTAATACATGAAAGTCATGGAATACCTTGGTTATATCGGAAGCTTTGGTTACACCATGCATCCCAGGAAAAACAGGAATTCTTGTACATTCATTTTTAAAAGTCAGCTGAGAAGTAACATGTTTAGGACACAAATTAACAATGATCAATACCCAACAAGAAAGACTTCCTTTTTAACAGCCGTATTTGGAAAAACGCCAAGATCAACTACTCCAAAAAAGATAGATATTTGCTCAAGAAGCTGTTACACGAAAAAGATACAATCATATTGATATATACCTGTCCATTTTGTCACTAATGAATAATGATCAAAGTCATGTACTTACCTAGTGGAGAGTTCAGGGAGAACTCCTTTGGTACGTATGCAGGTAGATGCAAATGAAGTTCAGAATCCACCTGTAAAGAGTAGCCTAAATAAGCTGAAGAGTTCACATCCTCTAACTTTGACCAATCCTCGCACTCATAGCTCGGTATATAACAGTGATCTTTTCAACAAAAATAAAAGTCAGTTCAAAAATGAAAGCTACCGAGCAGAGTAAATAAAATTCCAACACATTTCAAGTTCATATTGAAGTTTACCTCAACACTGTCACCGACTTTATCAGAATCGACCAATTAATCGTATGAGCTTATACTCTCATCTCATCAGGCGTCTCCTGAAACCTTACAACTTGGTTATCGGCAATCCTGTTATAGTAAAATCAGCTTATTACATATACAATCTTAGTAGCAAACAAATGTTGCTTACGACATATCTATTGAGAGCTAAAAGTGTAGTATATTCAATCAAATAAATCAACATTATTGAGTTAGATGCATACATCGTACATGATAATAAACACTTCATATGATAAGACAAAGAGGGTAGCAAGTTTCCTTATGGACCTTATACTTGATGTGTCAACACCTTCAAATGCATAAAATTGGCGTTAAGTGTTACTGAAGGCGAAATTTTTTGTGCTTGACTATATATTTTTAATAGTATTAGCATCTAGTGTCATTGTATTGTTTAGCTCGCAGTTTAGTACCCTAGGCACAAAAGTTGGAAGACATGAATTCAGTTGATATCTTCAGACAAAGCTTGTAGGAATAGTCTGACAAAAGTTACAAAGAAAGAATGCGAATGATTTAGGTTTCAATTGCTTTACATTCAAAATAAGTGAAATGAGAAATGACTAACACTAACCACAAGTTGGTTTCCGTTCAACTTGTATGTTGCTTATACACAAATAGAAAGTATGCCCTCAGTAGTGGAAATAAGTTGTTTTAACCCATAATGTGATAAGTAAGATTAATTTTGAATTGTTACATAGACTACATATGATCGGATACATTATACAACCATCCAAGGTTATCTAATATTGTTGCAGTCCACCTAGCAAGGTTTTTGTGTCATTCACATTAAAAATATGGGTAGCCAAATCAGATGGTAAACACAATAATTTGACATGGTTGCAATTAATAAAGCCTTTGACAATACACTTATCCAACAAAACTCCATGTCGTTAATCCCAGGCAACCCAAATATCTCATCTAACAAAACCACCACAGAGAATAGTACTAAAATTGCATTTTATATAGAAAAAATACGTTTGACGGGAGGCGAGCTTGGAACAGATAATCAACAAAATTTAGTTAGAAATAAGATAAGAACAAAGAATAGATCTAAATTTGCATTTTATATATATAAAAAAATAACTATAAGCCAAAAAGAAAAACAAATCATAATCCTAATTTGAAACTTTCAATACCTGTTTTTCCAGGGAAAATTCCGTGCAAATTCCGTCCGGCCAAGAGCAAAAAACATCTTGAAATTGAAACCCTAAATATGAGAAAGGCGAATAAATAGTAAAGTCATGAAGATGAAACATCCTTGAAAAAAAACATTGAATTATTTTCCAATATCCTTTTGTTTAAAGCCTCCGTGTAAATTTTGTTAAGTTAAGTTAAGAGGGAGTTTTTTTTTAAAGAAAGGGGGAGGTTGCCACTTGACAACTTTTTAAAACATTTTAAATGCAAGAAACCTTGCTTTATTAAGGATAGAGATTTGCAAGTTGTGTAACCAGTGAGCAGAAGGGGTATATATTTTTGGAAAAATTACTTAAATAGTTAAAATTGATGGTATATATCTAATTCTACACACTTACATAAAAATTATCCTATTTGATCATTAGTTTCTTACTCTTTAATAGAATTAGTAAGAAATGATAATTACCAATCAAAACATAACAAATGTATTAATGGGCTCTACATATTTGACTTTTACTTATCAAATTATCTTCATAACTTTATTTCATTTAATCAAAGTTCTTGTTGAAAAAATGAAAAAAGTTAAGAAAGAAACGATACATTTAAAAACTTGTAATCGGGGGAAAACTATCACAATCTTGTGATCCATCAATTCTTCAAAACAAGTGATAACCATCCACAATAGCTTGTTGGAGTGTGATCATTTTATTATAAATCGCATGCCCGGGAATAACTTAAGCGTACAGGGCCACACGAAATGACACGGTAACTCTCAACTAACAATTGATATATTAAAATAATTTATTAATTAGTTTGATCACGAAATGATTAATTAAACATAATTAAAGGGTTAATTATATTTAATTAGTTAAAGAAGAAGATTAAAAATGTGAAAATTGGAAAAATGAAATTGGACCAAAAAAAAAGGGGGGGGGGAGACGGTTTGGGTTAAGGGCTTTTTAAGCCTTAATCTAGCTTATTTTCCAAGAAAAATTTAACCTAATTATACCCTATAAATAGAGGGTTAAGTTAAAGGTTTTTCACACACATTTACAAAGCAAATTCTCTCCTCCCTCCCTCTTTCTAGCCGTCCTCTGTCACACCCCGACTAAGGCGGAAAACTCGTGATGCAAGATAAAGCACACGCACGCATGGATGTTACATAGGAATAGCTATATGTGTGCATAAATTAAGCATGGATAGTTGATGTGTTGTATTTTATACCCATTTCTCACATTGTAATTTAGTCGTTTTTGTATGATTTGTGAGTCGTTTTCGTATATATTTGGTGCGTTTATTATATTTGTTTGTGTTTCAGGTTTTTAGCAGGTACTTGAGCATAATTGTAGAAGAAACGACATTTTTAAGGTTCACAAAGATGTCGTATATTAGAGTCGGTTAAATGGAGCACAACACTAGAAGTCTACTGTAGATTATGAACATCAACAACAAAGAGGTCTGGACATCAAGTAATACTATTATTGTTGTTGATGTACTAGAACGGCTAGACCAAGCAACAAAGAAAAAAAAGGCTTGAATATGCATCCATCATATACTAGCATTAATATTGTTATTATTACAATTGGAATTTGAAATGAGAAAGGTGGTGGTCTTGTTAGTGTGCTCAGCCAAAAAGAAGAAATAAAAGCCCAAAGACTTTGGCCTTGTGGTGCATGAGCCCAGGAAAAAAAAAAAGAAAAAAAGAGGCCGCAGCCTCTTTTGTTTGGTGAAGTCGGCTACGGCAGAAACAACATCAACAACTTAGTTTATACATTTTGCAAGCTCCTCAATATTAAATATAAGAGGTTACAATTAATTGGAGGTTGAATTGGAGGTAGCCGCAATCAATAAAAAAAGCCTTTTGGCTTTTGATTGGTGGGAAGCAGCCGCGTATCATCACATCACAACAACAGCAAATCTCGTTCGATCCTTTTAATTTTCTTTCTTTTAATTGTTAGCTATATTAATACAAGACTTTATCAGCAAACATTATTAGTATGGACTATTTGATATTAATAATTGTTAGTGTTATTTATCTTGCTATGAGTAGCTAAATAATTTTTTATCCATCTTGATGGAGTGAGACAATATGTAGGATTGCACAATTTTATTAATTCAAAGTTGATTTAAATTATCGTTGTGTCGAGATCTTGATGATTTAATTCTTTGTTAATTATTATTTTGATATTGGTGGCATATGTGTTCTTCGTTAATGGTACTAGTTGAATACGTATGTGATTTTCTATTAACTGTTTGTCTATAAACAGTTATCACTAGTTCATGGTATGATAGTGAATGTCATTTAATAAAAGGAGTTATTTTTTCAACGTGTTGTGTAACGGTTGGTGGTACCACATTATCTTCACATAGGTACAATTGTTAATTAGATAGTCAAATAAACTAGTTGGTTAGGGAAATTGTTCTAAGCATTGGTGGTACCGGCTTTTACAAAAGAACTGATTAATTAGGTGATTTAAATGATTTTACACACGTTGGTGGTACTAGTTTGTGTCTTTATTTTGTCACGATTATCTTTGTCAACTTAATTGAATTTGGACCTCATTTATGTGCAATCTGAATATGTTGTCGAGCAAAATCAAGATGGATGACTTTTAAATCTCTTTTGTCATAAAAAACACCAAATTCTCTTTTCGATTAATCCTGAGGGATTACTAACTTTTTTCTCGGTCACAACCTCTTTTATTTGAATTACTTTATTATCAACAACTGCTTACAAAGTCCTTGTGTTCGACCTCAGAT
This sequence comes from Erigeron canadensis, assembly GCF_010389155.1. Taxonomy (NCBI): domain Eukaryota; kingdom Viridiplantae; phylum Streptophyta; class Magnoliopsida; order Asterales; family Asteraceae; genus Erigeron; species Erigeron canadensis. Next base: position 15,803,242 of record NC_057767.1, on the reverse strand, counting down.
TTACCAAGTTAACTATACTGCATACGAACGGGTCCACTGCCCGCAAGTGTGTAGTAGTCAGGCGCTAGGTGATTCGTGTTATAAATTTTAAGACTTGAAAATACACATCAAGTTTTTGGCGCCGCTGCCGGGGACTTTTGTTTAGTAGTTGTTAAATTTTGTAGTTCGATCCTTTCTTGTATTTACTTATGAGGAAGTTACTTGTTTTATTAGTTTAGTATAATTTAGTGATAATTTTTCTTTATTTATTTATTTTATCTTTATTTAGTTTACTTCGTTTTACACATTTGCTTTTCACGGGGTTTCTTGCTTGTACTTTTTACATGTAAATTCAGATATGGAGGAATTTTTGAAGGAGTTCATGGAGCCGGGTGATACTTTTTCACCGTCTGGTTTTCGTGACATGACGATGGATGAGTTTTTAAGGGAATTCATGAAGTCTGGTGATATATTGAGTAAGATTATCACACAAGTGGCCGAATTACTTCCATTGCCTTTGATAGAAGCCGTGTCAAAAGAAAAGAATCATCTAGACTTCCCTCCAAAAATGAAGAAACCAGTAAGTGTGGTTCAACAAGACATACATCCTACTGATCATACATATGCTCATTTCCATTGTTGGTTAGGTAACTTATTGGCGGAAGGTATGTCTTACTACTATCACCCCCACTTAAACTTAAGTGTGGGGGGAGACCCCCTACTACTTAGTAAATAAGGGTAGAGTCAAGCTAATGACTCGAACAAAAATTAGCGCTTCGTGGGAGGCAACCCGTGTTTTTATTTATTTAATTTTATTTTAATTTTTGTTTTGTCTTTAATTTTTGTATTTTATAGTTTTTGATTAAGTTTTGCAGATATCAAGAGGTTTAAACGCAAGCCGGTAAGTTGAAATGTTTCCCAGGTAAGTTAAAAATTTTGGAAAAAGGCTTGAAAGTCCAAATTTTTAGTGACCAACCCATCTGGTCCCTCTTTTGTCTTTCTGAGGTCAAAATGAGACGTGGCCTTCCTTTGGTCATGTCGTGAACCCCTCATGGACCCCTTCAAGACTCTCCATGACCTTTCTGTTTTCTGACCTCTCTATGGTCAATCTGTGAACCCCCTGATGGACCCCCTGTGCTTGGCTCTGTAGTTCAGATGCGACATGACCCCTCTGGTCATGCCGTGGCCCTTTTGTTCTGAACTGCATTTGGACTCATGTGTTTGTTTTTTTTTAGAATTTCAGAATTTTATTTTAAAAAATCCATAAAAATTGAAAAAAATAAAAATTCTAAAAAAGTTTGAAAAATAAAAAATAGAAAAAGATTTTGATTTTTAGTTTTTTTTTTCTTTTTTGTATTTAGAATTTTTACTATTATTTTATTATTTTTTTAGTTTTTCTTTTTATGTTGGTATATTTAATATGTTTGCTGAGTATGTTTAGAGCTTTAAGGATACATGCGGTTGAAATAAAGTTTACTGTTTATTTTTGGAATCAACCGAGCATTATGGAGCAAACATTAAACCCGGGAAGTTTCACTTTCTTTTATTCTTTTTATTTTCTTTTTCCTATTTCCCATAATTTTAATTAGTTTCTTGTACATTGAGGACATTGTACAACTCAAGTGTGGGGGGATTTGAAATGTAAATAGGAAAAAACCGGGTTATTTTGGGTAAATTTGAAACTTTTGCATGTTTGTCCTTGTAGTTAATTGCTTTTGTCACTTAATTATAGATATTAATAAGCAATTTGACTACACCCTTGGTACAAAGTTTTATATATGTGGAATGTGTTTTAACTGATTAGCGTAGCATCCCTTCTGGATTAATAACATTACTAGTATGCTTATAGCACCAAAACACCAAAATTGTGAGATATATTGATTCATTTTAGTATGATAGGTGTACGGTTTTGGATTTATTAGCCTTGTAAATTTGTCCCTCTCTTAGGCTTTTGAGTTTATCTGGAAGTAAGAGTCTCTTTTAGAGCTCTGAACTATGATGTTCAAGTTTGAGGTTGATTTTCCATTTTCGGATTATTTCATTTGCTATGAGTGTGCCAATGATTTTGTTGATTATAGAACTTGTCTTGGTTGATCGTTCTGTGGTTTTCTAGATGATGAAGAGGCAAATTTAGGATTATACCTTTGTTCTTTGTATTTGTGAGTCCACCTACACAAGATGTACAACGAGAACAAGATATAACAAGATATAAAATAGGTTAACAATAAACACAAGTATATCAAGTAACCCGACTGGCAAGTGGTTCGAATCTAGATAAAGACTAGTTATGAACCATGATCCAGATATAGATATGAACAATAAAGAACAAGTGCTTGAAACTATATAAATACTAATTATATTCAAGTATTATGGCAATGAGTCGAGATGTATTTTTCAATGTATTTTATTTATTTCTATAAACAAAATACAAGAGTTGTTGCGGAACAAAGATAATCACACTTGTGAAAATATCAAAACAACCCTAGAAATACAAATGATCTATGCGACAAGAATTACTCGTAAGAATACTTAGAGTAATATCACACGTTGCAATTGCCAAAGTTCCCAGCAACTTTGCATGTGTGAGAAGTCTTATATTTATAGGCAAATATGTCTGATGACATGGCAATCTGCCGTGCAAATATGGTTGGGAACATTTATGGATTTGTTGGACAAATCCATAACATGTTTGTTTAAGGTAAAGTATGTAAGTTTCTTTGATGTGACTTGACATACTTTATTCCCAATCTTTTGCCTAAACTATCTCGATCCCAGGTTTAAAGTTATTAACCAGGTAAAGGTAGTTAAAGGCTGCAAAAAAAACTTTCCTCGTAATCAGTGAAAAAGTGTTGTAAATACTTTTTCACTGAGAGCCTTCAGATCTTCAACCAGGTAAGATCCTCTCTGAGCTCTGCTTCTGAGATGATCTTCTTCTTCAGTCTTCAGTCTTTGACTTCAGTCTGAACGTTTTCAGATATGTTGATCTTGATCTGAGGTGAGGCTTCAGAAGAACTAATTCTGAAGGACGTCTCATAATTTCTGTACAAGTATTTCTTCTGAGTTTCAATATTTCTGAACAAGTTATACTTGGTCGATTTTCGACCTAACAAATTCCCCCTATTTGTTATGAAATATTACATGCATTTTTAGACTTCTATCTATACATGTTTGTAAGTCTAAAAAGCAAGTTTTGGTTTTAAGTTATATGAAAATTTTTCTAAGGACATCTTATAGATCATTGATGTCTTAGAATTTTAATTTGTGTAGATTCTAACTTAAACCTATCATCTACTTGTTGTGAATGACTTGCAACATATATATACAGTCCAGACTTTCAGTAATGTTACAAGTACATAAAATTGAAAATATTTACAAGTACATGATAATTTCAGAGTGAAAACTACTTCTTTGCAGCCCTGGAGCCTTCAGGTGCATCAACAGCTTTCCTCTTCAGAGGGGAATCCTTCTTCCCAATCAACCTAGCTTCCATCTCATTCTTGGCTTGTAACTTCTGCTGGATCTTCTTTAAGAATGCACCAATTAAATGAGACTTCGGCTTCGCTCGCAAAATCGGGATCATTTCCTTATGTTCAGTAATCCCGGATTCATGCACTGAGACCTGTGTGTATTCTGATGGTGCCTTCCTTCCCTTGAAACCACCATATCAAAAAGCCTCAGACCATCCTCCTTTGTAATTTCTACATCAGTAATCTTGGCAGGATTGGAACGATGCTTCAGATAATGCTCATACTGAGCCATTTCTGCCTTCTTTTGGGCTGCAGCAGCATCTTCAGAAAGTGGTACAAAGGTTGAAAGATCTGCATCACGAGAACTTTTCCTTGTTGTTCTAGGTCCAGTTACTTTGGGCTTTACTGGGGGTCTAGTCAGAATTTTCTCCACCTTCAGAACATCAGCCAGGATGTTTTTCTATTTGTTCTCCATTTCAGCCTTTCTATTTTTCACCAAGTCTTCCACAGACATTTGTAAGGTGAGATGATCCAACTTTTGTTCCAAAGGCGAGTAATTTACCCCATATTCATACTCAGTCATTTCAGCCATAGCCTTCTGCACTCTTGCATCTTCCTTTATTTTCTAATATCTTTCCAATGAAAGACCAAGAGCTGCAGCATCGATATGATCAAGATTCCCCATCTTCTGATGTTGTTCTCTTTCTCTTAGCTTGTTTTCTCTGAAGGAAATGAACTGATTTGACACTTGTTTCTGCAAGGTTTTCAACTTGTTTTCATCTGCAGTAGGATCAGTTAGAAGAAAACCTTGCTCATCAATATTTTTCCCAACCATAAGTCCAGAACCCTTTCCCTTGGACTTGGGTTCTTCCACCATTTGAGCCTTGCCCTTTTCCTTGGCAATCTCAGCCTCCTTTTTTTTCCTGAAGTTCCCCCTCAGCTTCAGACTGCTTCTTGGTTGCCTCAATTAATTCTTGTGAACTGGCAATCAAACCAATTGGCACGTCACCACTTCCCCCTTTGGGAATCTCTGCAGGCATTGTAACATACAATTCAATTGCCTTTTGCATATTCTGCAGAGTTTCCCAACTTTGTTGTGTTATGCTGTCAGAAATCTCTTTACTCATTGTAGAAAACTGAGCCCTTAATCTGAAGGAAGAATTGAGATTCAGCTTCTCTTGTTCATAGACTTCTTTTAGCATTTGTCTATCTTCTGCAGTGAATGATGGGGGTGGAGGAACAACAGCTGCAGGCTCCCTTCTGAGCAGCATCAGAACTTCATCCAATTTCTGAGACTGGTCCTTGACAGATTTGTCAAGGATGGATACAGACTCCTTAATTTCTTCAACAATTTTATCCATCCTTGCATTTTCCTTTGTTGCCAAGTCAGTGACCATCTCCTCAACCTTTTCTTCAACCTGGGCTCCAATGGCAGTTGTTAATTTTGTTACAAGATTATCGGACAACTCCGATTGCACCCTTTCCATTACATTTTCAACCCCAGGTTTCTTTACCAACTCATTCACTTCCTTCGCCACTGCCAAGACTTCATTTTTCATTACTTCAACAGAGGATGGCAAATTTGTAACAACGGTGGTCTGAACATCCCTCTTGGTCAAATGGAAGGCTTCTCTGATGGCTGAGCTGATCTTGTTACAAGCCATCACAAGTTCATTAAGCTTCCCACTTACTAGCCCCTCATTTCCAGCAACTTTGGTCAACTCAGTTCCAAGGAAGATCTTAGCACCTTTCATATCAGCAATGGAGCTAGTATTGGTAGTTAGAGATTTTGTTAAGTCCTCAACCTTAAGAAGTAGGCTTTGGACTTCGGCATTTTGTTTCTTTAACTGTGCTTCAACACTCAAAGGAGGGGGTGGTTGTGCAGAAGCAGAAGCAACAAGCTGAATATTCCCAAGCCCTTGCAGTACATCATCAATCTGCATTTCAGTTGGACCCTCAGATTCTGTTGCAGAATCCAAGTCCTTCTCAGCTTCTTCATCATAATTGATGGGCTTTGGGACTTGTTGAATTTGGGGGTGAAGATGTTGTAATTGTGGTTGAAAGGTTGGTGAAGTTATGAATGCAGGTGTTGAGCCTTCTGGAAAGAGAGGGTGTTCATGTGATATTGGTGGGCGGACATAAGGTTGTTTAATCAAAACATTTGGATTTTCTGGGAGAGGTTGTTGGACGTTTGTGAGGTTGAAGGTTGGCTCAGAACCAGACGACTGGTTCTCCTCCAATAGATCCTCGTCAAACTCAAAGTCAGCAAGGGAATCAAGATTCCCCTGAGGTGGCTCATCTTCATCCCAGAAAGAGGTATACACCTGATTCTGATCAGATATGCCTTGAATCTGACCACTGGTGCCAGATCCAGATGCAAGTTCAACAACTACTTCACGAGTAGTTTCTAGTGGTGTCTCACCAAAAACTTCATCAGATCGTGCTGCAACAGAGTGTAAGATTTGTGACGTATGTGCTTGTGCAGACTCAGACTCTAATGTGAGTTGGGCTGACTCACTTATATTTTCTTCACCATCCCCTCCTACAGAAATTGCGGAGATGGTTGTCTGTGGGTTGTCCCTTTGACTCGATTCTTCTAGTTCCTTTTGGGAGGAGCCAGAAGGGTTAGCTTTGGTACTAATGTCCTTGGGCTGTGAGGACTTCTTAAATTTTTGACGTTTTAATAAGCCCTTTGGGGATCCTGAGGGATCTTTTGGGAGATCCTCAGGTTGGTAGTGGATGGGGGAGTTTGTGACTAGGTGGTCGAGGCTGGTTTGGGTTTTACCAAGCTCAACAATTTTTCACGAGGTGTACCGGTGGGTCTCGCATTCTTTTGCGACCCGCCCAGTGACCTTTCTGAGCCAGCTTGTCTTGTTGTGTCAGTTTTAGAAAATACATGAAGCATGGCAGATGTGAGTTCTGGCTCTACCTCAGACGTAGACGCTTTGGACAAGTTCTTGCAGAACTCAGTAGCTGGCAGCTCAGGTCCCCCTTCAGAATATGCATCTCCCAGAATCTGTCTGAAGCAAATGCTTAGAAATCTTGGAAAGGTTATATGAGGACTCCTTTTCCCTTTCAACTTTGAAACCAACTGGAGAAAAGCATCTCTGCAAAATCAACTGCTATCCCATTCCACAGATAGTAGCCCAATTCAACAATAATGAGGGAAATCTATTCAAACCTGACAAAAATATGTGACCATAAGTCTTCAGGTTTCCATCCTCATCCAACATACCATCATGACCCATCTCGTACAGAACCTCCCGAAAATTTACACCTTTCAATCTTTTGTTATATACAGAGGGCATTCTTTCAAGAATGTGTTGATCCTCCCCATCTAGGTTTTAGAATCGGCATTTAAAGCCGCCTTGAAATTATTCATATTGAACCTAATGGCTTTTGGTTTGAAACCCTTGGGCCAATTAGATCCTGGCTTGACTGCAGGACTGGGAGGATTATATTCAAAATTTATGAGAGATTTGGCTTGAGATGGTTTAGCCATTATTTCTACAAGGGAAAACTGAAAGTAATTTGAAGAATTTAGGGTTTGAGGATTTTGAAAAAGAGAGAATGTGAGAGAGAAAAATGATTAGAAGTAAATGAAGAACGAAGTAAATGAAGGAATATTTTCTGAAAAAGGTATTTATATTTTCGAAGGGAATGCGAAAGGATTTCCAAAGAAAATAAATAAAAATAATTTTGAATTTCAAATCCAATAAAATATAATGATATTTTATTAAAGATAATTTTGATCGGGTTTGAAATCCGAAATAATTTTGGTTACACGTCCGCATTTAATGCAACAACGGCCATGACCCCACATTTTCAAGAAGTATTCAACCGTTTTTAATGCAAAAGTAATCATCAACTTCCATTTACGGTGCAAGTGGTATGACACGTCAGCAAAAAGGTATCCTGGAACAGTAAAAATCACGTGTCCACTTGCCAATCTGGTATCCATTATACAATAAAAGGTTTCGATGGACTTTAAGAGTAATTTATTTATATTCTGAGAGAGATAAAGGGAGTGCAATCTGAATCTTCTCATTTTCTAAAATTCTGAAGTCCTTCAGTTTCTGAACCATTTCAGACAAAATATTTTCTGAGGCAAAAATTCCCCCTCAGAGAAAAATTTCCTTTACTTGTAAAAATATTTTTGTCTATTCCCCTTGAAATGCTACATAGGATTTAGCATTCCTAACTCGCTGATGAGATGTTTAAAAGTTTTGACATCTAAAGGTTTTGTAAACACATCAGCTAGTTGTTTGTCAGTGGGAATGAAATGAATTTCAATATCACCTTTTAAAATATGATCACGAATGAAATGGTACCTGAGATCAATATGCTTGGTTTTAGAGTGCATGACAAGATTGTGAGATATTGCAATGGCACTTGTGTTATCACAAAATATTGGCGTTCTGGTATACTTAACACCATAATCAGTTAGTTGGTTCTTCATCCATAAGATCTGAGCACAACAACTTGCTGCAGAAATGTACTCAGCTTCAGCAGTGGATAATGATACTGCAGTCTGCTTCTTGCTTGTCCAACTAACCAATTTGCCACCAAGGAAATGACACCCACCTGTGGTACTTTTCCTTATCTATCTTACAACCTGCATGATCAGAATCTGAATAGCCCATGAGATCTAGACTTGAGCCTTTGGGATACCAAAGACCTAGTCTGGGGACACCTTTCAGGTATCGAAAAATCCTTTTTACTGCATTCTGGTGTGCTTCTCTGGGATCAGATTGAAATCGTGCACAAAGACATGTTGCAAACATTATATCTGGTCTACTTGCAGTTAAGTACATTAATGATCCCACCATACCACGATATCTTGTGGGATCGACAGGTTTTCCATTAGGATCTGAGTCCAAAGTTAATGGTGCAGAAATTGGAGTATCTTTAGATGAAACAGAATCAAACTGATATTTCTTTAACAAATCTCTGACATATTTTTCTTGATTTATAAAAATACCATCACTGGTTTGTTTTACTTGAAGACCAAGAAAATATGTCAGTTCATCCATCATACTCATTTCATACTCAGAAGACATTATTTTTGAAAACTTGTCACACAATTTTTCATTTGTAGAACCAAACACAATATCATCAACATATACTTGTACAAGCAAGATATCACTTTTCTCATGCAAGATGAATAAAGTGTTATTTATTGCACCTCTATGAAAACCATTATCTAAAAGATGTCGAGTTAGAGTATCATACCAGGCTCTAGGTGCTAGTCTCAGACCATATAAAGCTTTGTTCAGTCTATACACCCAATGAGGTTTTTCTTTGCTTTCAAATCCTGGTGGTTGATACACATACACAACTTCTTCTAGCTCTCCATTCAGAAAAGCACTTTTGACATCCATTTGGTAGACTTTGAACTCATGATGAGCTGCGAATGCTAAGAAAATTCTGATAGCTTCAAGTCTGGCCACTGGTGCAAAAGTCTCATCAAAATCAACAGCTTCTTCTTGGGCATAACCCTTGGCAACAAGTCTGGCCTTGTTTCTGATTACATGACCATCTTCATCAACTTTGTTTCGAAAAACCCATCTTGTCCCAATTGGTTCTTTCTTCAGATTGGGGGGACATGGAACAAGCTCCCAAACATTGTTCCTTTCAAATTGGTTAAGGTCTTCTTGCATGGCTTCAACCCAACTTTGATCTTTCATAGCCTCGTCAATCTTCTTCGGTTCTATCAGTGATAAGAAGCTGACATATAAGCATTGATTGATTGTGGCTCTTCTGGTCTGAACCCCTCTACTTGGATCGCCAATCACTTGATCAATTGGATGTGAGCGAGTCCATTTAGAGTAATGACCAGGATGAATAATGATATCAGTGCAAGAACTCCTCTGGCTTACTTCAGGAGATGGTTCAGAATAGACTATTTCAGTTTCATTATCTTCATCATCTTGTAAATCACGATTTGCATCATGAAATTCTTCATTCTGAGGTATTTCAGGGGATACTGATATTTGAGGAGCAGCACGCACATCTGATCCAATAGTCAATTCAGAGGGTAGTTTGAATGTGACTGAAGGATAAAATGGAATGTTACTTTGCTGACTTGTAACTAATTCTGAACAGGAATGATCAGAAACATGTTCAGGTGACTGATCAGATTTGTCATTGTGATCAGATTCACCAAAACTGATAGGACCTTTTGAAGGTGGTTCAGAGACTAGTTTATTAAAGATTGCAGAATTTGATTCATCAAAGGTAACATGAATTGACTCATCAACCTTTTCAAGTCTTTTGTTATAGACAGTAAAGGCCTTGCGAATTGTTGAAAAACCTAGGAAGTAACCTTCATTAGCTTTGGCATCAAATTTGCCCAATTTGCTGGAATCATTCAGAATGTATACTGGACATCAAAAGACATGGAAATATCCAATATTAGGCTTTCTGTTTCTGAGCACTTCATAGGCAGTCTTCTTATGTCTTTTGACATAAATGGAACAATTCTGGGTGTAGCAAGCAGTTGCAACAGCTTTAGCCCAAAAACATTTTGGAAGACCTGATTCATTCAACATACTTCTGGCAGCTTCTATCAGCGTTCGATTCTTTCTTTCTACAACACCATTTTGCTTTGGTGTAGGTGCTGAGGAGAAGTTCTGAGATATGTCAGTGTCACTGTAGAAGGTTTCCAGAGTGGAATTTCTGAATTCAGTGCCATTGTCACTTCTGAGCTGACGTACTTTTCGCTTGTGCTTGAGTTCAATCTGTTTGATGAGGGCAATGATTTCAGCAGCAGCTTCACTTTTGTTTTTGAGGAAGATTACCCAACAGTATCTTGAATATTCATCGACTACAACCAGAGTGTACTTCTTCCCCGCTCTTGTCTGAACATTCACAGGACCAAAAAGATCCATATGAAACATATGAAGTGGTTCAGTGATGCTGAAATTTTGCTTGGTCTTGAAGGATGCTCTCTTCTTCTTTCCCATTTCACACCCTGGACATGGCTTGTCTTTATTGAAAGACATGGTTGGTATCCCATCAGCAAGTTATTTTCTTGACAACTTATTAATATTTTTGAAATTGAGATGGGATAACCTTTTGTGCCATAACCAGTTGGTGTCCTCGTCTGCCCTTGTGTAGAAACATTGTTCAGAAGTAGCACTATTCATGTCTACAACATAAATGTTTCCCTTTCTTGGAGCAATCATTACTACCTTCCAATCTCTGTTGAATATGGTGCCTTGTGAAATATCAAATAAAACCTTAAAGCCATCATCACAAAGTTGGCTGACACTGATCAGGTTATATTTCAAACCATTCACATATGCAACTTTAGTGAATTTGATTTGTCCATTGTTCACAACACCATATCCCTCAATTTGTCCGTTTTCATCACTACTAAAAGTTATTGAGGGCCCCTCTTGCACCCTATATTCCTCTAGCAGGGTTTTGTGACCAGTCATGGTTCTGCCAGCAACACTGTCAAGAAACCAAGTATTCTTTTTGCGGTCACCCTGCACATACACAAAGATTAGTTCTTTTTGGGAACCCATCTCTTGATGGGTCCACTGGGCTCTCCCTGAGCAGCCTCAGATTTCTTTGGTACGTAAGGGACAGAAGGATCAAAGGGAATTTCAGTCATAATTTCAGACGACACAAAAACAGTTGGTTTAATGACATCAGAAACCTTTTTCTTCTCAGATTTTTGCTTTTCTTGCTTGATTTTCTTTGAAAAAGGTTTTGGGTTTTGTTTAGGTTTTTGGGGAGTGCTTTCAACATTTTTTAAACGTGCATTACAACTCTGCACTTGCCTAGCCAAATTTTGAAATTGACTTTCAATCCTTAACAAAATAGACTCTGAATTAGACACCTGAGCTCTACCAGCATCTGAGGTAGAAAGCTCAGCAGGGATCACATTTTTCTTCTTCTGAAAGTTCTTAGGAATCTTATTTGAAGACTGAGGGGAAGGCTTCTTGGGTTTAGCTTTCTTGTCTGAAGCATTGGTCTGACATGCTTCAGATTTGCCCTCAGGTTGTTGGTTTTTGTAACAACCCTACTTTTCGAATATTATATATACGTGCTAGTTGAGTTGTCTATGTTCCCGCAAGCCATAGTTATACTTGAAGCTAGTAGATAATGCCCCTAAATTAGCAATCTAGAGCTATTGTTAATGTTAAATTCAATTGATAAAAATGCCATTGAACAAAAACTTTAATTAGTGTTTAACCAACTTATAAATAATAATATAAGTCTTACAAGTTGAGCTAGCGATTAAAAATACTTGTAAATGCCCAACAATTTAACCATCAAGCCAACTAAATAATATTTGGTCATGGAAATAGTATGAGCATCTTGAAATATTTGTAAAGTTCATTAGGTACATAAAATGCTTGAATAATAATAATAATATGTATATGTGTTTAATATAAATACAAGTTTACAACTAATAGCTTATGTAACCAACTAAAAATACAAAAATATATCCATACACACATATATTCCTAACCAAAACAACCAATTACTTACATTTAACTAACAAAACACTTACAAAACAAATACCCACTAAACTTATACATACACTATAATTTTATAAAAAAAAAATATATATAACAAAACCCCTTCATTACCCTTTTGGCCGTCCCCCCCCCCTTTCACCACACACATACTTCACTTTTGAATTTTTATTTCTCACACAATCACTCTTGAAACTCACAACCAAAACACATTCTTCACCTTTTACACACACAAGCTTTTATTCTCTCTAGAAAAACACTTCTCCTCTCCTTCTTTCTCTCTTCATTTCGGCTGGAAAAAAAGGGCAAAACAGCAAGCAAAAATCAACTTAAACTTGTAATAATAATAAGGGTTTAGGTTAGATTAAGCAAGGGTTACATTAAGCTACAAAGTAAGGGTTGTTTCAAGGTTTGAATAAGGGTTTATTGGAGGTTAAAGGCCATGATTTTCTGCACTATTTTCATCTTCAAAAACGTGTTCAAGAGGGTATATATCTTCATCTCTTTACTAGTTTAATCTTGTTCTTGTTTTTATTAAAAAGGTTTTATCAAAAGTTCATGTTTTCCTTATGTTTTCTTTTGAATATACACTTGATGAGGGCAAAGTTGATAGGATCTTTCTTTCCATGCTCATGCATGTTGAATCCATGAAGAAAGATCCAAGGATTCAACTAGTTTAAAGACCCAAAAGTGTAGATATATATTATATAGCTTTTGATATGGTTTTTCTTGTGAAAGATGGTCATATTAATATATACTATGAAGAAATATTTTTCTAGAAAATTTGGTAAAAATATGTATTTGATGTTATATTGTTAGATCCATAAAAGTTTGTATCAAAAAGTGTTGATGTGTATTGATAGTTTGTAAAGTAACTTTTTATATAAAAAAGATGAACATATTTTATATAATATTTGTACATATATTTCTGGAATATTTCATAAAAATATGTTTTCATGTTGATGGATTTGAGATGGATAAAGATTTATGTTAAAAAGTATTGATTTAAGTGCATGCATGTTAGATTTAAGAAGGTTGGATTGTTATTTGGATTATGAGATGTTTAGAGACTTGTATTAACTGAAAATATGTTAATCTTGAAGTTAATATTCTGGAAAAGTTTATAAAATATCAAAAGTATAAAGCTTGGATCAAAACAAGTTAAAATATGCTTGAAATCGTAAACCGAAAGCTTGTAAAAATGCATTTTGAGCACACAGATGCACCATAATATTTTGAGCATGAAATCATGACAAACCTACTGGAAATATGATATACCAAATGTATAAAATTCAAGTCACTTGATGCATGGCAAGAATTAGCTCAAAAATCACATTTTCGGGTCAAATAATCACTAACCGAAAGCACAAAATTACACATATCACACCACCACCACTATCACGACTTGAACCACCAAAATATGATGAACTTACTGTAATATGTGAATTAAGAATGAAAATCCATTTTGAAGTACCTTTATAGCTTAAGAAATGAGGCTAAAATCACTATTTCGATAAACGATTTTTAATTATAAAGTCCTCAATTTAAGCTATACACAAGAGAGGTTGAATTGATACAAATTTATATTGATAAAAGTTGCCTAAAAGGCCTGGGATTTTTGGACAAAAGCTTTTGTGGTGATTTGTAAGAATTTCTATGATTTAATGAAATAAAATGATAATTAAAAGGTATATAAATTAATTAATAAATTATATAAACCATGAATCTGATCAAAACTACTTAACCAATGATAAAAGTGACCAAAGCCTACTGGGGAAAAATAATTACAAGCAAGGGAACAAGAACTATACAATATAAAAGTAAAATATTAAGTAAAAGTCACTAATTAATCATTATTATTAAATAAATAGAAATAATGCACAAATAAATATAAAAATCATAATATTACAAATAAAAAGGCTTAGAAATCAGTAGATAATCCATCTATAATTATCTATGAATTTTAGAGATAATTTAAGGACTTAAAAATAATTATAAGGAATTATTTAATTAATAAATCAATAAAATAAATAAATAATTAATTAATTAATATTAAATTAAATAAATAATTATAAATCAGTAAAGTATATCAACATTAATATTATAAGAACACAAATGTCAAATATGGTTATTAAACAAGGTATGCAATGGAAAATATATATAAAACAAAGTTAATTTATGTGTTTAACTATTGGGTGAGTCATATTCCAATCAAGTGAGTCATAGCCCCCTTTCAAACTATTTTATGTGCTTAACTATCGGGGTGAAAAGCATGATAGGTAAATGAAAATTGCTTTTATATACATATATATATGAAATGATTTTTGATAATATGATTATGAAATGAAATTGTTTCGTATGTTCAATGTGATAAATGCTTCATGATGAGCTTGAGTTCTGTCAACCCGTTTTCTTTCGGTACACTATTTACTCCGAAAGTGGAGGCCTATAGTTAGAGAGTTGCGCAACTAGGATTTGTCCACCCACCCAACGTGTAACGGTGGGATGTTTGGTTGCCTTTGTGACGGCCATCATTCCCAGTCCGACCACGCGGTGTTCTAGCTACCTTAAATTTGAATGGTCGTCTCCATGGCACGACCCTATTATTATTAATACGGCACTTGATTGACAGCTTGTGCTATGAAATGAATTATATATATATATATTGTTGGACTTGATAAAATGGTAGTAGTAGTGGCTCAAGCATTTACTCATCAAAGTTTACTTGAAATATGCCCATTTGGCTAAATGATATTGATATTAATATGTTGGTTATTATAAGTTGAACATACGCTTTATAATTGATTATCTGAAAGAATACTTGGAAATTTTAGGACTCATTATCCTTGAATATGGTTTGTATATATATATTTATTGTTAGTTAAAACCTATGAACTCACTCAACTCTCGTAGTTGACACTTTTTCTTCATGCTTTTCAGGTTTAGAGTAGTAAGTTAGCTTCATGGACCGCTTCTTGGATTCTATGTGTTTATTGTATGGTTGGACAAGTATCGCAAACATTTGTTCTTTTGATTATAAATTTGGTTATCTAATGGAATTAGACGTCATCTTGAACTTGTAATCTTTTGGATTGATTGTCATTTGAAAACTTGTGTTGATGTTTTATATTTAAATCTTTTGTACCATGTCGTTCTGTGGCATCTCCTGTTTCCGCCTTAGTCGGGGTGTTACAGAAAAATGGTATCAAGAGCCAAGGTTATAGAGAATTTTTGCTATAACCTACGTATTTTCAAAACGAGTCGAATATTTCTTAAACAATTGAGTCGATCATAAAGTATTCTTGTTTTACTTATGCATAGCCTGATCAACTATGTCTAACTAAAAATTTAATATGGAATGATCGAAATGGTTGTCTAAGGAATATTCAAAATGAGTCTTTTGAAAATAAACTTTAAAATGATTCTTGGTGCAAAAGACACATAACCAAATCCAATGTTTGCATTACTTATTAGAACCCTTAGTTAAAACCCCCACTTGGCTAGTATTACTTTGTCTATTTAGATATAATACACAAGAGCTATGCACAAGTCGAATTCTAGTCATTTCGTTGATTCTAAATGGTCGTGTGAGTCGTGAGTGTCGAGTTGGTCATTGATAGTCTTACTAATTATTGTTGGGTACGTCAGTGGTGGATATTCATGATGTTGTTCGGTTGTCAAGCTTGTGAGTCGTAGGTCGAATTGGTTGGTTGTCGTCAAATGATTAAGGTCGTCTCGTGATCCGTCAAGTCGTCTTGCTGTCCGCAAAGGGTCACATGGATCGTCAATGGTCAAGTCGGTCGTAAATGGTTGTCTAAGCGTCAAGTGAAGTCGTCATCTTATGCTTTATGTGACTTGTGTAGGAATATCATGTCGCAAAGGAGTGAAGCCTCAAGAAACTCCAATCAAGTAAGGGACATATATGCATTCGTGGACATGGTCAGGGAGAGGCGACAAGAACAAGAAGAGATCAAGGAGACGGAGCCCACGATGGACTCCCAACAACCCCCACAACGAGAGGAGGAGGAGGAGTCCGAGCCCACGGAAGACCCATCAAATGATGGTGATGCTAGGAGCGTTGCTTCTAGCCAACCGGTACTTCGCTCGCCTACTCCACCACGGCCACCATCAGCCCCTAGAGCTCCCACACCGCCGAGACAAAGTGCGGCCATGAATGTAAGCGATGGACGCTTCCCAACTCATGACCCATACTTCCATCCACGCCTCCCTCGCAATCATCCTTATCATCTTGGGCCAAGACTAGGAGAAAGCCCCCATCGCCCCGTTTATGGAATACCCCCTCCACCTCCCATGGGTATGACTCGGGAGGAAAGGGAACGAGTGTGGGATATAGCCGGTGGACTAAGGGATGCCCGAGTGAGGGTTCGACATCAAGAAGTCATGATGGAAAGAGCCTTGGGAGCAATGAGGCGAATGGGAGAAGATACGAGCATGGCAATAGATAGAGTGCGCCAGATTTATGAGGTGATATTCATGATGGGATGTGTACTTGCAGCGGTGTGTTCCATTACGGTAGTTCTTGTGCTTAGGAAATGACCATAAGGATGTTTTATTCATGAATTTATTCGGTAGACAATTATTTGTACCTTGTTATGATTTCCTTGAACTTGTTTGTGATTGTGTGACTATGATCACATGTTTGTTGGCTTATGGCAATTTTGTGAACTGATATTGGATCATTGGAATGGAAGCTTGATGCCTTTTTGCTATTATATGATGTGTTAATCTATATGTGTTATGGTTATACTTGTTGCAAAGTGAAAGTTACAGCAGGAAATC
This sequence comes from Erigeron canadensis, assembly GCF_010389155.1. Taxonomy (NCBI): domain Eukaryota; kingdom Viridiplantae; phylum Streptophyta; class Magnoliopsida; order Asterales; family Asteraceae; genus Erigeron; species Erigeron canadensis. The sequence continues at coordinate 15,786,504 of NC_057767.1, read as the reverse complement.
AGTTCTGACCACTTTTGGTAGAACGGCCATATCTGGAGTTCTGTTTGGTCTTTCGACCTGATTCCAGTTGGAGGTGAAACTAAACTCATGGGGCTACATTTTATATTTTATGAGTTTTGCCCAATTCGTCCATCTTGAGCCACATTTTCGAGTCCCAAGTTCATACACAGATTTTGGAAAAATCTGTCAAACAACCCAAAAACAAGATTGACATGTTTTAAGCTTACCCAACCATTTGTAATTCATCGTGATATACTGGTTGTGATTAAAGGAAGGAAAATGAATTTAGAAATATATATGTATACCTATGCATACAAACGTGGCCTTATTACACTAAGTAACTTAAATGAACACGTGTGAGATCGAAAGTTGTGAGTCGGGTCTATGCCATATAATCCTATATACAAATGACTAAACTATGTTCTCCTTTGTAGAGACATGGCACCACGAAGGACCGTCGAAGAAACAAATGCTGAGGCTACGCGCCAGGAGGAAGAGGCCTGAAGGAGGACCGAGCTAGCCGACCTCATTTTTCAACAAATCAACTCCGTTATGCCAGCCATTGCTACTCGAATTGCGGAGAGTGTGACCGTCACCCTTAACACGGCCCAAAGACAAGATGGAGGAGGTAATGTGAATGATCGAAATGCGTACAAGACCTTCACTTCGTGCAACCCCAAGGAATTCTATGGGACGGAAGGTCAAGTTGGTTTGTTCACATGGTTCCAGAGCATGGAGGCCATCTTGAACATCATTGATTGTGCACCAGCCGACCGTGTCAAGTTTGCTGCTAGCAAGCTCCAAGGAAGGGCACTCGCTTGGTGGAACCTCCAAGTCACTACGAGGGGTCAAGCCGTGATGAATGCCTTGACTTGGGAGCAGCTCAAGGAAGAGATGAAGCGGGAGTATTGTCCTAGGCCAGCTGTGCAAAAGTTGGAGATAGAATTCTGGAATCATGCTATGAAGGGAATGGAGTTGGAGACATATGCAATTCGTTTCCACGAGCTATGTGTGCTAGTGCCTGACATAGTGAACACTGAGGCCAAGAAGGTCGAGAGGTTTATTTATGGATTGGTACCGGAAGTAAGATTGATGGTCACAGCAACAAACCCCACTACACTTGAGGAAGCTATGAGTTTGTGAACAAAGTTGGTTAATGACTTAGTTAGGACTGGAAAGTACTCGCGAGGTGAATCAAGTTCAAAGCAAGGCGGAGGAAGTCGGTTTGGTGATCGTAAGGGGGATGGGCCTGATAAGAGGCAAAAGATTGTGAGGAATTACGGAATTGCCGACACCAACCCTAGGGCGTACCGTGGCACGCTCCCAAGGTGCAACCGATGTAGTTATAGCCACTTGGGTGAATGCAAGCGTTGCTCAACTTGCAACCGAATAGGACACCTTGCTGCCTATTGTCGAAGTGGAGCAAGAGTTGGAGGAGTCCAGGGAGGGTGTCATGAATGTGGAGGTACTGATCATTGGACAAACACATGTCCTAGGTTGGGGAGAGCTCAAGGAGGATGAGGAAATGCAAACAACAACCCTGGCAATCTTAGAAATGTTGGAAATCATGGGAACCCAGCAAATCGAGGCAACAATGGGAATCAAGTGAACCGAGGTAATGGAGGAAATCAAGCAAACAATGCAAATCAAGGAAACAATGCAAATCATAACCGTGGGAATCAAGGAGGTCAAGCAAAAGGACGAGTGTATGCAATGGGAGAAAATGAGGCACGTGATGACCATAATGTCATCGTAGGTACGTTTCCGTTAAATAATGTCTATGCATCCATGTTGTTTGATTCTGGAGCCGAAAGAAGTTTTATCTCTTTTGAATTTAAGGAAATGATTGATAAGAAACCTAGTGAGCTTGATGAAACCTACTATGTTGAATATGCTAATGGAAACGAGTATAGGACTAAGGAAATTATTTTTGATTGTAAGTTAACTTTAGACGAGAAAGATTATAGTATAGACTTGATTCCCATTGAGATAGGAAGTTTTGATGTAATAGTAGGAATGGATTGGTTGTCAAAAATGCGTGCTGAAATACTTTGCCATGAAAAGGTCATTAAAATTCCCTTAGATAATGATGAAGTGCTTATAATACAAGGCCATAGGGCGGGAGTCCAACCCAAGATAGTGTCATCTATGAAAGTAAGGAAATATTTACGTAAAGAATATCACACATACTTGGCACAAGTAGTGGATAAGCAAGTGAAATGTAAGGACCCTCATAAGGTCATGGTGGTTAGGGACTTTCTAGATGTGTTCCCTGACGAACTACCTGGACTTCCACCCACGAGGCAGGTGGAGTTTACGATTGATTTAGTTCCCGGGACAGCCCTTGTAGCTAAAGCACCGTACAGGTTAGCGCCCTCCGAAATGCAAGAACTTTCTGAGCAATTGCAAGATTTGCTTGATAAAGGTTTAATCCAACGTAGTTCTTCGCCATGGGGTGCTCCAATTCTTTTTGTCAAGAAGAAGGATGGATCTTTGAGGATGTGCATAGATTATAGGGAGTTGAATAAGCTGACGATCAAGAATAGGTATCCGCTGCCATGAATAGACGATTTGTTCAATCAACTTCAAGGAGCGTCGCATTTCTCGAAAATCGATCTTAGAGAAGAAGATGTACCTAAAACGGCTTTTAGAACGCGCTATGGGCATTAAGAGTTTCTGGTGATGCCATTTGGTCTCACAAATGCGCCTGCCGTTTTCATGGATTTAATGAACCGAATTTGTAGGCCATACTTGGACAAATTCGTGATAGTATTCATTGATGACATTCTGATATACTCTAGAAGTAAGGATGAACATGAGAAACATCTGAGAATAATCTTGCAGTTACTTAGAGATGAAAAGTTATACGCTAAGTTTTCTAAGTGTGAATTTTGGCTCCGACAAGTCCAATTTCTTGGACACCTCGTGAACGAAGAAGGAATCCATGTAGATCCGGCTAAGATAGAAGCGATCAAGAAATGGGAGACGCCCAAGACACCTACGAAAGTGCATAGCTTTCTAGGTCTAGCGGGCTATTATAGGAGGTTCATCCAAGGATTCTCGTGTTTCCGCCTTAGTCGGGGTGTTGATGTTTTATATTTAAATCTTTTGTACCATGTCGTTCTGTGGCATCTCGTGTTTCCGCCTTAGTCGGGGTGTTACAGTTTTGATCAGTTATCACTTTTGATTTTCCAAGATCTTTAAAAATGATCTCTGGTCTCATTTCTTTAGGAAGTGCATCCAAATCAGTTAATACGGATGCAAGATGAAGATCACCAGTGCCATAAGCGATTCTTTGATTTTCAAAAGTTTTCTTAATGGCAGCTTCAGGAAAAGGTGATTTCATCCAAGATTTAATTATTTTCTGTTCTTTTTCCAAAATAATTTTTAATTCTTCCTTTTCCTATTCAAGTTTGGAAACCAGAGATTGATAACTTTTCAAGGCCAACTGAACATCTTTCAGTTCTTTTAATCTGGCCTGACTGGCGTTCAGTTCAGAAGAATTTATTTCAAACATTTTTATACTCTTTGAACGCACAGTTTCAACATCAGCTATGTCGGCCTCTATAAGAACCAAAAGATCTAGTTTTTGTTCTTCATCCTTCTCAAAACCAAATGTACTAACCTTCTTCATGATGATATCCACCGAACGACCAAATTCAACATCAGACTTGACAACATGACCATGATCTTCACGAGCCATGAAACACATATCCCATACTTCCTCTTCATCATCAGATGACACGTCAGAATCCTCCCATTTTTCAGTGTCTGCCACCATGCAGCTATTCTTATTGGATTCTTCATGAGCCATCATCGCCATATGGGCTTTCAGCTTTTTGTACTTAGCTTTGTATCCATCATCAGGCTTCTGAAAAATAGAATGGTTAGGGGCAGTGTGTGATGAGGAGGGTTGTGATGATCTGCATTCCTTCATAAAATGTCCTTTCTTTCCACATTTGAAACATTCTAAATTGGACTTATCGACAGTATTATTTGAAGAAAATTGTTTGCCATTTCTCTTTGATTTAAATTTAAAACGATTAAAAGTTTTGGCAATCATAGCAACAAGGTCATCATCATCATCCTCATCACATTCATGTGATGCATATTCAGAAATACCAGCTTTCATTAACTCAGCTACCATCTTCTCCACAGAGTTAGACTGATTACTCTCAGAAGACAGTAGGGCAGTATCTTGTGGTTCAGAATAATGAACCAATGCAGAACTGGTTGAAGTATGATTCTTTGCATCTTGCTCAGCCACAGCTCTCTCAGCTTTATTCTCCTCAGTGTATCTGAAGGAACCATACAAAGAGGCCAGAGTGTGACTGTGAAGGGTTTTACCTTGCCTTAATACCATGATTAAATTCTCCCATTTAGAAGGTAATATATCACAAAACTTTTCAAGTAAAATTTCTTTGTCCTTTGTAACACCAAGAACTTTTAATTGATTGACCAAATTTGTAAATCTAAGATATGTTTCAGTTAAAGATTCATTTGGTAATGCAAAAAATGTTTCATACTTTTTATTCAAAGAAACTTTTCTTGTGGTGATAGTTTCCTTTGTTCCTTCAAACTGTGTTAACAACTCTTCCCACATTAACTTAGAACTATCAAGTAAAACAAGAGTGGGTTTTAATTTTTCTGGGACAGCAAAGAGAATCATATTTTGTAATTTGGAATCTAGGTCAGCCAAACGATGGTCTTCCTCTGACCAATGATCTTTCTCCTTGGGTGTTAACCTAGGGGTCCCATCTTGTTTAAAGACAACAGTTGATGCATTCATGGGAACATAAGGACCTTCTACAAGAATGGTGGTCAAGTGTCTTTCAACTCCAGCGATGTACTTGAGCATACATGCTTTCCAAGTAATGAATGTGTCACTATTTCCATTAAATTTAGGTACCGGATTGTTTAGAAAGTGAGCATGAACATTGGGTTGAGCTGGTGGTGGAGTTGCATTTTGGTTGACATTTGGGTTACCATTTTGATTTTGTTGAGTTTGTTCGGTTCCAGACATCTTGTAGGATCAAGACAGGTATAACAATTTAATGATTGAACCTGGGAGGCTCTGATACCAAATATGAGTCCACTTACACAAGATGTATAACGAGAACAAGATATAACAAGATATAAAATAGGTTAACAATAAACACATGTATATCAAGTAACCCGACTGGCAAGTGGTTCGAATCTAGATAAAGACTAGTTATGAACCACGATCCAGATATGGATATGAACAATAAAGAACAAGTGCTTGAAACTATATAAATACTAATTATATTCAAGTATTATGGCAATGAGTCGAGATGTATTTTTCAATGTATTTTATTTATTTCTATAAACAAAATACAAGAGTTGTTGCGGAACAAAGATAATCACACTTGTGAAAATATCTAAACAACCCTAGAAATACAAAGGATCTATGCAACAAGGAATTACTCGTAAGAATACTTAGAGTAATATCACACGTTGCAATTGCCAAAGTTCCCAGCAACTTTGCATGTGTGAGAAGTCTTATATTTATAGGCAAATATGTCTGATGACATGGCAATCTGCCGTACAAATATGGTTGGGAACATTTATGGATTTGTTGGACAAATCCATAACATGTTTGTTTAAGGTAAAGTATGTAAGTTTCTTTGATATGACTTGACATACTTTATTCCCAACCTCTTGCCAAAACTATCCTGATCCCAAGTTTAAAGTTATTAACCGGGTAAAGGTAGTTAAAGGCTGCAAAAAAAACTTTCCTTGTAATCAGTGAAAAAGTGTTGTAAATACTTTTTCACTGAGAGCCTTCAGATATTCAACCAGGTAAGATCCTCTCTGAGCTCTGCTTCTGAGATGATCTTCTTCTTCAGTCTTCAGTTTTTGACTTCAGTCTGAATGTTTTCAGATATGTTGATCTTGATCTGAGGTGAGGCTTCAGAAGAACTAATTCTGAAGGACGTCTCAGAATTTCTGTACAAGTATTTCTTCTGAGCTTCAGTATATCTGAACAAATTGTACTTGGCCGATTTTCGACCTAACAGTATTTTCACAACTTGTTTCGTAAACATTTGTTATATGTGCATGTTTTTGTAATGTGCTTAGTAGCTAACTACACTAGTTAGTGAACCACTTGTTTAAAACCTTATGTTGCATTCACTTTTAGTGCAAGAAACAATAGAAAACATACATTTCCTAGCCATACCGATAGTCGAAGTCCTGGTGGGTCATTGGTTGCCTTTGCTAGTGGATGGTTTGGGTTTGGTTTTGTTATGTCGGGTTGGGATATTCTCATCTAATGAGGATAGTTTGATTGCGTCATAATTTGGATCGAATTTGGATTATTCATCTTAGCATATTTTGTAAATGATTTGTCACTGTTTCAATATTATTTAAGAGAATACCAATTAGTTAGAGTAAAAGTAGCTCACAAAGAAAAAAATTGAATAAAAAGAATAATAGAATTTAAAAACAGAAAAAGAGAAAAAAAAATAGAAAAAATCAAAAAGAAGCTTGGGCTGTTAGTTGGTATTTCTCATTTTTGGTCAAATCATTTTTTGTAAGTTGGTTAATCATTTACACCAACAAGAGGATTGTGTAATCTTATATTCTTTGTTATTATTATGAGGTTGGCAAGTTTGTTTAAGCCAACATGGGTAGTTAGGTGGAAGAAGTTGTTTGATTGTCATACACCACAATGGTGTCAGTTTTTGGATTGTTCTGTTGGGGGTATTGTCGGGAGAACTTCTTGGGATTTGGACAGTTGGCAACTAATGACATGGGATTGTTTGGACTAGACTAAATGTGAAAACTTTGTTAAATGTTGTGTTAGTTATTTGTTAACACTATTTGTTTACCCAAATTTCCATACCTTGTTTAAATACCCTGTATAGCCTCAGAAATGTTACAACCCTTTAAAGTCCTCTTCTAATAGACGTTATAGGGCGCTAGCGCCTTGGCGATGTAGGAACGAACCAAGTACAAGCCTATGGTTAAAAGATTATGCATCACGACTTGGCATTGAGTGATTATTCAATTATTCAACCCCAAAAGTAAGCTAGTTGGAGTAGGATAGGCGAGATATCACTTATTCGTTTCATTTGTGCTTAGTCGTGTTATTAAGGCTTGTGTATCGGTCAAATATTGTCAAACATTCCGGTTTTCATTTAAGATTAAAATTGCCTAACCAATTAGTCTCATTTCTTGATTATGGTTGAGCTTCTTTTTGATTACTGAAATGTGGTTCCATAATGTGCCAAGGTATTTTATGATTTTCAGCCTGGATTTGCTTGAGGACAAGCAAAGCTTAAGTGTGGGGGATTTGATGTGTCGTGTTTTATACCCATTTCTCACATTGTAATTTAGTCGTTTTTGCATGATTTGTGAGTCGTTTTCGTATATATTTGGTGCGTTTATTATATTTGTTTGTGTTTCAGGTTACTAACAGGTACTTGAGCATAATTGTAGAAGAAACGACATTTTTAAGGTTCACAAAGATGTCGTATATTAGAGTCGGTTAAATGGAGCACAACACTATAAGTCTACTGTAGATCATGAACATCAAACAACAAAGAGGTCTGGACATCAAGTAATATTATTATTGTTGTTGATGTACTAGAACGGCTAGACAAAGCAACAAAGAAAAAAAAGGCTTGAATATGCATCCATCATATACTAACATTAATATTGTTATTATTACAATTGGAATTTGAAATGAGAAAGGTGGTGGTCTCGTTGGTGTGCTCAGCCAAAAAGAAGAAAGAAAAGCCCAAAGACTTTGGCCTTGTGGGGCATGAGCCCAGGAAAAAAAAAAAAGAAAAAAAGAGGCCGCAGCCTCTTTTGTTTGGTGAAGTCGGCTATGGCAGAAACAACATCAACAACTTAGTTTATACATTTTGCAAGCTCCTCAATATTAAATATAAGAGGTTATAATTAATTGGAGGTTGAATTGGAGGTAGCCGCAATCAATAAAAAAAGCCTTTTGGCTTTTGATTGGTGGGAAGCAGCCGCGTATCATCACATCACAACAACAGCAAATCTCGTTCGATCCTTTTAATTTTCTTTCTTTTAATTGTTAGCTATATTAATACAAGACTTTATCAACAAACATTATTAGTATGGACTATTTGATATTAATAATTGTTAGTGTTATTTATCTTGCTATGAGTAGCTAAATACTTTTTTATCCATCTTGATGGAGTGAGACAATATGTAGGATTGCACAATTTTACTAATTCAAAGTTGATTTAAATTATCGTTGTGTCGAGATCTTGATGATTTAATTCTTTGTTAATTATTATTTTGATATTGGTGGCATATGTGTTCTTCGTTAGTGGTACTAGTTGAATACGTATGTGATTTTCTATTAATTGTTTGTCTATAAACAATTATCACTAGTTCATGGTATGATAGTGAATGTCATTTAATAAAAGGAGTTATTTTTTCAACGTGTTGTGTAACGGTTGGTGGTACTACGTTATCTTCACATAGGTACAATTGTTAATTAGATAGTCAAATAAACTAGTTGGTTAGGGAAATTGTTCTAAGCATTGGTGGTACCGGCTTTTACAAAAGAACTGATTAATTAGGTGATTTAAATGATTTTACACACGTTGGTGGTACCAGTTTGTGTCTTTATTTTGTCACGATTATCTTTGTCAACTTAATTGAATTTGGACCTCATTTATGTGCAATCTGAATATGTTGTCGAGCAAAATCAAGATGGATGACTTTTAAATCTCTTTTGTCATAAAAAACACCAAATTCTCTTTTCGATTAAACCTGAGGGATTACTAACTTTTTTCTACTAACTTTTGCAAAGTGACAACTCGGTCACAACCCCTTTTATTTGAATTACTTTATTATCAACAACTGCTTACAAAGTCCTTGTGTTCGACCTCGGATTTACCAAGTTAACTATACTGCATACGAACGGGTCCACTGCCCGCAAGTGTGTAGTATTCAGGCGCTAGGTGATTCGTGTTATAAATTTTAAGACTCGAAAATACACATCAATAGTCAATTTCATAATTCAAACATGCAAAACACAGTTCACAACCTCAAGTTTCCAAGCATTCAAATAAAGTATGAGATAAATTCCCACGTAGGGGAAGAGATTAGGCCTAATGCCATCAAGCACAAAAGAAGGTATGCAAAACTCCAAATCCTATGCCTGAGGTCTGCTACAAGTCCCAAGTTCCAATTCTAGCCACGATTAGCTTGAACACCTGAAAGGAATACTCAAAAGTGTCAACACAAGGGTTGGTGAGTTCGTAGGTTTTGTAAACAAGTATCAAGAATGGTGCCAGGTCGAAATATCATCAAGATCCACACAGCAATATGGCTAACAACTTACTCATGATAGCAAGAATCAAGTATCTTTATGCAACCAGCACTTACGGTATACCAGGCCTAACAGTGCAAGTATCAAGTATCAAGTATTTCAACTGGTGCCTCCAACTCCACCATAAGTATCAAGTATCAAGCATCTCAAACTCCAACATAAGTATCAAGCATCAAGTATCAAGTATCATAGTGCACATCATACAGTACAGTCAAATAGCCATAAATGATGATAGACACAAAGGCACGAGTATCCTTTCACCCCAAAATATTTATATAAGTAAAAAGGGGCTACGAAATTCACAGTGATCTGGTACAAGCACGGTTTATAAGCACAGAGAACAAGCACAGAGATAGAAAGGTTTTATCTATCGAAACCCAAGTACGTCTTGTTGGAAACCTAAATACAAGTCATTGATCATAAATAAGCACACGTATTAGTTCTTGTGATTAATTACCATTGAAGTGTCCTTGATGAACTGATAATTTGGTCCTTAAAGATCCTTGAACGTTTTGACTCAAAAAGAGTTTGAATGATCACACACACATATGTAGTTATAATGGTAATGTGTTGAACATGTCATTACTAATGATATTCTTGTCTTAAGAACTTAGTTTGATCGACCATAGAACTTGTGCTTTAAATGATTTAGATGAATTATGAGTTTTAATGTACTGGTCTAGTGGTTAAGTACAAGATCTAGTTGATTTAAGTTCAAGCATGCCAAGTTATAAAACAAGATCGTTTTGTGGCAAGATCTTCCTGTCAAGATCTTCCTGGCAAGATCTTCCTGGCAAGATCGTCCTGGCAAGATCTTCCTGGCAAGATCGTCCTGGCAAGATCTTCCTGGCACGATCGTCCTGGCAAGATCTTCCTGGCAAGATCTTCCTAGTGCCAAGAACAATTGTTTGAGCAAAGCCAATCTAGAAGATTACTTACCCAAGAAGTGCCATCACAACATCACAACACAACCTTCATATGAGATCAAACGAGCAATCAAGAGAGAACAAAGGCTGCCCTAGGACGATCTTGGCCTTAAGATCGTCCCATCTGGGCCGTTTCAAAAGCAAGAACAAGTACAAGTTCAACAATAAGGTCTAGATCGATTTTAGGACATGTTAGAACATGGCTCTAGTACGTATATGCACAATAACACTAACCAATAACACTTTTACTGAATACAAGATCAAATATAACCTAAACAAGTCGTGGCACACCAAGAACAAGTTGTACCTTCATATTCAAAAATGGGTTTTGTAGATTAACGCATGTTATGACTCAAATTTGTTCATAAAAATGTTACTAAACACATTTAGACACAAACCCATTAACTATTAACACGATTTTCATTCAAAAATTGGACCAAATCATCAAGAACATAAACTTGAAAAAGTACATTTTTAATTTGATCAAAAACCCATAAATTGTTGTTGTTACCTGAGATTTGATTCCAGAAATATGTTTTGATTATCACAAGGATGCTAAAAGTACAAACGATTTTGGCTTAACAACCCAAAATCAAAAGATGATTTTAGTGTGTGTTTATGGTGGCTGCACTATGTGTTTTAGAGAGAGAGAAGAAAGATGGAGAAGAGAATGAATAGTGGTTTCTCTCTCAAGGGTTTCCATTCCTTTTCTTTTTATATCTTTCTCATAATTAATGAACTCAATAATGCAAGAACCATTTGCAAACATTTTGAACTAGAACTTTTATGAACACAAACGTTTATGAAGCGAACTTTAATATTTCATTGAACTTAATCATGAACTTGTCCAATAAATCAAGACTTAAGATCAATTTGACTTTCATATAAGCACATATTTTAAGTCTAAAGCACGTCAAGAACTTGGATAAATTGAACTGTCTAATCGTTCTATTGGCGACAGGACGATTTTAGAAACTTATTTAAAACATTTCTAAGACGGTTGTTACATTCTCCCCTACTTAAAGGAATTTCGTCCCGAAATTCGGATTTCACGTCACGCTTCAAGTTTCTATTGCACACCAAGTTTACAAGCATCAAGTTGCATGTTAAATTTCAAGTATGGAATCACACGTTAAGTAGCAAGTAGCATGTTTCACATTGAGTTTCAAGCATCACATCGCATTGCAAGTGTCAAGTTAGGCACTAAGTCTTTAGGTTTACTTGCTAGTTTGAGGTATCGAGTTAAGTAAATAAGTGTGGATACTTAAGCTTCATTTGATCTTCTCGCTCCTAAGTAAACTCTGGGCCTCTACTGGAGTTCCAACGAACTTTCACAATGATATACTTATGTCTCTTGAGCTTTTTGACTTCTCGTTCCAAAATTTCAACGGGTTCTTCTTTGAAGCTTAGATTACTATCTACTCGTATCTCATTCAAAGGAACATATGTTGCTTCATCAGCCAGACACTTCTTGAGATTCGATACGTGAAAAACATCGTGTACGTTACTCAACTCTTGGGGAAGTTTCAAGCGGTAAGCTACTGCGCCAACACGTTCTACAATCCCAAACGGCCCAACATATCTTGGAGCTAGTTTCCCTCTCTTTATGAATCTGACTACGCCCTTCCAAGGCGAAACTTTAAACATCACTCGATCACCAACCTAAAACTCTAAAGGTTTCCTTCGGTTGTCTGCATTTCTTTTGTCTGTCTCTTGCTTTCAGGAGGTTCTCCTTGATTTGAGCAACCTTTTCTGTAGTTTCAAGAATGATTTCTGGACCTATTAATTGCACGTATCCGACTTCATGCCATGCAAGCGGGGATCGACATTTTCTTCCATACAAAACCTCAAAAGGCGGACACCCAATACTTGCATGATAACTATTGTTATATGAGAATTCGACTAGTGGGAGGTGAGTATCCCAACTTCCTCCAAAATCTATGACGCATGCTCTTAGCATGTCTTCTAGAGTCTGAATCGTCCTCTCACTCTGTCCGTCCGACTGTGGATGGCAGGCTGTGTTCATATCGATACGTGTTCCCAAGGCTCGCTGCAACGATTTCCAAAATCCTGAGGTAATTCGACTATCCCTATCACTAATGATTGATACTGGAACGCCGTGTTTAGCTACAATCTCCTTAAGATACAGACGTGCATACTGCTCCATTGAGTAATCTTGACGTATGGGTATGAAATGCGCTGACTTGGTCAGTTGATCTACCACCACCCATATTGCATCCTTACCACTACTCGTTTTTGGTAACTTTGTGACAAAATCCATAGTAATCTTTTCCCACTTCCAACTTGGAAGCTCTGGTTGCATTAACAGCCCTCCTGGCTTCTTATGTTCTGCCTTAACCTTCAAGCACGTTAGGCACTTGCTCACATAGACCGCCACATCGTTCTTCATTCCTGGCCACCAAAATAGATCTCGCAAGTCTTAATACATCTTATCTATCCCTGGGTGGATAGAATACCTTGCTTTGTGCGCTTCGTCCATTATCAGCTTCCTTAGTCCTCCATACGTTGGTATCCACAATCGATCGCAAAAATACAGCCCTCCATCATCTCTTTGAGCGAATTGTTCTATCATACCTCCCAATCCTTTTCTATCATTATTCTCTTTCTTGTTTGCTTCTACTTGTGTCCCAATCACTCTATCTTTCAGATTGTTGTGCACGGTAATGCTCATGGCTCTAATTCGTCTTGGCCTAACTCTCTCCTTCCTACTCAAGGCGTCTGCTACTACATTTGATATCGAATCTCACAATCGTAGTCGCTAAACAACTCTAGCCATCGTCTCTGGCACATATTAAGATCTTTCTGAGTGAAGATATGCCGAAGGCTCTTATGATCCGTATATATCATGCTTTTTATCCCGTACAGATAGTGCCTCCAACATTTGAGTGCAAAAACGATAGCTCCCAACTGCAAATCGTGAGTCATGTAATTCTTCTCATGAATCTTCAGTTGACGAGAGGCATATGCAATAACCTTGCCTCGCTGCATCAGCACGCATCCTAAGCCTTGACCCGACGCGTCGCAATAAACGATAAAATCATCGGTTCCTTCTTGAAGACTTAAGACCGGTGCATTACATAACTTCTCCTTCAAGATTCTAAAAGCTTCTTCTTGTTTCTCTCCCCAATCGAAACTTCTATCCTTGTGGGTCAACAGTGTAAGAGGTTGTGCGATCTTTGAGAAGTTCTCGATAAATCGTCGGTAGTAGCCTGCTAATCCGAGAAACTGTCTGATCTCCGTCGGTGTCTCTGGTCTTCTCCAATTCTCTACTGCTTCTATCTTGCTGGGATCAACCTTTATTCCATCCTTGTCGACTACATGACCTAAAAACTTCACCTCTTCTAACCAAAATTCACATTTCGAGAATTTTCCATACAACTTTTCAGTCCTCAGAAGTTCTAAAGCTTCTCTCAGATGGACTTCATGTTCTTTCTTAGTCTTCGAGTAGATGAGAATATCGTCAATGAAAACAATGATGGACTGATCTAGATAGGGTTTGTATACGCGATTCATCAGGTCCATGAAAACGGCAGGCGCATTCGTTAATCCAAATGGCATCACCAAGAACTCAAAGTGCCCATATCTCGTGCTAAACGTTGTTTTTGGTACGTCTTCTTCACGGACTCTTAACTGGTGGTAGCCTGATCGAAGATCGATCTTAGAGAAGTATTTTGCGCCTTGCAACTGATCAAATAAATCATCAATGCGCGGTAAAGGATATCGATTCTTAACGGTTAACTTGTTTAACTCATGATAATCGATGCATATGCGAAAAGACCCGTCTTTCTTCTTGACGAATAATACCGGTGCACCCCATGGTGAAGTACTCGGTCGAATGAATCCCTTGTCTTGTAACTCTTGCAACTGTGTCGTGAGTTCTTGCATTTCAAAAGGAGCTAAACGATATGGTGCCTTTGCTACAGGAGTTGCATTAGGTAAGAGATCGATTCGGAATTCAACTTGTCGAGACGGAGGCAGTCCCTGAATATCATCAGGTAATACATCGGGAAAATCACGGACTATCGGAATATCTGCTAGTTTGATTACTTCCGTTGTCGTACTCATCAGACTTCGTTTGGTTGACTCGGATCGTTCACCTTGGATCTCTAGTAAGCCTCCCCCACTTAAGGGGTAACTAAGGATTTTTGCGCGACATACAATGGTTGCATCTACGAGGGATAACCAATCCATCCCCACTATTACATCAAAACTACCCATATCAAATGGGACTAAGTCTATATAGTATGAATGAGTATCAAGTGTTAGCACGCATTTAGGCACAACTTGGTCAAGTTTAGTGATTCCACCACTAGCTACCTCTATTTCATAATATGCATGTGTACGAATGGGTTTCACGTTAATAGTGCACACAAAGTTGTTCAGTAACCAAAACTTGTGCTTTGAAAGCGAGTTCAATATCTTGCAGTTCTTTTAACTTAGATTGTAAGTTTGTCATTTCAGAAAAATCTGTTTCAAAATTATTTGACATTTCTGAGCGAACAGTTTCCACAAACATTAAATCAGAGTTTAAAGCTTCAGCAATGTCCAATTTTAACTCAGGATCAGTTTCTTTGTCATAATCTATTACCTTTTTAATGACAATGTCCACCCATATTCCAGATGTGACATCTTCTTTCACCAGATGCTCTTCATCAACTAGAGCCATATAACAACAATCTCTTTCCTCTTCATCATCAACTGATGAGTCATCAGAGGGAACCCATTCTTCTTTAGCCACCATGCATTTATTATTATCTTTTTCTGCAGACATGAGAGCAATTTGAGCCTTAACCTTTTTGTATTTTAATCTGTAGCTATCATCAGGCTTGTTATAAGAAGTTGATGGACCAGATTGTGAGACAAACTGATTGGACTTGCACTCTTTCATGAAATGACCTTTTCTGCCACACTTAAAGCATGTCAGATTGGTCTTGTCAGTGGAAGAACTGGGTGCATTGTGTTCAGTGGGTCTATTAGCTCTGGCTTTGAAACGGTTAAACGTTTTAGCCATCAGATCATCACTATCAATTTCATCATAATCTGGATAGATATTATTCATGACTCAAGAATCCATTAATTCAGACATCATCTTCTTCATCGAAAATACATTCTCGGAAGACATTAATGCTGCACATGGTGGTTTAGTATGACTAACCACAGGGGAACTACTGGAAGCATGATTAATAACATTTTTTTCTGCCTCAATTCTCTGGGCTTAATTTTCTTCAGTGAATCTGAAGGCTCCATACAAAGATGACAGAGTATGGGAATGCAAGGTTTTACCTTGTCTCAAGACCACGATCATATGAGACCATTTTGAAGGAAGAATATCACAAATTTTTTCAAGAAGTATGTCCTTGTCTTTTTCTACCCCAAGCCCTCTCAACTGGTTTATGATGGACATAAATCTGGTGTAGGTACTAGTTAATGATTCATTGGGTAGGGCAAAAAATGACTCGTACTTCTTATTCAAAGCCACTTTCCTGGTAACAATAGCATCATCACCACCTTCATACTGGTTCACTAGTTCATCCCACATGCTTTTGGCACTGGGATAAAGCACTAGTGTGGGAATAAGAGCTTCAGGAACGGCCCCGAGGATCATGACTTTTAAGGTAGTGTCAATATTGACCAGTCTTCTTTCCTCTTCAGACCAGTGTTCCTCTCTTTTTTCCCTCCCAGATCTTGCTCCATTTGGATCAAGAAGTGGATTGAGAGGACTTCTAGGAATATAGGGTCCTTCATTTAAAATTTTAAGCATATTCCTCTCAATACCAGTAACATGTAATAACATCCTAGCTTTCCACGTGCCAAATTCATCACCATTCCCACTGAATTTGGGAACATGAGTGTTTGAGTAGTGCACATGCACGTGTGGAGAAGCAGGAATAGGAGGTGGTGGTGGTGGATTATTGTTAGCATGGTCATTGGTTTGTTCAAATTCATTTATGTGTGGAGGTCCAGTGTTTAAAGGGTTTCCTTGTGTATTCTCTGGGTTGGCCATCGAGAGAATGCAGATCTAGGCAAGTATGTTAGCCTTCCGCTCTGATACCAATTGTAAAGTCCCTCACTCGATGGTTTACCCACAAGTGTAGAATAACAAGTCAAGTAATCACTAGATAGGACTAGTATTAAACGTCAAGTAAGCACTAGATCGGACTAGTATTACGATAAATATAAATGCAAGAATATATATAACGTAATACGTACTTAAGCAATATAAAGATAATCAAGTAAATGGTGAGACACAATGTAATTTTCAAGTGTATTTTATTTATTGATGTTAAATAAAATACAAGGTTGTTGCGGAACAAGATATTACAAAGTAAGTATCTAAACAACCTATGAATTACAAGTGATCTAATCTTTGCTAAATAAACTCTTTGATCGAAATACTTAAAGTTGTGAAGTATGACTGTTTAGATTGAGAGTATTTGAGCAAAGGCACCAAATTGCAAAAGTGTGTAATTTGGACGAGGAAGTGACTTGGTATTTATAGGAAAAAAGAATAGATATAATATTCTTTTTGCCGTACAAATATGGTTACAATGCATTTAAGAAAATTACTTTAATTCCTTAAAAGCATTGATTAAAGTACAAGAATAAAGTCACATGATAGTGACTTGTCTTCTAATTAACCAACCACCTTTACATGCGTGTAAGGCTTTTAACAAAAGACAAATGGATTGTCCGGTTAAAGGCATGTAAAGGCATAAAGTCAATTCCTCGTAATCAGTGTTCAAACTTGTAAGGTCTAGAACACTGACAAGGACTCCAGTCAGGAGATCTGGTAAGTCTTCCAGTGAGCTCCGCTATTTGTTAGACTTCTTTCTTCAGACTTCAGTCTTCGACTTCAGTGAGAATGTTCTTCAGTGGAAAGATCTTGACTGGAGTGAAGTCCAGTGAACAAATCTGGTGGAATCCAGATTTCTATACAAGTAAGTTGTTCACTGGTCTTCACATAATTTCTGGACAAATCTTCAGAGGGCTCTAGTAGTCACGTCTGGAGCGAGTCCAGTAAATCTGGACCTAACAGTAAACACAATTTAAACTTAGTTCCTGAATCAACTAATGCGTTCGAAAATTAATTATTCGTAATAGAGTGCATGAGTTTCTTCAAATTTCGACGGCCAACGAAACTAAAAATATTCTTTAAACAGTCAGACATACATTCTTAGGATATATTTGACCATTGTCATGAATCCAAAAAGGAGAAAACGGTAAGTCAGTAGCACCCAAGCTACACAATCTTTATTACAAAGATAAATTAGATTCCACACTAAAAGTTCAAATGCTAGGATGTGCCAATATCATGGCTACAAGTAAGATTGCAAATCCCAAAGCCCATTCGAGACGTTTCATCCTTTTCTCCATTTCTTCCCTCACTTTCTTCTCTTTAGCTGCATGTGTCCATAGTAACCCAACTTCATCATACGTCTGACGGATGTGCTGGTGATGGTACTCAATCACTCGGGTATGATGTAGTAATCCAGTATCTAGCTCTTTGATACAACGAAGCTCCTCTGGTATGACTCTAGCAGTGTGGTCAGTAGGAGCCCCTATCACTGTACGCGATGAACCTTCCCTGTTTATCGCTCTCCTCATCAACTCCTCTTCTGACACATATTGTCCATTCACAAGACGGTAGTTAACACCACTACTCACTCGATGATTTTGTGGCAGGTATGGGTCATCATCAAAATGATGAGCGGGCTGTTCGTTTGTGCGTTGTTGGTAAGGTCTGATAGTCGATGAAGTCGACCTAAAGGCTACAGGGGTGGATATTCGGGTATGGGAGGTGTTTATCGAATCGGAATTTCTCTGCTCAGTGTCACTTTCCTCCTCGATTGATTGCTGATTATGGGACACACGCGAGTTCGAATTCTGAGACATATTGATCTGCATGAGGGGAGAAGTCACCGTTAAGCTCACTCGGTAGATCAGATACTTGTAAGAACGGTTGGTGTACTATTATCAAAAGGAGTGTGGATGTTAAAATCAGAAAAGTCCCTAAACGAGTATGATGCTACTTTATTTGTTTTGACGTGGATTCATTGCGCCCATCCTACTTTCTTATCTTCACGTGGGATGTAAATAGCTGACTCACTCCGGGTCATACATGTCATTTGGCGTTACTTACTCTCAGCACACTCGTGTTAGTTTATAGAAACTTTGAATTAATTATCAAGCATGAATAATACACATAATGAATCCAATACATGAAAGATAGCTTGCAAGATAGATAACATAACCATTTCAACTTAAATCTCATTCTAAATCCAATTAACTTTCGACAGCTAAAGTGCGGTCCGAATCTAACACCTACATCCGTTGCACTAGCGGTGTATGTGTACAGGGTGTACCAGCGGCTAACCCTCCACACCCCTAGTACATCTAATGCAAGGTCGGATCACGGTACTGGTATGCTCTCTAGGGATTGGCAAAGGTATGTATACAGGGTGTACCAGCGGCTAACCCTCCACCTGACCAACACCCATTGAACATCCCAGGATTGCTACCACACTCTAACCATCTTAGGCACGATCCATGTTGCTATCAAGTCCATAGAAAATATACCACACACGCAAAGTTGATCAGGCTTTTTCTGTGATGATATATCGTCGTACTTCCTTGCTAACAACACGTCATTTCGCTAACTTATTATCATTATTTTAAGTTTAACACATCTCATAGTTCGAATACCAATAGCATGAATACACGTGGCAAGGTAGCATGGTTCTAAGGTCTGCGCATGAATGAATACAATAAGATGGATATCGCAGATATAGATAAGATTCATGGAGATTGAATGCACACATAATTCCTATCATGCATGCTACGCGCGATTCCTAAGTTATAGTCTAGGCAAATCCACCTAATTCACTATAACCATGGCTCTGATACCAATCTGTAACACCCCGACAGCGGCGGAAAACTCGGGATGTAAGATAAAGCACACGCGCACATGGATGTTACATAGGAACAACTAAATGAGTGCATAGGATAAGCATAAATAGTCGATTTCATAATCAAATAAGCATAAGAGTAGTCATCACACATAGGTCCAACCAAGCATTCAAATAAATGTATGTTAAGTTCCCGCGCAGGGGAAACGGTTAGGCATATTGCCAACAAACATAAATGAAAGCATGCAAACTCCAAAACCTAGCCTGCAGTCTGCTAAGAGTCCCATGCTACCAATCCTAGCCACGATTTGCTTGAATACCTGAAAGGAATACTTAAACGAGTCAACACAAAGGTTGGTGAGTTCGTAGGTTTGAAAACATTAGTAATTTTGTATGAGTATGATTTATGCCGTCAATAGAATATGAGGATGAATTAGTATGATGTGGCTAGAGACCAACTTTGCACATAAGTATGAGTATGTGTATAATCGTGCACTTACAGTACTTGGCTAGAATAAATCAATCGTGCACTCACAGTCATAAACATGATATGGCTAGTATGTATCAATTGTGCATTCACAGTCATAAACATGACATGGCTAGTATGTATCAATCGTGCACTCACAGTCATAAACATGACATGGCTAGTATGTATCAATCGTGCACTCACAGTCATAAACATGACATGGCTAGTATGTCACAAAGTAGTCTAACAGCCATAGAATAACAATGAAAGCAGTTACGACATATATAAAAGCATATTTTGTATTCCTTTCACCCCAAAACATAAGTAAAGAAATAGGGGCTACGAAGACTCACAGTGATCTGGTACAAGCACGATTTATAAGCACAGAGAACAAGCAAAGAGATAGAAAGGTTTTATCTATCTAAACCCAAGTACGTCTTGTTGGAAACCTATATACAAGTCATTGATCATAAATAAGCACACGTATTAGTTCTTGTGATTAATTACCATTGGAGTGTCCTTGATGAACTGATGATTTGGTCCTTAAAGATCCTTGAACGTTTTGACTCAAAAAGAGTTTGAATGATCACACACACATATGTAGTTATAATGGTAATGTGTTGAACATGTCGTTACTAATGATATTCTTGTCTTAAGAACTTAGTTTGATCGACCATAGAACTTGTGCTTTAAATGATTTAGATGAATTATGAGTTTTAATGTACTGGTCTACTGGTTAAGTACAAGATCTAGTTGATTTAAGTTCAAGCATGCCAAGTTATAAAACAAGATCATTTTATGTCAAGATCTTCCTGTCAAAATCTTCCTGGCAAGATCTTCCTGGCAAGATCGTCCTGGCAAGATCTTCCTGGCAAGATCGTCCTAGCAAGATCTTCTTGGCAAGATCTTCCTGGCAAGATCTTCCTGGCAAGATCTTCCTGGCAAGATCGTCCTGGCAAGATCTTCCTGGCAAGATCGTCCTGGCAAGATCTTCCTGGCAAGATCTTCCTAGTGCCAAGAACAATTGTTTGAGCAAAACCAATCAAGAAGATTAGTTACCCAAGAAGTGTCATCACAACACAACCTTCACACGAGATCAAACGAGCAATCAAGAGAGAACAAAGGCTGGCCTAGGACGATCTTGGCCTCAAGATCGTCTCATCTAGGCCGTTTCAAAAGCAAGAACAAGTACAAGATCAACAACAAGGTCTAGATCGATTTCAGGACATGTTAGAACTTGGCTCTAGTACGTATATGCACAATAACACTAACCAATAACACTTTTACTGAATACAAGATCAAATATAACCTAAACAAGTCGTGGCACATCAAGAACAAGTTGTACCTTCATATTCAAAAATGGGTTTTGTAGATTAAAGCATGTTATGACTCAAATTTGTTCATAAAAATGTTACTAAACACATTTAGACACAAACCCATTAACTATTAACACAATTTTCATTCAAAAATTGGACCAAATCATCAAAAACATAAACTTGAAAAAGTACATTTTTAATTTGATCAAAAACCCATAAATTGTTGTTATTACCTGAGATTTGATTCAATAAATATGTTTTGATTATCCCAAAGATGCTAAAAGTACAAACGATTTTGGCTTAACAACCCAAAATCAAAAGATGATTTTAGTGTGTGTTTATGGTGGCTGCACTTGTATTTTAGAGAGAGAGAGAAGAAAGATGGAGAAGAGAATGAATAGTGGTTTCTCTCTCAAGGGTTTCCATTCTTTTTCTTTTTATACATTTCTCATAATTAATGAACTCAATAAATGCAAGGACCATTTGCGAACATTTTGAACTAGAACTTTAATGAACACAAACGTTTATGAAGCGAACTTTAATATTTCGTTGAACTTAATCATGAACTCATCCAATAAATCAAGACTTAAGATCAATTTGACTTTCATATAAGCACATATTTTAAGTCTAAAGCACGTCAAGAACTTGGATAAATTGAACAGTCTAATTGTTCTAATGGCGACAGTACGATTCTAGAAACTTATTTAAAACATTTCTAAGACGGTTGTTACATCCTCTCTCTCTCTCTCTTGAAGGGATTTCGGTTTCAAGTTAAGGGTTCAAGCAAAGGATTGTTTGGTTCATGATCGGGGTACTAGCATACGGTTTAAGGGGGTGTCTAGTGTGCGATCGTAGAGGGGTTTTGCTTTAAACCCTACTTAATAATAATCTTATTATTATTATACTTTATTGGAGCTTTGCATAAGGTACACAACTCAATTCTATTTTTTGTTAATTAAATTGATTGCATATATGTTTCGATTTCTTCCGTTGCGCTTACTCGTGATTATATGTTTATTTATGTGTTCATATTGTAACAGTGGTATCACGAGCCACATATGTGATCTATTAATTACAAAGATCAAAACTTGAAGGGGGGGGGTTTAAGGGTTGGTTGATTTTAATTAATTGTTAAATAATTAAAAGGTTATTTTCTGATTTTAATTAATTAAAATCGGATCTTAATTAAATAAGGGTTTTTTTGTTTAATTAAAATTTAACCTATTTTAATGGAGATTGAAACCCTCAAACAAGTTTTGAATTGTGAATTGTCATGTTTATGTGATGAATTTCATGATTACGTGTATCTTGATTGTTTAAAGTTGTTAAATAATAGTAAAATCACAAGAAATTCATGCAAAATTAATTGTGATTTTACTGAATATATAGAGATATATTTTGCAAAGCATGGTGATCCAATAATTAGGGTTAATTATTAGATAATTATGTGACAATGTGAATTTTTCGTATAAATTTTCTGGTTTACGACAGTTTACTAAAAAGTTCATATCTTTTAATCAGTAATGAGTTAGAAGCCCAAATTCGGACTGTAGATTTTATACTCATAGGGCTACAACTTTGTAGTTCTTGTCGAAAGCTGACTCGGACCAGAAATAGGCTTAAACAATTTGTTAAAAGGCTTACGCAATCAAGGTAACTTGATGCATGTGGTCCTCTTTTTCGGAAGGGGGAGCCGGGTTTAAACATATGCATGAACCATAGTGACCATGTTTAGGTGGCCTACCTTAACTTGTTACATAATTAAGTAGTTTGGAATTAGCAAATTTATTTATTTTTGTATTGTTTATAAGTTGTATAAAGGTGATGCAAAAATTGTTTGGAAAATAAATTTGACTAAGAACTATCGAAATAGAGATTTAATCAGAAATATTGAGAGAGGTGTTAGGTCAAAAATAAACTTGAGATACACCGGCTCACCCATTTGAACAAACTCTAAGAGACGTGTTAGGTCAAAAATCGACCAAGTATAATTTGTTCAGAAATATTGAAGCTCAGAAGAAATACTTGTACAGAAATTCTGAGACATCCCTCAGAATTAGTTCTTCTGAAGCCTCACCTCAGATCAAGATCAACATATCTGAAGACGTTCAGACTGAAGTCAAAGACTGAAAACTGAAGAAGAAGATCATCTCAGAAGCAGAGCTCAGAGAGGATCTTACCATGATTGAAGATCAGAAGGCTCTTAGTGAAAAAGTATTTACAACACTTTTTCACTGATTACAAAGAAAGTCTTTTTGCAGCTTTAACTACCTTTACCTGGTTAATTACCTTATACCTGGGATTGGGAAAGTTTTAGCAAAAGGTTGGGAATAAAGTATGTCAAGTCACATCAAAGAAACTTACATACTTTACCTTAAACAAGCATGTTATGGATTTGTGGGACAAATCCATAAATGCATCCAACCATATTTGTACGGCATATTGCCATGTCATCAAGACATGTTTGCCTATAAATATAAGACTTCTCACACTTGCAAAAATGCTGGGAACTTTGGCAATTGCAACGTGTGATATTACTCTAAGTATTCTTACGAGTAATTCCTTGTCGCATAGATCATTTGTATTTCTAGGGTTGTTTAGATATTTTCACAAGTGTGATTATCTTTGTTCCGCAACAACTCTTGTATTTTGTTTATAGAAATATATAAAATACATCGAAAAATACATCTTGACTCATTGCCATAATACTTGAATATAATTAGTATTTATATAGTTTCAAGCACTTGTTCTTTATTGTTCATACCAATATCTGGATCGTGGTTCATAACTAGTCGTTATCTAGATTCGAACCACTTGCCAGTCGGGTTACTTGATATACTTGTGTTTATTGTTAACCTATTTTATATCTTGTTATATCTTGTTCTCGTTGTACATCTTGTGTAGGTGGACTCATAAGAGGTATAAGCCGGAGTGCGTTAGCCTTCTAAAAGGACGGGTTTTTTTAATTGCGTCCATCGCAAACTTTTGCCCTTGCACTTCTTTGTGCGTTGAAATGGAGCTACCAAGCTCTCTTGTGTTGTTAAGACTATACAAATGATTTTATTAAAAAATTATGTTTTGAAGATTATGCATGAGTCTTCAAACATAAACTTTTGATTCACATCAAATGCATTACCCATTTAAAGTTAAGTCAATGCCACTCACTTTGCTAAGAACACTTGCCAGTGTTTTTTGCTCTACGTGAGACGTAGGTGAATTGTATCTCTTCAAGGTAGATTACCACTCGTTGTGAGACAGCGGTGGACTATCTACATGTTCTTAATTGGGCGACTTAAAACGAGTTAAGAGGTGAGACCTTAACCTGTGGCATAAGATGGGACAAAACATGTTTACAAAACACTTAATACCCCTTTACAATGTTGTTGTAAGTCCCATAATTCTAGGAGTTGCATGAATGCAATTATCGATTCTCGATTACCTTTTGAATACTGTCATTTCTAGCAGATCAACTAATGAAATGATTGTATGTCAAGTTGGATCCTAGCCTTAGTGAAAGTAATTTGTTAGATGAATTTAACAAGGGTAAATTACATTTTTTAAGGATGATTATCAGAATACTGATAATTGAACTTTTTCTGTTTTGTAGATGGCAACAAACAATACCACTCAAAACATACATCAATCGGCGTTTAGGTCGATGTTGGAAAGGGAAAAGCTTTCTGGGCCAAATTTCAACGATTGGTATCGTCAGCTCAGGATCGTTTTGACAGCTGAAAGGAAATACCAAGTCCTTGAAGAGCCAAGACCCGTTGCTCCTGCTGCCAATGCTTCTAACCAAGAATTGGCAGATTATGTTGCTGATGTGCGAAATCTAGCTTTAAATTTATAAACACGATTTACCGAAAATATTGATTACTACACACTCACAGGCAGTGTACCTGATCGCATGCAGTATAGTGAAAACTGGTAAGCCGAGATCGTTCGCAAGGACTTAAACAAGCATTTGTAAAACGTTAAATGATTCAAGTAAAAATGGGGGGGTTTTGTGGCCGAGATGCCACGTTGCAAGTGGTTAGTTTGAAAAGTCAGTAATCCCAAAGGATTAATCGAAAGAGAAGTTTGTTGTTGAAAACAATAATTTAAAAGTCACCCATCTTGATTTCGCTCAACAGAATGTTAGGATTGCACGTTTGATGAAGTTCAAATTCAATTTAGTGATTACATGGCCGAGACTCAAATTAATTGCCAACCCCGTACCCGTCAGGTTAACAACTTAATCGACTCTCTTGTATAAACTAGTTTCATTATTAAGACCGGTACCCCGAGACGCCTTTTTATAACTTCCCTAGTTAAACAATGGTTTTGGTCATTTCAGATAACAATTTTGCCTTTCGATTGTACCCAACCGTCAATTTGTTAATTCCTATCAAATATCGATTACCCTCTACCGTACCCGTCATAGAAACTAAGCAATCAAAATAACTTATACCCAAATCTTAGTCGTCACTAAGCAATAAGCACAAATTATCCGCAATCAATAATCGAATAGCAAAGAATTAATAGATTGCGATTACGACAAAACGTTAAATCAAATCACTTGAATTAATAAATATTGTGCAATCCCTACATAATGTCTCACTCCATCAAGATGGATGAAAAGGCGATTAGCCACTCATATTAAATATGAAATAACAAATCAAAACAAAAGAATTCATTGTTACCGAATACAAAGGATTGAAAAACGAATAACGAAAAGATTCCGAACGAGTCTTTGATCCTCCAAAATGATGAAAAATAAGAAAAACCCTAGAAAAAGCTCCTAAAATCGTCTGGAAAGTAAAAGATAGGTTTTTTGGAATGTTTTTGCAGCTATTTATATGCTGACTAAATTCAGCAGATTCGGCATTGAACAGCGTCGCAGTTCCTTCTTTGACTTTTCTATTGACTTTGACTTTCTTTGACTGGCCTTCTGTTGTGTATAGCTAAAATGCGTCGCAGTTTCACTATACTGCGAAGCAGTTTCAACCTCGACTTAAATTACTGCGACGCATACCCATACTGCGTCGCAGTTCCTTGTTGACTTTCGTTGACCACCTTGACCAGGTTTGACTTTCTTCCAATCTTCACTTATGTGCCCCGTAAAACGTCCGTAAGCACTAGTTTTGCTCCAGAAACTTCGTTTTCTTCAAGTTATCGCTTAGGTACCTGTTTTCCACCTGAAACACTGACAAATACCATAAACGCACCAACTGTATACGAAAACGACTCATAAACCTCAGTAAACAACCACTTAAAGCTATGGGAAATGGGCATAAAATACGACATATCAAATCCCCCCACACTTAAGCTTTGCTTGTCCTCAAGCAAATCAAAACTAAAAACAAATCAATCCTTGGTATTTTATGGAACTACATTTCAGTTATCAAAAAGAAGCTCAACCATAATCAAAAATAGAAGTAAATGGTTAGGCAGTTTTAATCTTAAATGAAAACCGGAATGTTTGACAATATTTGACTGAAATACAAGCCTCAATAACACGACTAAGCACAAATGAAACGAACAAGTGATATTTCGCCTATCCTACTCCAACTAACTTTCTTTTGGGGTTGAATACTTGAATAATCACTCAATAGCCAAGTTGCGATGCATAATCTTTTAACCATAGGCTTGTACAAGGATCATTCCTAAGTCGCCAAGGCGCATGCGCCCTATAACGTCTATCAGAAGAGGACTTTAAGGGAGGTCACATTTTAAGGCTAACAGGTCATTTAAACAAGGCATAGGAATTTGGGAAAACCTATTTGTGTTAACAAAGAACTAACACAACACTTAACAAATTTTCACATATAGTCTAGTCCAAACAAAGCCATGTCATTAGTTGTCAACGGTCCACATCCCAAAAAGTTCTCCATCGAACAACTTACCAACCAAATCTAACCAATGTTGACTTCAAACAAACTTGCCAACTTTAAACATTCTAACCATATACGTATTAAACTTCAGCACACTTTGTTGGTTATAATGACGTCCAACTTACATAAAAATGATTTGACAAAAAGGAGAAATACCAACTGACAACCCAAGCTCAAATTTTTTATTATTATTTTTTTTTTATCTTTTTCTGTTTTTCAATTCTTTTATTCTTTTTATTCATTTTTCTTGTGAGCTACTTTTACTCTGACTAATTGGTATTCTCTTACATAATTTACGAAACAGTGACAAATCATCACAAAAGATGCTAAGATGAACAATCTAGACTTTATCCAAGAACCATGACGAAATCAAACTTATCCCCATAAGATGAGAACATCCCGACCCGACATAATAAGGCAAAACCCAAACCATCCAATCTAGCAAAGGCAACCAATGACCCACCAGGACGTCGACTATCGGTATGGTGAGGAATGGTTTATATTTAGGTGGATTTAATTAACAAGGAACAGGCTAGTGACAACATGTTTTCTATTGTTTCTTCCACTAAAAGGGAGTGCAACATACGGGTTTCCAACGGGTGGTTCACTAACCGGTGCAGTTAGCTACTAAGCACATTACCAAACATGCACATAACAGATTATTTTCGAAACAAAGGGTGAATAGACAAAGAATAAAGGTTTTATCCTAAATTTGCCTCTTCATCATATAGCAAAATAACGGAACGATCAACAAGGACAAGTTCTAGAATCAACGCAATCACCGGCACACTCATAGCAAATGCAATATTCCAGAAATGGAAAATCAACCTCAAACTCGCACATCCTAGTTCAGAGCTCAAAAAGAAACCCTTACTCCCGGATAAAATCCGAAAGCCTAAGAGAGGGACAAATTTACAAGGTTAATAGTTCCAAAACCGTAACACCTATCATACTAGTAATGAATCAATACTATCTCACAAATTTTGGTGTTTTGGTGCTATAAGCATGCTAGCAATGTTACTAATCCAGAAGGGATTGCCACGTTAATCAGTCAAAACACATTCCACATATTAAAGACTATACCAAGGTGTAGTTACATTGCTCAATTATATCTATAGTTAGGTGACAAAAGCAATTAACTACGAGGACAAACATGCAAAAGTCTTCAAAAATTTCAAAAATTACCCGACTTTTTCCTATTTACCTCCCCCCCCCCCCCCCCCCCCACACACACACTTGAGTTGGACAATGTCCAAGAAACTAAGCCAAATAAGGGAAATAGGGAAAAGTAAACTAAAAAGCAAAATAAGAACAAGAAAAACTTGCCAGGTACATGTGGTGTTCCATGCGCGAATGATGCCAACAAGAATAATGAGCGCTGAACTTACTGCCAGCATATGCATATGACAACCTTGCTATCACACATGAACCCAAACAAAGCCAACAAAATAATATAATTGTTAAGCATGCAACATTCAAACCTAATTATTCTACGGAAATGGAAAGAAAATACGATGTCTCAGCACCCCGTAGGGTGGATACAAAACAACCACGAAATTAAAAGTACGGAAAATGAAATTGTTCAAACAAATCATACAAGCCATCAAAAACAACAAAGTGACAGCTTTCCATTCTTCAACCTGCATAAAACTCACTGTGGTGGAGGGTGAGGTGGGTAGTGTTGGTAACCAGGGAGGTTACCATAGTCAAAGAAAGAACCAACCACCTGTTCTGCATAAGTCTGCTCAGAAGCTCCTGCTTGGGTCACGTCCATGCCAGCATAAGTACCTGTATAAGAACCAAATCGGACCGGCATATTCGGTCCTAATGCCCCTGGATCGTGACGGGGAGGCTCCTCAACCACATGCTCGGGAGGAAAGTAGAAACCTCCACCGACTCTCTGATGCGGGATAAACATGGCAGGTGGACGGTAGTCGGGAAGATCAACGGGTGGGCTAAAGTCTTGCCCTCTCAGCTGTGCCTCCCACATAGGCTGGTAACGGCGCGAGTCATAGACCACTCTCCCAAGCCCAGAACCCATCATAGTCATATCTCCCCCAACCTGCTCTCTGAAACTGTCCATGCGTGTGTGAAATGATTGCTGAGATTCGAACATCCGATCAACAACAGACTGAAGCGAGGTGAAATCAAAACTTGCAGGAATAGCGGAAGAAGAAGAAGAAGCTCCCGCAGTGCAAGTGGCGCGACGCTTAGGGCGTCTAACCAGTTCTTCCTCCGCTGCCTCCTCCATCTCTTCATCAGTATCTTCACCATCATCACCTTCATCGCCCTCAGGGGCGGCATCACCAAAGTCAATCAAAAAGTAAAACCCTCTATTGGTTTGAGGTTTAAGTAACCCAAACCGCTTCAAATCTGGATACCCAAATGGTTTCATAGGTTTCCAATTCAAATTAAACACCATATTTGCTCGATCCACTTCACAACCAAAGAATTTCACCAATTTTGTAACATAATGGCCACACACAAGCTTCCTATCCCTCATGCCTCGGGTGCCCATATGCTTTGCTACAACGTAAGGAGCACAAGCTAATCTATACGGGGCACCCTCAGGAAAAAGTCTCAACAACCACATATCCTCCAAATACACCTCGTCCCGCTGATTTGATCGCTGGACAACCAAGTATGTAATCATCTTTGAAAACAACCTCAAAACAGGTGACTTAATAGAGTTCACCCTTGACTTAAAACTCCAAGTCTCCCCAGAAATCTGTGCGTAGTATGACTTCTGACTACCCTCCGGGAATCCCAACCCGGTACGAGCTCCCATTCTCAAGACTTTCCTAAACAATTGATTATTATCTACCAACTCCCTAGTGTGCATCCCGGTAGCAATTCCAAATTCAACTATGGTTAAAGATCGATGTCTCCCCCCACAGCGAAAATGTATGCATTTCTCATCAAAAATGTTTTTCACCTTATCAATGGTGCTCACATTGATAGTTGAAAAGAATTCCAAGTACCATTCTTACAAACCATTTCCCTATTTCCGAAAATGTCTATCCACATTCGGAATTCTTGGTCAACAGGGTTACCATTCTCATCATTTTCCATACCCACCAGTCTCAGAAATCCCTCAATGTCCTTTGGTATAACCAACATGTCAAGCATATCATCAGGAAGATACCTGGGCTCTTCGATGTCCTTGTGAAGGAATTTTTCCAACCGCTCATTATAAGCTGCTTTCTGTTCCTGTGAAGCTCTTGGCCAAGTAAGCCGTTGGTGTTCAGATAGAGCGGGGACTAGTGCCACAGCGGCTTGAGCTGCCCCTGAAGATTCCTCACCTGTGTGAGAAGAACCTGTACGTCTCGGATTTCATCCAATAGTGGAGGGGGCCTGCAAAAAAAATGGCAATCATCAAAACTTTTAAACCCAAAAATATTATTCACCATATGGGTTCCATAAGGGGGTTAGGTCTGCAAAAGGTCAAACTGCGACGCAGTCTGAACCTCGAAATCAAATACTGCGGCGCAGTTTGGTAACTGCGTCGCATTCTTAGACACATGACCTGCGGCGCAGTTCTCACACTGCGTCGCACTCTTGATTAATCTGGAAAAAAAATAATCTACATTCTTTCAAAAAGATTTCAAACCATTGAACACCAAAACTTCAAAACTCCCAATCTCTTCGCGGATTCCATCAATTAACAATTTGACACAAGAAAACCCTTCCCATTCATGAGTTCTAATTCATTCAAACATGGCAAAAATCCAGGAGTAAATCTATATAATGCAAAACAAACAAGCTAAATAGAGGATACTAGCCTTTCTAGATCTTGTCATGATAATTAGTGTGCAAAAGAAATAAGAACTCAGAGAAATTATGAAGAAAAAGAAGGAAAAATCGCAGGGTCTTGCTTGAGAGAGAAAGTGGATGAAGATTTTATGGTAAAAGTAAAAAGTGAAACAACCCTAGCCTCTTATTTGTTTGACCAGATGATACCCAACTGCGTCGCATTTTATTCATTTACATTTTTTTTTTTTGAATTTTCGAATTTCTGAACAATACTCGGACTGCGTCGCATCACCAGACCTGCGTCGCAGTCGCTTATTAGTCAAGGATTTTTCTGCTTCGCAGTGTAGTAACACTGCGTCGCATATTGTGTAAGGCCAAAAACTGCGTCGCAGTGCACCAGACTGCGTCGCAATGTCACCCCCCCCCCCACACTTACCTTGAATTTCGTCCATGAAAAACTTATCGGATCGCGTAGAGAAGCTCCAGACCTGCATTGCTCGACATAATCACCTTAGAAACATGGAAATTGTTAAAAATTTAATAAAAACAGAAATTCATAACATATGGGTTGCCTCCCGCGAAGTGCTTAATTTATTTACGAGTCTTTAGCTAGACTCGAAGTTCTTCATCATTGCTTCATTTCGAAAAAGGGGATCTCGTCGACGACGACTCCCACACTTTCTTCCTCTTGATGATATAACTTCAACCTGTGACCATTCACAATAAATGAAGTACCATCCGATTTAAACAATTCCACAAAACCAGACGGATACACATGTTTGATCACAAACGGGCCGGTCCACCTAGATGTCAACTTGGGTTGTTTAAACTTGTACTTAGAAAGGAACAACAAGACCTTATCACCGGCTTTAAAATCCTTTTTCCTAAGCGTACGATCATGCAAAACTTTTGTTCGTTCCTTATACAACAACGAGTTATCATACGCATACAACCTAAGTTCATCTAGTTCATTTAATTGCATCAACCTCAACTCTCCGGCTTCAACTAGGTCCATGTTACAATTCTTGAGCGCCCAATTGGCCTTATGCTCAATTTCAATAGGAAGATGACAAGTCTTGCCATAAAGCAACCAGAATGGGGTTGTCCCAATCGGTGTCTAGTAGGCGGTCCTAAATGCCCATAGAGCATCATCAAGCTTGGTGGACCAAGACTTCGAGTTATCTCCTACAGTTTTCTCAAGAATTCTCTTTAATGCCCGATTCATGTTTTCAACTTGGCCACTCGTTTGGGGGTGATATGAAGTTGAAAAACGGTGATTTACACCGTACCTCTTTAGCACCTTAGCGAGTTGGTGATTCATGAAATGACTTCCGCGGTCACTGATTAAGGCCTTGGGCACTCCAAACCTACAGAAAAGCTTTTTCAGAAAATGAATGACGACACGTGCGTCATTCGTTGGCAAGGCTTTCGCCTCGGCCCACTTTGAAACATAATCAACAGCAACAAGGATATACAAATTCCTATTCGATGGGAGAAAAGGTCCCATAAAGTCTATGCCCCAAACATCAAAAACTTCACATACCTGAATAAAGTTTTGAGGCATTTCATCACGTTTGGAAATATTACCTTGTCGCTGACACACATCACAAACCTCTACCAAAGTTTGTGCTTCCTTGAACACGGTTGGCCAAAAGAATCCAGCATCATATACTTTCTTACCGGTGTCTGACGCTCCATAATGTCCACCAGTTGGCCCATGGTGACAAGCATCAAGAATCTGGCGTGTCTCATCATCTTCTACACACCTCCTTATCATCCCATCTGCACAAATTTTAAACAAAAATGGATTTTCCCAAAAGTAATGTTTGGACTCGGTATAAAGTTTCCTCCGTTCTTGCTTTGACATATCTTCCGGAATTGCACCTGAACTAAGATAGTTAGCAATATCGGCGAACCAAGGTCCTGTTTCAACCTTCATCAAAAACTCATCAGGAAAATCATCATTAATATCATGCTCTTGTAATTCCTCACGGTGAGGATTTTCGAGCCTACTAAGATGGTCAGCTGCCACATTCTCAGCCCCCTTTTTGTCTTTAATTTCAATGTCGAATTCTTGCAAAAGCAAGACCCAACGAATTAGACGGGGCTTGGCATCTTGTTTCGAGAACAAGTACCTCAAGGCAGAATGATCAGTATAGACAATGGTCTTGTTAAGGACCAAGTAGGGACGAAATTTATCAAAAGCATACACAACCGCCAACAACTCTTTTTCAGTAACAGTGTAGTTCTGTTGGGCAGGGTTTAGAGTCTTGCTAGCATACGAGATAGGGCGGAAATGCTTATCCTCCCTTTGGCCTAAAACGGCCCCTAAGGCATAATCGCTAACGTCACACATCAACTCAAATGGTAAAGACCAATTGGGTGGAGTCATAATGGGGGCATTGGTTAATCTCTCCTTAACCAAGTTGAACGCTTCAAGACACTCTTTATCAAAAACAAATGAGACATCTTTCTCTAACAACTTGGTCATAGGCCGGGTGATTTTAGAAAAATCTTTTATAAACCTATTGTAAAACCCTGCATGACCAAGAAAGCTTCTAATAGATTTAACATTTGTGGGTGGAGGTAACTTATCACATCAATTTTAGCTTTGTCAACCTCTAACCCTTCCTTAGAAACTTTATGTCCCAAAACTATGCCCTCTTTGACCATAAAGTGACATTTTTCCCAATTCAAAACCAAGTGTGCCCGTTCACACCTCCCCAACATCTTGTCAAGACTTTTTAAACAATTTTCAAATGAACTACCAAAAACTGAAAAATCATCCATGAACACTTCCATGGAGGTTTCTATCATATCCTGAAAAATGGCATCCTCCTATAGGCATAAGTGCCATAGGGGCAAGTGAAGGTGGTCTTCTCTTGATCTTTCGGGTCTATGGGTATTTGGAAGTACCCGAAAAACCCGTCCAGAAAACAAAAATACTCATTCCCGGCTAGCCGTTCGAGCATTTGATTGATAAAGGGCAATGGGAAATGATCCTTGCGGGACGCATCATTTAGTTTCCGATAGTCAATACATACCCTCCACCCCGTGACAGTTCTTGTGGGAATTAATTCATTTTTGTCATTTAAAACAACAGTCATCCCACCCTTCTTCGGTACACAGTGTACTGGACTTATCCATGAACTATCCGAGACGGGGAATATGATTCCCGCATCTAATAACTTCAAAACTTCTTTTTTAACAACATCCTTCATGTTTGGATTCAATCTCCGTTGTCTTTGCACAACAGGTTTAACATTATCAACAAAATTAATTGTGTGCTTACAGAATTCTGGACTTATACCTGGAATATCGGAAATCTTCCATGCAAAGGCCTTTTTATGGGCCTTCAACACAGTAATAAGCCTAGATTTTTCATCCTCCATCAAGGAAGATGAAATGACAACGGGGAGAAAAGATGTACCTTCTAAATATGCATACTCCAAATGATCCGAAAGTGGCTTGAGTTCTAAATCGGTGGGAGGGCTCTCAACCGATGTAGGCACTCGGATGCTTCTATCAACTTTGATCTCTTTAAAAGATTCATCTTCCGGTGGAGTTTCATCAACATTAAGAGCCATGATTTCATGCATCATTTCTTCAACCAATTCATGCTCTTCTTCACTATAAGCTAACACAGATTGTCCATCTGCCATATCCAAATAGTCCATAAGCTCCTTTTCCAAAGCATCTTCCTCCTCGATCACGTCGATCCTGAAACAAGATTCATCACATGAGTACGGATGCTTAAGAGCTTTATCTACATTAAAAACAACCCGGTCATCACCGACACCTAGAGAGATTTCCTTGGCCTTGACCCGGATGATAGCATCCGCGGTCATGAGGAAGGGTTGGCCTAAAATTAGAGGCACATTAATGTCCGCCTCCATTTCTAGAATAACAAAATCAACTGGGAAAATCAAATGACCCACTTTAATCTGTAAATTTTCCGCTATCCCCATGGGATATTGGAATGATCTATCCGCAAGCCTAATGCTCATGCGGGTCGGGGTCAATGCACCAAGAGACAACTTCTTATAAACAGAGTAAGGCATTAAATTAATGCTGGCTCCAAGATCGGCCAATGCCTTATACAACTCAACACCAAAAGAACAAGAAATAAGAAAACTCCCTGGATCATCAAGCTTAGGGGGTATCTCGTTCTTTATTATCGCGGAAACTTCGGCACTCATGACCGCCGTCTTGTCTTCTTGTAGCTTCTTCCTATCCGAAATAAGATCTTTAAGAAACTTCGCGTAGTTGGGCATACCTGCAAGGAGATCAACTAACGGAACAGAAATGTTAACATTTTGAATTAACTCAACGAATTTCTTAAAGTTCTCCTTGATCTTCCCCTGCTTCAACCGTTGAGGAAACGACACCTGCGGTTGGTAGGGCCTTACCGGAGGTGCCTCAACAGTAGGTTTCTCAACATTCTTAGATGGAACGGCCGGGACCTTCACGGTTGGGTTCGGCTCCATTTCGATTTCTTCATCAACAGTCCCTTCTGGTTCAACCTGCACAAGAGGAGTAACAACATTAGGTAAAGCATTTGCAGAGTTATAAGTGTTACCTGCTCTTGTTGAGATAGCATTGACTTGCTCATTCCTAGCATTTGGATGTTTATACTTGGTTCCAGATCCTTGATTGTTCTGTTGAGGCTTAGGATTCTGCTGGGTATTGCTCGGTAAAGTACCGGGCTGCTTGTTCGACGCTCCTAGCCTTTCAAGCTTTGCCTCAATATCCTGAAACGTTGCTTGAGTACTCTTCGAACTATGCTCAAGCTTATTTGTCAATCCATCCAACCTAGTAGTCATAGCATCCCATTGAGAGGCCATCTTCTCATTGGTAGCTTTCTGAGCACCTACCAAATCCTTCATGATATCTCTCAATTCAGCATTCGCATTCTGCTGACTGTTGAACCAGCTAAACCTGCTTCCACTAAAACTAGAATTATTAGCATTAAAATTAGATGAAGGAAAAGAAGTACCTGATGACCGATTTTGATAACCGGTACTCTGATTGAAGTTCCCTTGCTGATTCTGGACATAGTTAACTTCTTGTGCCGGTTTATCCGGGCAATCCTCCGAGTAATGCATGTCCCCACAGTAATCACACCCATCACCAATCACCTTAACATCCCTTTCAATGCTTTTGAATCTCACATCTTGGTTGCCAAACCTCTCGTTCATCTGCTTTGTGAGGGCTTTTACTTCAGCAACCAAGCTCGATTCTTCACCACTCTCCAACTTCGCCATAGTCTTACCACCAGTTCTCTCGCTTACAAGCTTATCACGATCAGAAAACTCCTTGGCCATATCATCTAAGATTTTGTACCCTTCAGCTGGAGTCACATTGTTCAAACTACCTCCAAATGCCCCAGCTAATTCCCTTCGAGTTCTATTTAGCAAACCATCATAGAAAATCTCAACCACTGCTTCTGTGTTCAGATTGTTTCCTGGGCAATTCCTGATCATCTCCTTATATCGTTTCCAGGCATCTACCACATCTTCCCTTGGATCTTGAGTGAATGATCGGATCTTATTCTCCAACTGTCTCTGACTCCTTATAGAATAGAACTCATCAATAAACCCAACACGAAGCTCATCCCAAGTTGTATATAGATCATCTGGTTGCTCCTTTAACCATGCCTTAGCTCCTCCACATAAAGTGAGTGGAAAAAGCTCAAACTTCACATTATCATCTTGGTTCGCGCCATAGTGATAAAACCTACAAATCTTCTCGAACCTCTCTAAATGCCCATACAGATCATTATTAGTTACCCCATCAAACTTCTCTTCCTCCACACTTTTCAAATGACTTCCTTTAAGAGAAAAGTTTACTCCGGTGGTTGGAAGGCGAATAGAAGTGCCCCTATTAGTGGGGACATTTCTCCTACAATCACCATAAAGACGGTTATTGGGGTTTACCGGTTCTTGATCACCCATTCTCCTAGCTCTAACTGGTTGAGTTGCTAGAAGGTTTTCTCTAGGAATCTCGATTAACTCCGGTTGATGAGTTTTATCCCGATTATCTTCTTCCTCTGAGCTATCACCAGTTTTGAACAAACCACTACCTTCAGAGAATTTAGGACTTAAGTGCACCTCGGACGTTGAACCTTTCTTTGAGTAATATTGATCCAAATCTACGTCCGGGTGATCACGGTTTTCGGTGTTTGAATCTATGTTTTCGGTGTTTGAGGGCTCCATGTTGTTTGATTTAAGTAAGCGTCGTCTGGCTCTCCCTGGATTAGATTGAGGACTAAGCAAAGGTCTACCAGAGGCTCTTGTGTTCATCAACTACAAAGCACCTGCACACGCACCACAAGAAATACCGTTAACCGCACCAGAAACTAACAAAATAAAACTAAAACAAAAATAAAATCTATCTATTAAAAACAAATAACTTCCTCACAAATGAATGCAAGGAAGGTTCAAATCACAAAACTAACTACTACTTAATTTAAGTACCCGACAACGGCGCCAAAAACTTGATGTGCGAAATTTAGCTTTAAATTTATAAACACGATTTACCGAAAATATTGATTACTACACACTCACAGGTCGTGTACCTGATCGCATGCAGTATAGTGAAAACTGGTAAGCCGAGATCGTTCGCAAGGACTTAAACAAGCATTTGTAAAACGTTAAATGATTTAAGTAAAAATGGGGGGTTTTTGTGGCCGAGATGCCACGTTGCAAGTAGTTAGTTTGAAAAGTCAGTAATCCCAAAGGATTAATCGAAAGAGAAGTTTGTTGTTGAAAACAATAATTTAAAAGTCACCCATCTTGATTTCGCTCAACAGAATGTTAGGATTGCACATTTGATGAAGTTCAAATTCAATTTAGTGATTAAATGACCGAGACTTAAATTAATCGCCAACCCCGTACCCATCAGGTTAACAACTTTTTTTTTGGGTAAAAGGGATTACCCTGGTTATGACTCTCTTGTATAAACTAGTTTTATTATTAAGACCGGTACCCTGAGACGCCTTTTTATAACTTTCCTAGTTAAACAATGGTTTTGGTCATTTCAGATAACAATTTTGCGTATCGATTGTACCCAACCGTCAACCCGTTAATTCCTATCAAATATCGATTACCCTCTACCGTACCCGTCATAGAACCAATTGCTTCTAACTAAGCAATCAAAATAACTTATACCCAAATCCTAGTCATCACTAAGCAATGAGCACAAATTATCCGCAATCAATAATCGAATAGCAAAGAATTAATAGATTGAGATTACGACAAAACGTTAAATCAAATCACTTGAATTAATAAATATTGTGCAACCCCTACATAATGTCTCACTCCATCAAGATGGATGACAAGGCGATTAGCCACTCATATTAAATATGAAATAACAAATCAAAACGAAAGAATTCATTGTTACCGAATACAAAGGATTGAAAACGAATAAAGAAATGATTCTGAACGAGTCTTTGATCCTCCAAAATGATGAAAAATAAGAAAAACCCTAGAAAAAGCTCTTAAAATCGTTTGGAAAGTAAAAGATAGGTTTTTTGGAATGTTTTTGCAGCTTTTATATGCTGACTAAATTCAGCAGATTCGGCATTGAACTGCGTCGCAGTTCCTTCTTTGACTTTTCTGTTGACTTTGACTGGCCTTCTATCGTGTATAGCTAAAATGCGTCGCAGTTTCACTATACTGCGAAGCAGTTTCAACCTCGACGCATACCCATACTGCGTCGCAGTTCCTTGTTGACTTTCGTTGACCACCTTGACCAGGTTTGACTTTCTTCCAATCTACACTTATGTGCCCCGTAAAACGTCCGTAAGCACTCGTTTTGCTCCAAAAACTTCGTTTTCTTCAAGTTATCGCTTAGGTACCTGTTTTCCACCTGAAACACTGACAAATACCATAAACGCACCAACTGTATACAAAAACGACTCGTAAACCTCACTAAACAACCACTTAAAGCTATGGGAAGTGGGCATAAAATACGACATATCAGTTGCTGCATATGATAGACATAATGAGGTTGCTTTTTTGATGTTGGGAAGCATGAATGCTGACCTACAAAAGCAATTTGAGCATTCATTTCCATGTGATATGCTTACTGAACTCAAGTCTATGTTCGAGAAGCAAGCTGGCGTGGAGTTATTCGATCTTATTGATGTACTTCATGACTTGCGACATGAACAAGGAACACCGGTGAACGCTCATATCCTTATGATGAAAGGATATTTTGAGCAGTTGGATAGGTTGGACTATGCTTATGCAAAGCCAGTACAAATTGGTATGATTTTCAAGTCCTTATCTAAGGATTTTGAAGAGTTTGCACGCAATTATACTATGCATAGCATGAATATGACCGTTACGGAACTTCTTGCCATGGCTAATGAGTATGAAAAGAAATTGGCGAAGAAAACTGCCACTCCCCAAGTTCTCATGATCAAGGGGGAAAGGTCCAAAAAGGCAAACAACTGAAGGGAAAGGGCAAGGCTGAAGGTAAAGGAAAGCAAGTTGCTGCTGCTCCTAAACCTAAGAAGACCCCTCCGGCGAAGAAGGAACATCCCGCTAAGAACCTACCTTGTTACCATTGTAATGAAGTGGGTCATTGGAATCGGAATTGTCCCAAGTATCTTGCTGAGTTAAAGAAGAAGCAGCTCTGTTCATCCGGGACTTCAAGTATATTCTTCCCTATTGAATTATATTCATTTTCTAAGTGGAATTCATTTGTTTACGACAATGGGTGTGGTACTCATATCTGTAATTATTTACAGGGGCTTAGAAGGGGAAAGAAACTGAAGCCGGGATCTTTACAACTGTTCGTGGGAAATGGCCTACCAGCAGTTGTAGAAGAAATCGGAGATTAGCATTTGGTTTTACCTAGTGGTTTAATAATTGTTTTGAACGATTGTCATTATGCACCTTCTATTACTAGAGGTGTTATTTCAGTTTCTTTGTTGAAAAACAATGGATTCGTTAATGTTTTTAATGATATTGGTATTTCAATTTCTCGAAATAATGTTCATTATTTTGATGCTATTGCTTGTGATGGTATTTATGAAATTGATATGCGTGGTTGTGATTCAAAGGATAATTCAATGTATAATGTTAGCAAACCAATTCGAACTCGACTTATCTTTGGCATTGTCGACTTGCTCATGTTGGCAAGAAACACATTGAAAGACTTCAAAGGGATGGTGTCTTGCAAACAAATGATGA
Organism: Erigeron canadensis; assembly: GCF_010389155.1. Lineage (NCBI taxonomy): Eukaryota > Viridiplantae > Streptophyta > Magnoliopsida > Asterales > Asteraceae > Erigeron > Erigeron canadensis. Next base: position 15,746,706 of record NC_057767.1, on the reverse strand, counting down.
ATCATTTGAAAAATGCGTATCTTGTGTTTCTGGCAAAATGACAAGGAAACCTTTTCAAAATAAACCGGAAAGGGTTAAAGAGCTACTTGGACTAATACATTCGAATGTATGTGGCCCATTTAGACATGTTTCATGGAGAGGTGCTAGCTATTTTGTCACTTTTATGGATGCTTTCAGTCGTTATGGTTATGTTTACTTGATTAAACATAAACATGAAGTCTTTGAAAGATTCAAGGAATTTAAAAGTGAAGTGGAGAAACAACTCAGTAAAACCATCAAGATCCTTCGTTCGGATCGTGGTGGTGAATACTTAAGTCAAGAGTTTAAAGATTATCTTAAAGCTTGTGGAATAGTTCAACAGCTTACTCCTCCATATACTCCTCAACATAATGGTGTTTCGGAGAGGGGGAATCGAACCTTGTTGGAAATAGTTCGATCGATGATGAATCATACGACTCTTCCTTTTTCGTTTTGGGATTATGCCCTCGAGACTGCTGTTCGCATTCTTAATATGGTTCCAACTAAGAAAGTTAACAAGACACCGCATGAATTATGGCATGGAAGTTTTCCTAAGTTGTCTTACTTAAAGGTCTGGGGATGTGAGGCACTCGTGAAACGAGATACGCCTGACAAGCTTGAACCTAGATCTGTCAAGTGCATCTTTGTAGGATACCAAAAGGTAACAATGGGTTACTACTTCTACTTTCCTACGGAAAACACTGTCAAGGTGTAACACACGCAAATTAAAGACCCCCCCCTTTTTTTTCTAATATACAATTTAATATGTTCAAAAATAATTTCCATATATAATGTATTAAAGCTAGAGCTCATAGCCTACCGAGGAAGGCCAAAACACATTTTTCTTTAACTTATATTTGGACATGTCTATTATTAAAAAGATTTGGGTGTATACAAAATAGTAACAAAACATGGTTTACCGGAATTAGCTTGAATTATAAGTCGTTCAAGCTTCCACTTTGCCCATCATGTATAAATAACCCCTTGCCGCCTTTGGCCAAGAAAAATGAACCTAAAAAGAGAAAACATATAACGAGTAAGCTTAACATGCTTAGTGAGTACGAAATATATGTTGTTACATTCAAATTGTGCACTATAATGATGCCATGGGTCGCCTAGCCCAATGGTCTTTTACCAATAATAATATTGCCACGGGTCACACTACCCAATGGTCTTTTACCAATAATAATATTGCCATGGGTCACACTACACTACCCAATGGTCTTATAACAACAATAATAATGCCACGGGTCTAACTACCCAATGGTCTTATAACAACAATAATAATGCCACGGGTTTTGATGGTCCACAAATGCACAACTTATGTTATATTTAAATTAGACAAGAAAGTAAATAAGAAGATAAATAACAAGAACAACAACAAGTACAATTGTAATAAATCAATGCAAGTATAATCATATGTATCATTGATTAAACGATGAATACATGGTTGATCTTATACACTTGACTTACAAGAATACAAATGAACAAAGATAATTGCTAAGTCTAGACACACTAAAAACTTGAACAATTACAAGTGACACACACTTTCAAGGTGACAAACACACTTGATACAATGTGGCAGTGTTGCTTTATACAGAGGAAGAATTAGGGCTGTTAGATGGTGGTTGTCGACGTTCCATTGGCTCTTTGTACTTCCAAGAAAGAACCGATGGAACGTCGACAACCACCATCTATCACCATCAAAGGAAGGCTGTGTTGCCCTAATTCTTCCTCTATATAAAGCAACACAACCGCATTGTATCAAGTGTGTTTGTCACCTTGAAAGCGTGTGTCACTTGTAATTGTTCAAGTTTTTAGTGTGTCTAGACTTAGCAATTACCTTTGTTCATTTGTATTCTTTTAAGTCAAGTGTATAAGATTGACCATGTATTCATCGTTTAATCAATGATACATATGATTATACTTGCATTGATTTATTACAATTGAACTTTCTTGTGATTTATTACATAAGATGTGCCAACTTCTAAAGATACTAGCAATCTTCTGAAGATGTTACATAAGTTCTCGTTTTTCAAGTTGAAGATGTGCATTCAACTTGAAGATTGTTCGAAACATCAGAAACAAACTTCTTCTTACTACCCGCTTTTCTCCTTTGCCTTTTCTTCTTTTTATCAACTTTAGTGATCTTAGGTACTAATGACTTAGCTACCCATTTAGACTCACTAATCAAGCTCTTTCCACATGTGGGATTGACACTAAGAAGATTAGAACGAGAATTTTGAAAAACTTTTATCTTTTTAGTCTCTTTTGAGGGTGCGGAAACTTCTTGTTTCTTAGGTTTATCATGAGAAAATCAGCCATATCTATCCCTAAACCTAGTTGCACCATTTGAAGCATCCCTAGTTAGCAAAACTGAGCTAGATTTAGATACTTTAGGTAATGAACTAGATTAAGAGTTATATGAAGAAACATTTGAGTTGATTTCCAGAAGTTTCTCTTTGTTGTATTTGATTTTGGGAATGGTCTCAACTTGTTTGGTTTTGACATGCTTTTCAGAGGTAGGACACTTTGTTTTTAACTTATTGATTCTTGATTTTTTGACAGTCTTTGGTTCAGTCTTGACAAGTTTTGGAATGACTTGTTTCTTAGAATAATGTGAAGTTGGATATTTGGAAAACAATTTTGGAGATTCCTCTTTTGATTCAACTTTGATTTTGGTAGATTCAATCTTTTTCTCAGTTTCAGAATCAAAAGCACATTCTCCCTCCATGAATTTATCAAAATCATCTTTTGTGAAAGGTTCAACTGGAGATATTTTTGAAAAATCAGGAATCTTGGTATCCAACTTTACACTATGGGTAGTCTCAGGAATGAAATCAACTTGAACTGACACATCTTTGGTTTCACAAGAAATTAAAGTAGAAGTATCAACACCTATACTAGCACTAATCTTAGGGTGAACAACTAACTCTTCAAGAGACTCACATGTGAAAAACCTAAAGTAGTACCATATCAAAACTAAACTATGCGCAAGTTCGTCATGAGTCAAATCAGATTGCACATAATCATCAGCTATAACAGTAGCAGCATTTTGACATGAACACTCAAGAGAATCAGTCAAGGTTTGGGTGGAGGAAACAGTAGATGAAACACAAGTCGTCTGAGTGGACTGATCTACTAAAGCACTTAGGTCAGTTTGAGTAGAGGCATCCATACAAACTTTCTTAGTATCCACAACAACTAATTTATCCTCCGAAGTCAAACTTTGAGACTTAAGTTTTTCAATTTCATTTTGTTGAGATTTCACCGTTTGTTTCAAACCTTCTATTTGTTTTTCCAAAATGGTAGATGGAACATACATTTTAGTAGGTTTAGGTGAATTACCAACTGACTCTTGATTTTGAAAATTTGATGCTATTTCTTCCAATTTGAAAATTGAAGATTCTTTCGAGTTATTTGAAGCATTAATAACATCATAGTTAACCAAAAAAATCATTTTATGGTAATTTCTCAACATCATCAGTCTCAAATTCGTCATTCAGTGGACGAATAAATTGTTGTACCATACCAAGGCGAAGAAATCTTTCATCATACAAGGGTTCGATTTGTTCTTTGGCTTTTTGTAATGGAGAGATATTCTCAAAACCCAACTCAAAAGAGGGTTTTGTTCGACTTTATATAACTTCTCTTGATAGAAAAGTATATTCTTTTTAAATTCCTCTATTTGGTTTTGAAGAGTTTCAATTTTAACGCCTTTCAAAAAACAAGTATGATTTAAATCAGAAATCTTTCGTTCAAGTTCAATATTGTTAGGTTTGGATTCTAAAAGTTTCTTGTTAAGAATATCAACATCCATTTGTCTTGCATTGGCCCGAAGCCACTCGTTGGTCTTTTGAATTTCAAGATCTAGATTGGCTTTTTCAAGATCATGAATGGTCTTTTCAAGATTGTGACATTTATGTAATAACTTAGAATCAGGAGATGCATTCAACTCACACTCTTTAACCAACATTTGATCTTTGTAGGTTTGAAAATCTTGTTTAATAGTATCATAATCAAAAAGTAATTTCGAATGTTCTTCAAAGAGTTTTGAAAATTCACTTTTAGAAAATGAAGTACTATTTTTCAACTTCTTATTTTTGTTGGCTAAAGACGTAATATGAGTTGTCAAGTTAGATAATGCTAAATCAAACGACTCTTTATCTTTAACTAAAGAAAAAGTAGAGTATAGATTTACCTCATCATCCGGGTACTCATCATCAGTGCTTTCAGCATCAAATGCTTTGTTCTTGGCCAACCTCGCCATGAAGCACACATTTGCAGAGAGATCTTCATCTTCATCATCTGATAGCAAAAGCCACTTGTCATCTTCAGCCAGCAATGCATGACCAGCTTCCACTTGCTTTGCTAAAAGCATCTTCTGCTTGTAGTACTCATAGTTTCTCTTGCGAGGTTGCTTGCAATCAATTGCAAAATGACCAGGAATACCACAGTTGTAGCACTTTTTATCAAAAGCTTTCCCCTTCTCAACAACTTGTTTGTCATAACCTTCAACTTTCTTTTCTACATGCTTGGATCCACTTGATTCACCTTGACCATTATTTTTTGAATGATAGTGTTCCTTCTTAGGAAATGCACTTGTGGAAGAAGTGCGGAGATTGTAGTTAGTTGGCTTCTCTTTGTAGTACTTTTTCTTGAAGTGCTTGGTCACTGCGGCAAGAGCTTGATATAATTCGTCAGAAACACCATCTCTTGGAGCCAACATATCATCTCCCTCCTCATCAGACGAAGAAACAACTACCATTTGCCTTTTAAGAGCTTCAGAAACCTTCTTTTCAACAATTAATGTCAAAGGATCAGAAGATACAACTTCTGGCATTTTGTTCGATGAAGCTTTGTTTAGTACTTGATGTTCTTTGAGTTTGAAGGATTCATGAAGATTATGGATGGAGAACTTGGCCAGATTTTGATATTGCTTAATTTGAGTTCCATAATCTTCCCACTCAGGACCAAGAGCTTTGATGAATTTGATGTTTAACTCCATCTCTGATTTCTTGACATTGTTCTTCCTAAGTTCATTTATGACATTGCAGAATCTACAGTAGACAGCCTCTAGAGATTCATTTGGCAATTTGCTGAAGTTGTCAAACTCAGTCAACACATTTGTCAATCTAATTGTTGAAGTTAGGTCAGATCCTTCTATTTGTCTTGCCACCTCATCCCATATCTCCTTGGTTGTATCATAACAATCAACAGAACTATAGATTTCATCTGGCAGTGCTTTGTATAAGCAAGATCTAGCTCTGTTATTTGCAGCTGTTCGATCTTTTTGTTCAGCATTCAAAAGATCAAGAGTGAGTATTGCACCAGTGGTGGGATGGCAATGAACTGCAAGTCCATTAAGAATGGAATCTTTAAGAAGGTGACCATTTGGTTGACATTCCACATAATCCATGAATCTTTTCTTCCATAGTCCATAAGAACCACGGTAGAGAACTGGAGGTCTTGTATCAGAACCTAATGCCAAAGCTTCACGAGAAGCCATTTGAAGGAGATTTGATTTGGAACTTGAAATAGAATGAAAGTTGAAAATTTCAGAAGATGAAACGATCTTGGGAAGATCTTCTTAGGATTAGATTGTCTTAGAAGAGATCGTCCTAGATGAATGAATTTAAGAACAACTTGGAAAAGATCGTCTTGAGTTTAAGAAGAATGAGACGATTCAAAAAAGATCGTCTTGAATGAAATTTGATGAACTTTGGCTAAGTATAAAGAATGAATGAAACTGAAATTGAGGAATGATTTTGAGTTTTGGAAATGGAAACTGAAAAGGAATTAAAGGAAATTGAAATTGAAATTGAAGTATAAAGAACTTTGGAAATGAAACGATCTAAAAAGAGATCGTCTTGGAATTTTGATCAAGGAAATGAAACGGTCTTGATAAGATCGTTTTGGAATTTTTGATAAAGAAAATGAAACGGTCTTGTGAAGATCGTCTTGGAAGACTTGGAAAATTTTTCTAAGTATTTTTGAAAAATTTGGACAGAGATTTGATTTGAATTGGAAGAAATTTGATTTGAGCAAAACCAATCAATAATGATCAGTTACCCAGGAAGTGTATGATTCCCAATCACAACAACTTCAAATGATCAACCACACCAACTCAACAATCAACAGACACTGAGACGATCTTAGCAAGATCGTCTTAGTTTTTGCCAACTCTTTTTCAAAGTTTCAACACTTTGAATTTTGACCAAACCAATCCAAAATGGATCAGTTAGCCACAAACAACACTTTTCCAACAACCACACTTGCTAGAACGATCTTGTGAGGATCGTCCTACAAGCAACAACCCAGAATGTATCAAGTATAAAGAATCAAACACTGAGACGATCTTGTGAAGATCGTCCTAGTGAAGATCATTTGAGGTCGTCTTCTCCAACAGAACATTTGAGGTCGTCTTCTCCAACAGAACATAAAGTAAAAACTCTATTGATGAATTTTCAAGCTTCAATAACTTTCGATTTACTGAGTGTTAGAATGTGAAATCACTTGCAAAACGTTTGTAATTACGTCCGCAACAAATCCTAATACACAATTCAGCTTATAACACAACAGAATCAAAACCCAATTTTTTAGCGCCAAAACTAAAAATTTCAATCTAGAGATTTAGATCGAATTGGAACTTGAAACTTGACAAGATTATTTTTAAAACTATCAGGAATCTATTGGTGAACAAAAATTGATGATTTTATGTGATTTTTCTGGTGAAAAAATAATGAAACAGTGACGGTATGAAAAATGGTTTTTGAAATGAATTTGAATGAAAATTGAGATCAAAACCAGTTATAGATCGATATCAAAGTGATGTTTTGCTCTGATACCACATGTAATAACACGATTTCTGCTATTGATTCGATCTCAACAATTGCGTTTCAAGTGTGTGTGTTCTTGGTGTGTTTAGTGTGTGTGATTTTCTAGAGAGAGAGAGAAAAGAGACGATCTGGTATGTTGTATATGTGAAAATGGATCAAAGGCTTATTGGTGTTATGATTTCTAATGTATTGAGGGTATTTATACTCTAATATTACAAATATCCTTATTGTCATATCTAACCCCTCAACATTAGAAATCATTTCACCATGTCTAAACAAAAATTAAGGCCACTAACTTAAATTACAATTTATCACTATTTTTGGATTTCTAACAATCATGCTTCCCCTCAATTCATGAGTATAAACATTTTGGAGCATCTTTGAACATTTGTTCCATCTTGAGATAATATCCTCTCATCATTGGTCTCAATCCTCTCATCATTGGTCTCAATCAATCATAATTGTTTTCTCCCCCTCATAATGACAAAGTTGGGTACCAATGTCATTATGCAAACATTGATTGATTAAATACTAAAAGAAATAACACAAGTTAAAACGAGATTTGCCTGGAGAAATATCAAGCATCAACTCATCAACCCAAACCATTAGCCCAACCAAAGAATCCTAAGGGTAACTAAAATGTAAGGTTGAAGTTGTTGGTACAAACGTTATAGAATGGTGTTGGTGGTTTTTGTGTTTGTGAGAAGAGAAATGGAAAAACCGGATAAAAAAGATCCGTTAACATGTTCAAAAATCAAAAGGATTAATGAAATGAACGATAGAAATGTATAACATTTTTCGGATTTCCTATGTATCATTGAAATATGCACAAAGCAATGTTCTAACATAGTTCGGTCTTACAGCTTTTCAACCACGAGATTGCTTCAAAGAATATAAATCATGGTCAGTGTGACCAAGGCATTCGATAACCATAATCTATTATCCTTAAAGACTTTTAGGTAATAACCGAGGTCACTATTAGACTTCTCGTTCACTCGATAATCACATAAATGCAATTATGAGACCTACGTTCAATGTTGGAAAAGATGTTAGCATTGGTAGGATTTCCATTTGATCATTGTGGAATATCAATTAAGATATCACTACAAATGTTCCAGCTATATCACATAGATAAGCAATAATATCACAAAGATATGACTCGAATGTGTCTTAAGAAAATGAAAATGATCAAATGAATGATCAAGCACGATAGCTCTAGACACAACGTGATCAAATGAAGTCGGGGACTGGAGCAGAATGTCTCCCTTTTTCAATATCAACATCTTCCAAATGAAGAGTCAATAGAAATGTGAAAATCTCCGTGAGAAATGAAACAAGTATTTGTTAAGAAACACTTGAGTGGTTAGGTAAAGATGTGCATCACTTTACTGGGTCCATGAAGTCTTTATGTGTTTTACCCGGCGATTTGAGAAATTTAGGGAAGGGTATCATTTCTTTTAACCCTTTTCTCACAACATATCACCATAACTTCTCACTTTTCGACTTTACTCCCTCCATCCTATTTTCACGAAATCATCATCACTCAAAATACCCTTACAATCTAATGAAAGAATTGAATACTCCGGGGTTAGAACTCATTGGTGATGATGAAGTTCATGGAGTGAACGAATCGCTAAAGTGCAACTTAATCAACGAACTTCAATTGATGAAAAGTCATTTGAAAATCATCAAACGTGTGTATGAAAAGATTTGAAAACACATTTAAAGTTTTGAAATTTTCGAAATCACAAACTCCCCCTTAATCTATGCAACGGTATATCAAAATGTTTTTCATAGAAAGGTAGAGCAAAAATTGGTTTTTGTGAGATCAAAACAAAATCTTTGTTGTGATATATACAGAAAAATTTTAGAGTCTAAAGTGAACAAAAAAATTTTGGAAACACAAAATTTTTGCTTCAACAACAATGTTCATTGTAAGAATACTAGGGAGTACACAAAGGCGTTCGATCCTTCGCATCTTACATCAACAAGTTGGATGCAAAATAAAACATTTAAGCACATTTAACTCAATCAATTGTTCAAGATGAGACAACTAGGGAGTACACAAAGGCGTTCAATCCTTCGCTTCTCATATCAACAATTGAGAGTTTTGGAAAATCAATTTATTTAACAATGGAGAGTAACAAAATCTTTTGGCGGGAAAAATAATTTTTGCCTAGGGTTTTCAAAAGAAATCATGAAAGCCTCTTTTGGAAATAAATAAAACAATGAAGCACGGGTTATACACAGAATATGTATAAGCCACTTTGATATAAATAAATCATTGAAGCACGGGTTACATACATAGTATATGTAAACCACTTTGATATAAATAAATCATTGAAACACGGGTTACATACATAGTATATGTAAATCACTTTGAAATAAAAACTAAAGAAAATCTTTTTGTTATTTTTCAAAATTTTATTTTTTTGTATTTGATTTTGTCTTTTCAAATTTTGTATTTTGTTTTTAAGAATGTATTAAGAACAAAATAAGTTAAGGTTTAAGATTTAACATGCCAAGCTTGGAGATAAGAAAATTAAACCTCTTTTCGTCCAATGGTTTGGTGAATAAATCTGCAAGCTGATAGTCAGTGCCCACAAAATAGAGCTCGATGTCACCTTTCTCAATATGATCTTTGAGAAAATGACATCTCACATCAATATGCTTTGATCGAGAGTGGTTTACTGAGTTGACTGCAATAACAATGGCACTTTGTAGCAACACGATTTTATCATTTGAATTCACATCAACAATGGCGTTTGGTTAGTGTGTGTGTTCTTGGTGTTTATGTGTGTTTTGAGAGAGAACTTGGATCAAGTGTGTGTTATTCAGGTGTAATGGTATGAAAAATAAGTGTTAAGTGTTGAGTGTTGTTGATTTCTAAGGGATTGAGGGCTATTTATAGTCTAAACAAACTAACAATACTAATTATCACAATTAGCCCCTCAACCTTAGAAATCATCAACTCATGACCTAACAACAAGTAAGTCCATAACTTAAATTACAATGTATCACTACTTTTGGATTTCTAACATTCTCCCCCTTAGTGATATATTGTAAGGTCTGAAGTACGTGTTGTTTTGTCTTGTAGGAATGAATTTGATGAGCCCGGTGATGAAGACAATTGGTGATTTGAAACAAGCCTTCAAAGCTTTCTCATTGTCTTTGGAGAACTTGATTCAGTATTGGTCTTGGACTTCTTGATGTTAAATCATTTGTCGATTCTCAATGTTCTTTTTGAACAGAGAATGATGAGTGTGTGTGTGTATAAATCTTCGAGGATTGTTGAATCACAGATCAGAGTTGTCTTTTGAAATGCGGAAGATATGAATTTGTCTTGAATTCTTCAATCTTTGAATCTTGAAGTCTTTTATTTGAAGTCTTGGAATGAATTTTCAGAGATATGTACTCTCCCCATTGATGTGTGCAATGTAGCTTTTGGTAAAGTGTTGACGTATGACTTTGAAGATCTTGTATAAATTGAATTGATGAAGACTCTTTTGAAGCTTTTCTTCTTTGTCTTTATCAATCATTTTAATTTCTTCTCCTAATCAATAATCAATCATACTATTTTCTCCCCCTCATAATGACAAAGTTGGGAACCAATGTCATTATGCAAACAGTGATTGATTCGAATGTTTAAAGAAATAATCATGACTAAAATCTAGACATTATGCACATGGAGAATTATCAACCATCAAAACATCAATCTAACCAAATAAACCAACCCAATTGTTCCTATGGGTGACTAAAATGTAAGATTGAAGTTGTTGGGATAAACATTTTATTATGGTGTTGGTGTTTTCTGTGTTGGGGTGATGAGAAAAGAAACCAGATAAGAATGATCCGTTTGCATTCAAAAATCGAAAGGATTAATGAAATGACCGAAAGAAATGTATATCATTTATTGGATTTCCTATGTATCATTAAGAAATGCACAAAGCACAACTCTAACAAGGTTCGGTCTTTTGGCTTTTCAATCTCAAGAATGCTTCAAAGAATGTAAACCATGGTCAGTGTCACCTAAGCGTTCGATAACCATGTTCTACTATCCTTAAAGACTTTTTAGGAAAAATCCAAGGTCACAATAGACTTCTTGTTAACTCAATAATTACAAAAATGCAATTACGAGACCTACATTCAAAGCTTGAAATGATATTAGCAATGGTAGGATTTCCATTTGATCAACGTGAAATATCAATTAAGATATCACTACAAATGTTCCGGCTATATCACAAAGATAAGCATGTCTATCACAAAGATATGACGCAAATGTGTCCTAAAGAATGAATAACGATCAAATTAATGATCAATTATGAGAGCTCTAGACACAAAGTGATCAAATGAAGTCGGGGACTGGAGCAGAGTGTCACCCTTTTTTAATATTAACGTCTTGCAAATGAAGAGTCAATAGAAATGAGAAAATCTCCGTGAGAAGTAAAACAAGCATTTGTTAAGAAACACTTGAGTGGTTAGGTAAAGATGTGCATCGCTTCATTGGGTCCATGAAGGCTTCTTCAATATCGAGATATCAACAAATGACATCCGATAGAAATGTGTTTTACCCGGCGATTTGAGAATTTTAGGGAAGGGTATTAATTCTTTTAACCCTTTTCTCACAACATTATCACCAGAACCTCTCACTTTTCGACTTTACTCCCTCCAACTTAGTTGCACAAATTCATCATCACTCAAAAATACCCTCACTATATAATGAAAGAAGTGAATACTCCGGGGTTAGAACTTATCAGCGATGATGAAATTCATGGAGTAGAATTTTGAGAAAAACCTAGTCGCTCATGTGCAAACTAAACACCGAACTTCTTTTGAAAAAAAATCATCAAATGTGAAAAAAAATGTTTAAACAACACATTTGAAGTTTGAAAGAGATTTGAAATCACAAACTCCCCCTTAATCTATGCAAAGATAGATCAAAAAGATTTTCATAGAAAAGGTGGAGCAAAAATGATTTGTGTGAAATCAAAACAAGTTTTATGAAAAGTGAACTCAATCAATTGTTCAATATGAGACAACTCAGGAGTACACAAAGACGTTCAATCCTTTGCTTCTCATATCAACAATTGAGAGTTTTTGAAACAGGTGTAACAAAATTGCAATCAACATCTAGTACTACACATATACATTCATATAAGACCACTTGGAAGTACACAAAGGTGTTCAATTCCGCGTTATCTTATATCAATTTATATGTATAACAACATGAATTAATTCCAATTTTGAAACATAAATAATTTTTCTTTTTAAAACCAGGTTGCATACAGAGTATATGCAAACTATAATGAAATAAATAACACAAATAAGCACGGGTTATACACTGAGTGTGCATAAGCCACGAAGTAATAAATACATCATTTAAGCACGAGTTACATACATAGCATATGTAAACTACTTTTAAAATAAATAGTTTAATGAAGAACGGGTTGCATACAGAATATACGCAAGCCACTTTGAAATAAAAGAAAAGAAAATTAAGAAAATCTTTTTGTTATTTTTCAAAATTTTTATTTTTATATTTGATTTTTTGTTTTTCAACTTTTTATGATTTTTGAAATAAAAGTAAAGTACCAGATGTGCTCTTGCGATCAAGCTTACAACCTGCATGATCTGCATCTGAATAGGCAGTTAAATTGAATCCAGTATCCCTTGGATACCAGAGACCAAGATTGGGTGTACCCTTCAGATAACGAAAAATTCGTTTCACAGCTTGGTAATGTAAATCAATCGGAGCGGCTTGATACCTAGCCCACATACATGTTGCAAACATTATATCTGGGCGAGATGCTGTAAGATACAACAATGAACCAATCATGCTTTTATACCTCTTTTGGTCAAATGGTTTCCCATTTTTATCAGCATTAATGTTTGTACGAGCAGCCATTGGGGTTGAAATTGAAGAACATGTAGTCATATCAAACTTTTTCAACATATCCTTTATGTAGTTACCTTGTGATATAAAGATACCAGTTGGTAATTGTTTGATTTGTAATCCCAAAAAGTAATTCATTTCCCCAATCATGCTCATTTCAAAATGATTGACCATTAGAGATGAAAAATTTCAGCAAAAAGTTTGACTGGTTGACCCAAAAATAATGTCATCAACATATATTTGGACAAGTAAAACATGCTTACCTTGCTTGCGAATAAACAGGGTAGGATCAATAGTACCTTTGGTAAAGCCTCCTTTGAGTAAGAAAGTAGATAAGGAATCATACCATGCTCGGGGTGCCTGCTTTAAACCATAGAGAGCTTTGTCCAACCTGTAGACATGGTTTGGCCTTTTAGGATCAACAAAACCTTCAGGTTGCTCCACGTAAACTTCTTCTTTGAGTTCTCCATTCAAGAATGCTGTCTTCACATCCATTTGAAACACAGTGAAGTTTCTGAATGCGGCATAAGCTAAGAAAATACGAATGGCCTCCATTCTTGCAACAGGAGCGAAAGTTTCATCAAAATCCACACCAGGTGGTTGGCAGTAACCCTTTGCAACCAATCTAGCTTTGTTCCTTACTACAACTCCATTTTCATCCTTCTTATTCTTGAAAATCCACTTAGTGCGAATTGGTTCTTCTTTCCCTGGATTTGGAACCAATCTCCATACCTTCAGTCTCTCAAACTGAGCTAATTCATCTTGCATTGCTTTAACCCACTCTGGATCACAAAGAGCTTCAGAGATAGTTTTGGGTTCGATGTTACTCAGTGAAAGTGCAACAAGACACTCATTGACTGTAGTACGGGTAGAAACACCAGCTTGTGGATCTCCGATGATCTGTTCTGTAGGATGATCTTTGCGCATACGTGACCACTTGTTGTCATGAGGAAGAGGATCTTGTTGATGAATGTCAACATTATCATCATTAAACCAGAGTTCTGTTGAGAAATGGAATCATAGCTTGGAAGAACTCTTTCCTCAAAATTTGGATGATCAAAATCCAGTGGTACATACACATTTGGAGTATTTGATGGATTTGTTGTTTGGGTGATTTGAGAAGGTTGTTCTTGAACATTCTTTTGAGAATAAATATCTCTTGAAGATGATTCTTCTTGCTCTGCAGAATTTGAAGATGATTCATGATTGTTGTCAGGAACTGGTTCATTTGTTTGAATAGGATCATTGTTCAGAATTGGTTCATTGATGACTTGAGGTTCCTTTTCTTGAATCGGTTTTGAATTGTAGAATTCTTCAAAAAGAATATCTAGCTCTTCACTTGTTGGAGTTGGATATTTCTTGAACTTTGAAGCTAAGGTAGACGTCTTTGAGAAAGCACTTGAAGTACTTGGTTCACTAATTGTTGGTAGCAAACTTTCTTGTTCAAATATCATGCCAGACATCTCGTCAAACCAAACATTCATGGTTTCTTGAATTGTGTTTGTTCGACGATTAAAGATGCGATATGCAATCGATGTCTTTGAGTAACCATCAAAGTAACCTTCGTCACCTTTCCTTTCAAACTTTCAAACATTTTCCCGATCATTCAAGGTATAACAGACACACCCAAAAATATGGAAGTAATTGATGTTGGGTTTGCGTTTGTTAATAACCTCATAAGGAGTCTTCTCATGACGCTGATTGATGATGGACCGATTTTGAGTGTGACAGGCAGTGTCAACAGCTTCAGCCCACATGTTTGATGGTAACTTGGAATAAGCAAGCATTGTTCTTGCTGCTTCTACCAGCGTACGGTTTCTCCTTTCAATGACACCATTTTGTTGCGGGGTACGAACAACAGAGAATGGGTGAGTAATGCCTTTTGATTTGCAAATTCATTGAAGATGGCATTTTTGAACTCAGCACCGTTATCCGAACGGATATAACGGACTGAAAGTTGAAGATTCACTTGAGTGGAAGTGATGAAATCGATCAAAATTTGAGTTGTTTCATCTTTTGAAGCAAGAAACTTGACCCAAGTGTATCTTGAATAATCATCAACGATAACCAGAATATATCTCTTCCCGTTTCTGCTTTGTACTTTCATAGGCCCATAAAGATCCATGTGAAGCAAATGAAGAGGTGCCAAAGTGTGTGGAATTTTCTTTGGTTTATGAGAAGTTCTCTTGATCTTCCCAACTGCACAAGAAGGACAAACATGCTCACTCTTATACTTATAGTCAGGCAAGCCTACAACAAGTTGCTTGTTGACTAAAGCATTGATGGTTTGATAATTCAAGTGAGACAGCCTTCTATGCCACAACCAAGAATTCTTCGAGGTAGCTTTTGAAACAAGACAGATATTATCAGTTGGTTGGTTATCATCAAGATTAACTGTGAAAAGATTATCTTCACGATCTCCGCATAGGATATCAATTCCATCTAGAGTTTGGACTTTGCACAGAGATTGTCGAAAAAGAACTTGAAGGTTGTTGTCACAGAACTGTCCAACACTGAACAAGTTATGACTCAGACCTTCAACATAATGAACTTTCTTAATGACAATTCCGTTTCTTTCAATATCTCCATAACCTAGAATTGGAGCGAAATTGTTGTTTCCGAAACGAACAGTTCCCATGAATCTTTCAACAAAATTCTTGAGCAATGATTTATTGCCAGTCATGTGTTTTGAACACCCGGAATCGAGTATCCATACACAGATGGTTATTTCCTGCAATCAAAAATTTAACCGTCTTTAGGTACCCACTTGAAGACGGGTCCTTTGTGGTTAGTTAACACAGGCAGGGGGTATAACTTAGGAGATGCATACAAACATGCTTTCGAATCAACATACTTATTAACAAGCACATTATCAACAAGCACATTTGGATTAAGCAAACGAATATTAACACACGAATCAAAAGTAACATGTCTACCACCATTCAAACCATACAAATAAAAGCGAGAATTAACATTGTTTACACCATCACAAGGCATTGCCTTGGGATCATTAACATTTGTTTTCAAAGATGACTTAAAAGATAAATTGTTTGAAACATCAGAAACAAGCTTCTTCTTACTACCCACTTTTCTCCTTTGCCTTTTCTTCTTTTTCTCAACTTTAGTGATCTTAGGTACTAATGACTTAGCTACCCATTTAGACTCACTAATCAAGCTCTTTCCACCTGTTGGATTGACACTAAGAAGATTAAAACGAGAGTTTTGAAGCACTTTTATCTTTTTAGACTCTTTTGAAGGTGTAGAAACTTCGTGTTTCTTAGGTTTATCGTGAGAAAACCAGCCATATCTATCCCTATATCTAGTTGCACCATTTGTAGCATCCCTAGTTAGCAAAACAGAGCTAGACCTAGACACTTTAGAAATTGAACTAGAATGAGAGCTAGATGAAGAAACATTTGAATTGATTTCCAGAAGTTTCACTTTGTTGTATTTGATTTTGGGAATGGTCTCAACTTGTTTGGTTTTAACATGCTTTTCCGGGGTAGGACACTTTGTTAACTTATTGATTCTTGGTTTGGTGACAGTCTTTGGTTCAGTCTTGATGAGTTTGGAAATAACCTGTTTCTTTGAATAATATGAAGTTGGAGCTTTGAAAAACGATTTTGGAGATTCCTCTTTTGATTCAACTTTGATTTTGGTAGATTCAATATTTTTCTCAGTTTCAGAATCAAAAACATATTCTCCCTCCATGAATTTATCAAAATCATTTTTGGTGAATGGTGCAACCGGAGAGAATTTTGAAAAATCAGGAGTCTTGTTTTCCAACTTCACACTATTGGTAATCTCAGGAATGTAATCAACTTGAACTGAAACATCCTTGGTTTCACAAGAATATTAAGTAGAAGTATCAACACCTATACTAGCACAAAGCTTAGGGTGAACAACTAACTCTTCAGAAAACTCACAAGTGAAAAACCTAAAGTAGTACCATATCAAAACTAAACTATGCGCAAGTTCGTCATAAGATAAATCAGATTGCACATAATCATCAGCTATTACAGTA
Source organism: Erigeron canadensis (assembly GCF_010389155.1). Classification (NCBI taxonomy): domain Eukaryota; kingdom Viridiplantae; phylum Streptophyta; class Magnoliopsida; order Asterales; family Asteraceae; genus Erigeron; species Erigeron canadensis. Next base: position 15,729,932 of record NC_057767.1, on the reverse strand, counting down.
GCAGCATTTTGACATGAACACTCAAAAGAATCAGTCAAGGTTTGGGTGGAGGAAACAGTAGATGAATCACAAGTAGTCTGAGTGGAATGGTCTACTAAACGACTAAAATCAGTTTGGGTAGAAACATTCACACAAACTTTCTTGATATCAACAACAATTGATTCATTCTTTGAATTCGGACTTGAGACTGTAGATTATAAATAAGTTTTTGTTGAGATTCCACCTTTTGTTGTAAACCTTCTATTTGTTTTTCCAAAAATGTGGATGGAACATACAATTTAGTTGGTTTAGGTGGGAAACGACAGATTCTTGGTTTTGAAAATTAGACGCAATCTCTTCTAATTCAAAATTTGTTGACTTTTTCGTTTCGTAAGAAGTATTGATGACATCATCATTAACCAAAAATTTATTGTTTGAATTTTCTCAACTTCATCAGTCTCAAATTCGTCATTCAATGGACGAATGAAGTGTTGAACCATACCAAGTCTCAAAAACTTTTCATCATACAAGGGTTCGATCTTGTCTTTGGCTTTTTGCAATGGAGTGATATTCTCAAATCCCAACCCAAGAAGAAGTTCTGATTTATCAATCTTTGACTTATTGAAATAGGCAGTGAAATCCAAAAGAGGGTTTTGTTCAACTTTGTACAACTTTTCTTGATAGAAAAGTATATTCTTTTTATGTTCCTCAATTTGTCTTTCAAGATTTTCAATCTCAATGCCTTTTAAAAAACAGTTATGATTTAGATCAGAAACTTTTCTTTCAAGTTCAATTGTTTTTGGTGTAGCTTCTTGAAGCTTCTTATTCAGAATATCAACATCCATTTGTCTCGCATTTGCACGAAGCCATTCATTGGTCTTTTGAACTTCAAGATCTTGATTGGCTTTTTCAAGATCAAGAATGGTCTTTTCTAAAGTATGACACTTTTCCAATAACTTAGAGTCAGGAGACGCATTCATTTCACATTCTTTAACCAACATTTGTTCTTTATATTTTTGAAATTCTTGTTTCATAGCATCATACTCAAAAAGTAGTTTAGAATTTTCTTCAAGAAGTTTTGTGTACTCCCCTTTTGAAAATAAAATGCTATTTTTCAATTTCTTGTTTTTGTTGGCTAAAGAAGTGTAATGATTCGTCAAGTTTGATAAGGCAATTCTACAAGACTCTTTATCCTTAATTGATGAAAAAGTAGAGTCGAGATTTACCTTATCATCGGGATATTCCTCGTCAATGTTGTCAGCCTCCAATGCTTTGTCTTTGCTCAACGTTGCCATGAAACATACATTTGCAGACAGATCTTCATCTTCATCACCAGTCAGTAAAAGCCACTTGTCATCTTCAGCAATCAAGGCTTGACCGGCTTCAACTTGCTTTGCCAAGAGCATCTTCTGCTTGTAGTATTCATAATTCTTCTTGCAACGCAGCTTGCAATCCACAGCAAAATGGCCAGGAATTCCACAGTTATAACACTTATTGTCAGATGTTTTTCCTTTCTCCACGATTTGTTTCTCAGTTTCTGCTTTCTTATCTCCTTTCTTGGAACCAGTTGTCTCACCTTGTTCAAAACTCTTGTGATGATATTGTTCCTTCTTTGGAAATGCACTTGTTGATGAAGTTCGAAGATTGTTGTTAGTTGGCCTCGCTTTGAAATAGTTTTTTTTGAAATGCTTAGTCACAGCGGCAAGAGCTTGGTAGAATTCATCAGGAACACCATCTCTTGGAGCCAAGTAATCTTCTCCCTCCTCATCAGACGAAGAAACAACAGTCATTTGTCTTTTAAGAGCCTCAGAAACCTTTCGTTCAACAACCAATGCCAAAGGATCAGTAGATACAACTTCTGGCACTTTGTTGAGTGAATATTTGCTTAGAACTTGTGGCTCATTCAACTTGAAAGATTCATAAAGAGTATGAATGGTGAATTTGGTCAGATCTTGATGTTGTTTGATTTTAGTCCCATAATCTTCCCATTCGGGACCAAGTGCTTTGATAAATTTGATGTTCAGCTCAATCTCATCTTTCTTGACCTTGTTCTTTCTCAATTCATTGATCACATTGCAAAACCTGTAGTACACGGACTCAAGAGATTCATTTGGTGATTTCTGAAAATTGTCAAACTCAGTTAAGACATTTGTCAGTCGAATTGTTGAGGTTACATCAGAACCTTCCATTTGTCTAGCAACTTCATCCCAAATCTCCTTTGCTGTGTCATAGGAATCAACTGAGCCATAGATCTCATCAGGAAGTGCTTGATATAAGCATGATCTAGCTCTGTTGTCAGCAGCAGTACGATCTCTTTGTTCGGCATTCAAAAGATCAGGAGTCAAAATAGCACCGGTAGTAGGATGACGATGCATAGCAAGTCCATTAATGATTGAGTCCTTAAGCATGTGACCATTAGTTTGACGTTCCACATAATCCATGAACCTTTTCTTCCAAAGTCCATAATTACCACGATAAAGAACTGGAGGTCTTGTGTCAGTACCCAGAGACAATGCTTCACGAGTAGTCATTTGAAATTGATTTGAATTGAGAATTGAATTGATTTTTGAAGAAGAAATTGAAACGATCTAATTTGGAATGAAATGAAACGATCTAAATTGAAATGAAATGAAATGATTTGAATTGAAATCGTTTTAAGAAAGTGAAAGAAACGATTTAGAAGAAGTGAGAATGAAACGATCTAAATGTGCAGGAATGAAATGATTTGAATTGAAATGATCTAAATGTATGAATGAAACGATCTAACTTGAAACAATCTAAATTGAACTAGGAGTGAAACGATTTAAAATTGAAGCGATCTTTAGAATTTGAAGAAAAATTCTAAGTATTCTGAAATGATTTGGGCAGAGTTTTGGTATGAATTGGAATGAAATGAATTGAGCAAAACCAATCACGAAGATCAGTTACCCAAGAATATTATGATTCCCAAACACAACTCTTCACGGATTACTCAAACCAGAGAATGTCCAAGTAAAACTTGAAACGATCTAAAAGAGATCGTTTTGGTTTCTTATCAGGATTTCTCAAAAACTTGATTAATTTCAAGAAATTGAATTGACCAGAACCAATCCAAAGGATCAGTTAGCCACAATCAACTCTTCTCACCACAACCACACTTGTCAAAATGATCAAATTTGAATCGTTTTACAAGCCACAACACTAAAATGTAAGTATCAAGGAAAGAAAACTGAAATGATCTAAATGAGATCGTTTTAGTTTCACAAGGTCGTCTTCAACCTCTGAACATGAACAACTCCATTGACGATTTTTAAAACTTCAATATCTTTTGATTTTCTGAGAATTGGAACATGAAACCACTTGCAAACAGTTTGTTTTCACCTCAGCAACGATCCGATTAACACAATTTAGCTTATAACACAACAGAATCAAATCCCAAATTTTAGCGCCAAAAACTCAAAATCTGAACTTTTGATCCAGACTGAATTAGAACACGAAACTTGAGAGGATTATGTTATTAACTATGAGAAATTGATCGGTGAACAAACATTTGTGATTTTATGTGATTTGAGAGGTTATTTTTGAATTTTCAGTGAGAAAAAAAACGAACAGAAACAGGATAAAAAAAACGAATTATAAGGTGATTGTTTGATGAATTGTGATTGAATTCAGTTATGGATCGAGATCAAAATGATGTTTTTCTCTGATACTACATGTAGCAACACGATTTTATCATTTGAATTCACATCAACAAAGGCGTTTGGTTAGTGTGTGTGTTCTTGGTGTTTATGTGTGTTTTGAGAGAGAACTTGGATCAAGTGTGTGTTATTCAGGTGTAATGGTATGAAAAATAAGTGTTAAGTGTTGAGTGTTGTTGATTTCTAAGGGATTGAGGGCTATTTATAGTCTAAACAAACTAACAATACTAATTATCACAATTAGCCCCTCAACCTTAGAAATCATCAACTCATGACCTAACAACAAGTAAGTCCATAACTTAAATTACAATGTATCACTACTTTTGGATTTCTAACACACTTTGAGAGTCACAATAGATAGGGATATGATCATATTTCAGGCCATAATCAGTTAGTTGCGTCTTCATCCATAACACTTGAGCACAACAACTAGCCGCAGCCACATATTCAGCTTCAGCTGTTGATAGTGACACACAATTATGTTTCTTGGAAAACCAGAAGTTGCTAGGTATCACCTAAAAATTGTAAAGTACCGGAAGTGCTCTTGCGATCAAGCTTACAACCTGCATGATCTGCATCCGAATAGGCAGTTATATTGAATCCAGTATCCCTTGGATACCAGAGACCTAAATTGGGTGTACCCTTCAGATAACGAAATATTTGTTTCACAGCTTGAAAATGTAAATCAGTTGGAGCAGCTTGATACCTAGCACACATACATGTTGCAAACATTATATCTGGGCGAGATGCTGTGAAATACAACAATAAACCAATCATACTTCTATATCTCTTTTGGTCAAATGGTTTCCCATTTTTATCAGCATTTATGTTTGTTCGAGCAGCCATTGGGGTAGAAATTGAAGAACATGAAGTCATATCAAACTTTTTCAACATATCACTTATGTATTTACCTTGTGATATAAAAATACGATTTGGTAATTGTTTGATTTGAAGACCCAAAAAGTAGTTCATTTCCCCAATCATACTCATTTCAAAATGATTAACCATTAGAGATGAAAAGTTTCGGCAAAATGTTTGACTGGTTGACCCAAAGATAATGTCATCAACATATATTTGGACAAGAAGAACATGTTTACCTTGTTTACGAATGAACAGGGTAGGGTCTATTGTGCCTTTGGTAAAGCCACCTCTAATCAAGAAAGTAGTTAAGGAATCATACCATGCACGGGGTGCTTGCTTGACCGTAGAGAGCCTTGTCTAGCCTGTAGACATGGTTTGGCCTTTTAGAATCAACAAAACCTTCTGCTTGTTCAACGTAAACTTCTTCTTTGAGGTCACCATTCAAGAAAGCTGTCTTCACATCCATTTGAAACACAGTGAAGTTTTGGAATGCGGCATAAGCTAAGAAAATCCGAATGGCTTCCATTCTTGCAACTGGAGCAAAAGTTTCGTCGAAGTCAACACCAGGTTGTTGGCAATAACCCTTTGCAACTAGTCGAGCTTTGTTCCTTACTACTACTCCCTTCTCATCCTTCTTGTTCTTGAAAATCCACTTTGTTCCAATAGGTTCATCTTTTCATGGATTTGGAACTTATCTCCATACTTTCAGTCTTTCAAATTGAGCGAGGTCTTCTTGCATAGCTTTAACCCACTCTGGATCACGAAGAGCTTTAGAGACAGTTTTGGGTTCGATGTTGCTGAGAGAAAGTACAACAAGACACTCGTTTACTGAAGTACGAGTAGATACTCCAGCTTGTGGATCTCCAATAATTTGATCAGTAGGATGATTTTTCAGCATACGTGACCATTTGCGATCATGAGGAAGAGGATTTTGTTGTTGAACATCAACATCATCATCATTAAAACCTGAGTTTTGTTGAGAGATGGAATCATAACTTGGTAGAACAGCTTCCTCATAGGATGGATGATCGAAGTCAAGTGGCACATACACATTTGGAGTGTTTATCGGATTCGTTGTTTGAGCAAATTGGGTAGGTTGTTCTTCAACATTCTCTTGAGAAAAGTTATCAGGAGAAGGTGGTGAAGAAGAATCATTAGAAGAGGATGAAGAACTACTACTAGAAGATGTAGCACCTTGCTCAGAAGAACTTGATGATGATTCATGATTGCTGTTAGGAATTGGATTATTTGTCAGAATTGGTTCAACGATGACTCGAGGTTCTTCATCATGAATCGGTTTGGAATTGTAGAATTCTTCAAAAAGAATATCTAATTCATCACTTGTTGGAGTTGGAAACTTCTTGAATTTAGATGCTAAAGTAGAAGTCCTTGATGAAGTACTTGAAGCACTTGGATCATTACTTGTTGGTAACAAACTTTCTTGTTCAAAGATCATGCCCGACATCTCATCAAACCAAACATTCATTGTTTCTTGAATTGTATTTGTTCGGCGATTGTAGATTCGGTAGGCAATTAATGTCTTGGAATAACCAACAAAGTAACCTTCATCACCTTTCTTCTCGAACTTTCCAAGATTCTCTCAATCATTCAAAGTATAACAAACACACCCAAAGATATGAAAATAGTTAATGTTGGGTTTGCGTTTGTTAACAACCTCAAAAGGAGTCTTCTCGAAATGCTGATTGACAATGGACCAATTCTGAGTGTGACAAGCAGTGTCAACAGCTTCAGCCCACATATTGGAAGGCAATTTGGAATAAGCAAGCATTGTTCTTGCAGCTTCCACTAGCGTTCGATTTCTCCTTTCAATGACACCGTTTTGTTGTGGGGTACGAACTGCAGAGAATTGGTGAGTAATGCCTTTGGATTTACAGAATTTATCAAAAATGGCATTCTTGAATTCAGTTCCGTTATCTAAACGGATGTAACGGACTGGAAGTTGAAGATTTACTTGAGTAGAAGTGATGAAATCGATCAAAATCTGAGTTGTTTCATCTTTGGAGGCAAGAAACTTGACCCAAGAATATCTTGAATAATCATCAACAATAACCAAGATGTATTTCTTCCCATTTCGGCTTTGTACTTTCATCGGCTCACAAAGATCCATGTGAAGCAAATGAAGAGGTGCTAATGAATTTGGAGATTTCTTCTGTTTATGAGAAGCTCGTTTAATCTTCCCAACAGCACAAGAAGGACAAATATGCTCACTCTCATACTTATAGTCCGGCAAGCCTTCAACAAGATGCTTGTTGACCAAAGTATTGATGGTTGGAAAATTTAGGTGAGAAAGCCTTCTATGCCACAACCAAGAATTCTTTGATGTAGCTTTCGAAATGAGGCAAATATTGTCGGTTGGTTGGTTATCATCAAGATTGACGGTAAAAAGGTTATCATCGCGTTCGCCACACAGAATGTCAACTCCATCTAGAGTTTGGATTTTACAAAGAGATTGTCGAAAAAGAACTTGAAGATTGTTGTCACAGAATTGTCCAACACTGAACAAGTTATGACTTAATCCTTCAACATAATGAACTTTCTTGATGACAATTCCATTGCGTTCAATGTCTCCATAACCTAAGATAGGAGCGAAATTGTTGTTCCCAAATCGAACAGTTCCCATGAATCGTTCGATAAAGTTCTTGAGCAATGCTTTATTGCCAGTCATGTGTTTTGAACATCCGGAATCGAGTATCCAAACACAGATGGTTATTTCCTGCAATTAAAGAAATTTAACCGACTTTAGGTACCCACTTGAAGACGGGTCCTTTATGGTTAGTTAACACAGGCAGGGTATATAACTTAGGAATAGCATTCAAACATGCTTTGAAATCAATATAAGCATTAACAAGCACATTATCAATAAGCACATTTGGATAAAAGGTACGAACATTCACACATGAATTAAAAGTCACATGTCTACAAGCATTCACACCAGCACGAGAATTAAAATTGTTTACAGACCCACAAGGCATTGCCTTTGCATTATTATCATTGTTTTTCAAAGATGAATTGTTCAAATCAATAGGAACTCTCTTCTTCCTATTATGACTCTTTCTCCTCCTCTTCTTCTTTTCCTCAACATGCTTACTAGTGATCTTAGGTTCTAATGACTTAGCAACCCATTTAGTATCACTAATTAAGCTCTTTCCACCTGTTGAATTGACACTAAGAAGATTAGAACGAGGGTTTTTGAACACTTTCATCCTTTTAGAGTCTTTTGTAGGTAAGGAAACTTCTTGTTTCTTTGGTATATCATGAGAAAACTACCTATATCTATCTCTATATCTAGTTGCACCATTTGAAGTATCCGTAGTTAGCGAAACTGAGCTAGACTTAGATACCTTAGGTAATGAGCTAGATTGAGAGTTAGATGAAGAAACATTGGGATAGTCTTTCGGAAGTTTCACTTTATGATATTTTGATCTTGGTGTGGTCTCAGCTTGTTTCTTCTTGACATGTTTGACTGGGGTATGATTCTTTGTTTCAGTCTTGACAAGTTTGGGCTTAACCCGATCCTCTGAATAATATGAAGTTGGAGCTTTGGCAAATGGGTTTTGAGAATCCTCATTTGTTTCAACTTTAATTTTGGTAGATTCAATCTTTTTCTCAGTTTTTGAATCAAAAACATATTCTCCCTTCATGAATTTATCAAAATCATCTTTTGTGAAGAATTTCACCGGAGGTTGATTAGTTTTAAATTCTTTTGAAGTTTTTGAAAAATCAGGAATCTTGAGATCCAACTTCATATCATGGGTAGTCTCAGAAATTAGGTCAACTTGAACTGACATATCTTTGGTTTCACAAGAAATTTGAGTAGAAGTATCAACACCTATATTAGCACTAAGCTTAGGGTGAACAACTAACTCATCAAGAGTATCACAAGTGAAAAACCTATAGAAGTACCATATCAAAACTAAACTATGCGCAAGTTCGTCATTAGATAAATCAGATTGCACATAATCATCAGCTATTACAGTAGCAGCATTTTGACATGAACATTCAAGAGAATCAGTCAAGGTCTGAGTGGAAGAATTTGTAGATGAGACACAAGTAGTTTGGGTTGAATGTTCTACTAAATCAATTAGGTCAGTTTGAGTAGAAGCATTCTCACAAACTTTCTTAGCATGTACAACAACTAATTTATCTTCTGAATATGGATTTTGAGACTTGACATGATCAATGACTTTTTGTTGAGAATCCACCTTTTGTTGTAAACCTTCTATTTGTTTTTCCAAAAATGTTGATGGAATATACATCTTAGTAGGTTTAGGTGAAGGACTAACAGATTCTTGGTTTTGAAAATTCGATGCAGTTTCTTCCAATTTAAAAATTGAAGACTCTTTTGTTTTGTAAGAAGCGTTTAGAGCATCGTAATTAACCAAAAATTCATCTTTTGGTTTCTCAACTTCATCGGCCTCAAATTCGTTATCCAATGGACGAATAAATTGTTGTACCATACCAAGTCGAAGGAATTTTTCATCATACAAAGGTTCAATTTGGTCTTTGGCCTTTTGTAATGGAGTGATATTCTCAAATCCTAACCCATGAAGAAGTTCTGATTTGTCAATTTTTGACTTGTTAAAATAGGCAGTGAAATCCAAGAGAGGGTTTTGTTCAACTTTATATAACTTCTCTTGATAGAAAAGTAAATTCTTTTTAAATTCCTCAACTTGTTTTTCAAGATTTCCAATCTCAACGCCTTTTAAAAAACAAGTATGATTTAAGTCAGAAATCTTCCTTTCGAGTTCAACGTTGTTTGGTTTAGCTTCTTGAAGCTTCTTATTGAGAATATCAACATCCATTTGTCTAGCATTTGCCCGAAGCCATTCATTGGTCTTTTGAATTTCAAGATCTTGATTTGCTTTTTCAAGATCTTGAATGGTCTTCTCAATATTAAGACATTTTTGTAATAACTTAGAATCAGGAGAGACATTCAACTCACATTCTTTAACCAACATCTTTTCTTTATATGATTGAAAGTCTTGTTTAATAGTATCATGATCAAAAAGTAATTTTGAATATTCTTCAAGAAGTTTTGAAAATTCACTTTTAGATAATGAAATACTATTTTGCAAATTTTTGTTTTTGTTGGCTAAAGTCTTAATATGAGTTGTCAAGTTAGATAGAGCTAAATTAAGTGACTCTTTATCTCTAACTAATGAAAGAGTAGAGTTAAGATTTACCTCATCATCAGGGTACTCATCATCAGTGCTTTTAGCCTCAAAAGCTTTGTTCTTGGCCAACCTCGCCATAAAGCAAACATTAGCAGAAAGATCTTCATCTTCATCATCTGAGAGCAATAGCCATTTGTCATCTTTAGCAAGCAATGCATGACCAGCTTCCACTTGCTTGGCTAATAACATCTTCTGCTTGTAGTACTCATAGTTCCGCTTACGAGGTTGTTTGCAATCAATAGCAAAATGACCAGGAATACCATAATTGTAGCACTTTTTGTCAGATGCTTTACCCTTCTCAACAACTTGTTTCTCATAGCCTTCTTTCTTTTCAACATGCTTTGATCCAGTTGATTCACCTTGTTCATAATTCTTGGAATGATAGTGTTCCTTATTGGGAAATGCACTCGTTGAAGAAGTGCGGAGATTGTTATTTGTAGGCCTCGCTTTGTAGAACTTTTTCTTGAAATGCTTAGTTACAGCGGCAAGAGCTTGATATAGTTTATCTGAAACACCTTCTCTTGTAGCCATCATATCATCTCCCTTCTCATCAGATGAAGAAACAACCACCATTTGCCTTTTAAGAGCTTCAGAAACCTTCTTTTCAACAATCAATGCCAAAGGATCAGAAGATACAACTTCTGGCATTTTGTTTGATGAAGCTTTGTTTAGAACTTGATGTTCATTGAGTTAGAAGGATTCATGAAGATTATGGATGATGAACTTGGCCAGATTTTGATGTTGCTTAATCTGTGTTCCAAAATCTTCCCATTCAGGACCAAGAGCTTTGATGAATTTGATGTTTAACTCAATCTCTGATTTCTTGACATTGTTCTTCCTAAGTTCATTTATGACATTGCAGAATCTACAGTAGACAGCCTCTAGAGATTCATTTGGCAATTTGCTGAAGTTGTCAAACTCAGTCAACACATTTGTCAATCTTATTGTTGAAGTCAAGTCAGATACTTCCATTTGTCTTGCCACCTCATCCCATATCTCCTTGGCTATATCATAAGAATGAACAGAACCATAGATTTCATCTGGTGGTGCTTTGTATAAGCATGATCTAGCTCTGTTATCTGTAGTTGTTTGATCTTTTTGTTCAGCATTCAAAAGATCAAGAGTGAGTATTGCACCGGTAGTGGGATGGCGATGAATTGCAAGTCCATTAAGAATGAAATCTTTAAGTAGGTGACCATTTGGTTGACATTCCACATAGTCCATGAATCTTTTCTTCCATAGTCCATAAGAACCACGGTAGAGAACTGGAGGTCTTGTATCGGAACCTAATGCCAATGCTTCACGAGAAGCCATTAGTAAGAGATTTGTTTAAGTATGAAATTCAGTGGAATTTGTCTAAGTATGAAATGAAATTGAAATTGAGATATGTTTTTGGATTTTTGAAAATGAGAATTGAAATTGAATTAAAGGAATTGAAAATGAAAATTGAGAAATGAAAGACATGGAAATGAAACGATCTTGTTTAAGATCGTCTTAGGAATTTTGAAGGGAAAATGAGACGGTCTTGAGATGAAGATCGTCTTGGGGTACTGAGAATTTTTCTAAGTAGTTTTTGAAAAAATTTGACAGAGTTTCAGTATGAATTTGGAAGGAATGAATTTGAGCAAAACCAATCAAGAATGATCAGTTACCCAGGAAGTGTGTGATTCCCAATCACAACAACTTCGATTAAACAACCAAAACACACTAACTTTCAACAGACACTGAGACGATCTTGGGCAAGATCGTCCTAAAGTCAGGTAACTGAGACGATCTTGGCAAGATCGTCTTAGTTTTCTACCTTAATTTTCAAAGTATAAACACTTTGAATTTACCAAAACCGATCCTTTCGGATTAGTTAGCCACAATCAAACTCTTCACACCACAACCACTTGCTAGAACGATTTTGTGAAGATCGTCCTACAAGCCACAACACACAAAGTATGAAAAATGGATAATCAGGCACTAAGACGATCTAGGGAAGATCGTCCTAATGAAGATCGTTCTGACATCATCTTCTTCATCAGATAACAACACACTTTCTGAAACTCCATTAACGACTTTTAAAACTTCAATATCTTTCGAATTACTTGGAGTTAGAACTTGAAATCACTTGCAAAATGTTTGTTTTCACGTCCGCAACAAATCCTTGAACAAAATTCAGCTAAAAACACAATAGAATCAAATTCCAAAATTTGAGCGCCAAAATCTAAAAATTCAATCTCGAGTTCTAGATCGAATTGAAACTTGAAACTTAACAGGATTATGTTTTAAGCTATAAGGAATCTAAATTTGAACAAAAATTGATGATTTTATGTGATTTAAATGATGAAAAATGATGAAACAGGGGACGGTATGAAAAACGGTTTTTTTTTAATTTGATTTTGATGAAATTGAGATCAAAATCAGTTATGGATCGATATCAAAGTGATGTTTTGCTCTGATACCACATGTAATAACACAATTTCTGCTCTAGATTCGATCTCAACAATGGTGGATGTAAGTGTGTGTGTTCTTAGTGTGTGTATTGAGAGAGATTATGTGTGTGTGTTTGTTTAAACGGACAGAGGTGTAAGGAAATTATGAAGGTTGTTATTGAAATAGTTATATGTACATGTATATATATGATGCCTAAGGAATGAGGAGTATTTATACTATAAGTCCTTACACATGCTAAACTTTATATTTAGCTCCTCATCCTTAGTTATCATATATCTATGATTTAATAACAAGTAAGTCCACAATCTTAATTACAACTTAATCTTAATTACAATTTATCACTATTTTTGGATTTCTAACATTCTCCCCCTTAGTGATATATTGTAATGGATGAAGTACGTGTTATTTTTGTCTTGTAGGAATGAAGTTGATGAGCCCGGTGGTAAAGACAATTAGTATGATGAAACAAGCCTTCAAAGCTTTCTCATTGTCTTTGAAGAGATTGAATCAATCTTGGTCTTGGACTTCTTGAAGTTAAAACATAAGGTAATTCTCAATGTTCTTAATCGAACAGAGAATAAAAAGTGTGTCTTGAATCTTTGAAAATTGTTGAACCAAGAATCAGAGTTGTCTTTTGAAATGCGGAAGATATAAACTTGGCGTTGGTTCTTCAATCTTCGATTCTTGAGTGAAAATTGTTTTCTTGGAATAAAGTATCAAAAACTTGTACTCTCCCCCTTGATGTATGCGTAGGAACATTCTTGTATAAGTGTAAATGAACAACTTGAAGATCTTGAATGAAATCTGTTGATGAAGACTCTTTTGAATCTTTACTTCTTGGTCTTGAATCTTCCAATCAATTTTCAACTTTTCGTAGCTTTGATCTTTGTTACATTTAACTTGAGCACTTTGGAGAGTAAATATTTGAATGAAATTTAGATAAATCTCTTATGAAGTGATCATGCTCCCCCTCAATTCATAAGTATAAACATTTTGGAGCATCTTTGAACATTTGTTCCATCTTGAGATAATATCCTCCCATAATTGGTCTCAATCAATCATAATCATTGGTCCCAGGGTAGGTTATCCATAGACTTAAAAGAAGACCTCAAGGTAGGTTATCCATAGACTTAAAAGGAAGACCTCAGGGTAGGTTATCCATAGATATAAATGAAAGAGCTCAGGGTAGGTTATTCATTATTATCTTAGAATAATAAGACAGTGCTCTTAAGATTCTAAAGCTTTGATAAGTCTCAATGGAACAATAAGACAGAGTTCTTAAGGTTCGATACTTTATAATTATTTTCTAGTTTTTAGACTAAGATAAGGTCATATGGGACTTATGACTTATAATAGTAAAAGAAGAACAAAATCTGGAGAAGAAGATGAAAAATGTAGTTCTAGATTAAGTCATTGCTGATATGGTAATGGAATAATAAAGAAGAACATTTGTATTTTTATCTCTGTATGGTATGTTTTAGCTTGATTGTACAGGTATTAGCACAAAGAAGCATAATATTTTTGTTTTAAAGACAAAGAATTGTTGTGAAATAGGATGTTCCTGAAGTTTGAGCTTCAAATCTCAAAGTTTCTGGTTTTCATGATCGTCAACTAGTACAGGATTGATTGTTGGAAATTGAACTCCTCTATTACATGCCGGTTATGCAAGGCGAGCAGAGACTCGGAATATGCTTAATACGGAGGGATTTATCATTGAGAGTGAGGACTACAACAAGCTTTGGTGGATTAGTTGATTGTTATGACGATACAGAAAGTTTGAAGTTTGCTGTTTAAATCTGAAGTTTCAGGATATCAAGTTTCGGGTATGGCAATTAATTTGTTGTCTCGAAGTTTTCTTTTATTCAGTGTATTTGTAGAGAATTCAATCCAAAGGAAGGAATTTTGAGCAAAAGACTGAAGATCGATAAGCAAAGCTAAGATCATCAGGTTATTAAAGGGATCATTGCTCTGACAAGGTTAATGCCAGACTTGCTCTGATACAGTTATTAACAAGATTATTATAGTAATGTTTATAATATTGTTAGTTGAAGATCTTAGATATAGAAATCTTGATTTAAATATGAAAGATTATCAACTATGTATATTCAAACATAACTCTTATGGAAATCCTTAGACATAGTCTTAGTATGAATGTAGAAGGTTAAGGAAGACCTTAACATCGATATTAAGTAAATGTGAAAGGTTATGTAAACTTTGACATTGTGTGAATGTAGAAGACTATTAGGTCTTAGACATAGACATAATGATTTCACAAGTTGTTAAGTACTATCCTTAGATATAGAAAGTTTGTAAATGTAGAAGATTATTTAAAATCCTAGACATAGACTTACTGTGAATAAAAAAGGTTATAATAAAATCCTTAGACATCGACATAATGTAAGTGTAGAAGGTTAGATAAACCTTTGACATATACATAATGTGAATGTAGAGGTTATGTTAAATCCTTAGATATAGACTTAATGTACATGTTATAACTCATTAAGTGAATATGAAAGGATTTACATTATTATATGCCTTAGACATAGAAACATAATGTTTAATGTTTAAATGTGAAAGGTTGATATTATATATACCTTACATAAATATTTCATTTAAATTTGGAAGGTTTTTATATGTATAAACCTTAGAAATAGAAACGAATATATGAATGTGAAAGGTAAATTATACTTTAGACATGAGCATTATGTTTGAATATGAAAAGTGTTCAAAGATATTTTGAAACTTTAGATATAGAAACACATACTCATGTATAACTATTGATTATTTAGGTCATATAGTTATGAAATTATTTTCATAAGAATATGAAGTTATAATCAATATGTTAAAGTGTATGAAATTTATATAATGTAAAGATATGTTATAAGAATTTCTACATTTCATAATGTATATTTTGCTCTGATAATATGAAATTTGTATGATATAAAGGGATTTTATATCATAAGAATTTCTATTGCTCTGATAATTAATCATAGTTATGTATTAAAGGAGAGTACATAAGAATGATTAATTATTCAAAACAACATCATAGTTATGTATCACAGTCATAAATTGAGGGGGAGCACATAAGAATGATGGTAGTTATGTTGATTGATCATAGTTATACTCCTAGTCATACAATTGAGGGGGAGTGTAAGAATGAAGAATCAATTTTATAACTATGAATATGTTGTGAAATTGTATGAATACGTTTGTCAATTTTACAGGTGGTAATTAATTGCAAGTGGTGCAGTAAGGGAAAGCTCGTTTCGAGATTGTTTAAGAAAGATTGATTGTGGAAAAGTTAAAGAATTTTGTGTGAGTTTATTAACTTTTCAGGTTTAAGACGAAGATCAGGGAAAAGATGAATATTCGATGGCTACAGGTTTGGTCATTTTAATTTTTCATATTTCCAGGAAGTTTGTAGTAAACGTTGATCAATTATTCAGAAACTTTGATGAAAATTGAAGTTTAAAGTGTGCATGAGGTGAGATTACGACCTCATAATTGAAGATAGCAGAATACGACCTCGTAATTGATCTATTGGGCTAAGTTTGATTACGACCTCGTAATTGGTGGGCCAGGTTGACCCAGACCCATTCGGGTCAAGTGGGTATATAAACCAAATAACCCTAATCACGACCTCACAAATTAAATATCAATTTTAGAGCAAATACGACCCCCGAAAATCCACTTTGCTACCCAGTCGAGATTCGATAGTTATAGTTAGATTGAGAGTTTTTGGTTGATATCTTTATGATCATTACGAAATTCTGAATCTAGGTATACTATCTGATCGTATTATAGTTAACCATGCAACAAGAAATTCAAGAAAATAGGATTTGAAATTTTCGAATTAGGTTTTCTGAGTTTCTTCGAATTTAATATTTTTGGTTAAAAATAAAGGGTTGGGTTAACTTAATCGCTTGTTTACGAACGTATAGATACAATTTTTACAAGTTTTGGTTGGGTAAATCGTGTTTTCAAGTTGGGGAAGATGAACAGTGCGACAGACTCGTATTTAGGGGTTTGCTAGCCCAGAAATACAACCTCGCATTTGTCAATTGATTTTGACTTTTGTTGACTTCCAGAATACGATGCCGATTTACGACCTGGACTAATACGATGCCATATTGGAAAATACGACCTCCTATTTTAGAGTTTGGTTGACCGTATTTTGACCTTGAAATACGACCTCGTACAGGGATACGACCTCGTATTTTGGACTTAACAGATTTTTTCAAAACTTTTATTTTTAGTAAAATATTTGAAAATGAGTTAATTTTTAATTTTAACTTAATTACAGGGTTAATTTAAGTTAAGTTAACAGATTTTTAAAAGTTTATCGTAATAAAGATTTGAAAATGAGTTAATTGTGTATAACTAAATTACCGAGATAAATTATTTATATGTTTTGATTGTAAATTACCGAGATAATTGATAATTGGTTAACTTAATTACAGAGATAATTATAGTTAATGATATTAACAAGAATTACAGAGATAATTTATGTTAATTGTGTTTATAAGTATAAATTACAGGGATAATTTATATGTTTGACTAGATTACAGAGATAATTCTAGTTGTATATTATGCGTGTGAAATTTTATGTCGATTTAGGTAATTAACGATTTGTTGGTGATTACAGAAATGGCAAGAAACTTCATAGGTGCGCATAATTACGTGATGAACTTTGATGATGGTCAGGAAGGGACAAAATATTATCACGAGATATTCGCTTTCTTCAGAAGATCTCGAATTCAACATGCTTTGACTCATTCGCCCATTATCTATCTCGATTATTTAAGAGACTTTTGGGCAAATGCTAATGTTGTTCGTGCTGGAGACGAACATATATTTCATACCATTGTTGCCGGGCAGCAGATACAGTTCACCGCTGCTAATCTCATTGATATATTGCGTCTGGGTACAGTTGAACAAGAAGGTGGTGTGACAAGTCTCACCAAGTTTAGACACGAAGTTATTCAAGGTGCTTTCAGACGAATGGGATTTGTAGGAGACCTGGCCAGTAATACCTTGTTCAAGAAAGGTTTCTATGGCAGGTGGTGGTATCTCGCTCATGTGATTAATGTTGGGCTGAGTAATAAGAAGTCTAGTTTCGATACTTTGAACCAGGAAGCCCAAGCACATATTGTTGGCTTAGTTTTCAATAAGCCATATAGCTTCTCGAAGTTCTTCTTCGACGAGATGAGAAAACAGATCACAGCTACGGGCAAGAGGAGGATTTTGATTAGATCCGAACTTTTTGAGTGATATTTTTGTGTTCATCTCGAAAAACTGAATCTAGGTATGCTATCTGATCGTAATATAGTTATCTATGCAACAAGAAAATCAAGAAAAAGGGTTTCGAAATTTTCGAATTAGGATTCCATATTTTCTTCGATTTTGATGTTTTCTTGGTAAAAATAAGGGTTTGGGTAACTTAATCGCTTGATTACGAACATATAGATACAATTTTTACAAGTTTTGGTTGGGTAATTCGTGTTTTCATGTTGGGGAAGATGAACAGTTGCGTCGACCTCGTATTTAGGGGTTTGCTAGCCCGGAAATACGACCTCGCAAACGTCAATTTATTTCGACTAGTTTGACTTTCGGAATACGAGTTGGATTTACGACCTGGACCAAATACGTGGCTAAATTGGAAATACGACCTCGTATTTAGAATTTAGTTGACTGTATTTTGACCTTGAAATACGACCTCGTACAGGGATACGACCTCGTATTTTGGACTTAACAGGTTTTCAAAAGTTTTATTTCTTATAAAATATTTGAAAATGAGTTAATTTTTAATTTTAACTTAATTACAGAGTTAATTTAAGTTAAGTTAACAGATTTTCAAAAGTTTATCGTAATAAAATTTGAAAATGAGTTAATAAATTGTATAACTAAATTACCGAGATAATTTATTTATATGTTTTGATTGTAAATTACCGAGATAATTTATAACTGGTTAACTTAATTACAGAGATAATTAAAGTTAATGATGTTAACTAAATTACAGGGATAATTTATGTTAATTATATTTATTAAGATAAACTACTGGGATAATTTATATGTCTTGACTAAATTACCGAGATAATGCTTGTATATTATGCGTGTGAATTTTTATGTCGATTTAGGTAATTAACGATTTGTTGTTGATTATAGAAATGGCAAGAAACTTCATAGGTGCGCATAATTACGTGATGAACTTTGATGATGGTCAGGAAGGGACCAAATATTATCAGGAGATATTCTCTTTCTTCAGAAGATCGCGAGTTCATTATGCGCTTACACATTCGCCAGTTATTTATTTGGAATATTTAAGAGACTTTTGGGCGAATGCTAACATTGTTCGTGCTGGAGACGAACATATTTTTCATACGTCTGTTGCTGGGCAGCTGATACAATTCACCGCTGCCAACCTCATTGATATTCTACGTCTGGGAACAGTTGAACAAGAAGGTGGTGCGACAGGTCTCACTAGGTTCAGACACGAAATCATTCAAGGTGCTTTCAGACGGATGGGGTTTGCGGGAGACCTGACTAGCAGAACTCTATTTAAGAAGGGTTTCTATGGAAGGTGGAGGTATCTGGCTCTTGTGCTGAATGTTGGTTTAAGCAACAAGATGTCTGGTTTCGATACTTTGAACCAGGAAGCCCAAGCACAGATTTTTGGCTTAGTTTTCAATAAGCCATATAACTTCTCGAAGTTCTTCTTCGAAGAGATGAGAAAACAGATCAGGGCCACGGGCACGAGAAGATTTTTAATGTACCCTCGACTTGTGATGATGATAATTAATGCTAGACTTCCAAATCTACCTGCTGTAAGGGAAGTGGAGCATGTAAGTTCGATCATTCGCCGTGGGTATGATGAGTTTGTATCTCGATATCCTAATGACCCGAATGCACAAGATGTTGCATTATTCGGTGTGATTATCGACGCCAATTATGTAGCACCAGCTGATGGGGTCATTTCACCATATATAGGGCCTCAGCCAGAAGATGGTGAAGCTGCAGGGAATGTTGAGATTCCAGAGCAGCTGCATAATGTGGTTGTTGAAGGAGATCTGCCGATTGAGCCTGAGGTTGTTGTGTAAGCTGCAATGATGTGATTAACTCTGGAGCCAATCCAGAAATTGTGGATGATTTGCTGGAACAAATGGGCGATCCAGAGAGGGATATTGCTCAAGTGGAAAGGTACAACGCCAATGAGGATGATCTAGTAGATGTGAACTGGGATCGGGACATTGATGATTATGTGGCTGAAGCTGCAGTTTGTTCTGAAGTAGCTAGAGCTAGTGGTTCAGGTTCTGGTGAAACTAGTGGATCTGGAGTTGGTCAGGCTAGAGGGTCAGGTGGTGTTGATGTGGGTAAAGGAAAGGCTGTTGCTGATGTTCAAACAAACAAAGAGCCTTCTGTGCATTCTGGTGATGATTCCAGCAGTGATGGTGATGAGGATACTTACAGATCACATGCATTCATCAGAGTTGGTTCTAGAATGGTTCCTAGACCTACTGAAGCCGCTCAAGGAAGAAGAAGAAGAACAAGAGAAGATGATGATGCAGTTTGGGAGCCAGAGCATCCCGTACCTAAAAGAAGAACTCTTGTCAGGGAACAAGAATCATCTGCTGCTGCTAGTGTCTCCTAAAGTGCTCCAAGGGTTGTTGTACAAGAGACAAGACAACCACAGACATCGGAAGAAGCTACTCAAGATGTTGCTAGTCTGCAAAGACTACTGTCTGAGCAAAAGGAGCAACATGACAGAGACTTGTCTGAGATGAGCAGCTTGATCCGTAGTTTGTCTGAGAACTTCAAGAATGAAGATGCCAAAACTGTAGAGCTTACTGATAAGTTGAACAAGGCAGAGGTTGTAGTGTCTATTATGTACGAGAAGTATTTGGCTCTAGATGAGAAGGTTGTTAGGATGGCAGATGCATTGAAGAAGGGAGTCAAGATCTTCGAAGAAAATCTACATGAGCTCATCGACAACTATCTCAAGGTTAAAGCTGAGAGAGATAGTTTAGGTTATAGAGGTGATGAGCTAGCTAAGGCAAGGCATGATGATGATGATCAGAATGAAGATCCAGATGCTGCTAGAGCTACTCACGAGCTAGGAGGGAGTTCTGTGTTCAGAACAGAGACTCATGGAGAGTCTAGCCAAGCTGGTGTTGCTGGCAAGGCTACCTCAGAAGCTCCACAGACTCAAGAACAGGTTGTCACCGAGATGAATATGTTAGTTGAGTCTGAGGCACCTTAAACCAAACTCCTTACAGAAGATATTGACGCTGATAGATTGGGTAAGGGTTTGGTAGGTCAATCTGAAGTTGTTGCTCTTTATGATGAAATTGCTAGTGCTCAGGATAGTGAGTCGACCAAGAACGATTCTACTACCAATGCTTCTACAGAGTCAAATTTGCACCCAGTGATCGTGCATAGACTAGAGAAGAGATTGATTTATGATCCACAGGCTCATATGAGAGCTAGAGCAGAGATTATGGATAGTGATGATTATTATGATCCAAGATCTCTAAGGGATCAAATGAAGAAAAGGTTAGGGTTAACTCATACTCTGTCAGAGTCAGAGTCAGAGTCAGATTCTGATTTTGAAAATGAGACTAAGACTGAGGGGGAGCAGAGCAAGAGCAAGAAGAAAAAGCGAAAGAAGTAGATTAATGACAAAGACGAAATGAAGACATTTATTTTAACATCGAGAAGCTATTGCCATGGGGGAGTCCGTAAGTGCACGTCTATGTCAATAGCAGTCTAGATTGTTTGGGCTTATATTGTAATATGTCTTTGTCATGTGATTGTCATTAATGAACTTTGTATTATGCATTGAATACTAGATTAAGTTTAAGTATTGAATTTGTAATTAATTCTGCTAAGTAAGAAATACGACCTTGTATTTGCAGAGTCAAATACGAGGTGGACTATAGGAATACGACCCCATATTTGCAGGGCCAAATACAAGGCTAGAGCACAATTACGAGGTCGTAATTGAGTCAAGCTGGGCTCTGAAATACAACCTTGACCTGCTGAAGCCTTTTAGGTGTTTCCTATAAATACCAGAACCCTAATAGAGATTAGGGTCAAACATTTGTCGAATTTTCAAGCATTCTTGTGCCGGTTAATAGGTCAAAGGTCGTTCCGCTAGCCCGAAGAAGATCTGCAAGACAGCAGGTGATCTAGGGGCTTTCGTTGTGAATCACCACCTTATAGAGAGGGATTCCGCACCTCTGGATAACGGGATCAAACTATTAACGATCCGCGTAAAGGGGACTTACATTGTGCAACTACATATTGAAGATATCCTGTACTTGGCTAAAAGACTCAAAAACTAGTCGATTTCGTATCCTAGATGAAGATTTGTGCAATTGTCAATCACATGACGTATGAAATCGGTCGAACATCACCCTTTTTGTACTGAATTGTGTAAATTTTGTGCATCCAAGACCCATGGGTATCAATTGGCTAGCCATAATCTTTGTCGTTTTAACAAAATCGCATCGATATCGTTTGTTTTTGCTCAAAATGCGTCCAAATTCGACCCCGAACAGGTCTAGCTCAACCTCCACCTGGTCTAGCTCAACCTAGGCAGGTCTATCTCTACCTCAATCAGGTCTAGCTCAACCTCTGCTGGTGTATGTCGACCTCTCATGGATTATGTCGCTTAAACATCTCGTGAAGTTACTAGTTTGACCCAAAATGACTTGTTTTAACTCTCGGACCCTCAAGTTCTGGTAATAACTCATTTTGACCTCTATCCAGGTGTAACTAGACCTGTCATGGTCGAGTTCGACCACTTCCCAACTCATATAGTCGATTTCATTAGCCTTTCATGTCCATAAGCGCTAAATCGGTTCTTAAACTTGACTAGTTTTCTCAAAAGGTGTAGTTTTGGTCCAATTGTCTAACGTATGATAAAAAGATTTTAAAATAATATATTTGGGTTGTAGTTGGTCGAGTTGAACCATTAGGTTGAGTTCAACATCTACTCATTTCGGTTTCGTAAGCTTTTCGGTTAAAATCTCCGGTTTTGACTAGTTTTGATTAAACTCGAGTTAAACTTATTTTGCGCTTTAAAATGATTTCAAATCAAGTTGTATTGGTAAAATAATGTATTTTGAACTTAATAAAGGACATTGGTGTCAAAGCAAGATTTCTATTCGGTTTATTAGTCTCGTCATTTTTAAACGTCGTTTAAAAGTT
Source organism: Erigeron canadensis (assembly GCF_010389155.1). Lineage (NCBI taxonomy): Eukaryota > Viridiplantae > Streptophyta > Magnoliopsida > Asterales > Asteraceae > Erigeron > Erigeron canadensis. The sequence continues at coordinate 15,707,572 of NC_057767.1, read as the reverse complement.
AAATAAAGACATATGGACATAAAGGTATTTCTAATAGGCTAAGACTTTAGACAAAAGACTGTCATTGTGACTTGTCATGTATTATTGATAGGTTTTGATTGTCGTGGACCTTGATTGTGCTTGTCATGGACCTTGAGACATTGAGTCTATGAGACATCGAGACTTTGAGTCATGAGACATGAGACTTTGGACATATTATGGCGTAACTCTGCTCATTATGTATTGAACTAATACTTGATTAGACTTTAAAGAATCGACAAAAGACTTATTTCTTTGACTAAACTTTTTGACTAAAACCTACGAACTCACCAACCTTTGTGTTGATACATTTTAGTATACTTTCCAGGTACTCAGTCTATTCAGGGATAAGGATTTTCATGCTAGGACTGGACTTTGGAGACTACAGCTCCTTACTTTTGTCAGACTTTAAGGCTGCATGCCTTGGTTTATTCCTTTTATAGATGTACTTTTTTTTTTTTTCTAGAACGGCTGATTTATATTAAAAACAATACCACTAGCAAGGTGCTAGTAGTTAAAAAAGTATAATTACAAGTAATCTAGAAATAACAAAAGCATCTATTCTAGACCCATCCCGCAACATTAACTGCTAAGACTAAGAAAGGAGTCAAAAAAACTCGTGCCAATTACAGTTACCCAAGACGCGAGAAAAACTCCCAACCAACAAAGGCCGAGCCACCGGTTTTCACTTCGTGGTGTTTTTGATGTAGTCCCAAACATGTTACGGGGTAGCATAAACCGACCAAAAAGATCAACTGACAACAAGAAGACCAATAAGAAAACAACCCATGTTATCCATTGACCCAAAAAATCAAAAGCCGGTTCATCCTTTCACAAGCGGGTTCGCGATCCAATCGTTCCAACCATAGTCATGCTTTCTATCTCTGTTAGATATCCAAAGGAACGATAACGAAACAATAGAGTTGAAAATATTATTGACGTTATCATGAGTACCATTGTGCACGACATTATTTCTTTCTTTCCAAAGGTGCCACCACTAAATGAATATGATGGTTTCTAAAAATTTTCTTGCATATGTACTGATATTCAAATCCTTTATCCATGAAATGATGTTATTAATATCCATTTCAGGAATATCGACGTGAGCCCACTCATTGATCATATTCCTAGTGACTTTTAGAAGATTGCAATTAGTAAACAAGTGGGACGTATCATCAATACCAGAATTGCAAAGTTGGCACCTGAAAAAATTGACATCCACACCTCTTCCAAACAAGTTGACGTTTGTTGGGATTCCATTACGAACTAATCTCCACACAAAGAGATTTATTTTTTTCGGCACCCACTTATTCCAAAGATTAATATTCTCAGAATGAGAAAGATATTTAACATCAATAAAGTTGCGAAGTTGAGCCACTGAAAAAAACGACTTGCCTTCAAAATTCCAAGACCAAATGTCGTGTGCGGGAATATATTCTCGGTGTGCGGAATATATTCATTATATTCTCAGATGTAGTTGTAATAAGCTTTCCTAGCATTGTCATGACTTTGAACTCATGTTTTGGGAATATATTCATTATATTCTATTTCATATAGCATGAAGAAACGGTTCGGACCGATTAAACCACGATCTAACAACATCTAGGTGTGCGGAATACACTTAGATTCGTCTTTGAGGTTTCTGATTAAATCAAGACATATATGCACGAATTACATGAAGAATAAGAGATATGAACATATGTATAAATCATGAATATCATTAATCAAAAGATTACAATCACCAAATTAGTATACATCTGACTGGCACGGGGTATAGATCTCTACCCTGTGCGTTATGAACGAAATCTGTTGCAACTAAGATCGTTAAAACACAATTGTAACCTAATTCCAGTATATATAGGCTGCTACATGGGCTGGGCTTCCATCTCATTCATGGGTTGCGCACATCTTCACACGAACTAGTTGCCTCGTGTTGACGTCATCACGAGGTGATGATGACGTCATCATGACCTTGATGATGCCTTCTCTTCATCATAATCAGCCCTTAGAATTGCATTGCGACGGACAATAAAAGGTGCTCAGAAATTGCATCTACATAGCAGTATCTATGTAATTCCATGTCGTGCTATACTTTTCATGACACCTCATGTTTCCGCCTATGGTGGGGTATTCACCGTTGCACTAGTCTTAACGGAATCAAGGCACCGACTGTGCATGTGGCACATCACTTAGAGGCTGCCTATGAAGGTAAAAAAATTGAAAACTTGACATTCTTAAAATGTTTAGGAGGATATTATGCAGCCTGGACCCCTTAAAAAAACACAAACTTTACATGTGTAGTTAGGCTAACCATTTCCATATACAGGTAGGAAAACGCATGTTTGATAATACTGATTTCAAAAAGAAGTTCAACGACATAGTTTGGAACATATCATTGAGTACAAAGACTTTTGAGAAAAGATGGGCAGAGATAAAAAGGAATTGAAGTTGGAAGAACATCCATGGTTCACGCATATGTATGATACCAGGTCTACATGGATACCAACTTACTTCACAGACTTACCAATGTCGGGTTTGATGAGAACCACCTCAAGATCGGAATGGTGGAGCAACGTTGATTCATTTTGTTAGAAATCCAAAAATAGTGATAAATTGTAATTAAGATTGTGGACTTACTTGTTGCTAAATCATATGATAACTAAGGATGAGGAGCTAAATATAAAGTTTAGCATGCGTAAGGACTTATAGTAAAAATACTCCTCATTCCTTAGGCATCATTTATATACATGTACATATAACTATTTCAAAAAAAACCTTGATAATTTCCTTACACCTCTGTCCGTCTCAAAACACACACACACACACACATACTCTCTCTCAATACACACACTGAACACACCAAGAACACACACACTTACATCCACCATTGTTGAGATCGAATCTAGAGCAGAAATCATGTTATTACATGTGGTATCAGAGAAAAACATCACTTTGATATTGATCCATAACTGATTTTGATCTCAATTTCATCAAAAATCAAATTCAAAAACCATTTTTTTTATACCGTCCCCTGTTTCATCATTTTTCATTGTTTAAATCACATAAAATCATCAATTTTTGTTCAAAATTAGATTCCTTATAGCTTAAAAAATAATCCTGTTAAGTTTCCAGTTCTAATTTGATCTAATTCTCGAGATTGAAATTTTGGATTTTGGCGCTCAAATTTCGGATTTTGATTATGTTATGTTTTTAGCTGAATTTTGTTTAAGGATTTGTTGCGGACGTGAAAACAAACGTTTTGCAAGTAATTTCACGTTCTAACTCCATGTAATTCGAAAGATATTGAAGTTTTAAAAGACATCAGTGGAGTTTTTGAAAACTGATGTGTTGAAGAAGGTGATCTCAGGACGATTCTCACTAGGACGATCTTCTGCAGATCGTCTCAGTGCTTGAATTTTCATTCGTTCATACTCTGTGTTTTGTGGCTTGTAGGACGATCTTCACAAGATTGTTCTAGCAAGTGGTTGTGGTGTGAAGTATTGATTGTGGCTAACTATTCCGAAAGGATCGGTTTTGGTCAATTCAAAGTGTTTTTACTTTGAAAATATTGGCAGAAAACTAACACGATCTTGCCAAGATCGTCTCAGTTACCTGACTCTAGGACGATCTTGCTCAGGATCGTCTTAGTGTCTGTTGAAAGTTAGTGTGTTTTGGTTGTTTAATCGAATTTGTTGTGATTGGGAATCACACACTTCTTGGGTAACTGATCATTCTTGATTGGTTTTGCTCAAATTACATTCATTTCATTTCATACTGAAATTTTGTCCAAATCGTCTCAAAATACTTAAAATTTTTCTTCAAAGAAAACAAGACGATCTTCCTCCAAGACCTTCTCATTTCCAAAGTTTAAAACCAAGTCTATTCAAGACCGTTTCATTTTCCTTACATTTTCTAGGACGATCTTCTTTCAAGATCGTCTCATTTCAAAAACTTTCATTTCAATTTTCATTTCCATTTCCAAAAATCCAAAATCATACCTCAATTTCTATTTCATTTCATACTTAGCCAAATTTCATTAAATTTCTTCCAAGCCGATCTTCCTTAAATCGTCTCACTTTTTCAAATCTAAGACGATCCTTCTGAAATCGTCTCACTTCTTTCTTCTACTAGGACGATCTTCCAAAACGATCTTCACCAAGGACGATCTTCACCAAGATCGTTTCAGTTCCTGAACTTTCCAACTCTTATTTCATTTCAATTTTGAAATCAAATCTCTTTTAAATGGCTTCTCGTGAAGCATTGGCATTGGGTTCCGATACAAGACCTCTAGTTCTCTACCGTGGTTCTTATGGACTATGGAAGAAACGATTCATGGACTATGTCGAACGTCAAACAAATGGTCACATGCTTAAAGATTCCATCCTAAATGGACTTGTCGTTCATCGCCATCCTACTACTAAGGAGATTCTCACTCATGATCTTTTGAATGCTGAACAAAAAGATCGAACGGCTGCAGACAACAGAGCAAGATCATGCTTGTATCAAGCACTTCCAGATGATATCTATGGCTTGGTTGATTCTTATGAAACTGCAAAGGAGATATGGGATGAGGTGGCTAGACAAATGGAAGGATCTGACATGACTTCTACAATTCGATTGACCAATGTTTTGAATGAGTTTGACAACTTCTACAAATCACCAAATGAATCTCTTGAGAGTGTTTACTCTAGATTTTGCATCATTATCAATGAACTGAGAAAGAACAATGTCAAGAAAACAGAGATTGAACTTAACATCAAGTTCATCAAAGCAACATCAAAATCTTACCAAGTTCACCGTTCATACTCTCTATGAATCCTTCAAGCTCAATGAAAGTCAAGTTCTAAGCAAAACATCATCAAACAAAATGCCAGAAGTTGTATCTACTGATCCTTTGGCATTGATTGTTGAAAGAAAGGTTTCTTAAGCTCTTAAGAAGCAAATGGTAGTTGTTTCTTCATCTGATGAGGAGGGAGATGATATGTTGACTCCAAGAGATGGTGTTTCTGATGAACTATATCAAGCTCTTACCGCAGTAACCAAGCATTTCAAGAAAAAGTTTTACAAAGCAAGGCCAACAAACAACAATCTCCGCACTTCTTCCACAAGTGCATTTCCCAAGAAGGAACACTATCATTCCAAGAGTTATGAGCAAGGTGAATCAAGTGGATCCAAGCATGTTGAGAAGAAAGAAAGTTATGACAAGCAAGTTGTTGAGAAGGGTAAAGCATCAGACAAAAAATGCTACAATTGTGGTATTCCTGGTCATTTTGCTATTGATTGCAAGCAACCTCGTAAGCGGAACTATGAGTACTACAAGCAGAAGATGTTGTTAGCTAAGCAAGTGGAAGTCGGTCATGCATTGCTTGCAGAAGATGACAAATGGCTGTTGCTCTCGGATGATGAAGATGAAGATCTCTCTGCTAATGTGTGCTTCATGGCGAGGTTGGCCAAGGACAAGGCTTTTGAGGCTGAAAGCATTGACGAAGAGTACCCGGATGATGAGGTAAATCTCTACTCTACTTTTTCATTAGTTAGAGATAAAGAATCGTTTAATTTAGCTTTATCTAATTTGACAACTCATATCGAGTCTTTAGCCAACAAAAACAAAAAGTTGAAAAATAGTATTTCATTTTCTAAAAGTGAATTTTCAAATCTTCTTGAAGAACATTCAAAATTACTTTTTGAATATGATACTATTAGACAAGACTTTCAAACATATAAAGATCAAACGTTGGTTAAAGAATGTGAGTTGAATGCCTCTCCTGATTCTAAGTTATTGCATAAATGTCATAATCTTGAAAAGACCATTCATGATCTTGAAAAAGCCAATCAAGATCTTGAAATTCAAAAGACCAATGAATGGCTTCGGACAAATGCAAGACAAATGGATGTTGATATTCTTAACAAAAAACTTCAAGAATCCAAACCAAACAATGTTGAACTCGAAAGAAAGATTTCTGATTTAAATTATACTTTTTTTTGAAAGGCGTTGAGATTGAAAATCTTAAAAACCAAATTGAGGAATTTAAAAAGAATATATTTTTCTATCAAGAGAAGTTATATAAAGTTGAACAAAACCCTCTTTTGGATTTTACCGCCTATTTTAACAAGTCGAAAATTGACAAATCAGAACTTCTTAATGGGTTGAGATTTGAGAATATCACTCCATTACAAAAGGCCAAAGACCAAATTGAACCTTTGTATGATGAAAAATTCCTTCGACTTGGTATGGTACAACAATTTATTCGTCCACTGGATGATGAATTTGAGACTGATGATGTTGAGAAAATACCACAAAATGAATTTTTGGTTAACTATGATGCTATAAATGCTTCATACAACTCAAAAGAATCTTCAATTTTCAAATTGGAAGAAATAACATCAAATTTTCAAAACCAAGAATCCATTGGTGATTCACCTAAACCTACTAAAATGTATGTTCCATCCACATTTTTGGAAAAACAAATAGAAGGTTTGCAACAAAAGGTGGAATCTCAACAAAATGTCACTACAAAAAAACAGGTCTTTAGAGACTGAAAAATAGAGACTGATTTTTCTGTTTTCTATAGGCTGGTACTTTCTACGACTAAGCTTCCGTAACTGAATAATCAACAATGACTGATTTTTCAGTCTCTGGAGGCCTCTTTTTTTGTAGTGTGTAATTCATCACTTAAAGTCTCAAACTCCGAATTCGGAGGATAAATTGATTGTTGTGGATACTAAGAAAGTTTGTGTGAATGTTTCTACTCAAACTGACCTAAGTTCTTTAGTAGACCATTCCACTCAGACTACTTGTGTTTCATCTACTGATTCCTCCACGGACCTTGACTAATTCTCTTGAATGTTCATGTCAAAATGTTGCTGCCATAGCTGATGATTATGTGCAATCTGATTTATCTAATGCAGAACTTGCGCATAGTTTAGTTTTGATATGGTACTTCTATAGGTTTTTCACTTGTGATACACTTGATGAGTTAGTTGTTCACCCTAAGCTTAATACTAGTATAGGTGTTGATACTTCTACTCAATTTTCTGGTGAAAACAAAGATGTGTCAGTTCAAGTTGATCTAATTCCTGAGACTACCCGTAATTTGAAGTTGGAAACTAAGATTCCTGATTTTTCAAAACTTTTTCCAGTGAAACTTTTCACAAAAGATGATTTTGATAAATTCATGGAGGGAGAATATGTTTTTGATTCTGAAACTGAGAAAAAGATTGAATCTACCAAAATCAAGGTGGAAACAAAAGAAGAATCTCAAAAACCATTTTCCAAAGCTCCATCTTCATATTATTTAAAGAAATGAGTTATTTCCAAACTCGTCAAGATTGAACCAAAGACCGTGACAAAAACCATTAAGTTAGAACCAAAGTGTCCTACCCCGGATAAGCATGTCAAAACCATACAAGTTGAGACCATTCCCAAAATCAAGTACAACAAAGTGAAACTTCTGAAAATCAATCCAAATGTTTCTCCGTCTAACTCTCAATCTAGCTCATTACCTAAAGTGTCTAAGTCTAGCTCAGTTCTGCTAACTAGGGATACGTCAAATGGTGCAACTAGATATAGGGATAGATATGGTTAGTTTTCTCATGATAAACCTAAAAAACAAGAAGTTTCCGCACCTACAAAAGAGTCAAGAAAGATAAAAGTGCTTCAAAAACCTCGTTCTGATCCACTTAATGTCAATTCAACATGTGGAAAGAGCTTAATTAGTGATACTAAATGGGTAGGTAAGTCATTAGTACCTAAGTTCACTAATGTTGATAAAAAGAAGAAAAGGCAAAGGAGAAAAGCTGGTAGTAAGAAGAAGCATGTTTCTGTTGAGTCAAACAATTTATCTTTTAAGTCCTCTGTGTTAAACAATGTTAATGGTGCCAAGGCTAGGCCTTGTGATGTTGTAAACAATGTTAATTCTTGTTCTCATGTGTATGGTTTGAATGCTGGTAGACATGTTACTTTTGATTCATGTGTGAATGTTCGTACTTTTAATTCAAATGTGCTTATTGATAATGTGCTTGTTAATGCTTATGTTGATTCTAAAGCATGTTTGTATGCGTTTCCTAAGTTATATACCCTGCCTGTGCTAACTAACCACAAAGGACCCGTCTTCAAGTGGGTACCTAAAGTCGGTTAAATTTCTTTGATTGCAGGAAATAACCATCTGTGTTTGGATACTCGATTCCGGGTGTTCAAAACACATGACTGGCAATAAAGCGTTGCTCAAGAACTTTATCGAACGATTCATGCGAACTGTTTGATTTGGGAACAACAGGTTCGCTCCTATATTAGGCTATGATGACATTGAACGCAATGGAATTGTCATTAAGAAAGTTCACTATGTTGAAGGATTAAGTCATAATTTGTTCAGTGTTGGACAATTATGTGACAACAATCTTCAAGTTCTTTTTCGACAATCTTTTTGCAAAGTTCAAACTCTAGATGGAGTTGACATTCTGCGTGGCGACCGCGATGATAACCTATTTACCGTCAATCTTGATGATAACCAACCAACCGACAATATTTGTCTCATTTCGAAAGCTATATCAAAGAATTCTTGGTTGTGGCATAGAAGGCTTTCTCACCTAAATTTTCCAACCATCAATACTTTGGTCAACAAGCATCTTGTTGAAGGCTTGCCAGACTATAAGTATGAGAGTGAGCATGTTTGTCCTTCTTGTACTGTTGGGAAGATTAAACGAGCTTCTCATAAACCGAAGAAATCTCCAAATTCGTTAGCACCTCTTCATTTGCTTCACATGGATCTTTGTGGGCCGATGAAAGTATAAAGCCGAAATGGGAAGAAATACATCTTCGTTATTGTTGATGATTATTCAAGATATACTTGGGTCAAGTTTCTTGCCTCCAAAGATGAAACAACTCAGATTTTGATCGATTTCATCACTTCTACTCAAGTAAATCTTCAACTTCCAGTCCGTTACATCCGTTCGGATAACAGAACTGAGTTCAAGAATGTCGTTTTTAATGAATTCTGTAAATCCAAAGGCATTACTCACCAATTCTCTGCGGTTCGTACCACACAACAAAATGGTGTCGTTGAAAGGAGAAATCGAACGCTTGTGGAAGCTGCAAGAACCATGCTTGCTTATTCTAAGTTGCCTTCCAACGTGTGGGCTGAAGCTGTTGACACTGCTTGTCACACTCAGAATCGGTCCATAGTCAATCAGCGTTTCGAGAAGACTCCTTATGAGGTTGTTAACAAACGCAAACCCAACATCAACTATTTTCATATCTTTGGGTATGTTTGTTATACTCTAAATGATGGGGAGAATCTTGGAAAGTTCGAGAAGAAAGGTGATGAAAGTTACTTTGTTGGTTATTCCAAAACATCGATTGCCTATCGAATCTACAATCGCCGAACAAATACAATTCAAGAAACAATGAATGTTTGGTTTGATGAGATGCCAGGCATGATCTTTGAACAAGAAAGTTTGCTACCAACAAGTAATGATCCAAGTGCTTCAAGTACTTCATCAAGAACTTCTACTTTAGCATCTAAATTCAAGAAGTTTCCAACTCCAACAAGTGATGAATTAGATATTCTTTTTGAAGAATTCTACAATTCCAAACCGATTCATGATGAAGAACCTCAAGTCATCGTTGAACCAATTCCGAACAATGATCCAGTTCCTGACAACCATCATGAATCATCATCAAGTTCTTCTGAGCAAGATGCTACTTCTTCAAGTAGTAGTTCTTCATCCTCTTCTAATGATTCTTCTTCACCACCCTCTCCTGATAATTCTTCTCAAGTGAATGTTCAAGAACAACCTACCCAGTTTACTCAGACTACCAATCCGATGAACACTCCAAATGTGTATGTGCCACTTGATTTCGATCATCCATCTTACGAGGAAACAGTTCTACCAAGCTATGATTCCATCTCTCAACAAAACTCAGGTTTTAATGATGATGATGTTGATGTCCATCTACAAGATCCTCTTCCTCATGATCGCAAATGGTCACGTATGCTTAAAGATCATCCTACAGATCAAATTGTTGGAGATCCACAAGCCGGAGTAACTACTCGTACTTCAGTAAACGAGTGTCTTGTTGCACTTTCTCTTAGCAACATTAGACCCAAAACTGTCTCTGAAGCTCTTCGAGATCCAGAATGGGTTAAAGCTATGCAAGAAGAACTCGCTCAATTTGAAAGACTGAAAGTATGGAGATTAGTTCCAAATCCAAGAAAAGATGAACCTATTGGAACAAAGTGGATTTTCAAGAACAAGAAGCATGAGAATGGAGTGGTAGTAAGGAACAAAGCTCGACTAGTTGCAAAGGGTTATTGCCAACAACCTGGTGTTGACTTCGACGAAACTTTTGCTCTAGTTGCAAGAATGGAAGCCATTCGGATTTTCTTAGCTTATGCCGCATTCCGAAACTTCACAGTGTTTCAAATGGATGTGAAGAAAACTTTCTTGAATGGTGACCTCAAAGAAGAAGTTTACGTTGAACAACCAGAAGGTTTTGTTGATTTTAAAAGGCCAAACCATGTCTACAGGTTAGACAAGGCTCTCTACGGTCTTAAGCAAGCACCCCGCGCATGGTATGATTCCTTAACTACTTTCTTGATTAGAGGTGACTTTACCAAAGGCACAATTGACCCTACCCTGTTCATTCGCAAACAAGGTAAACATGTTCTTCTTGTCCAAATATATGTTGATGACATTATCTTTGGGTCAACCAGTCAAACATTTTGTCGAAACTTTTCATCTCTAATGGTTAATCATTTTGAAATGAGCATGATTGGGGAAATGAACTACTTTTTGGGTCTTCAAATCAAACAATTACCAAATGGTATTTTTATATCACAAGGTAAATACATTAATGATATGTTGAAAAAGTTTGATATGACTACATGTTCTTCAATTTCTACCCCAATGGCTGCTCGAACAAATATTAATGCTAATAAAAATGGGAAACCATTTGACCAAAAGAGATATAGAAGTATGATTGGTTCGTTGTTGTATCTTACAGCATCTCGCCCAGATATAATGTTTGCAACATGTATGTGTGCTAGGTATCAAGCTGCTCCAACAGATTTACGTTATCAAGCTGTGAAACGAATCTTTCGTTATCTGAAGGGTACACCCAATTTAGGTCTCTGGTATCCAAGGGATACTGGATTCAATCTAACTGCTTACTCAGATGCAGATCATGCAGGTTGTAAGCTTGATCGCAAGAGCACTCCCAGTACTTTACAATTTTTGGGTGATAAAATTGTGAGTTGGTCTTCCAAGAAACAGAATTGTGTGTCACTATCAGCAGCTGAAGCTGAATATGTGGCTGCGGCTAGTTGTTGTGCTCAAGTACTATGGATGAAGACTCAACTTACAGATTATAGTCTGAAATATGATCATATCCCTATCTATTGTGATTCTCAAAGTGTCATTGTTCTTGCAGTCAACTCAGTAAACCACTCTCGATCAAAGCATATAGATGTGAGATATCATTTTCTCAAAGATCATATTGAGAAAGGTGACATCGAGCTCTACTTTGTGGGAACTGACTATCAGCTTGCAGATTTGTTCACCAAACCATTGGACGAAAAGAGGTTTAATTTTCTTATCTTCAAGCTTGGCATGTTAAATCTTGAACCTTAACTTATTTTGTTCTTGATACATTCTTGAAAAACAAAATACAAAATTTGAAAAGACAAAAATCAAATACAAAAATATAAAATTTTGAAAAATAACAAAAAGATTTTCTTTAATTTTTTTTCTCTTTTTCATGTGGCTTACATATACTATGTATGTAACCCGGGCTTCATAGTTTTATTTATATCTTAGTGGTTTACATGTACTCTGTATGTAACCTGTGCTTAAATGATTTATTTATTACTTTATGGCTTATACATACTCTGTGTATAACCCGTTCTTAAAATTTTTTATTTATTTCCAAAAGTATTATTTTTCCCGTCAAAATATTCTTTCACTCTCAATTGTTGATATGAGAAGCTAAGGATTGAACGCCTTTGTGTACTCCCTAGTTGTCTCATCTTGAACAATTGATTGAGTTAAATGTGCTTAAATGTTTTATTTTGCATCCAACTTGTTGATGTAAGATGCGAAGGATCGAACGCCTTTGTGTACTCCCTAGTATTCTTACTATGAACATTGCTGTTGAAGCAAAAATTTTGTGTTTCCAAAAAATTTTTTGTTCCCTTTAGACTCTCAAATTTTTCTATATATATCACAACAAAGATTTTTTTTGATTTCACAAAAACCAATTTTTGCTCTACCTTTCTATGAAAAACATTTTGATATACCTTTGCATAGATTAAGGGGGAGTTTGTGATTTCAAAAATTTCAAAACTTCAAATGTGTTTTCAAATCTTTTCATACACACGTTTGATGATTTTCAAATGACTTTTCATCAATTGAAGTTCGTTGATTAGTTTGCACTTGAGCAATTCGTTCACTCCATGAACTTCATCATCACCGATGAGTTCTAACCCCGGAGTATTCAATTCTTTCATTAGATTGAAAGGGTATTTTGAGTGATGATGATTTCGTGCAAATAGGATGGAGGGAGTAAAGTCGAAAAGTGAGAGGTTATGGTGATATGTTGTGAGAAAAGGGTTAAAAGAAATGATACCCTTCCCTAAATTTCTCAAATCGCCGGGTAAAACACATTTCTATCGGATGTCATTTGTTGATATCTTGATAAAGACTTCATGGACCCAGTGAAGTGATGCACATCTTTACCTAACCACTCAAGTGTTTCTTAACAAATACTTGTTTTATTTCTCACGGAGATTTTCACATTTCTATTGACTCTTCATTTGGAAGATGTTGATATTGAAAAAGGGAGACATTCTGCTCCAGTCCCCAACTTCATTTGAACACGTTGTGTCTAGAGCTATCGTGCTTGATCATTCATTTGATCATTTTCATTTTCTTAAGACACATTCGAGTCATATCTTTGTGATATTATTGCTTATCTATGTGATATAGCTGGAACATTTGTAGTGATATCTTAATTGATATTCCACGATGATCAAATGGAAATCCTACCAATGCTAACATCTTTTCCAACATTGAACGTAGGTCTCATAATTGTATTTATATGATTAGCGAGTGAACGAGAAGTCTATCAGTGACCTCGGTTATTACCTAAAAGTCTTTAAGGATAATAGATTATGGTTATCGAACGCCTTGGTGACACTGACCATGATTTATATTCTTTGAAGCAATCTCGTGGTTGAAAAGCTGCAAGACCGAACTATGTTAGAACATTGCTTTGTGCATATTTCAATGATACATAGGAAATCCGAAAAATGTTATACATTTCTATCGGTCATTTCATTAATCCTTTTGATTTTTGAACATGTTAACGGATCATTCTTATCCGGTTTTTCCATTTCTCTTCTCACAAACACAAAACCACCAACAGTATTCTATAACGTTTGTACCAACAACTTCAACCTTACATTTTAGTTACCCTTAGGATTCTTTGGGTTGGGCTAATGGTTTGAGTTGATGAGTTGATGCTTGATATTTCTCCATGCAAATCTCATTTTAACTTGTGATATTTCTTTTAGTATTTAATCAATCAATGTTTGCATAATGACATTGGTTCCCAACTTTGTCATTATGAGGGGGAGAAAAAGATTATGATTGATTGAGAGAAAAATTTTGAGCTTGATTTGTTCAAACATGGAGTTAGTGAGAAGGCTGTAGTGAGTGTATGGAGGTTAGGGATGAAGATAAGAGAGAATATTTAAAGTTAAGGATGTATGGGATTAATGGAAAAACTTGCAATTAATTAATGGAATTTCAGTCAATTGAGATTTTCACTGGATTTTAGTCGACTAAGTTCTTGACTTGAAAAAGAAAATCAAGATGATTACAAAGATAAGAATGAGACCAATGATGAGAGGATATTATCTTAAGATGGAACAAATGTTCAAAGATGATCCAAAATGTTTATACTCATGAATTGAGGGAGAGCATGATCACTTCATAAGAGATTTATCCAAATTTCATTCAAATATTTACTCTCCAAAGTGTTCAAGTTAAATGTAACAAAGATCAAAGCTACGAAAAATTGAAAATTGATTGGAAGATTCAAGACCAAGAAGTAAAGCTTCAAAAGAGTCTTCATCAACAGAGTTCATTCAAGATCTTCAAGTTGTTCATTTACACTTGTTCAAGAATGTTCCTATGCATACATCAAGGGGGAGAGTACAAGTTTTTGATACTTTATTCCAAGAAAACAATTTTCACTCAAGAATCGAAGATTGAAGAACCAACGCCAAGTTTATACCTTCCGCATTTCAAAAGACAACTCTGATTCTTGGTTCAACAATTTTCAAAGATTCAAGACACACGTTTTATTCTCTGTTCAATTAAGAACATTGAGAATTACCTTATGTTTTAACTTCAAGAAGTCCAAGACCAAGATTGATTCAAGCTCTCCAAAGACAATGAGAAAGGTTTGAAGACTTGTTTCATCATACCAATTGTCGTCACCACCGGGCTCATCAACTTCATTCCTACAAGACAAAATAACACGTACTTCATCCATTACAATATATCACTAAGGGGGGGAATGTTAGAAATCCAAAAATAGTGATAAATTGTAATTAAGATTGTGGACTTACTACTTGTTAAATCATAGATATATGATAACTAAGGATGGGGAGCTAAATATAAAGTTTAGCATGTGTAAGGACTTATAGTATAAATACTGCTCATTCCTTAGGCATCATATATATACATGTACATATAACTATTTCAAAAAAAACCTTCATAATTTCCTTACACCTCTGTCCGTCTCAAAACACACACACACACACATACTCTCTCTCAATACACACACTAAACACACCAAGAACAAACACACTTACATCTACCATTGTTGAGATCGAATCTAGAGCAGAAATCGTGTTATTACACATTTTATGTTGTCGTATGTGTCTGCCATGGAGAGACAGTGGAGCAGACTAGAGGTTCTTAACCACCAGACGCATAACAAGAGACTACCGCTTAAAACCCCTCTTCTTATTGAGGAACACGCTTGCAATGTTTACACGCGTACCATTTTCTTGTTAGTGCAAAAAGAAATATAGTTGGGAAGTTGGTGGTGTTCTCAGCATTCCGTGACCTCGGGGATGCAAGGATGTGATGTAATTGTGGTTAAAAAGATTAGGGAAGTTAAGAAAAACATACAAAAGGTGGTGGCCGGCAAAAAGAAAGACAGGAATGTTGAAGAGGTTGAAGACATCAAAACTGTGGATCAAGAAGAAGTTGAAGATGGAACGGATGATGAAACCGAAAATGCAACAGGGACGGGAACCACGACCCAAACCGTGAAAAAAGTTTATACTTTCCAGGTATGCTACTGAAAAAATAACTTACACATTTACTTACAAATGAGTAGGTACATCTGATAATATATGCTACGCATGGGTAGGATAGTTTAATAGAATTTTTTAGATGTAACAACGTGTCCTATTCTCTTGTGTGATATTAAAGTGACACATAACAAGCAAGATGGAACCACTGATTGTAGCTGCATAACTTTCCCGGGATATTGATTTTTATGCCGACACATATTTTGTGTCTTCAAGAACTTGCAAGTTCAACAAATTCCAGAAAAATACATCCTAAGAAGGTGGAAAAAGGAAAATGATACCTACAATATACCTCCATGATATATTGGAGAAGGTGGATCAAGTGAAGAATGTGAGAGGATGGGAAATGAGTTGCATTTTATGGTAGATGTTTGCGTAGATATATTGCAGAAGGATAAGGAAAAGGTGTCTAATTTTGTTGAAAAAGTCAGGGCGCTAAATGTCACACCCCAACTAAGGCGGAAAACTCGGGATGCGACACATAGTACACGTGTCATGGATATTACGTAGAGTAGCTACATGAATACTTAAATAACACACATTTAATAGAATTCAAACATAAATATCCAACATAGAGTCAAGATTCAAATAAAACATAGATAAACTCCCACGTAGGGGAGTAACACTTAGGCATAATGCCATAGTCTAAACATATAGCAACATAACAAAACATAAGATATGCAGCTCCAAAACCCTAGTCTGGTCTGCTACTGGTCACCATACTATGCTCCTTAGCCACCTCTAATGCAGTTCACATGTTCACCTGAAAGGATACTCAAAAGCGTCAACACAATGGTTGGTGAGTTCGTAAGTTTTGTAAACAAGTATCAAGTATGGTGCCAGGTCGAAATATCATCAAGATCCACACAACAATATGACTATCAACTTACTTATGATAGCAAGAATCAAGTATCTCTATGCCACCAGCACTTACCGTATACCAGGCCTAAGGTGCAAGTATCAAGTATCCGATGCCTCCAACTCCACCATAAGTATCTAGTATCTGGTGCCTCCAACTCCACCATAATTATCAAGTATCAAGTATCTAGTATCTGGTGCCTCCAACTCCACCATAAGTATCAAGTATCAAGCATCTCAAACTCCAACATAAGTATCAAGTGTCAAGTATCAAGTATCACAGTGCACATCATACATTACAGTTAAATAGCCATAAATGATGATAGAAACAAAGGCACAGGTATCCTTCCTCCCCAAAACATATTAAAAGAGGGGCTACGAAACTCACCTAACTGCTAGCAACAAGATCAAGCTACAAAAGATATCAGAATGCAAATAACCGGTATGCAATCAATCTGTTACAAGTTATCACATTTAAGTATTCATTCAATATAGGTAAACGTGCACATTTAAGTGTTGACCAAATTGTCCAAAAGCGTACTAGTTTGACTTTGACCAGATTTTACGAGTTTGACCAAAGTTGACCAAATTACGAGTTTGACTAAGTTGACCAAATCGACTAAAGTTGACCAAACCGACCAAAGTTGACAGAAGTTGACTAAACTGACCAAAGTTAACTAAACCGACCAAAGTTGACCAAAGTTGCCTAAGTCGAGGTAGTAATCGAAGTCCGAGGTCTCAATTGAAAGTTGAGGTCCTAAATTAAATCGAGGTAGTAATCGAAGTCTAAAGTTGGGGTTTTTATCATCAGTTTGTACTTTTAAACTCCCTAATATGACGGGAAAACAATAGTAAAGTCGGAAATTCGATAAGGGACTTAAATCTTAAAGACCCATTTGAACAAAGTTTATAAAAAGTGTACAAAAATTCTTATATCTCAAGATTTTGTTAACGAAATCACACGAAACTTTGACAAAATTTGTAGTATATGATTATAAACGTTTTGGACGTAAAAAGTTTGATACTTGGCGGATGTAGTGTGTGTATTAAAAGAAAAACCGAAAATACCAAAAAGAAGAGCATTAAGTGGGTTTTGATTTTATACCTTGAATATGTAAAATATGAGTTTGTAAAGGTGTTTAGGACACAAAAACAATGTTGTTAAAGCTAAATCTAAACAAAATAAGGTCGGATTTTTATAAAACTTGATGTAAAATGGGGTAGTAATGGTGAGGTAGTAAAAGTGGGTTTGTAAAGTGAGGTAGCAATTTGGGGTAGCAAAAGGGAGGTAGTAAGGGTTTGTGTGTGTTTTTCTTGAAGGCTAAGTTGATCGAATCACACATTAAGCATCAAATCACATATTAAGTTTCAAGCATCAAGTTATGCATTAAGCATCAATCACATATTAAGTTTCAAGCATCAAGTTTCACTCTAAGTTTCAAGTTTACTTACTAAGCTTCATGTATCGAGTTAGGCGAACAAGTGTGGATACTTAAGCTTCATTTGATCTTCTCGTTCCCAAGTAAACTCTGGGCCTCTACGGGAGTTCCAACAAACTTTCACAATAGTATACTTATGTCTTTTGAGCTATTTGACCTCCCGTTCCATAATCTCAACAGGTTCTTCCTTGACGCTTAAGTTACTATCTACACGTATTTCGTTTAAAGGAACGTTTATCGTCTCATCAGCTAAACACTTCTTAAGGTTTGATACATGGAATACATCGTGAACATTACTAAGTTCAAGGGGAAGTTTCAAATAGTAAGCAACAACACCAATTCTCTTGGTAATCTCGAATGGTCCAATATATCTTGGAGCTAGTTTCCCCCTCTTAATGAATCTTACTACACCTTTCCAAGGCGACACGTTAAGCATCACTCGATCACCAACCTGAAACTCTAGGGGTTTCCTTCGGTTGTCAGCATACTTCTTTTGTCTATCTCTAGCCTTCATGAGGTTTTCCTTGATTTGTGCAATCCTTTCTGTAGTTTCCACAATCATTTCTGGCCCTATTAGTTGCATGTCTCCCACTTCATGCCATGCAAGTGGAGATCGACACTTTCTTCCATACAAAGCCTCAAAAGGCGGACACCCAATAGTCGAATGGTAACTATTGTTATACAAGAACTCTACTAGTGGGAGGTGAGTATCCCAACTTCCCCCAAAGTCAATAACACATGCTCTCAACATGTCCTCTAAAGTCTGAATCGTCCTTTCACTCTGTCCATCTGTTTGAGGATGATAGGCCGTGCTCATATCTATGCGCATTCCCATAGCTTTTTGCATTGACTTTCAAAACCCTGACGTAAACCAGCTATCTCTGTCACATATGATCGATACTGGAACGGCGTGCTTAGCTAAAATCTCTTTCAGGTACAATCGTGCTTACTCTTCCATCTTATAATCTTCTCGAATAGGTATAAAATGAGCTGACTTGGTCAGTCGATCTACTACGACCCATATTGCATCCTTACCACTACTGGTTCTAGGTAACTTGGTAATGAAGTCCATGGTAATACTTTCCCACTCCCATTCGGGAATCTCTGGTTGTCTTAGCAATCCTCCTAGTTTCTTGTGTTCTGTTTTAACCTTCAGACACGTTAAACACTTGCTCACATAAACCGCCACATCGTTTTTCATTCCTGGCCACCAAAATAGATCTCGCAAGTCTTGATACATCTTATCTATCCCTGGGTGAATAGAATATCTCGTTTGATGCGCTTCATCCATTATTAGCTTTCTTAATCCACCATACATAGGTATCCATAATCGGTCGCAAAAATACCGTCCTCCATCTTCTCTTTGATCGAATTGTTCTGCCATACCTCCCAACCCTTCTCTATCAATATTTTCCTTCTTGTTTGCTTCTACTTGTGCCCCAATCACTCTATCATTCAGACCGTTATGTATGGTAATGCTCATAGCTCTAATTCTTCTTGGTCTGACTCTTTCCTTCCTACTCAAGGCATCAGCTACCACGTTTGCCTTCCCTGGATGATAACGGATCTCGCAGTCATAATCGCTAAACAATTCTAACCATCGTCTCTGTCGCATATTAAGATCTTTCTGATTAAAAATATGTTGAAGGCTCTTATGGCCTCTGTATATCACACTCTTCGTCCAATATAGGTAATGTCTCCAACACTTCAGCGCGAAAACAATAGCTCCTAACTCCAAATTGTGAGTTGTGTAATTCTTCTCATTAATCTTCAGTTGTCGAGAAGCATATGCAATAACCTTTCCTCTCTGCATCAATACACACCCTAATCCTTGTCCCGACGCGTCACAATAAACAATAAAGTCATCAGATCCGTTAGGAAGACTTAAGATCGGCGCATTACGTAACTTCTCGTTCAGCAGTCTGATAGCTTCTTCTTGTTTCTCGCCCCGATCAAAACTTCTATCCTTGTGTGTCAACAACGTTACGGGTTGTGCGATCTTTGAGAAGTTTTCGATGAGTCGTCGGTAGTAGCCAACTAATCCAAGGAACTGTCTAATCTATGTTGGTGTCTCCGGCCTTCTTCAATGCTCCACTGCTTCTATCTTGCTGGGATCAACCTTTATTCCATCCTTATTAACTACATGACCCAAAAACTTCACCTCTTCCAACCAAAATTCACATTTTGAAAATTTTCGTACAACTTTTCAATTCTCAGTAGCTCTAACGCTTGCCTCAAATGTACTTCGTGCTCTTTCTTAGTCTTTGAGTAGATGAGGATGTCATCGATGAATACAATAATAAACTGATCTAAATAAGGCTTACATACACGGTTCATGAGATCCATGAAAACAACATGCGCGTTCGTTAATCCAAAGGGCATCACTAAAAACTCGAAGTGCCCATATCTTGTTCTAAAAGCTGTCTTTGGAATGTCCTTTTCACGTACTCTCAGCTGATGGTAACCCGAACGAAGATCAATCTTCGAGAAGTACTTAGCGCCTTGCAACTGATCGAATAGCTCGTCAATGCGCGGCAATGGATATCAATTCTTGATCGTTAGTTTGTTCAACTCGCGATAATCAATGCACATGCGAAACACCCGTCCTTCTTTTTAACAAATAATATAGGTGCGCCCCAAGGCAAAGAACTCGGTCGGATGAATCCTTTATCTTGTAATTCTTGCAACTGTGTCGCTAGTTCTTGCATTTCGGAAGGAGCCAAACATTACGGTGACTTAGCTACCGGCATAGCGTTAGGTACAAGATCAATGCGAAACTCGACTTGTCTAGGTGGGGGTAATCCCACCACATCATCGGGAAAAACATCGGAGAAATCACGCACAATAGGAATATCAGCTAGCTTGACTACTTTTTCGGTAGCACTCATAAGATGTCGGTCGATGGTTTCGGTTCACTCACCATGAATCTCTAGTACATGCCCATCACTCAAAGGTATTCTAAGAATTTTTGCGCGACAAACAATAGATGCATCAACACGGGACAACCAATCCATCCCAACGATAATGTCAAAGCTACAACGATAACGTCAAAGCTACCCATTCCAAACGGAATCAAGTCAATGTAAAATGAATAGCCCTCAAGCGTAAGAATACATTTAGGCACTACACGATCTAGTCTAGCCAGTTGGCCACTAGCTACCTCTATCTCATAATAAGTATGCAAGTAACATGTTGGCACATTTAAGTTACACAAAAAGTTAGTAGACACGAAACTATAGTCGGCTCCAGAATCGAATAACACAGTAGCATCATGATCGTTTAGTAGAAATGTACCAGTAACAACGTTAGGATCATTAGCAGCTTCCACAACATTTAAGGCAAAGACCCGACCTCTGGCTTGTTGTCCTTGGTTTGCTCTTGGTGGAGGTGGACCGGCAATCTGAAGTTGGTTAGGGTTCGCTGCTGCTGGGCCTGGCTGACGGTTAAGTCAAGGACATAGGTTACGGTAGTGATCAGTGCTCCCACACTCATAACAAGCCCCTCGGCTACGTTAAAGGTTTCTGGCATTAGGTGGGATGACATTCAATGGTACAACATTCAGTGGTGTTGCTTGAACTCGTAATGCTCTACAATCTTTTGCAAGATGGCCAAACTTTTGACAGTTGAAACAAGTTTTATATGATGAAGTCGCCAGGTGGTGCAGATTACACTTGCCACATAAAGGGTGCTAGCCAACATAACCCTTCTGGCCCATCTTAGTTGCTGCATACACTCTTCCCACTCTTGCTCTTTTGTCTCCCCTAAATTCCCTCCTTTAACTCGTCTCCACCAACTCCCTTCTTTTGCTTCCTCCCCTACTTAGAATATCACTTCTTACTAGTTCTTCAGTCAGACTTCCTGCCTTGCTCACAACATCTCGAATAGTGGTAGGTCCAGCAGTTACCACTTGCACACGAACATGGAGTTCTAACCCAGTAATATACTTCTCAATCCATTTTGGCTCAGGATCCACCAGGTGGGGAATCAATCTAGATAGCTCATAGAATCTACTAGTGTAGCCAGCATGGTCTGCTCCAACCAACATAAGCTAAAGGAACTCAGTCTGCAATTTCTGCAACTCGTGGACAGGGCAAAACTCTGCTTGCATCACATCCTTGAACTCTTTCCAAGGCATAGCCAAGGCTGCATCTCTTCCTTCTCTAACGCGTATCTCATTGTTCCACCATGACAAAGCATCAGACACAAAACATCCAGCAGCATAAGTAACCCTCTAATAATAAGTGCAGTGAGTCATAGCAATTACAGCCTCCATCTTCTCCATCCACTGAAGATAAGCAGTTGCTCCACCCTTCCCATCAAAATCAATAGCCTTTCAGTTGAGGAAATCTTTGTAGGTACATCCTTGGTGGTATCTCGTATTGCCATTCTCCCTAACAATCGCTTCGCGCTCAGCAACAACAACAACCTCATCTCTGACTTGCTCTGCCTCTTGAACCACCACTTCTTGTCTTTCCACTTCAGCTTCATTTCTGGCTCGTTGTCCTCCATTTCCAATGTTAACTCCCAGTACGACTGCCACTTGAGCCGCAAGAATCGGCAATAGTGCCGTAAGCTGCTCAGCTAGGGTTCCATTCGGCTCTTGAACCTGAACATGTTCTCCACGACCACCTCGGCCACCACGGCCGCTACGACCACCTCTACCACCACGACTGCCACCTCGGCCTTCTTGAGTTTCGGCCTTAGCATTTGCTCTAGTTCGCACCATTTTTTCCTATATTAGGAAGAGACGTTATCGGCGTTAGATCAAGAAAATAGTCGTTCGTGACATCATTTACGCACTCTCAAACACACTCGTGTTAGCTTTTTACAATTCTAGACATTTAAGCATTCATAACTTCACGCAAGCTCAAGAATTTAAGTATCACAATTTCATGTTAAACGATATCATCAATGCCAGTCATGCAGTACAAGGTAATATCACAATTAAACATTCATTAATCACAACAAACGGGCAAGTCGAATCTGACCTCTACATCTAACCCACCATTCATGTATACATACAGAGTGTACCAGCGGCTAACCCTCCACATGTTCGGTAAATTAGATGCATCGATCAAATTTCAACAGCTAAAGTGTGGTCCGAATCTAACACCTACATCCGTTGCACTAGTGGTGTATGTATACAGGGTGTACCAGCGGCTAACCCTCCACGCCCCTAGTACATCTAATGCAAGGTCAGATCACGGTACTGGCATGCTCTCTAGGTATTGGCAAGGTATGTATACAGGGTGTACCAGCGGCTAACCCTCCACCCAACCAACACCCGTTAAGTAGCCCAGGGTTGCTACCACACTCTAACCATCGGGGCACGATCAATGTTGCTAACAACTCCATAGGCACATATACCACACGCGAAAAGTTGATCAGGCTTTTCTGTGATGATATATCGCCATACTTTGTCGCTAACAATGCTTCATTTCGCTGGGGACATAAGAATAATAATAACCAACAATCTCCAACGTCTCTTACACAAGTTCAAGTCACAATTTCAACCTGTACGAGCACACCTACGAACTCCCACATATAACATATATTTCAAGGCTCCTAAGTGGCTAAGTAGCATGGTACTAAATGCATAAGATCATACATCTCAATCTATATGAATCATTAAATCATACTTCACATAAGGTAAGCACATAAGGTTTACTTGAACAAGATGCAAACATAATTCCTTTTATGCATGCTACGTGAGGTTCTTAGGTTATGGTCTACGCAAAACCACCTAATTCTCTATAACCACGGCTCTGATACCAATCTGTCACACCCCGACAAAGGCGGAAAACTCAGGATGGGACGCATAGTACACGCGTCATGGATATTACGTAGAGTAGCTACATGTATACTTAAATAACACACATTTCATAGATTTCAATTATAAATATCCAACATAGAGTCAAGATTCAAATAAAATATAGATAAACTCCCAAGCAGGGGATTAACACTTAGGCATAATGCCATAGTCTAAACATATAGCAACATAACAAAACATAAGATATGCAGCTCCAAAACCCTAGTCTGGTCTGCTACAGGTCACCATGCTATGCTCCTTAGCCACCTCTAATGCGGTTCACATGTTCACCTGAAAGGATACTCAAAAGCGTCAACACAATGGTTGGTGAGTTCGTAGGTTTTGTAAACAAGTATCAAGTATGGTGCCAGGTCGAAATAACATCAAGATTCACACAACAATATGCCTATCAACTTACTTATGATAACAAGAATCAAGTATCTCTATGCCACCAGCACTTACGGTATACCAGGCCTAAGGTGCAAGTATCAAGTATCAAGTATCTGGTGCCTCCAACTCCACCATAAGTATAAAGTATCTAGTATTTGGTGCCTCCAACTCCACCATAAGTATCAAGTATCTAGTATCTGGTGCCTCCAACTCCACCATAAGTATCAAGTATCAAGCATCTCAAACTCCAACATAAGTATCAAGTGTCAAGTATCAAGTATCACAGTGCACATCATACAGTACAGTTAAATAACCATAAATGATGATAGAAACAAAGGCACATGTATCTTTCCACCCCAAAACATATTAAAAGAGGGGCTACGAAACTCACCTGACTGCTAGCAACAAGATCAAGCTACAAAAGATATCAGAAAGCAAGTAACCGGTACGCAATCAATCTGTTACAAGTTATCACAATTAAGTATTCATTCAATATAGGTAAACGTGCTCAAAATTGTCGCCAAGTGTTGACCAAATTGTCCAAAAGCGTACTAGTTTGACTTTGACCAGATTTTATGAGTTTGACCAAAGTTGACCAAATTACGAGTTTGACTAAGTTGACCAAATCGACTAAAGTTGACCAAATCGACCAAAGTTGACTAAATCGAACAAAGGTGACTAAACCGACCAAAGTTGACTAAATCGAGGTAGTTATCGAAGCCCGAGGTCTCAATTGAAAGTTGAGGTCTTAAATTAAATTCAGGGTCTTAAATTGAAGTTGGGGTCTTAATTGAGAATTTAGGGTAGTATTTCACTAAATGACAAAATAAGATTGAGAGACTAAAATTGAGAGACTAAAATAAGAAGCTAAATTTGAGAGGTTAGTAAATTTGTGGTAGTATTTCCAAATACGAGGTTTGGGGTAGTATTTTCCAAATACGAGGTCTGGGGTAGTATTTTCCAAATACGAGGTCTGGGGTCGTATTTTCCAAATACGAGGCCTAGGGTAGTATGTAACAACCCTACTTTTCAAATATTATATACGTGCTAGTTAGGTTGTCTATGTTCCCACAAGCCATAATACTTAAGGTTAGTAGATAATGCCCCTAAATTAGCAATCTAAAGCTATTGATAGTGATAAGTTCAATTTAATAAAACACCATTGAACAAAAATTTTATTAATATGTAATCAAATTATAAATAATAATATGAGTCTCACAAGTTGAGATATCAATCAAAAAAAAATCCTAGTAAATGCCCAACAAATTGAATCATCAAGCCAACTAAATAATAGTTAGTCATAAAAGTGCCATGAACAACTTAAAAATATTTATAACTCAAAAAGTACCTAAAAGTGTCTAGGTAACAATAAGTATGTATGTATATATATATATGTATATGCTTAAAATAAATACAAGTTTATGAGTAAAGGCTTATGTAGTAAACTTAAAACACAAAAATATATATACATACACATATATACACACGACATATACACACATACATATACTAGAATGAATAATCAACCAACATTACAAATAAACACATATTACTCTTACAAATAAATACATACAACCTATACTTATATACAAATATACATACAACTTTTATAAAAAAAAAAAAGTAAACCACCCTTCCAAATCCCCTCCCTTGGCCGGCCCCCTTTCACCACACACACACTTCATTTTTGAATTCTTATTTCTCACACAATCACTCTTGAAACTCACAACCAAAACACATTCTTCACCTTTTACACACACAAGCTTTTATTCTCTCTAGAAAAACACTTCTCCTCTCCTTCTTTCTCTCTTCATTTCGGCAGCAAAAAGGGGCCAAAAGGGAAGCAAAAATCAATATTAACTTGTATTAATAATAAGGGTTAGACTAGAATAAGAAAGGGTTACATTAAGCTAGGATTAAGGGTTGTTTTGAGGTTGAAATAAGGGTTGTTGGAGGCTATATAGGTCACGAATTTTCTGCACATTTCCATCATCAAAAAAGTGTTCTTCAAGGGTATTTAACTTCATCTCTTTACTAGATTAATCTTATTCTTGTTCATATTAAAAAGGTCTTATCAAAAGCTCATGTTTTCTTTTAAATACGAGGTCTGGGGTAGTATTTTCCAAATACGAGGTCTGGGGTAGTATTTTCCAAATACGAGGCCTAGGGTCGCAAACTGGGTTGTTCTTCCCCAAAATTTATTCTAGAAAACCCTAATCGTATCTTTCGATCTAGAAGGTGTTTTTATCATCAGTTTGTACTTTTAGACTCCCTAATATGACGGGAAAACAATACTAAGTGGGTTTTGATTTTATACCTTGAATATGTAAAATATGAGTTTGTAAAGGTGTTTAGGACACAAAAACACTGTTGTTAAAGCTAAATCTAAACAAAATAAGGTTGGATTTTCATAAAACTTGATGTAAAATGGGGTAGTAATTGTGAGGTAGTAAAAGTGAGTTTGTAAAGTGAGATAGCAATTTGGGGTAGCAAACGGGAGGTAGTAAGGGTTTGTGTGTGTTTTTCTTGAAGGCTAAGTTGATGGAATGAGGGTTTGTGAAAGAATATGGGTATTTATATGTAGGGTAAAATAGTGGTGCTTCCTTGCTAACACATAATTACGATGCCAACAGAATACGATCCAGACTTAAATACGAGGCTACACTAGAAATACAAGGCCAAGACATAATACGATGTCGAATTTAAAATACGAGGTTGATACATAATTACAGGGTCATTACACGAATATGAGGTCGTATTACAAATAAGATGTCGATACAAATTTACGAGGTCGTATTTTCAAGTTTTAAAATTTTGATTTGACTAAAAATTTTCGTGGTCAACTCATGGGTGTTACACTTAATGATGAGATAGAGGCTGCACATCCAAACTCAAGATCAAAGAATCATGATGAGGCAATCGAGAGATTCTTAGGAGTTCCTAAGCCAAGTAACAATGATGTTCAAAATCCACCTGTTTTACCATACAAAGGATGCGAAAACGATAGTAGATTAAAGTATCTAAAAGAAAAGGTGACTGAAAAATATCTAAAGCCAAAAAGAAAGTGCGGAAAGTATGGGATATTGACAAGTGACCACAACACAAAGAATTGTGAAAAGAAGAAAGCATAAAAAGCTAAAGCAGGGGCGGTGGCTCTCGCTCTGGAAAACCTTGAAAATAAGTAATCACTCGGATGTTTGAATTTGTAGATGGATAAATATATAAAAAAGATATAATTCATGGATAATTTTTTCTTTTTCTTTATTCTGAATGTTCAAAAACAATGTCCTACACATGATTAAGAACTTGTGTGAGCAATGCAGTTGGATGATTACTTTAGCTACTTGATTTACTTTTGTTACTGGAATAAAATTCAATGTAAATTTAGGTTTTCAATGTGCAAGTTGTATATCTTACACATGGGTAAGTTACTTATGAAGTTCAAAATGGTTGGACAGAATTGGAAAGTTTATAACTTCCTATGGGTAAGTACGACCTACACATGTCTAGGAAAGACCTGAAACTGGTGAGTTGTATAATCTGCCCATGGGTAAGTACAACCTGCCCATGGGTAAGTTAAAAAATAAAGTTCAAAAATGTTAGCCAGAACTGGTATGTTTATAACTTACACATGGGTAAGTATAACATATATATGTATAGGAAAGACCTGTAACTGGTGAGTTGTATAACATGCCCATGGGTAAGTACATCCTGCACATGGGTAAGATTTATAATGGAAGTAGAAAGACAGTTCTTCAAAGGAAATTATATCTGAATTCATCAAAGATACGGAATGCAAATCATCAGTTTCAACATTAATCACATGTTCAAAAATAGCTGAAACAAAAGACAGTGGCAAAAAGACAAAAAGATGTCGACCACTCCTACATACCAAGCTGAAACATCAAAATAACAGGATTAAAAATCAAAGTCTAACAGTAGCAAAAAGTGTTAAACAACCAAGTTCACCAACTACAAATGATCAAAATGCATATTAGAGGCAACAACATTACGAATTGCCTCCTTGCCCGTAGGAACATCATACTCCTCCTTAAACGCCTTTAAATATCCATCAAATTTGTCTTTGAGAATGTTCTTTGAATAACACAAAATCTTGGTGCAGTATTTGGCCCTTAGCTTAGTAAGCTGAATTTTCTGAGTAATGTCACCGCTTGCACGCTCCCTCTAAAATCCAATGTCCCAGTCTTCACGTGCTAGGCCAACATATATGTAACACCCCACCGTTAGCGGAAACATGAGGTGTCATGAAAAGTACAGCATGATATGGAATTACATAGATACTGCTAAATGAAATAGAATATAATAAATATATTCCCAAAAACATGAGTTCAAAGTCATAATAGTGCTAAAATAGCTTATTACAACCAAGTCCACAAAGAAATAATCCAAGGCATGTAGCCTTAAAGTCTGAAAGTAAATAAGGAGCACTAATCTCCGAAGTCCAGTCTAGCATAGCAATCTTTATCCCTGGTTAACATGAGCACCTGAAAAGTATACTAAAACGTGTCAACACAGAGGTTGGTGAGTTCGTAGGTTTTATGTCAAAAGTCTAATAAAAGAACTAAGCCTTTTGTCGATTCTTTTAAGTCTAAACAAGTAATAGTTCAATATATAACAAGCAGAGTTACGCCATAATAAGTCCAAATGTCTCAATGTCTCAAAGTCCAAGGTACTCAATGTACCCGAAGTACTCAAAGTCTCAATGTCTCAAAGTCTGGCCTTATGGTACCTGCCTTAGTCCATAGTCTCAAAGTCTCAAGTCTCCATATAAAGCACGTCAAATAAGCATGTCATCAAGCACAACAACACACACATAATCATACACATACAACAAGACAGAAACACGTCAAATGGCATAAGTAACTCTATACGCACAGGCTCAATATTGAACATAAACAAAAATCGACAAACTGTTTAAAAAGAACAAGTATACTTTTCACCCCAAAAACTTATAAAAAAGAGGGGCTACGAAACTCACCTGAAAGCAGCACAAGCACAAATATTCTAGATCAACGAACAAGAACACGAACAGTCAGATACACTCGAAACAAGCTCACTATCTGTCCAACAGTCCTACATTGTTCACAAGTCACTCCATAAGAACTTAATTAATTTCACAAGTCCATGTCTTATACCAGTGTCTTAGGAAATGCCATTATGTCTTATCCAATGTCTTAGTATATATATATATATTTATATATATATGTATATAATAGCCGTTTGTCCTTATAAGTTGTCCAAGAAAATAGTTCATTTAATAATGTCACGTTTTATTGTTTATATTCGTTAAGTCTTCGTGTCAACGTCATTATAAAATATATTAAGTCCGGAAAGTCATATATTTGGTACATCGTCTTTACAAAGTCTTTTAATCTTTGCATTTATATGTAACTATTATAAATATATAAAGTTCGATACATTATTAATTACTGTTATACGAATGTATAATTTATATATGGTCCTTACAACGTCTTTTTAATATATATATATATATTTAGTCATATGTCCATATTAGATTTTATCCTTATATTTATATATATA
Organism: Erigeron canadensis; assembly: GCF_010389155.1. Lineage (NCBI taxonomy): Eukaryota > Viridiplantae > Streptophyta > Magnoliopsida > Asterales > Asteraceae > Erigeron > Erigeron canadensis. The sequence continues at coordinate 15,678,113 of NC_057767.1, read as the reverse complement.
TACACATTTGTCCATATCAATTCAATTCTTGTATATATATATACACTTGAACTAGTCTTTTAATATATTTATATATTTATATATATATAAATATCCATATTTATTTCATTATTATAAAATTTTGGGATTTAATTTTAAATATAGATCAATTAATTAAAAATACAATTTAACCTTGTTTAAAAAGTTTAAATTTTTGACTAAAATACCAACATAAACATTTCTGGCCGGTTTGACTACTTTTGACCGGCGTTGACCGAGACGAAAATCGAGATTCCGGTCCCTAGGATGATCCATAACCGATTTACAAGACCAAAATCACTAATATAATTCGGTTTTACGATGGATCTAACCAAGAACAACCCAAAAATCATATATATAGTCACAGTTTTAACTATTTTCGACTTATATATTTATATTTAAACCGAAAATGCAAAGATTACATCAAATCTAAACAAGAACGAAGATTTCGGATCAAACTTTTCGGATTTCAAAGATTTCGGACCATAGCTCTTAGATTTAGAAGATTTCGGCTACAAGTTTTCGGATCCATAATCATATATACATACATACATCCGAAAAATTGAGATATAAACGAGTAACATTTCGGATCTAATGATTTTCAAACCTATAGATATACATATACTCATAACCGAAATATATATATACATTTTGTCAAGATTTCGGATTTATATATATAAGACATATATACATCCGATTTGTATAAGATAATGTAAGATTTTCGATTTTTATAGATATATATATATATACATAGCCGAATCTATTTGCATCTTTTGTCAAACTTTTCGGATAAAGGGAGAAGAAAGAGAACCACTATATATATATATATCTTTTTGTAAATAAACTTCGGATCTAAAGGTTTGTATGTAACCATAGACGAAAATAATATATATATATATATAAGAAGATTACGATTTTGATGAAGAACCGATTCAATACACGTATCTATGCAAATCTTACCACAACTCCAAGAAAATAAGAAGGATGAGATGATTGATGATGGTTCGGTGGTGGTATGGCTTTTTGGCCGATCGGTTTCTTTTGAGAGGAAAGAGGGTGACGGCTTGAGAAGAGGAGAAGGAGAGGGAGGGAGAGTGTGTGAGTGAAAGTGAGAAAATGAGGGGAGGGGAGTTAGGGTTGGGGTTTTTGTTAGTTCCCACCCTTGACCCTTGACCGAGTTTGACCAGCTTTGACTCTTTAAAAGTCTCGTTTGACTCGACAATTCTGGAAGACTCGTGCCCCATAAATTTATTTTGTCGTCATATTTAAATGTAACTTTTTAATAGCTTTCTAACGGATATAAACATGTCTATTTTTACTTATTAAATCTTTAATTGATTTAATTTTTAGCATTTTACTTAATTTGGCATCTCCACAAGACAACTAGTATTCCTCCTGTTCCCGAGTCCACGTAAAATTTTTCTAAAGTTTAGATGCTCATAAAGCCCGAATCAGACATAAATTCATTTATTCCATGATAAAGTCTTAGAGTCTAACGACGTACATAACGAAACAAACTAAAAATGACTAGAAAAGTATTTCGGAAAGTACGGTCAGATGACGGTTGTCACAATATATGTCCATATGATACATCAAAAACACCCCATAGTCCGAGACATTTTTTTTGGTCCTCCACTTCATCTTCATTATATTAGGGTTGACCGTGTTTATATTATCTGCTTTGGGATGACCATATTTTCTCAAATGACAAACAAATAGGTCACGCTGAAACAAAAAATGACGAGTTCTATGTAAGAATTCAAACTTGGCATTGTAAGCCTAAAAATGCACAAAGATAGATACTTACGACTGTAAAGAATAAACTTGAGCTTAATTATGATAACAATGGTGGAATGTGTGTTTTAGTGTGTGTGGGTGATGGGAGGTTGAAGGAGAAGTTAGAGAGAGAAAATAAGTTAGAGAGAAGGATGTATGGAATTATGACTAAGGCTTATTACAAAATAACTAAGGAAGGAGTATTTATACATTTCATCTACTTAACACTAAAACCCCTTCCACAATAACTAATTTACAATTTAACACCATTTTATAATTCTAACAATCTCCCCCTTGGTGTTTAATTGTAAATGTGCATCGTCTTTGGTCTTTAAATAAACATGAAGAGCACATTTGTTGAAAATCTTCAATGTTGAGTAGACCTTGAAGCTTTCTCATTGTCTTCAATGTCTCATATCAACATTGACTTTGAATCTTCTCAACAAACATATTGATTTGACGATGACTCTCTAAATCTTGATCTTCTCTTGCAACTTAGAATACTTTGAAAGCATCTTTGAAATCATTGTAGCATTTGAGTTTTCACAACTTGAACTTTTTAATGTTGATTTCAACTTGATGTTGCTAGGAGAAGTAACTTGAATATTTGAGTAGCATGCGGAAGCTTGGTTTTGACTTTGAATTCTTTTGGATTCTTTTGGATTGCGGAAGCTTGGTTATCTTTAATTCTCTTAGAATCACGGAAGCTTGGTTTTGGAATGCGAAAAATTGATTTGACTATGAAACTTTAATTCTTGATCTAACTTGTCTCTGAATAATAATCATCTTGGAGCATTTGATCCTTTGATCAACTTATTCTTGCTCCCCCTCAAACAAACATTTCTTTCTTGGAGCAAATTATCAACTAAACGAATTATCTTCAAATTTCTTGCTCCCCCTCAAACAAACAATCAATTCGGAGCATATTTAACAATTCATGAGTTTTCTCATGCTCCCCCTCAAACTATGAACAAACTTAACTATCCAAACCATTCAATCTCAAACTTTTCCTTTCTTCTTAATCATTATACAATCTCAAACTCTTTTACTTATCAAACAATGTTCATTTATCCAATAAATTTTTCCATAATCGACCATGTACTTTTACCAGCTAATAATCATCTTGAAAATTCTCAATCTCGAAACAATCTTTCAACTTATCACAATAATTATTCACTCCGTTCACCTAAACTAATAATCCTTTGAACAACCAAACAAAAACAATATCTACCAATCAAATTCTACCTAATACCTTGAACTCTATTTATCAATCATTTAATCATTTCTCCCCCTTATGATGAATATGTGAAATATGTTCATCATACAATGATGATTGATAGCATAAATGGTAGATGACAACAAACAACAATCAAACAACTTATCCCAATTCAATTCCCAATTCCCAATGGACTTATTGGTGAACTAGAATGTAAGGTTGAGTTGTTGGAAAAACATGGTATTTGTGTTCTTTATGTTTGTGCGAAGAGAAATGAAATCCGGATAATAATGATCCGTTATCACAACCAAAAATCAAAAGGATTAATGGTGTGGCCTAAAAATACGATTACTATTTGTAGGACTTCCCATTATCACTAGGAAATGCACAAAGCTATTCTCTAAATGGTTTGGTCTATGGCTTTTCAACCGATAGATTGCTTTAAAAAATGTAATTCATGGCCAGTGTCACAAAGGCGTTCGATAACCATGTCTTACTATCCTCAAAGACTTTTGGGTAAATAAATCCGAGGTCACATAGACTTCTTGTTAACTCAACAAATTCATAAAATGAAAATGTGAGACCTACGTTCAACGTTGGAAAAGATGTTAGCATTGGTAGGATTTCCATTCGATCATCGTGGAATATCAAGAATGGTATCACTATAAATGTTCCGGCAATATCACAAAGATATGCAATGTCACAAAGACATACAATGACTCTATGTGTCCTAGTCAAATGAAATTTATATCAAGTACGCTCTAGACTCGATAGTGATCAAATGAAGTCGGGGACTGGAGCAGAGTATCTCCCTTTTTCAATATCAACGTTTTCCAAATGAAGAGTCGATAGAAATGTGATAATCTCCGTGAGAATAAAACAAGCATTTGTTAAGAAATACTTGAGTGGTTAGGTAAAGATGTGCATTGCTTCACTGGGTCCATGAAATCTTCTTCAATATCGAGAAATCAACAAATGAAATCCGATAGAAACGTGTTGACCCGGCTTTTTAAGAATTTGGGGAGGGCTTTTGTTTCTTTTAGCCCTTTCTCACATCATATTCACCTTAACCTCTCACTTTTCGACTACACCCTCATGTCCTATTTGCACAAATATCACCACACTCATAAACCCTCACAATCTAGAATTGAGAATATAACTCCGGGTTTAGATCTCATCTGCGATGACAAGATCATGGAGTTTTTATGAGTGGCCTAAACTCTCTTGTGCAAACCTAATACCGAACTTCTTTGAATTTGGTCGAAAAAGGTTTGAAAATCAGCCAAAGTGTTTATAAAATGGAAAATGAATTTAAACACTTGGAAGTTATGGTTTGATAAACAAACTCCCCCTAAATATATGCATGATATGAACAAAGTTTTTGCATATAAAGGGTGAGTTAAAATGGTTGTAAGTTGCTCATAAACATTAAAAATAAGGCTACAAAGGCAGTACACAAAGGCGTTCGATGTCTTGCATCTCATCCTAATACTTTGTGAGTAACTAAAAGACAAAGTAGATAAAATGATAAAAATAGAAAATCTTTTTGGATTTTTTTGAAAAAGAATAAGAAAATGAAAATATTTTTGGATTTTTCTAAAAATAAAGAAATTACGAAAACGGTTTTAGCACGGGTTATACACTGATGTGTGTATAAGCCACTTTTCATCAAATCACTTCGAAATTACCTTTGGAACCCATTTGAGAATAGGCCTAACGGTTTTTGATTTGTTAAAAGACCAAATGTAAGACTCATCGATTTGATGAATTGACGTTGCATTCCACAGAGAACTAAAACCCGGTGGTTAAGTTGAAAAGAGTTTTCGTGGAAGCAACGGTGAAAAATCATTTGAATTATTCGAAAAACATCCAATCTTGGGAGATGGAGTTGAAAAATGACTTTTCGAACCAAAATCATTCACTTTTTGCACGACTGCTTTCATAGGTGTTGGTGCAAGATCAAAAAGTTCCGAAAAAGAATATTTGAATGATTTTGACTCAACTGACTTATCTTTAGAAATCGGTTTCCATTTAAATTTCGTCAACTGAGATTTGGCTTGAGAAATGTGTGATGAATTATCCTCGAAGGATAGAAAAGACACTAAAGTAGTTGTTCCATCAAAAGTTGGTTTCTTGGCATACTTCTTACCCTTTTGCAAGGAGTAATTAGTAAACTGAGAAAACTTTCTTTCAAAAGGTTTTGAACATTTACCCGTGTAAATCTTCTGTGGAACATCAACTTTTGGTTTGAAAGACTCGGTTTTTGGAAAACTTTTAGAAACCTCAACCTTGTTAGAAACACAATCAAAATCAGTCTGAGTTGAGGTCTCAATGGTCTCACCAACATCACATTTAGTTTGCACAGGGGAATTCACAACTTTACATATAGGACAATTAGGTTGAGTGCAAACTTCAACAACTTTTTTAGATGAGTTGGAAGAAACAGAACAATGATTTTGACTTTGAAAAGATTTAGATTGTGTTTGCAATTCACTCTCAAGGTCTGAAATTCTTTTTGTCAAAAATGTTTCGTTTGAGTGAAGTTGCAAACATTTGTCTTCAAGACACTTAATTTGAGCACAAAAAATTGTTCTTTCTTCTTCAACTTTTTGCTTATAAATGATGGACTTATTTCGCAACGCATGGTTAAGCTCAGAAAACGTTTGTTGCAAAACAAGTTCTTTGATTTGACTGTCCAAAATGTTTTGACAGAGCTCTGTGAAAGAATTGCCCAACTCATTTGTTAATTTGGAAATTTTTGATTGTAAATAATCATTTTCTTTTTGAACACTTTCCATGTTTGACAAAATGAGATCATTTGCAAATTTGAGCTCTTTGTTTTCAGATTTGAGTTGATCAATTTGAAGTTGAAAAATTTTGTGTTCTCTCACAAAAGTTTTAAATGTATTCACATCGACTTTCTTTTCCTCAAAACAAACCACTCCAGATGGATACGAATTGATACACCAACAAATGTGATTATCATGACGACGTATTTCTTCCCAACTTGGCTCTTCACCCATTAAAAAATCTAACACCTTGTGAACAAACTCGTCCGTTATTTCAATGGACATTTTGAATCAAACTTATTGACAGCCCAACTAAATGCAAATTGCAGCCCAATCCAAGATGACTAAAAGGTTTAGTCCAAAAAGAAATTTTAGCCCAACAAGCCTTTATGTTAGATCTCGGCCCAACAAATGACCCTTAACAAAAATTTGTAGTAATATCACATGAACTAGAAACAAAATAATGGGCACTTCAAAAACACTTGTGTAAATCACGAGAACCCCAGCTAATGTGAACCACGTACACCCACTGGCACATGTTTCAAATTTGACAGTTCAACAATCACGGGTAGACAGACGTGTATTGGTAAAAGCAACTTAATTATTTAATAAATTCACTCTAGATTAAAAACACTCGAGACCGACTCAAAACACGTTTCTCTCTCTCTCTCTCACAACACGCTTTCCTTTTAATTTGTTATAACGAAACACTCACGGTTGACGGAAACATGAGGTGTCATGAAAAGTACAGCATGACATGAAATTACAAAGATACTGCTAAATGAAATAAAATATAATAAATATATTCCCAAAAGTATGAGTTCAAGTCATGACAGTGCTAAAATAGCTTATTACAACCAAGCTCAAAAAGAAATAATCCAAGGCATGTAGCCTTAAAGTCTGACAATTGATAAGGAGCACTAATCTCCGAAGTCCAGCCTAGCATAGCAGTCTTTATCCCTGATTAGCCTGAGCACCTGAAAAGTATACAAAAACGTGTCAACACAAAGGTTGGTGAGTCCGTATGTTTTATGTCAAAAGTCTAGTCAAAGAAATAAGTCGTTTGTCAATTCTTTTAAGTCTAAACAACTAATAGTTCAATATATAACGAGCAGAGTTACGCCACAACAAGTTCAATTGTCTCAATGTCACAAAGTCTCAAAGTCCGGCCTTACGGTACTTGCCTTAGTCCAAAGTCTCAAGTCTCCAATACACATAAAAGCACGTTATATAAGCACGTCAATAAGCACAACAACAAAAACATAATCACACACGCACAACAAGACAAAAGCACGTCAAATGGCAGAAGTAACTCTATCCGCACAGGCTCAATATTGAACATAAAGCAGAAATCGACAAAACAGTTTGAAAAATAAGTATACTTTCCACCCCAAAAACTTGATCGATGGTTGAAGCCTTGTTTCTTGATGATGATTATGATAATACACACTTGTTTTTGATGATGATTATGATAATACACACTTGCTAGAATTCTTGAAAGAAAACCTTGAGTGTGTGTGTAGCTATGTGAACGACCAAAACAAGAAAAAGAGGGCAAAAGGCTGGTCTTCTATTTATATGGAGAGCCAAGGGAGGGGAGGTCCGTCAGACTAACGGAACGCTTGACAGGTTTAGTCCTTTTTGCTTACCGAACGAACACCGAATGTCATAGAAATGATTTGACTATATTTTATGATATATTTTTGAATTACGAACCCAACGACTAGTCACATGACCATATTTGACTCACGAAAGTATTTTAAGTCTTTATTTAGGCATTTCTATTAAATAGCTAGTCTTCCTCAAACATTCGCACCAAGTCTTAAAAAGTCTAAACCACTAGTATACAATAAAATGACATGTCTTAATCATACTTTAATCTATAAAAACTCACATCTTTAGACTTATGTTTGACGGTTACTAACCTTATTCGAACGGAAAAGTACAGTCAGATGAACGCTCAGGTGACGGTTGTTACAGTCAGATACTTGGTTTTCTTTAGTTTTCGCACCTTGCGATCCACAATCTCTAAAGGCTCTTCAACAAAATTCAACTTATTGTCAATCCAGATTTCGTCCATAGGCACATGACGATCTTCTTCAGGTAGACATTTTTGAAGATGCGACACATGAAATACGTCGTGAACTCCCTTAAGTTCTTCCGAAAGTCTCAATCGATAAGCTACCTCGCCAATTCTTTCAATATCTCAAAAGGTCGAATAAATCTTGGTCCGAGTTTTCCACTCTTGACGAATCTAACCACTCCTTTGCACGGGGAAACCTTAAGAAGTACACGGTCCCCGACACTGAATTCCAAGGGCCTACGTCTGACGTTAACATACTTCTTTTGAGATTCACGTGCTAATCTAAGTCTCTCTTTAATCTGAATTATTTTCTCGGCAGTCTCTTCAATAAGCTCAGGCCCAACCAACTTGCTGTCACCAAAGTCAGACCATGCGACAGGTGATCTACACTTCCATCCATACAATGCCTTGAAAGGTGCCATATTAATACTCGCGTGATAACTATTGTTGTAAGAGAATTCTATCAAATGTAGATGGTCATCCCAATTACCACCAAAATCTAAGACGCAGGCTCTCAACATGTCTTCTAAGGTCTGAATCGTACGTTCACTCTGACCATCGGTTTGTGGATGGTACACCGTACTCATGTCTATCCTAGTCCCAAAGGCCTTCTGAAACCCTCGCCAAAACTGAGAATTAAAGCGAGCATCTCTGTCTGAAATAATCGAAACTGGTACGCCATGTTTCGATACGACTTCCTTTACATACTTCCTCACCAATTTCTCTGTGGGGTCTTTTTCACGAATGGCCAAGAAATGAGCAGACTTTGTCAATCTATCGACGATCACCCAAATCATATCATGACCCTCCTTCGTCCTAGGTAGCTTGGTAATGAAATCCATAGTTATGTTCTCCCACTTCCATTCAGGAATTTCTAGTTGTCTGAGTAATCCAGCAGGCTTTTGATGTTCCGCTTTCACCTGTAGACATGTCAAGCATCGACTTGCAAACTCAGCAACCTCTTTCTTCATGCCAGGCCACCAATATAACTCACGCAAATCATAGTACATCTTGTCGGTGCCCGGATGGACCGAATACCTTGTATTATGAGCTTCGTTCAATACCAGTGTTCGTAAATCACCAGTGGAAGGAACCCATAGTCTGTCCACGAAAAACAAGTCGTCATCATCTCTTCTATCCAAATGTTGTTCCATTCCTCGTAGTTCCTTCTTAAGAAGATCTTTATCGCCAACAACCACCGATTGTGCTTCTATGATCTGATCTCTAACACTCCTTTGCACTGTAATACTTATAACCCGTACTCGTCTAGGCTTAACCCTTTCTTTACGGCTTAGGGCATCGGCCACTACATTGGCTTTCCCCGGGTGATAACGAATGTCACAGTCATAATCACTGAGAAACTCAAGCCATCTTCGTTGTCTCATATTCAAATCTTGTTGATTGAAAATATGTTGTAGACTTTTGTGATCCGTGTAGATTACAGATTTGGTCCCATACAAATAATGCCTCCAGCACTTTAATGCAAAAACCACTACTCCTAATTCCAAGTCATGAGTTGTGTAATTCTTCTCATGGACCTTCAATTGTCGTGAGGCATATGCAATCACCTTGCCTTTTTGCATGAGCACACAACCTAATCCTTGACCCGATGCATCGCTGTACACTATAAAGTCATCAGTCCCTTCAGGCAGACTCAAAATCGGCGCATTACATAGCTTATCTTTCAAGATTTGAAATGCTGTTTCTTGTTTTTCACCCCAGACATACGACCTATCCTTCTGGGTTCATTGCGTAAGCGGCAACGCAATCTTAGAGAAATTCTCAATGAACCTTCTATAGTAGCCAGCCAGACCAAGGAATTGTCTGACTTCAGTCGGTGTCTCTGGTGTTCTCCAGTTCTTGACTTAATCAATCTTGCTAGGATCCACGTGTATTCCATCCTTGCTCACGACATGTCCCAAAAAGTGTACCTCATCAAGCCAAAACTCACATTTAGAAAATTTTCCGTACAGTTTTTCCTTCCTCAGTAATTCTAGTACCCTTCTTAGATGTTCAACATGTTCTTCCTTTGTCTTTGAGTAAATTAGGATGTCGTCGATAAACACAATTACAAACTTATCCAAATACGGTCAACACACTCTATTCATGAAATCCATGAATACTGCTGGTGCGTTAGTCAATCCAAAAGGCATCACTGTGAACTCAAAATGTCCATATCTCGTTCTAAAAGCAGTCTTTGGTATATCGTCCTCATGTACACGAAGTTGATGATACCCTGAACGTAAGTCAATTTTTGAGAAACACTTTGCGCCTTGAAGTTGGTCGAACGGATCATCAATCCTAGGAAGGGGATAACGATTCTTTACTGTTAACTTATTCAACTCGCGATAGTCAATACACATGCGAAAAGAGCCATCCTTCTTTTTGACGAATAAAACAGGTGCTCCCCACGGTGATTGACTAGGCCTAATAAATCCTTTGTCTTGAAGTTCTTTTAATTGCGTGGCTAACTCTTGTAATTCAGTTGTTGCTAATCTATTGGGGGACTTTGCTACAGGAGCTGCATTAGGAATAAGACTAATGTGAAAATCAAGTTGTCGAGACGGAGGTAAGCCAGGTAAATCATCAGGGAAAACATCCTGATAGTCTCGAACGACGGGGACATCAATCAAGCTAACCTCTTTAGCAGACGCACTCATGACATGAACCTCAAAAGAATCAGACACCTCACCCTGAACTTCTAATATCTCGCCATTTGGTAAGGGAATTCTAACAATTTTTGCACTACATAGAATTATCGCATCGACCAAAGACATCCAGTCCATACCAACAATAACGTCAAAACTCCCCATTTCAAAAGGTACTAAGTCAATAAAGAAAGCATGATTATTAAGAACTAATGTGCACGAATGGATGACTTGGTCTAATTTGACTAACCCACCATTAGCCATTTCTATGTCAAAACATAAATACATAGGGCTCGGCTTAGCATTCAGTAAAGGAACGAAACTAGTCGCGACAAAACTATAATCAACTCCAGAATCAAAGAGAACAGTAGCGTAATGACCATTTAGAAGAAAAGTACCTGCAACAACGTTCGGGTCGTTGCGAGCCTCAGCAGCATTTAGAACAAAAGCACGACCTCTAGCAGCTGGAGCCTGATTGCCCCTATTCTGATTAGGTCCAGTAATCTGTAGCTGGTTAGGATGAACGAGCACTTGAACTTGTTGTCCAACCCACTGAGGACACGTTTTCCGGTAGTGATCAGTGGCCCCACATTCATAACATCCTCCATGAACTCCAGTTGGTCTCCTTTGATTCAATGGTACAACATTCAATGGTGCCACCTGAGTCCTTGGTTCCCGACAGTAATTTGCCAAATGCCCAGTCTTATTGCAGTTGTAGCATGTTAAGCAATTCTGATTTGCCGCATGGTGAAGATTGCACTTGGTACACTTAGGGTGAGGACCCACATATTCCTTTTTGCCAGCATCAGTCACTGCAAATACCTTGCCTCTGTTCTGTCTCTTCCCATCAGATCGCCAAACTCTCTTACTACTACTCGTCCCACTGCTTTCTTTCCTTTTTGTCCCAACAGCAGTCATAGTTCCACACTGAACCAACTCCTCTGTCATAGCTTCAGACCTCAATATAGCCTCCTCTAGGGTAAGTGGGTGAACAACAGCCATAGTCGACCTAACCTGAGGAATTAACCCACGAAGATACTTCTCTATACCTTTGTTCTCAGGTTCAACCAAATGTGGAACAAGCCTTGACAGTTCATTAAAACTGGTAGTATATCCAGCATGATCAGCACCAACCATCTTATGTTCCAAAAACTCTCGTTCTAGCTTCACCAGTTCGGTTGTTGTACAGAACTTCCTCATCATCAACTCTCTGAAGTTATACCAAGACATCGCCTCTGCCGCTAATCTGCCTCTGATTCGGCACTGAGTGTTCCACCAAGAAAAAGCATCTTTAGTGAAAGAGTTTGCCACATACTTGACCCTTTGTTCAGGAGTACATTCACTAATACCAATCACAACTTCCATCTTTTCTAACCATTGAATAAACTTGACTGCTCCACCTCTACCATCATACCCTTGCACGCCACAATCCTTGAAGATTTTTTATGTACAAGTCCTGACACCACTTCTAGGTCCCCTTGGCACATTCCCAATACGAATTCCTTGATCAACGTCTTCATAATATTCACCATCCTGATCATGCCCTGCGTCCTCAAACTGAGCATCATCATACTGAGCATCCTCATATTGGGCATCTTCATTCTCTGCGTTTTGCGCATTTTGAGCATTTTGTGCATTTTGAGCATTTTGTGCAAGTATAGTATTAACCACTTGGGTAATCATGGCAATAATGGTTGGATCTGGTTGCATGCCAGCTTGTTCATTAGTAGTTTCATTTTCAGCTCCATCACGACCGCGTCCACGACCACTACCTCGGCCGCCATCGCGGCCTGCACCATGACCAACGCCACGACCAATACCTCAACCTCCAACCTGTTCATTTCCACGACCAGTACCACGGCCGACACCTTGGACTACCTCAGGCCCAGTGCCACGACCAATACCACGGCCTCCACTCCGTCCAGTCGCTCGACCAATACCACGACCTTGACCAGAGTCTTCGTTTTCACCACGGCCTCTTCCACGACTGCCGCTAGTTCCAGCACTAGATCTTGTTCTTGCCATTGTCCTATAACCACGCATCGTTAGTCGGGGAAGAATACACTTGACGATGTTAATATCACAAGATACTCTCAGCAAGCTCTCTCGTCTTATGGTCTAAGGAATGCTATCTAGAATCTAAACTATTCATGCAATTCATGTCAATGCAATACATATATATATATATATACACTAATAATATATAACCCTAAATCACAGTTAAAATGTGGTCTGAATCTAACACCTACATCCGTTGCACTAGTGGTGTATGTATACAGGGTGTACCAGCGGCTAACCCTCCACACCCCTAGTACATCTAATGCAAGGTCGGATCACGGTACTGGTATGCTCTCTAGGTATTGGCCGGGTATGTATACAGGGTGTACCAGCGGCTAACCCTCCACCTAACCAACACCCATTAAGCATCCCAGGGTAGCTACCACACTCTCACTACAAGTGCAATCACTGATGTCAATAACTGTTGTAAGGCATGGCGGTAATCATAGAACAGTTGATCAGGCTATTCTATGATTATCGCTATGCGATACTAGCTAGCGCCATCACTTCATCTTGCCCTAATACACATAAATATAATCACAATAACACTGAAAGCACACAGTCACCACAAGTACACAGTCACCAAACGACAGCCATAGTCAAAATAAGCATAGGGATAACAAGTCTCAATAGAACTTGAACTCAAAATATAAGTGACGTTAGCACGTCTAGAATGCATCTATGATTCCTATCGTAAATGCTATACGAGGTTCTTAGGTTATAGTCTAGGCTTTTCCACCTAATTCTCTACAACCACGGCTCTGATACCATTCTGTGACACCCCACTGTTGGCGGAAACATGAGGTGTCATGAAAAGTACAACACGACATGAAATTACATAGATACTGCTAAATGAAATAGAATATAATAAATATATTCCCAAAAGTATGAGTTCAAGTCATGGCAGTGCTAAAATAGCTTATTAGAACCAAGCTCAAAAAGAAATAATCCAAGGCATGTAGCCTTAAAGTCTGACAATTAATAGGGAGCACTAATCTCCGAAGTCCAGCCTAGCATAGCAGTCTTTATCCCTGATTAGCTTGAGCACCTGAAAAGTATTCTAAAACGTGTCAACACAAAGGTTGGTGAGTCCGTAGGTTTTATGTCAAAAGTCTAGTCAAAGAAATAAGTCGTTTGTCAATTCTTTTAAGTCTAAACAACTAATAGTTCAATATATAACGAGCAGAGTTACGCCACAACAAGTTCAATTGTCTCAATGTCACAAAGTCTCAAAGTCCGGCCTTACGGTACTTGCCTTAGTCCAAAGTCTCAAGTCTCCAATACACAAAAAAAAGAACGTCATATAAGCACGTCAATAAGCACAACAACAAAAACATAATCACACACGCACAACAAGACAAAAGCACGTCAAATGGCATAAGTAACTCTATCCGCACAGGCTCAATATTGAACATAAAGCAGAAATCGACAAAACAGTTTGAAAAATAAGTATACTTTCCACCCTAAAAACTTGTAATAAAAAAGGGGCTACGAAACTCACCTGAAAGGTGTTATGAAAGTATAACGAATGAGCACGACAAGCACAATCAAAGTCCACGACAATCAACACCTATCAATAGTACATGGCAAGTCACAATGAAAGTCTTTTGTCTTAAGTCTTAGCCTATTAGAAATGCCTTTAAGTTCATATGTCTTTATTTAACTTTTAAAACGACGTTTGTTAAAATTTACGAGACTCGAATAAACCGAACAAGAGTCTGGATTTGACACCAATGACCTTTCTTAAGTTTAAAATATATTATTTTATCAATACAACCTGATTTGAAATCATTAAATAGCCCAAAATAAGTTTTACTCGAATTTAATCAAAATTAGACGAAACCGGAGATTTTAACCGAAAAGCTTATGAAACCGAAACGAGTTGAGGTTGAGCTCAACCTTATGGTTGAACTCGACCAACTACAGCCCAAAAATGTTATTTTGAAACCATTTAATCATACATTGATCAATTGGACCAAAATTACACTTTTTGAGAAAACTAGTCAAGTTTAAGAACCGATTAAGCGCGTATGGACACGATGGGCCAAAGAAATCGATTATATGAGTAGGGAAGTGGTTAAACTCGACCATGACAGGTCTAGTTAGACCTGGAAAGAGGTCAAAATGAGTTCTTCCCAATACTTAAGGGTCCGGGAGTTAAAACAAGTCATTTCGGGTCAAGCTAGTAACTTTACGAGACGTTTAAGCGACAAAACCTATGAGAGGTTGAACTAGACCAGAAGAGGTCGAGCTAGACCTGCCTAAGTCGAGCTAGACCAGGTAGAGGTCGAGCTAGACCTGTTCGGGGTCGGATTTGGACGCATTTTGATCAAAAATGACGATTTCAATGCGATTTTTGTTAAAACGACGTAGATTATGGCTAGCCAATTCATACCCATGGATCTTGGATGCACAAAAATTACACAACTCAGTACAAAAAGGGTGATGTTTGACCGATTTCATACATAATGTGATTGACAATTGCACAAATCTTGATCTAGGATACGAAATCGACTAGTTTTAAGTCTTTTAGCCAAGTAAAGGATATCTTCAATTTGTAGTTGCACAAAACCGATTACATAAGTGGATAATGAATCGAATCAAACCTTAATCAAGGTTCAATTTCAGTCTTTACACACAAATGTAACCGAAAGATGCACAAACAATAATAAAAGACATGATTCGCTTAGCTTTTGATAAATAACGAAAAAGTAAACGTATATATACATATAGAACGAATTAAAGAGATGAAGAACAGCCTTACCCACGTTTTTGATGATGATTATGATAATACACACTTGTTTCTTGATCGATGGTTGAAGCCTTGATTGATTTACAAGCGTTTAGAACCGAAAATCAATAGAAAATTTTGCTAGAATTCTTGAAAGAAAACCTTGAGTGTGTGTGTAGCTATGTGAACGACCAAAACAAGAAAAAGAGGGCAAAAGTCTGGTCTTCTATTTATAGGGAGAGCCAAGGGAGTGGAGGTCCGTCAGACTAACGGAACGCCTGACAGTTTTAGTCCTTTTTGCCTACCGGACGAACACCGAATGTCATAGAAATGATTTGACCATATTTTATGATATATTTTTGAATTACGAACCCAACGACTAGTCACATGACCATATTTGACTCACGAAAGTATTTTAAGTCTTTATTTAGGCATTTCTATTAAACAGCTAGTCTTACTCAAACCTTCGCACCAAGTCTTAAAAAGTCTAAAACACTAGTGTACAATAAAATGACATGTCTTAATCATACTTTAATCCATAAAAACTCACGTCTTTAGACTTATGTTTGACGGTTACTAACCTTATTCGAACGAAAAAGTACAGTCAGACGAACGCTCAGGTGACGGTTGTTACACAAACCACTCTCAAGTCACAAAGAAAATTACAAATTCTAAAATTGCTTTTTCTCTTAAATTCATTCAATAAAAAAATCAAAAGAGTTCTTTCCTTCTAGTTTTCTTGAGTTTCAGTTGCAACAAACAAATCACAATCTCACAAAGATGATTCACTCACAGAAAAATGAGACCACAATGAAAGAAGGTGTCTTGAAGTTGTTGATGAAGCTTTGAGATGAACAAGGTGAGGTACGGCTGGAAAGAAGGTAAGTGTTTGGGTTGTTGAGTCTTGATGAACGGTTTTGGAAAATGAATAACTAATAGCTCGGTAAATACGGGTATTGAAGATTTTGCTAAGGATGTTATTGATTTGCAGAGATTGGTGAACGAGGGATTTTATGACTTCTGCAAATGCAGAGATTTGCAAATCAGTTACTTCGGCAAATGCTACAAATCGACTTCGGTAAACACCGGTAATGACTGACTATGGCTGATCGGCAGATACGAGTTATTGTGAGGACTTGGTCGAGATGGTTGATCGGCAAACAAGGATATTCAAGTCGGAAAAAGAAAGAAATCACCACTTAGGCAAATGGCATGAAACAATCGACTGGAAAATCTTCCAAGTCCAACTCGGAAAATACGAGAAATTGGTTGAAAAATTTTGAGTCTTTGAGCTTGGAAAATGGAATCAATCGAAGTTGGCAAACAGTTGATTTGGTTGAATAGTTAACTCGGCAAATGGAATAAATCGAAGTTGGCAAACAGTTGGTTTTGTAACTTCTCGCCAGAAAAAAAATTCAAGAACACGCCGGAAAATACTTCAGAAACCGATATTTTCTTCGTTCCTTCGATTTTAAACACGAAATTAACACCAAAACACTCAACATCTAACTGCGATCAAACCCTAGCCAAAAGAATTTCACTCTCTTGACTCGCCGGAAAATTTGATGTCGCCGGAATCTTCAACTGTCAACAAAACCTGACCAATTGAAAATTAAAAGTATGAATGTGATCAGAATTGCACCGCGAATAAATCCAGATGAAATTCAGAACGATTTGATGAACAACACAACTGGAATCAAAAGACAGAAGAAGGATGGAAAAATTGTTAAAGTTCTTTTTCTTTTTCTGCGTTTGTTTCCTTTTTTTTTCCCGATATAAATTATGTAATCAACACGTGAACTTTACTGTTTTCCACTTTAGCAGGACTTGAAAATTCAACTTGTTGACTCTTTCTTTTATATAAGTTTGCCGAGATAAAACATAAAAATCAACAAACTATGTAAATTCGAACAGTAATTCAAATTTAATCACTAGATTTAGCAAATTAAAGACAAATCCACCTCTAATCAGTACTTGGAATCACAAATCAGCTTCAAATTCGACTATAAACAGAAATTTCAAAATCAATTTTAAGCTCAAATTCTCGAAAATTTGAACAAAATCAGTAACTTTTATGATTGTGGATCGTTCGGATCAACCGATTATGCTATGATGCCAAATGTAAAGAATAAACTTGAGCTTAATTATGATAACAATGGTGGAATGTGTGTTTTAGTGTGTGTGGGTGATGGGAGGTTGAAGGAGAAGTTAGAGAGAGAAAGTAAGTTAGAGAGAAGGATGTATGGAATTATGACTAAGGCTTATTACAAAATAACTAAGGAAGGGGTATTTATTCATTTCATCTACTTAACATTAAAACCCCTTCCACAATAACTAATTTACAGATTAACACCATTTTATAATTCTAACAATGACAACATCACAGACTTGTTTGTATTTCACATCATATTCATCGCACGAAGCACTGTTGTCAATTATGGTGAAGGCAACCCTTGCGAGATTAAAGACAACGAGGTAGTAGTGCTCAAATGCAATAATCGGGAAAAAAAACCTGCATATTCAATATAATGTATGCTGAGCAGTTATCGTACACATCTGAAAATCAAAGGAGGTATTACTAAAAACTAGAAACCACATAAATCTAGTATGCAAAGGAGAAGTACTTATGGTTTCAAAATTCTTCATATCAAGAAAATGAGTATTACCACGCAATACCACATGCATATTCGATTGAAAAATCTCGAACGCTTGTTCAAGAGTCAACGTTTCGTCCCACATATTAGATGTCTGGTTTAAAAAACTAGTTTAATACCTTAAAAGGTGGAAAAGAAAACGTAAAAAAAACCCCGTAAATTAACGCTAAAAAACAGCTTACAACTGTTGTGGCATACAAAAACGATCTACTGGGTATTCCTCCTTTCACCATTTGTTCATCAAGAAGTATGAGACTCCAAACATCGATAACAGAAGCATGCACAGGAACTATAAGTGCCAAACTTTCCAAATTCGCACGGGTTAAATAATGGTCGGTTTTTGTTTCAAATACAAACTCCCTAACAAGAATAAACAACAAAAACATAACAAATTGAAAGCATGTGAATACATATAAAAACATAGAACTGTACAATGAAACTATAAAACTACACACGTGCAAAAGAATAAACTTACCCCGGTTCACCTTGCATAACAAAGAAACTGCCAGAAAATTCAAACTCAAACTGCTCAAGGGACGTAGTGACATCAGTAACCTTACCCCTATACGGAGAATGAAAGTATTTTGAAGGTTTAACCATCCGTTCCTTAACATCCTCTAACTACTCATTCTTTGCATCATCATAACCCTTTGAAGGTTTCACCATCCGTTTCTTAACATCCTCTAGTTTCGCATTTTTTGGATCAACATCATCCTTTTTCGACAAAACAACTTTAGCAGAACCATATTCCAGGGAAGAACTTGTAACAATGCGATTACTAGGTTTCGGGGAAGGAGTAGTGAAATCCTGAGACAAAAGAGAAAAAAACAGAGCATAATCTGTAGCACAACGACCTAGTTTGGTTTTAGGCACACTTTTATCAATGTTCTCAAGAACCGCATTAAGAGCTGGATCATTCAACCACTCGTCTCCATTTAAACCATTATCTTCGCCCGCAGAATTGGCATCATGTTGTTTATCTGTAAGGTGCCCTATTGTTGTGTGGATCGTAATAAGATGTGATTCGTTATGTCAAGAGTGCGGAATCCTCTTGAGATAACTAGATTGCTATTGCCTTTTGCTGATTAATGAGCAATTAAACAACCCAAGGAGATGCACAAGGCTTGTGGTTCGTGTAGGAGGTCACACGAAGGAACAAATAACCTTGATTCGTGTATAATCAAAACGATCTAAAATGATTCAAAACCCTTAACCTAATTCCGTAGATTAGGTCTTGTATTTATACTAGTTAAGTATTGGATCGTGTGGGCTTAGGCCTTAATCGAAGATTAGGCCCGAAACAACAAGTCAATCGACTTGCCTTGTGCTGACGTCAGCACGAGGTTGTTCCTACATGCTGATGACGTCAGCACGAGGGACGACCTTTGACTCTTTGTTTAGCTTCGTTTGGCTCGTACATCACATCCAATCATCGTTCAAGTGTTCTACGACACTTATAAACCT
Organism: Erigeron canadensis; assembly: GCF_010389155.1. Classification (NCBI taxonomy): domain Eukaryota; kingdom Viridiplantae; phylum Streptophyta; class Magnoliopsida; order Asterales; family Asteraceae; genus Erigeron; species Erigeron canadensis. The sequence continues at coordinate 15,658,676 of NC_057767.1, read as the reverse complement.
TGATTCTATGTTGGTGTACCTGCAAAACAATATATAACACAAACACAATACAAAACATAAACAGATATAATATTGAAGTTCAACTGTAATCATTAAATATCAACACAAGTTCTTATTTAAATGATTACAAATGTAGTTCCTAAAACATAAACGATAATCAAATTTATGTTGCGATTGTCACAACGAATCTGCATCTACAGACTCCCCCTTGACGATTGCAACTAGATCTCTTTAAAGTCTTCGAACTTGAACTTCAAAGCAATCCGTTAAATAAAAATCTTGTGCTATTCGCATGTATTCTCTCTTGCAAACAATGTGCGAGAATGTTGCGATAGCACCTTTCTTCAACTTTCCAAAATTCTACTGCTGAACAAGGTGTATCTAAAAGTCTTCTCTCATCACCTCTTGACAAGTTGACAACTTGCATTGTATCATAAATGCGTAGCAAGATTTGTTCTTGTGAATCATCAATGAACATCTGTGCTTCGCCTGACTTGATATCTATTTGCCAAAATGTCATCTCTGTCAGCATATCTTAATCCCATCTGATAGCGGGAACCTTCTTAACATATTTAATCCTTTTCTAGACAAACCAAAATGTGCCATCTTGATTCCTAATCTTCTTCAAAGGTGTTGGTTTAATCAACCTTTCTTCTGGCTTCAGACCTCTATCACTGAAATTTCTAATTCTTTCATCTTTGAATCTATTCCAGTAGAAATCTGCAAGTCCATTGCTCTGAAGATTAACGAACCATCGTCTTCCCAAATCTATCATGTCAGAATCACTAAAAGAGTGGAAATGTCTTTGACTCATAGACATATACTGGCATCCTTCTTTTCTCTGGATAACAAATAATTCGATTCTTTGATCATAAAACCAACTTTGTATCACTGAGAAATACTTGGGTGCATCCTTGTCTGAGATAAACTCCCAAAACATCAATGGCTTATACGTATCACGTATTACCAAACCAGTATGTCCTCTATAACCTGGAATCAGTCTATTAACAATAAACTCATGATCTTGCTGCACCGGAGGTATATTAAATCTTCCAAGATCAACCTCTCGTGTAGCATCTGTATTCCAGGAAATATTAAAATAATTATCATATCCTTCATTTACTATATTTGCATATACAATAAACCTCAAACTTGTAGCATTCTTAGGTTCATCTGGACTGTCTCTGATTGGATTGAGATTGAGATGTTCCACTTCAGCTATTGGTTCAACTTGAATGACTTCATCTTCATTAAAGACACGATCAAAGTCATAAGGTATATCAAGCAACATTTTTCTATCAGCTTCTGAAGTAATGAACTCTCCTTCTTCCATATCTTCATCATTGATACTTTCTAGATCTTCTTCAGCATCAAGATCGTCCAATGCACCTATCCTTTGAAGCTTATCTGCAATTCAAACGATTTACATAAATCATAAGTCAAGACATAATAAAATAGTATAAATACATAAAAGAAATTAAAATAAATAATATTATATCATAAATATAATGTAACAATTACATTAATATTTATCTTATAATCTTTATCTATTTTAACTTACAACAATAATATTATATCATAAATATAATGTAACAAATACATTCATATTTATCTTATAATCATTACAAAAACAAAAATCATTAGCACTAAGGTTCATAATCCGAATCTGAATCCGAATCTGACTCTGACTCTGAAGATGTATGAGTTAACCCTGACTGTTCTTTCATTTGATCCCTAAGTGATCCTGGATCATAATAATTATCATAATCCATAATCTCTGCTCTAGCTCTCATATGAGCTTGTGGATCATAACCCAATCTCTTTTCTAGTCTATGCACAATTACTGGGTGCAAATCTGACTCTGTAGAGGCATTGATAGTAGAATCAGTCTTAGTTGACTCACTATCTTGAGTAGATTTTCCTTTGCTAAGATTTTCTTTTTCTATATGATTGTGAGGATCATTCACTATCTTTTCTCGAATCTCCCTTTCTATTCTATTAGAATTAGAATCTGAGTTACCTGAATTGGAATCTTCCTCATCATCATCATTTGGATCATCAGGATCGGCCATCACAGCTTTGCCTTTATCTTGAGTCCTAGAAGTACTAGCACCAGCTGTACCAGCAATCTCTGACTCTCTTTGTCTTGATGACTCCCCCTGAATATCTGCAGTCTCTGTATCCATAGCATCACCACCAGCATTTTGACCTTGACCCTGATTCTCTGGCTCACCATCTGTTTGTTGTTGATTTGGATCTTGAGCTCAATCTTGATCATCATGATCATCATCTCTAGTCTTCTTAGCAAGCTCATCATCCTTACAACTATTTTTATCTCCCCCTTGAGCCAAGAATTGGTCAAGTCTAGATCCAAGAGAATGAACAAGAGCTGTCATCAAGTCCATCTCTTCTTGATGCTTAGCAGCTTGGAGCTTTAGCTGATTCTCCAAAGATGTAACCCTCAACTCTAACATCTTCTTCTCTGAAAACAAACAACTCAGCTGCACTTTAACAGGAGCAACTGGACGCGACGTAGAAGCAACATTGGATGTAGAGGCATGAGGTGGCATTGTAGCTTCAAAAGAAGGCATACGAGCACTGAAAGTTCCTGTAGGAGGCATCTGAGGTCTTTGTAGAGGAGCCAACAGACGTCCCATGATTGTAGAAACAGGAACTGTCGCCTAAATAGGAGCAGACGAAGGCCTAGGAGCAACAAGTGTCGGCTCTGGCTCTTGACGAACTGTAGACTCCGGAGCAGTAGGAATCGTAACAGTTGTAGCTTCAGTAACAACTTATGCGCGAGAACCAATTCCTCTAATGATAAACTTTGGTCTCGACCTCCTCTCCCCAATAACAACACCAGTAGCAGAATTAGTAGACACAGAAACAGGAATCTTAGAGACAGAAGCTCTTAAAGCAGCAACCAATGGAGTATCACCAACATTAGGTGCATGAGACCTCTCCATGGCAGCTTGATATACAGCAAAATCTCTATCAACTTCAGCTTGAGATCTTCCTTGTCTTCTTCTTCGCTTCGGCAAACGTTCTTCCTCTTCTTCATCTTCTGAATCCTCAACAACATTAACTGGCAATTCAGAAGGACCAACATCAACACCAACCAGAGCAGAGGTAGAAGTAGAAACTCCAGTAATTGGTGGCACAAGATTTGTAGGATCATCAATATCCTCCATAAGAGCATCCATATCTGGATCATGCTCCAGATCTCCAGCATATAAAGGAACATCATTAAGTCCCTCAAACTTATCAGCTCTCTGTTCATGAGGATCTTCTTGAGCCTGATCAACAACAAGTTCTTCATCTTCCCAACCTTGTCGAGGAGCAACATAGTTAGGATTGATCAAATGTCCGAACAATGGTGGATTATCAACATCAACCGGAACATTTCTTCCCGACAAATGCTTCATGCTTTCAACAAAAGCCTTATGAGTAAGACAACCTAAATTGAATGTAGGACTGTCAAATGGCAATTCAGCTGCAAAGTGACGAATGATTATCATCACAAATCTTGGAAATAAGAAGAATTTCTTGTCAGTTCCATACGATCTCAATTGCTTTTCAAAATTATCAAAGATGTACTGAGAAAAGCTATACGGCTTGTTCAGCACCAAAGCAACCATCTGAGAGGCATTCTGGATATTCATCTGATCATGACCCGTACTCCGGTGACTAATGGACCGCAACAAATAGTAAGCAAGCAGCTTCTATTTGCCTCAAAGATTCTTCCTAAAGTATGGGTGTTCACAAATTAGAAATGCTATAATATACTCTTTCCCATAACTTCTCATACCAGACCAACCCACTAACCCCTAGCTCTATAATCCACCCTACCCAGTCCCTGAAAGCCCTCCCGGGGGCCTAGCCCTCTTTCTTCGAGTCTTAGCTTTCACTCTGCGTAGATTGACTGAACGCAGAAAACCTTCCACTGGCAGGCGATCGTGTTTTTCACAGGATTTCTCGTAGAGCACCGTATAACCCACACGACGTAGAGCACCGTCGCAGAATTCCTCAGAAAACTCAGTCGGACCTTGCTCCATGTCATCAACACCTAAGTGCAATATAGTCCTCAAGTCTCCAGCTGAGAACGATAAAGAACGTCCTCCAACAGTAGTACGAATGTACGTATGATCACCCATCTGCACTGCTCGGGCTGAGTTCCAAAACTCCCGAATGAGACTTATTACCAACGGAGGGTTCTCGGTCAACGCAAAATGAATGCGACATCGTGCAAGAAATTGTAGAACACCGTGAAACTCTTGTGTGCACCCCGTCTGCGTAATGCTGAGGTCAAGTGCAACATTGTGCTCTTTCACGAACACGCGAGCATTATCAGCTTGTCCTGCCATACCTGCACAAAAACAGACAAAAACGACAAGAAAAACATAAATTAGAATAAACGAAAAACAACAAATAGGGTTTTGGTCTTCTGCGTCATGATGACGTCATCACGAGGAGGATCTGCTTCGTCGTGACGTCAGCACGAGCCATTCATGAAACCCAGAACACGAAGATCAAAAACATCTCCATATGATGTTAAATTGATCAAAATCACTTTTAAGACATCATCGTGGACTTGTTTATGATTCGTGGATGCCCAGAAAGTCGAAAATCGAAACGAATTCGATCAAACACGAGTTGGTTCGTGTTCTTGATGTTCTTCGTGTGAATAGTGACCGAATTACAAAAGCTTTCAATTAATCTTGATTTTAGTCAATTTAATGTGAACTTTTGTTAGATTTAAAGTGTAACAACATCAATTAATCCAATTTTAAGTTCAATTTTTAGTCCATATCTTCAAGAATTAAAGATCTAAATCATGGTTCGTCCGAGTTACTGTTCACGCGAGGTAAATTCGAAAATCGGGCATTATAACGGCTTAAATCTTATGAGTTTCAAAGTTAAAACATCAATCCACTATCCTAGATTATGAAATTACCAACAAATCTGGATAATAATCAAGAAAAAAGGATGAAATCGATCGAAAGAAGTGCGAATGAATAGTAGCACGAAGGAGACGAAGTTCGTGTGATTTACTTAGGGTTAATTTTCGAATAATGGTAATTAATGAATAGTAATAACCCATATTTATATTCGAATCCTCATGGGCCGGGCCGAACACTCAGTTCGTGGGCTTCGTGATGACGTCAGCGCGAGACATGCTGACGTCAGCACGAAGGACTTCAAAATTTTTTAGATTTTTATTCACACAGGCTTCATTCCTTAGCCAAATTTCGTGAATTTTCCAGAATTCTAAACAAGGAAAAATTACGAAAATTCCAGAAACATAAACCTGTAGATACTCGTTACTAAAAACTTGTATTCACTCGAATATGCAATCATAAATCATCCGTACTAACTTGTCGTCACAATAATGTATCAAATAAATCTTACATTATTATCTTGACAAAAAATCGATCATTTCTTCATTGATGTTTAACTCAACAAATGCAAATTTACATTAAAACATATTTAGTGTATAATGCATTACAATACATCAAAATATCATATCAACAACCTATCACATTACATCTTAGGTTGCGATCATGATAATACAATTATAATCTATTACACTAAGTCTTAGGTTAATAAATACAAGGCAATTCATCCTTGTAGCACGGTTCTTGTAATTTCTGAGCATCTTTAATTGTCCGTCGCAATGCAATTCTAAAAGCAAGCAAAAACAATTTTTCCTTCTATCACAATCTGAAATTTTGATGCCAATTTCATATAAAATGAGTTTATTATCTGTAACCTGCACACTTAACAAATTTCATCAATGCACCAAAAACAATAGAATATTATAAATATGCAAAACAACCAAAATCTTAACCTAGCAATGATTACAAGATCTAAGGCAAGTCCAATCTTTGTCAAGCATACTTATCAACCAAAAACAATTGAAATTTTAAAATTTTACTTGAAACACATTCAAAAATGTTTTGACTTTTCAATTTTCAAAATCATTTCAGTTTCTACATTAAACAACTTATGTATTAATTAGAAAATCCATCTTTTAAACATTTATACCGTAAGCAACAAGACTTATATAATTCACTAAGAATTATAACTGTTAATGCTTATGAAATCTCTCGTGCAATAAGAACTAGTTTGACACACAAATTGACACTTATTACAAAAATAAAAATAAAAATAAAAACGAAAACAAATAAAAATAAAAATAAAATAAAATAAAAAACTAAACTACTTTATTTATTTACAAGAAATTCTAAGTTTCTGCAGATTAGATCAGATTAGCGTTTACATAAGTCTGCAAGTGAGAAATAATTCTCTTATTATTAGTTATGAATAGTGATCCAACCACGATTACCGGTATATTTGTCCTCTTAAACACTCGGTACTTCCAGTTTCCTTTGAGTTATGAAACTTTAGACATACCCTGGCCAAGGACAGTCACCATGTAACCCGAGTAGCCTAATATGCCATTGAATAGTTTGCGAACTTATGTGACCCATATTCAGATATACTTCCGTAATCGATACAAGCACTAAGATAACAAATATTCAATATATATTCAAAAACATCCTTAAACAAATCATGAGACACTTTTTAGATAACTGAATTTAATTACTTTGTGATTTAACTTATTTGCTTCTGCATTTCATTATTTATAAGGAACCCGTGATTTTCTATGGGACCCATGTAGCGAACTTTCTGACAACCTATCCCAAGTTGGAAGCTTTAGGTAGGCTAGGTATACAAAGACACCCCTAGGACATACTTGTCCGAATCTCAAAGACCACATTAGCTCCTTAATTTACATTCATTTCATTTGCATAAACAATATCATATTTAACTTTCATGCTCATGAGTTGTAGAGGTTTCTTGCCTATATTTTGAACAAATCCTATAGTAATGCTAGATCTTTCACAAAACTTAAGGACTAGATCAATTTATTACTGAAAAACATGCATTCTCAGCCATATATCTGAATATGTTTCCCACAAGAACATTGTATAAATTAAATTCAGATTAAGGAAACCTTGCTACTTTGTGTCTACCAATATATCCCAAATTGTAATCACTGAACTAAGCAGTTATATTACGATTAAGCAGACTTAAAAGCTAAGTATCCTCACTTCTAATCATCTTACAACATTAACTTAAATCTCTTCATATTTTTGTCATTTTCTCATTTTTCACATTTTTATGGTTTTTATGACACTAAGAACTCTTTTTCTATTTTTATGACTAGCTATTTACAGACACAAACTTACAAAATTAGTTCTTTGAGAGATTTAATATGAATCAACATTCTTCATCCCATTGAAAAGAATTAACTTCTCAAATCGAGCCTTATCAAATGCTTTGGTATACAAATCAGCTAAATTATCATCGGTTATAACCTTTTCCAAATGAATTAACTTCTTTTGGGCACAATCACGCAAGAAATGATGTCTAATATCAATATGCTTGGTGACCTTATGCATGACAGGGTTATTTGTAATGTCTATAGCTGACTTATTGTCTATTCTAATAAGAGTATCAAGAAAATCCGTACCGTAGTCACGAAGTAGTTGCTGAATCCATAATAATACCTGGGAACAACAGCTACCAGCAGCTATATACTGTGCCTCACATGAAGACTGAGCAACACATGTCTGCTTCTAGCACTGCCACGATACTAATCTTCTTCCTAACAACTGACAACCTCCAGTCGTAGACTTTCTGTCATTGTTACAACCGCCAAGTCCGAATCAGTATATGCAACAAAATCAAACGTTCCTCCCATTGGATACCATAGACCAAGCCCTTGGTTTCCCTTAAGATAATGTAGAATACGTTTTGCTGCAGTCAAATGTGACTCTTTCGGACTAGCTTGAAATCTAGCGCAAAGACAAACAGCGAACATAATATCTGGACGCGAAGCACGATAATAAAGAATCCACAAGTTGCATCCACAAGATACATCAATGAGCTAATAATAGCACGATAATAAGTTGCATCCACAAGTTTATCTTTCGGATCAAGAACCCCTAAACCATGATTTTGCTGAATAGGAGTACCATATGTCTTGGACCCTAGCATTTGAAACCTTTCCAAGATGTCATCGACATACTTAGACTGGTGAATAGAGAATCCATCTTTCCTTTGATCTACTTGTAGTCCGAGGAAAAATTGTAATTCCCCCATAGCACTCATTTCAAATACATTTTTCATGCTCATTTCAAACTCTTTGCACATCTTTATATTAGATGAACCAAAAATGATATCATCCACGTAAACTTGTACAATTAGATAATCTCGCTTCTTCCACTTGATTAACAATGTGTTGTCTATCGATCCTCTTGTAAATCCATTTGTCAACAAATGTGTCGACAACTTTTCATACCACACTCTGGGTGCTTGATGCAATCCATAAAGAGCCTTATCCAAACGATATGCTCTTCTTGGATAATTTGGATCTTCAAACCCTGGTGGTTGGTGAACATACACTTCTTCTTTAACTTCACCGTATAAGAAGGCACTCTTAACGTCTAACTGATACACCTTTATACCTTTGAAACTTGCATAGGCTAAAAATAACCTTATAGCTTTAATCCTAGCAACTGGTGCAAAAGTTTCGTTATAGTCATATCCTTCTCGTTGTGCAAACCCCTGAACAACCAAACATGTTTTATTTCTAGTAATGATCCCTTCGTCATCTCGTTTGCATTTATATACCCAACGAGTTCCAATCGGTTCTTTACCTCTAGGCACATCTACTAACTCCCAAACTCCAAGTTTTTCAAATTGAGCTAATTCTTCTTGCATAGCTTCAACCCAACATGGATCTTGAAGTGCTGCCTTAACATTCTTAGGTTCTACTTGTGAAATGAAACTAGAATATAAACACTTAGTTATCAATCCAGTGTCTTTCACTTCACAGAACAAACTAGTCAGATCCTTATTCAACTGATTCCTAGTTCGAACAGGTTCTGTAGCATTACCAAGAATATTTTCAACTGGATGATCCTTATTAATTCGATATTGAGGAACCGAATGAACATTCAGACTTTCTCCTAAATTTGTTCTAATCTGAAACTCAAGAGAGCTAAAATCATCTTCTAATTCTTCAAAAATAGGCTCATCATCAGGCAGTGTAACCTTTGATGGAGTAAGTGATGTAGTGTTCTCGGGATCATTATCATCTGAATCTAGTGTCTTATTCTTGTCCTTACCACTTTCATCAATATCAGTAGTAGACTGAACTTTGGTTGGAGTAGTATCGATATTTCGAGTAGGCGGAGATGTAGGAGTATTATCCATGTGATCTCTTAAAATAATCACATCATCAACTGTCTCAAGATCTGAATAAGAATCAGGACCATGTAGTGAACTAAACACACTATCGTAATCGAAGTTCTTGCCACTTCCAGAATGAATAGCGAGCTTATGACTGACAATCTTGACATTTGTTCCCAAATCAACTTTGTCGGTCTGTTTATTGTAAACCCGTCGAATTGATGTTCCCGGTTTATAACCCATGAAAAATCCCTCTTCAACCTTTGAATCAAACTTTGACTGAGGTAGATACTTCAAGAAAGTACACGGTACACCAAATGGTTCAACATTCTGTAAATTCGGTTTCTTCTTATGTAGAAGCTCATAACATGTTTTATTATGACGCTTAACTACAGTAACCCTATTTAAAATATGACAAGTTGTATTCACTGCCTCCGCCCAAAACATAAATCCCTGAATTTGCAAGCATAGTTCTGGTTGTCTCGATTAGAGTCCTATTCTTTATTTTAGCAACTCCATTTTGTTGTGGTTCATACGGAGAACTATATTGATGTTGGATTTCCTTTGACAAACAAAAGACATCCATCACATTATTCTTAAATTCAGTTCCGTTATCACTCCTGATTCTTTTAACATGAACTCCATAAATGTTTTCAGTTTCAACAAAGAAATTTATCAAAATCTGCGGAGTTTCATCTTTCGATTTAAGAAAGATTACCCATGAGAATCTCGAGTAATCATTAGTAACCACCAAACAGTAATACATCCCACCGATACTTCTTAGATTCACTGGACCAAATAAATCCATGTGAAGTAACTCGAAAGGATTGGCAATAGAACTTTCTTGTTTCGGTTTATGTGCAGATTTTTGCTGTTTACCTTTCAGACAAGGTACACATTTGTCTTCCATTCTAAACCGTTTCATGGGAACGCCGTCAACCAAACCATGTTTGACAGTGTCATTCATCTTTCGGAAATTGATATGTCCCATTCTTCTATGCCATAGTAAAGATTCAGATTCGTTTGCTTTCGATAACAAGCAAACATACTCCTTTGGATCATCAGCACCTAACACAAGGCCATAGATGTCTCTCTTCCTAGGAGCTTTCAGCAGGATCCAGTCTTCAGGAATAACATATCCTGGCTTCAATATAAGTGTTTCTTTCTCAGTAAAATGGACATTGTTTCCCTTGTCACAAATCTGAGAAACACTTAATAAATTATGTGCTAACTGTTCCACATAATTAACTTTCTCTAGCGTAATCTTCCCATTGACAACATCACCTTGGCCCGAGATGTTGCCGCCCTTAGGACCTGCGAAACTAACATATGAACCATTTACATCTTCATAATTGGACAAAACATTCTTGTCCCCTGTCGTGTGTCGAGAGCATCCACTATCAACATACCAAAGACTGATAGGCTTCCTTGGTTCTCCTTGCACATCAGACAATAAGATGAGTAGTTTCTGAAGGGAACCCAAACCTTTTGAGGTTTAGGTTTTCTGAATTCATCTCTAATGATCAATTCGGTCCAATATCCATCGCTCTGTAAAGGAGCCTTGGATGAGGATGGTGTCACAGACTGTTTCTTAGGTGAAGTGAAACGAGTCTTAGGAGGTGAATTCCTTGGTGAGTGAGTACCAAATCTAGGTTGACTCCCTAATCGATCTTAGAATTTAGACGAACTATTAATTCTAGAAGGAGGAGATCGATTTTGTTGAGTCATCTTCCTAGGTGAATAACTCCTTTGAGGTGTACGACAACGACTCGGACTTACACTACTAGAAGTAGTATTCTGTGAAGGTCCCTGTCGTTTTGGAGTCTTAGATCTATTGAAATTAATCCTTTGATCTGTAACCGTAGACTCACCATATGACACACTTCTAAGTAACTTAACATAATTCTGTGCATTTTTATTATCAAGATGTCTTTTTGCATACTCCTTATAATAATCTCTTTTATATGCACTCATAAATTTTAGTGAAGCTACTTGTTCAACTAATTTACCCTTCCCTTTAGTATTAGGAATATCACTAACATCCTTTGACTTGACTGTCATTCTTAGGATTCTTGACTTTCCTATTTAGACATTCAATAGCTATATGGCCTTTCTCACGACAAGTATAACACTTCTTTACTTGTTGTTTTCTAGATTGACCATTTTCTATTTCAGGGATTGGTATTCCATACTCCTTCATTTCATTTATGGTATCAAGCGTCTGTATTGCTTCTTCCATAGTTTTTACTGGTTTAAAAGGAGCATAATGTCTATCCTTATATGGAATTTGTTCAGCTAACCATTCTTCTTTACTTTCCACACACCAAACTTTATCAATTTTTGATTTAGGTTCAATCCTATTTATTGATACTTCTTTATCATAGAAAACTGTATCACAGTCTTTCAAAGTGTAGTATACTACTTCATCTGGATTAAAACCTTATTCATTTTGTTGGTGATCTATTTGTAGAAGTAAATCAGAATCTTTAGTCACGTTACTTTCCCTTTTAAGAATAACATTTTCAGCAGTTAAACTAGTTAAATTTTCTTTCAATTTCAATATCTCAAGTTTTAAAGCTGACACCATTTTACAAACGTCAATTATAGAAGACAAAGAACAATATACCTTCTGATCTGCAGCCTTGCAATCTGCCATGTATGCAACAAAGTCTTCAGTTGTCATACCTTCAGGTATCACGAAGTTCTTCATTTGTTCTTCAATGCTCTTCATAGAAATGTCATCAACAGGACTCGATGACTCTTCCTTTTCTTCAGATGCTTTCACTGCTGTCATTACAGTCTCAGCAACATTACATACATTCTTCTGAACTATCTCAGATGCACTTTCTTCACTTGAGTATACAGCATAATCAATTGTTGCAGCTACTTCATCATATAATTCTACCATGTAGGCATGATTCGAGGTATCATCGGATTGTGTATCCCATTGATAAGTACCATCCGGATTCTGAACAACAACAGCCTTTGAATCTGACAATGGTGACGAAACTGGCTGTTGTGGAGTAGCAGGATATGTAATCATTGCTTGAGTTTTATGATTACTCGGAGTAATACCGCCTTGATTGTAATTTTGACGACCAGCAACGGTATTATCAATCCTCTTAGGTCGTTGACACTCTCTTGCAAAGTGACCAAATCCATCGCAATTATAACATTTCACCTTGGATTTGTCAAAGCCTCTAGTGCCATTACCTATAGGTCTCCCAGTTCTCTGAGTGAATCTTCTGACCTTAATAGTGAGCATAGCTAGCTGCCATTGTAGATCCATTTCTTCCAAATCATCAAGATCTATCTGATTGTAATCCTCATCAATTACTGCAGGATCAGTAACCTTTCCTCCAATAAATGCTTCATGAGCATTACAAAAGGCTGAGTAAACACTCATTCTTCCTTCTACAGAACTCATACTCATTGGCATAGAATGAAAAGATTGTACATTGCTCTTGACATTTGAATGTGTATTATCATAAGCAACATATCCAGCAATACCTTCAGCATCTACTATTGGTGTAGCTTCTGAACCACTTAAAAATGCATTGTTTCCTGAGTTGGAACTTGCTAAATGAACAGACTTAGCATGATATAAAGATGGATTTTGTGTAAAATCTGAGTGAGTATCTTTAATTCTTCTCTCATGTCTCTGTTCTTCAGCTTGTAACTACCTTTTCAAAGTCCCATGTACTGTATTCCTGATCATCTTGAAGTTGATGAACATAATCAATCCATGTCTTAGGCAATGAGTCCAAAAATTTATCAACTAGCTCAGTTTGAGGATAAACAACCTCAAAATACGACAACTCAGTGGTCAAATGACTGAATCGAATAATAATCTCGTCAAGAGATTCTCCTTTCAGTCCATTGAAGGCTTCATACTGGCGCTTCAGGAGTTTGATACGATTCTTCTTCAAGGTTACATCGCCCTCACAATATCTTTCAAGAGCGTCCCATAAGTCCTTTGAAGTAGTGTACTTTTTGAACAAATGTACACTATCTAGAGGCAAAGCCATAGTAAGAGTGGACAAGGCCTTTCCCTCAATTGCGTATCTTTTACGTTATTCAATCGGCATATCAGCATAAGTATACCTACTGATCACTCCATTCTTCTCATACGAAGGCCAATCAAAACCTTGAGTTATCACAAGCTACATTTCCATGTCAGTGAGATGAATGTAGTCTTCAAAACGTCTCTTCCACATCCAATAGTTTTCCATACGGAACAACTTTGGAGGTGTGTTTCCACGACCGACCTCATGATCATGCATGATCATCTGGCTGATGAGTAGAGCATTAGGTGAGTTTGCGGCTGCCGGTACTGTTGTCATTTCGAATCTTTTGAAATTAAATCAAACGAAATAACAAGTAATTCGTTCGGCACGAAGTCAAACGAGCTCACACGAAGTGCACGTGACACGAGGTACGTCACAAAGTCACACGAGTAACACGTGACACGAAGAAAGACACGAAGTCACACTTGTAGCACGTAACACGAAGACAGACACGAAGTCAGACACGAAGTCACACTTGTAGTACGTGACACGAAGACAGACACGAAGTCACACGAGTAGCACGTGACACGAAGACAGATGACATAAGCACTTAGCATACACTACCTCGTGGTGACGTAAGCACGAAGTCACGCGAAGAAGAGCACGAACTTGACTAAAAACACGAATTTCGAATTGATTTTGTAATCAATAGCGAATCAAACGATCTTAAACCTTCTGGTAATCAACCTTAGGGCTCTGATACCACTTGCAAGGTGCCCTATTGTTGTGTGGATCGTAATAAGATGTGATTCGTTATGTCAAGAGTGCAGAATCCTCTTGAGATAACTAGATTGCTATTGCCTTTTGCTGATTAATGAGTAATTAACCACCCCAAGGAGATGCATAAGGCTTGTGGTTCGTGTAGGAGGTCACACGAAGGAACAAATAACCTTGATTCGTGTATAATCAAAACAATCTAAAATGTAACACCCCACTAAAGCGGAATATACGGGATGCACAAATAAGCACAATTACACACAGTACAAGTTCCAACACAGCCATTACTATATTTTAAAGAACATAAGTACGATTGTTATTACAGAACATAAATGAACTTAGAATAGTCAATATCTGAAGATAGAACAATTGTCTTTTAAGAACAGAACTTGAACTGATGTAGCAAGGAAGATCTTCATAGCTCCTGAACTTGTACGCTCGAACAATCGCCAAAAGTATGAGCTTAGAAAGGAAGACTCCTATGCTAAAGAACTATGAACCTAGCCTGAAAAGCATGTCAGTTCAAAAGGTCAACTACAAAAGTAGTTGGTGAGATTCACATAATGTACTTTTAGTTTACATATACGTATATATGTATAGTAAGAACAAGATCATAAGTTTTGTACGTCGAACCAATGTACTTTGTAATAATAAGGACTAGATCAAGATCTGCACTTTGAACATAAGTACTTTATGATAGTAAGAACTAGGTCAAGAACCGCACTTTGAACACAAGCACTTTACAATAGTATGAACAGAACAAGAACATATAATAAACTTTAGTTATAAGTTGTCACTGCTAAACCGATTGGCCAGAACTGAACCTTAATGTAATAGTATGCTCGTATAGCTCAAGTACGTCAAGTAAGATCTATGTCAGAAAATGACATGAACAAGAACAAGTAATATGCATCCTCCTGAACTGTGGAGAATGAGGGTGGGCTACCCTAAACAACGCTGTCCATAATTACCTATGGTTCATTCCCTGAACTGTGGGAGATGAATTGCTAGCAGTGAACGAGAACTTAACAAGTACATGTACAAACTAGAACATGGTAAAGATCAAGTACAGTATTATAGATGTATTTAAGATCCTGCCCATTCAAGACTTAAACACTCTGTAAATCAGTTTCAGAATTGTATCATAAGTAGTTCGAGATCATAAAATAGTAGGTAAGATAGTTCAAGAACATAAGTACTAGTACAAAATAGTTTTCATGCTTTCAGTCCCCGGTAAAGAACTTTGAACAAAATGTACGAAAGGGGGATTCGTGAACTCACAGTGATCTGGTATAAGCATAGAGAACTAGTACAGAGAACAAGTACAGAGATAGATAGTTATATCTATCACAATCCAAGCACGTCTTGATGAATGCCTAAGTACATGTCATAGATCATAAATAAGTACGTATATTAGTTCATGTGATTATTCAATCACTGAAATGTCCTTGATTAACTGATGATTTGGTCCTTTGAAGATCTTTGAACGTTTTGACTCAAAAGAGTTTTAAATGAACTTTAAGTGCATGAACTGGACTCGAACTAAACGTCTTTGATCTCACACATAAGTACTTATCGTGTTAATGAGTTGAACATGTCTTTATTAATGAAAAGCCTCTAGAACTTGATTTAGTTGTTCATAGAACTCGTACTTTGATAATCAAGATAGAACACGTCTTAAATGTACTTAATTAGGATTTGCACTTTGTACATTGTCTTAGATCGAACCTTGATCTAGCTTAGATGTTAATGATCAGCCTTTGACGTGTTTAATCAAGTGATAATGTTGTTAAGAACTTGTTTTGGTGTTAATGGATCAAGTGTGGTATGATATAGAACAAGTACGTGTTGTTATAGAAGTGAACAAAGTCGTCTAGGGTTTTGGATGTCAAGGTCATCCCACTGGCTAGCCAAGATCGTCCCACTGGCTAGCCAAGACCGTCCTGATTGCACTTCCAGATCGTCCTAGGTTCTCCTAGGGTCAAGATCGTCTTAGTTGTTAAGCACAAGATCGTCTTCAATGTTGCAAAATTAAGGTCGTTTCATAGGTATATATTCAAGATCGTTTTGAGGAAACATGAACTCAAGATCGTCTTGGTGGCTAAGGCTCAAGATCGTTTTGGCCACCAAGGATGAAGATCGTCCCATACTAAGGGCAAGAACAAGGCACAAGTTCGATTCAAGAACAAGTGTTTTAGCTAAACCAATCCAAAGGATCGGTTACCCATTAAACGTACCAACAACACCACACACCACACGAGATCGAACAAGCATGAACTATGAACCAAGGAGGCTGGCCAGGACAATCTTGGGCTCAAGATCGTCCCACCAAGATCGTCTTAGGTGCCAAACACGGCTGAAACAAGAACAAGGTCATTGCACAAAGATCTAACTCGAATCCAGGACAAGTTAGAACATGAAACTTGTACATATATGCACATAAACACTAACCATTAACACTTTTGACGATTTCAAGACCATCTATAACATGAATAAGGTGTGGCACATCAAGAACAAGTTTCCTTTCATTTTCACAAATAGGTTTTGTAAATTAAAGCATGTTATGACCCAAATTTGTTCACATAAATGATATTAGACACATTTAGACACAAACCCATCAATCATTAACACGATTTCATATTAAAATTGAACCAAATCATCAAGAACATAAAGTATAAAAAGTTCACTTTTAATTTAATCAAAAACTCATAATTTGTTGTTGTTACCTGAGATTTGATTCTAGAAACACGTTTTGATTATCACAAGGATGCTAAAAGTACAAGTGATTTTGATTTAACAATCCAAAATCAAAGGATGAATTTTGTGTGTGAAAATGTGGCTGCACTATGTGTTTTAGTGTGAGAAAGTAGAGAGAAGAGAATGAATAGTGTTGTGACTTCTCTCTCTAGGTTTCCATCTTTTTTCTATATATACGTTTCCATATTTAATGAACCCAATAAATGCAAGGACCATTTGCGAACATTTTGAACTAGAACTTTAATGAACATGAACGTTTATGAACCGAACTTTAATATTTCATTGTACATAATTATGAACTCGTCATATCAATCAAGATTTAAGATCAAATTGACCTTCATATAAGCACATAGTTGAGGTCTAAAGCACGTCAAGAACTTAATCAAATTGAACTGTCTGGCCGTTCAAGTGGCGAAAGTACGTTTCAACTTAATTATTTCTAAGACGGATGTTACATAAAATGATTCAAAACCCTTAACCTAATTCCGTAAATTAGGTCTTGTATTTATACTAGTTAAGTATTGGATCGTGTGGGCTTAGGCCTTAATCGAAGATTAGGCCCGAAACAATAAGTCAATCGACTTGCCTCGTGCTGACGTCAGCACGAGGTTGTTCCTACATGCTGATGACGTCAGCACGAGGGACGACCTGTGACTTTTTGTTTGGCTTCGTTTGGCTCGTACATAACATCCAATCATCGTTCAAGTGTTCTATGACACTTATAAACCTTGATTCTATGTTCTTGTACCTGCAAAACAATATATAACACACAAACACAATACAAAACATAAACAAATATAATATTGAAGTTCAACTGTAATCATTAAATATCAACACAAGTTCTTATTTAAATGATTACAAACATAGTTCCTAAAACATAAACGATAAACAAATATATGTTGCGATTGTCACAACGAATCTGCATCTACATTATCATCATTATCTTTTGACTTCTCGAAATTGGTACCACCAGGAACATCGTTTTGGTTATCAAAAACATCTCATTAGTATTCTTCAGATTCTTACAAAAACCATCAGACTTCTGATCATTACAACCTTCTTCATTACATTCAACATTACCACCATCAGCATAATCACATGGATCTTGGACATCATCATTGAATCTTTGATCATCAGCAGTTGGGATTTCAATTTTTGAGTGTCTCAAAAATTCTTCAAACTTATCCTTCAAACCTAAGAGCTTCACATCATCAGGAAACAGCGCAACCCCCCGATTTCCTGAAATGTAACAGAAACATCAAATATATAGAATGTAATAAAAAATATGATCCTACACATGTGGAGTTGCTACACATGGGAAGGTAATAAATTACACATGTGAAGGTGATAAAAGGTTTACCTCTGCAGAAGATTCAACCGATGCACAAGCAGTGGCAAGAATAGTAACACCTTGATCAACTACATCCTCTGAAAATGGAGGCTGCAAAGGAAGCTTACCAAAATTTCCATTAGCTTTAAGCTCCGCCTCAACTCGCTTTGCCAAGTAAATACAATTCCAGTACTTGATGGCTGGTCGTGAGCGAGGAACCGGGAAACTTTCACAGATGGTGGAATCAACATAAAGCAATTGCATCATTGTGTAAACGAATTTAAACACACAAACACATAAAGAAAAGGCAAAAATGCAATAAAAACAGAATATTACTTGGAAAAAAGTCATCGGCCCAGACCAATTTGTATCCCTAGGCAGTGGCCATCTTATCTTGCATCCTTTGAAATGACAAATCAGAAAACCACACCAATCAATTGACTTGATGTCGGTATCTTCAGTTATGCGGTCAAGAATTGCCTTTTGCAAGCCAACAATGTAAGCACTAGTCATATCCAAAGTGATCATCGTGCCAAGAAATTATGCTTGAACGATAAACCAGCCTCATCGGAATGTTTGAGAACTTTCGCAACATTCTTAGGACGAATATTCGCCAAACCAAAATCAGATCTCCAACGATCAGAGCAAGAGACTTCCTTATCATCAACATTCGCTAACGGCAACGACAAAAGATTTATATCACCCATTGGAATCCCGAGAATATCACGAACAGCTTCACGGTTGATATTGATGGAAACAGAATCAAAAGTGATCTTCAAACCTTCTACATCTAACTTATCAACAACAAAAAAGCCTAACGAACCAGGAAGAATGTCAAGTTTTATATCCAGAAAACTGCCAAAACCCAATTCTCTAATAACTCTTTTCTGTGGTTCTTTCAGATGATCCAAAACTTCAAAAAGCAAGTTAGGAGATGTCATAATCCTATCACTGGGAAGAATGTCCCCTTTCAACTTCTGCGTCCTTTGGTTAACATTGGCTCCCTTTTCTGGACTTTTCTTGGACTTTTCTTAACAGACTTCACAACGACCTTTGAAACATCTTCAGTACGACGTTTCTTTGACTTGTGAGAAACATCTTCGATATCAGTTTCAGTCACCCATTTGTTGGCTGATTTAACAGACTTAGAACGGGTGACATTGTTGGAATTATCAACTTCAACAAGCTTGACGGGGG
Source organism: Erigeron canadensis (assembly GCF_010389155.1). Lineage (NCBI taxonomy): Eukaryota > Viridiplantae > Streptophyta > Magnoliopsida > Asterales > Asteraceae > Erigeron > Erigeron canadensis. The sequence goes on along the minus strand of NC_057767.1, from coordinate 15,639,347 downwards.
AAACCTTCTTCGCACGCTTTGATAACACAAAATCAGAATCAGAAGAAGACTCAGAGACATCGGCAACCTTTTTAGAAGATTTTTATTTCACAGATTTTGGTTCCGATACTTCTTTATCATCAGTTTTATCTTAGGGAACTGTAATAAAAAAAATACATATAAGCAAATCATCCAAAAGCTACAACTAGACTAAAACAAATTAACATAAGCAAGATAAGCAACTAAAATGAGAAATTTACACATGTGTAGCAAGACTTTATCCTTATCCAAGTACATCAACAACAAATATCAGAATCATTATTAACCTAATTAAACATTATCAACTGCTTACAGTTAAACATTTCTAAAAGTAACTACCTACACATGTGTAACGAACTAAAAAATAAGAAATAATCAACAATGAAAAAAATACATCACCTAATAATGAAACAACAACAATAACCAGAAGAATAACAACATAAACATGTCTAAATAAGTAGGAATAAAAAACCATAGACTACACAAAAATCATATACAATCATCAATTAAATAAAACGTAAATATAAATGTATTGAAATAAACCGAAATTCATACCAATAGATTTAGATCGTTTTGCGGACTTCTTCCTCATTGTAACCCTAATTTGATCGGAAAAAAAATTTAAAACTCTAATTTCAATCGGATTTTCAAAATAAGATACTTGTCACCGGAATCTCTATTATTATTTGATGATATGAAGATAGAAAACGGAAATTGATCGAAAATCATGGATAAAACATGATCAAAAATGGAGAAATAACCGACGGAGATAACTATGCATGATGAGAGGGAGAGGGTTTGAGAGGGAAGAGAGACTGACACTGCATTCTTGAGTTTTTATTAAAAGAAAAGAAAGTGGAAGATTGGATAGGGGAGGAAAAGATAGAAAATTACATTCAAAAAAGTCATTCTCGAGTTTGAAAGGAAACTAAAAGAAACCAGCCTGCAACCACCCCCCTTCCACCTACAACCGCCACCTACAACCCCCCCTTCCCTGCAACAACTACCTGCAACCGCCACCTGCAACCACCTAAAACCACCACCTACAACTGCCACCTGCAACCACCTGAAACCACCATTTGCAACCGCCACCGACTACCACCACCTGCAACCGCCACCTGCAACCACCACCAAAGACCGCCACCTGCAATACCCTTCAACTTTCTTTTCCATCCAAATCAGGCAATAAAACTTTTGGAGGAAAAAACCCTAATTTTTCTTTCCTTCCACTTTCTTTTCTTTTAGAAAAAAACTCAAGAATGCAAAAAGGTAAAAGTTCCTATCTTTCCCTTTGCTTTCCTTTAAAAAAAAAAACTCAAGAATGAAGCCTGAAAGAATGAGAGACGAGAGAGTGAGGGAGGAATTGTGTTTGGTGGGAGGGTTTGAGAGGAAACTACCACGGTACCCTTTCAAGGGTATCCGTGTGTTTTTCAAGTTTTAATCTGATCCACACAAATAAATTGATCCAAGGGCTATGGTTAGTTCCTGGGTTCTTTTTTATTTAGCAATTCTTAATTAACCCCCCCCCCCCACCCCATAAGCATATATCTTAAATCTTAAATAAAAAATACACCATATTGATGTGACTAATTTATACCCATTACCCACATCAGTATTGACCATTTTATTATATGTTTTAAGTCGATTGTATGTGCATTTGGCACGTTTATGGTGTTTGTTAGTGTTTTCAGGCGCCTGACAGGTTACGTGTTCATTTGGCACATTTTTGGTTGATTTATTGGCTTAGAAGATGTTTTGAAGGATCAAGAGTTGTTAAAGTAAAGGAAGTTAGAAGAAGTTTGCAAGATCTCACGATTGAATGAGGGTTCTTGGATCAGTAAATTAGCACTGCGACGCAGTGAAGACCAAGGCAAGCCACTGCGCCGCAGTGGTCTTAAAAATGGGAATTGCTCAGTTAAAAGTGACTGCGCCGCAGTCAAGGAGGGGTATGGCGACTGCGCCGCAGTCTCCCATGGGAAAAGAGCACCGAAGACAGTGTAAAACCACTGCGACGCAGTGGGAGGCAACGTAGCCACTGCGCCGCAGTGGCTTGTCGAATCAGTAGAGATTTTTGACCGACTTTAGCATCAGACTGGAGGGGGTATAAATATAAACTAAAACCTAATTTTTCCAGTTATCAAAAATCTTTCTAGGAGCTGTTCTACAAGGGTTCTTCAATCTCCAATCAAGATAATTTCTTAGGCGGATTCATTGAAGATTCACGGGCACCCATCTAGATTGTATCTACTTACTGTCTTGCAATTTATTTTTCATCAAATGATTGGTACATCATGTTTCTCTTCTATTTTAATTATTATTGTGGATTGATCATGAGTGGCTAAACGTTTAATCATCCACCTTGATGAAACGAGACGGATAACGTGATTGCAATATTTTTAATTCAAAAGAGTTTATTTAATTATCGTTTTTCTGTGATCTTGATGACTTTAATTTTTTTTATTAATTAATTTTGATATTGGTTGCATATGATTCTTCGTTGGTGGTACCAGTTGAATGTGTATGTGATTTTAAAACGGTTACTTGTCTATGAGTAATTATCACTAGTTCATGGTATGATAGTGAATATCATTTTAAGAAAAGATAAATTTTGTCAACGTGATTGATATCGGTTGGTGGTACCACGTTATTGTCACTTAGGTTCAAATGATAATTTGATAGTCAATAAAACTGATTGTTGGAAGAATTGTCTTTGCTTTGGTGGTACCGGATTGGGTAATTTAACTAAGCAGTTAGGTGATTCGATATTTTGTTCACGGTTGGTGGTACCACGTGAGCACCTTAATCTTGTCATGATTATCTTTAAACTCTAGAGAATTTGTTCTTAATTAAATGCAATCACATTTAAAGTCGAGGGAAGTCAAGGTGGATGACTTTTAATTATATTGTCTGAAGTTCATTTTAATTTTATGCAATTGACATGCAAATCAATTTTTACTTTAATTGTCAAGAGGATTTTCAAAGTAACACCAGTTTTCCAAACCATTTCATAAGCGAGTAGTCATTTCCAATCCCTGAGAACGAACTCGGACTTATCTCTTAACTATATTACAAACGATCGGGTCCATTGTCCGTGAGTGCGTAGTAGTGAGTTTTTAGGTAGTTCTAGTTTTATAAATTTAAAGCTCGATTTTGCACATCAAGTTTTTGGCGCCACTCCCGGGGATTGTGTGCTGATTTAGTTGTTAATTTAGTGGTTTGATCCTTCCTCACGCGTGAGGGAGTTATTTGCTTTATTAGCTTAGATTTGTTTTCTTGTATTATCACAGGTGCATTTGACGTGTGGTGTTAGTTGTGTTTTGCAGGATTGTTTCATAGTTGATGATTTTGCGTTTTTCGGGACGACCTCTTTTTAGTCCATTGAAAACTCCACCAAGACGCAGGATCAACTTTTTAGCACCACCAGATTCAGACGAAGAAGGCTTCTATCTAAAGGAATTCATTAATCTTGCACTTGTTAAAGACGAAATGGGTGACAATCCACCACCGAGAGACCCAAATGACATCCGGTATGGTGACCGAACCCGAACTATTCCTACGGCTCGTAGTTCCGCCATTAGACCGCCGGGTGTTGATCAAAATTTCAACTTAAAGCCAAACCATATTAAAAGCTTTGAAGAGCAGAAATTTGACAGAAAAAAGAAGTGGGATCCTTATAAGCATTTAGAAAGGTTTGAGACGTTAGCACGGCTTTATCAATATGGCCAAAACCAAATGAATGCCGTCAAACTTGAAACCTTTCCTATTACCCTCACCGGAGATGGCGAAGATTGGTTCAACGATCTTCCCGAGAATTCAATTACTACTTGGGATCAACTCAAGGAAGCTTTTATTGGTGAGTTTTACTCAGTTCGGACTCAAAGGCAATTGGAAAACTTGATAAGATCCTTTGTGCAAGAAGATGGGGAAGATGTTGCTGATGCATGGATCCGATTCAAGGAGATGTTGAGAAATTGTCCGATTCAAGGACATTAGTTGACTAAGGAAAAGTATGTTGAATTATTCTTTGATGGTTTGAATAAGGGGTCTAAAAGAGAGATGGGGTATGCTTTTGGTGGAAGTTTTAGCAAGATCACTCCAAATGAAGGTTTTGACATTTTGGAGCGTATGGTGAAAGATAATGCGGCCATGGATGATAAAAGATTTTTGAAGAATGAGGGCCGATTTAAGCAAACTAAAGTTGCAAGAGCCGATAGTAGTAACAACTCTATTGTCATTGATGAGATTCAGGCTTTGTCTGCACGTATGGATAAGGGATTTGCAGTTCAAGAGTCTCGTTTTGGTTATCTGGAAAAAGATGTTAAGGTTCTTGCTGATGGGTGTGATCATTGTGGAGAGACACACTATTCTGAAGAGTGTCCCAACAGGGGGCCTGAAGATGTTAGTTTTGTGTAGAATCAACAAGGAGGTTTTCAGAGAAACACCGGTTTTCAGAACTGGTCATCAGGTAATAATTCTTATAACTCTTCTTTTCTTGCTAATACTTCTCATTTTTCTGGTAACAGGTGGCAAGGGAACAATTATCAAAGTCAGCCACAGCAGCAGGAGACTCAACAAAGCTGTGATAACACGATTTCAGCACCGAATTCACAGATTCAATGCGGATAGGATGTGTGTGTGTTCTTGGTGTTTTAGTGTGTGTTTTTGAGAGAGAGAGAGTGGAATGATTGGAATTAAGTGTGTGTAAAAGTTACAGGTATCAATGATTGTTCAAGGCTTAAAGTTCTTTTGATTTCTAAGGTGTGAGGGGTTATTTATAGTCTAACTATACATTTATGCTAATTATCACATCTAGTCCCTCAACCTTAGAAATCATTCGTCTATGACTTAATAACAAGTAAGTCCACTAACTTAAATTACAATTTATCACTATTTTTGGATTTCTAACATTCTCCCCCTTAGTGATATATTGTAATGAATGAAGTACATGTTATCTTGTCGTGTAGGAATGAAATTGATGAGCCCGGTTGTGAAGACAATTGGTTCGTTGAAACAAGTATTTGGATAACTTGATTCAATCTTGGTTTTGGACTTCTTGAAGTTAAATCATGAGATGATTCTCAATGTTCTTTTTGAACAGAGAATAAAGAGTGTGTGTGTCTTGAATTTTTGAAGATTGTTGAATCATGAATCAGAGTTGTCTTTTGAGGTGCGGAAGGTATGAACTTGGCTTTGACTCTTCAATCTTCGATTCTTGAGTGAAATTCATTTTCTTGGAATGAAGTATCATAAACTTGTACTCTCCCCTTGATGTATGCATTGAAGCTTCTTGAACAAGTGTTATTGTATGACTTGAAGATCTTGAATGAAATATTTTGATGAAGACTCTTTTGAAGCTTTACTTCTTTGTCTTGAATCTTCTAACCAATCTTTCAACTTTTTGTAGCTTTGATCTTTGTCACATTGATTTGAACAATTTGGAGAGTAAACATTTGAATGAAGTTTGGATAAGTCTCTTATGAAGTAATCATGCTCCCCCTCAATTCATGAGTATTAACATTTTGGAGCACCTTTGAACATTTGTTCTATCTTGAGATAATATCCTTTCATTTTCAATCTCAATCTTATCTTTGAAATTAATTTAGATTTCCTCTTTTTCAAAATCAAGAACTCAATCAACTAAAATCTAGTGAAAATTTGAGCTCAATTGACTGAAATGTTTTGAAAATCTTTGACAAGTTAATCTGAACAATCCATAGCTCGATTTTCATGAGAACATATTTCGTCGGCAAAAATTTGGAGGACAAACACAAACTTTTCTCCATCAATTATTCTTATTTCTTCCCCAATCAATCATAATCTTTTTCTCCCCCTCATAATGATAAAGTTGGGAACCAATGTCATTCTGCAAATATTGATTGATAACATGCTAAAAGAAATAACACAATTTGAAACTAGATGTATTCCACATGGAGAAATGTCGACCATCAAAACAGCAACCCAAACCATTAGCCCACCCTAAAGAATCCTAAAGGTGACTAAAATATAAGGATGAAGTTGTTGGTAAAAACGTTATAGTATGGTGTTGGTGTTTTTGTGTTTGTGAGATGAGATATGAAACTGGATAAGAATGATCCGTTAACATGTTCAAAAATCAAAAGGATTAATGAAATGACCGATAGAAATGTATAACATTTTTCGGATTTCCTATGTATCATTGAGACATTCACAAAGCAATGTTCTAACATAGTTCAGTCTGTGGCTTTTCAACCACGAGATTGCTTCAAAGAATATAAATCATGGTTAGTACAGCCGAAGCATTCGATAACTACAATCTATTATCCTTAAAGACTTTTAGGTACAATCCAAGGTCACTGTTAGACTTCTCGTTCACTCAATAATCACATAAATGTAATTATGATACCTACGTTCAACGTTGGAAAAGATGTTAGCATTGGTAGGATTTCCATTTGATCATTGTGAAATATCAACAGATATCACTACAAATGTTCCGGCTATATCACAAAGATAAGTAATTATATCACAAAGATATGACTCGAATGTGTCCTAAGGAATTGAATAAGAATCAAATTAATGATCAATCAAGATAGCTCTAGACACAACGTGATCAAATGAAGTCGGGGACTGGAGCAGAGTGTCGCCCTTTTTCAATATTAACATCTTCCAAATGAAGAGTCAATAGAAATGTGAAAATCTCCATGAGAAATGAAACTAGTATTTGTTAAGAAACACTTGAGTGGTTAGGTAAAGATGTGCATCGCTTCACTGGGTCCATGAAGACTTCTTCAATATCAAGATATCAACAAATAACATCCGATAGAAACGTGTTTTACCCGGCGATTTGAGAATTTAGGGAAGGGTATCATTTCCTTTAACCCTTTTCTCACAACATATCACCTTAACCTCTCACTTTTCGACTTTACTCCCTCCATCATATTTGCACGAAACCGTCATCACTCAAAATACCCTTACAATCTAATGAAAGAATTGAATACTCCGGGGTTAGAACTCATCGGCGATGATAGAGTTCATAGAGTGAACGGATCGCTCATGTGCAAACTAATCACCGAACTTCAATTGATTGAAAAACATTTGAAAATCATCAAATGTGTGTATGAAAAACATTTGAAGTTTTGAAAGTTTTGAAATCACAAACTCCCCCTTAATCTATGCAAGAGTAGATCAAGAATGTTTTTCATATAAAGGTAGAGCAAAAATTCGTTTATGTGAAATGAAACAGAATAACATCTTTGTTGTGATATATACAGAAAAATTTGAGAGTCCAAAGTGAACAAAATTTTAAGAAACATAAAGTTTTGCTTCAACAAAAATGTTCATAGTAAAATTGCTAGAGAGTACACAAAGGTGTAACAACCCTCATTTTCCAATTAGGACTATTTACTTATAGGTATCGATCCCGAGAGGTTCGTTAGGGAAATTGACCTTCTAGACATTTAGGCATATTGACAATTGCCCTCTAGTACAGTGAAATACTTTAGAAATGCCATAAACAATAACTAGAATCATCCGAGATAATCTCAAGCAATAAACTATTTTTAAATGAACTTCATAAAATACTTTTGAACAAAATTTTTATTGTTAATCAATTAAGTTATATAAACAATAAAGTAAGACTCACAAGTTGAGATAACAATCAAAATTCCTATAAGTCGTCCAACAAATTAAACACCAAACCAAATCAAGTAAATATAATCTTGCTGAATAAAATTTCCAACTAAAAATATAATTGGAAGTTATATGTGCGTAAAAGCGTCGAAACCTTAATGAGTAAGTATATATATGCTTAAAAATAAATACAAGTTTACAACTAATGGCTTATGTAACCAACTAAAAATACAAGAATATATCCATGCATACATATATACATGACATATACATACACTTATATATTTTTAACCAAAACAACTAATTACCTACATTTAACTAACATAACACTTACAAAACAAATACCCACTTAACCTATACTTACACTACAATATATACACTAATTTTTATACAAAAAAAAAAAGAAAACCCTTCCCTCTCCCCTATTTGGCCGTCCCCCATACATCCACACACATACATCTCCCTTTCAAATTTTGCATGTCTTTTAGTCTTGGAACTCACCACAAACACATACTAAACACCACTTTACACACACAAGTCATTTACTCTCTCAAAACAACTTTCTCCTCTCTTTTTCTCTCTTATTTTCAGCAGGAAAAAGGGCAAGAAAAGCAAGAAAAATCAACATAAACACATACTAATAATAAGGGTTTAAGATAGATTAAGTAAGGGTTATTGTAAGCATAGTTTAAGGGTTGTATTAAGGTGTGAATAAGGGTTGTTGGAGGCTTTAAGGGGTCACGAAAATCTGCCTATTACCATCTTCAAAAAGTGATTCTTCAAGGGTATAATCTTCCCTCCTTTCACTAGATTAAATCTTGTTTATGTTTATGCTTAAAGGTGTTATCAAAACTCATGTTTTCTTTATGAATCTTCAAGTTTTCTTTTGAATATACACTTGATGAGGGCAAGTTGATAGAATCTTTTCTTTCATGCTATTGCATGTCAAGATCTAAAGAAAAGATTCAAGGATTCAACAAATTTAAGACCCAAAAGTGTTGTTATAGATTAAATAACTTTTAAAGTGATTTTTCCTTTGAAATATAGTCATATTTTTATATATTTTGATGAATATATTTCTGGAGTTTTTCATAAAAAAATATGTTTTTAAGTTGTTGAATTAAATATGGATAAAGATTTGTTGTTAATATGATGAGATGATTACATGCATGCTTAGATTTGCACTAGTTTAAGTTGTTTTGATTTGAGATTTGAGATGGGTCTTTAATTGATGATTTCATATATATTTTGATGTTAAAATACATGTTAATAATCTGGGATTTATGAAGTTAGTACAAGAAATAAGGATTTTATAAGAATTCAAGAGAAAACCATGCATAAAAACCACTAACCGAAATCACAAGAACACAAATATAAATTCATCACTTTCATCACATGATTTGTCCATAAAATATGAAATAAAATCTGGTGAAAACACTAATGAAAGATGAAGAGATGAATTAGGATGAACAAAATGTATTGGGTTTGCCAAAATAAGTATTGGGTAAAGCCATAAAGTAAAGGCATGCATTGGGCAAACAAAGCAAGCAGACAGAATTGATCTTCTGTCTTTGAACGACAAAACTGGGCATGTGACTGCATTTTCAAGAAAGACTATCAAAATAAAAGTTGTAGACAAATGAGTTAAGATTAACCTCCAACTGGAATTACTCAAAAATACTGAACCAAACGAAAGATATGATTTTTCTACTGAAACTGGTCAAAACTATAATTTTGTATGAATATTTTATAAACTTTAACAATTTTTATCTCCTAACCCATAAAGTTCCAGGAAGTCATACTTGGTGGAAAGTAATTTCAATGTTTTTGAACTTAAAATAAAATCATGGGATTTTTCTAACTATCAGAACATCAAGAACTTTTATAAAACTTCTGATGTCGCAAGCAGTGCCCATTCGGGACAGTTTGTGTTTGGATAATTTTTACGGACACCAAACATCATCTAAAAATTCACCAAAAATTTACAAAAATACTAGATACGTATAAGTCACTGTGTAAAAATCATGAAGGTCCAAATAATTCGGCTTGACCCCAAATTGGTAGCCAACATTTCATAAAAATCTGAATTAAAAACAGAAAATTTGAAAGGAAACTAACCATTTGTATAATGGGCTAAAAGATGCACTAGAGACCATAATGGGCTAACCCGGCCCAAATACCAAACCCATAGAACCATAAATCAGTAGGCCCACTTGGCCCAACAAACCATAAAATCCAATAACCAATATAACCCATTAAGCACATAACCCAAATAAGGTTAAGCCCAATAACTAAATTAAGCCCAAGTCACTTAAGAACTCATCACATTTTGCCCCAATTGATAATGGCCCATAACACTTAAACGAATTTCATGAGATAAGTGTAATCAAAATAAAACAAAGATAATTAAGTGAGATTGACATAAGTAATTATGTTAACCAAGCTATATATTGATATCACAAATGTTAACTCGCGCTAAAATCGGTTACACAACAAATGATGAATAAGGATAACATAACTTAATAAGATATTTCTACATGATGACCTAAGATGCCAAGTGAAACCACAGATGAAGCCAAATTACCAAAAATCTAACAACTTATAACTACGCATGTCATTAAAGTAACCTTTTTCACCATCAATCGCTACAACCAAAACAATGCAAATGTGGGCAATATACTTGGATTCCACAATTGATAGCAATATAATGAAAGTGGCATTTCTAAGTGATGGCTTAAGATAGGAACTTACGTATATTAGTCCCATCGTAGGGATAGTCTTGGCTTGAAATATGATGGAGGAACATAATGGATATGTGGTCAAGGAAGCTATAGATGGGAAGTACCCATTTTGGATAGATGAGTATAATATGCGGCATATCAAGGTGAGTCATAGCCCCCTTTCAAACTCTTTTACGTGTTTTACTTTCGGGGTGAAAAGCATGATAAATGAAACTACTTTCTATATATGCAATGTTTCTTGAAAGAGAGTTTATTACATGAAATGATTCTTGATATATGAGTATGAAATGATAATAAAGGATTTATGTGATGAGCTTGAGTTCTGTCAAACCGCGGCGTTCGGTACACTACTATTTATTCCGAAAGTGGAGGCCTGTAGTTAGTTAGTTGCGCAACTAGGTTTCGTCCGCCCACCCAAAGCGTGCCGTTGGAAGGTTGGTTGCCTTCGTGACAACCTCCACTTCTAGTCTGGCCCCCGGGTGTTCTAACTACCTTAAGATAATCGGGCATCTCCATGGCACGACCCATTATCATTATTGACATTATTATTACGGCACTTGATTGACAGCTTGTGCTATGAATTGAATTATTGGATTGTAATCGGACTTGAATAAAATGGTAGTAGTAGTGGCTCAAGCATTTACTCATCAAAATTATGTAAATTATGCCTTTGTGGCTAAATGAAATTTGACATTGAATTATGCCTTATGGTTAAGTGAAATTGATATTAATATTGTTGATAATTGGAAATGGTTTGAACATACGGATTGGGTATCGTCCTTCATATGATATCTTGAAAGACGTTGAAATTGGTGATAATGAAATGATTTTGGTAATCGAATGATTTTGGTATGATATATGAGTAATCGATTTATATACTTTTTCTCTCATGGTGATCTGATAAATGAGAACCTGACATTTTACTATGGATTTTTCCAAAGTCTTGATATGACATTATGGTATACGGAAACTTGATAACATGATATGAAAATTTTGTCGATCATATGGTTTGGATATTTCGAAATGTAATAGTAATCAGTTTTTCTAAGTATTAAAATGGTGATGTACCAAGATTTATATAAAAACTTATGCACTCACCAACTACGTTTTCGTAGTTGACACTTCTTCTTCATGCTTTTCAGGAATTAGCATAAGCTTGAGGATTTATATGCATCATGATTATTTGCATTGCACTTTGGAGTCAAAGATCAAACCTTGTGATAGGCAATGGAATCCGCCTTGATCATTGTAGTATACTACTTCATGTGCTTGTTATTTGTTTCGTGAACTTAATATTCAAGTACGGTGGACGCATTTGTATTTGGAAGTTGGTTCACATGCTTGTACATTTGTAAATTCTTTTATCAAATAAAACTATGGTGAATGTTATTTATAATCCTTTGTTCAGAATACTCGACTCTCTGTACATCTCATTGTTCCGCCTTAGTTGGGGTGTTACAAAAGGCGTTCAATCCTTCGCATCTTACATCAACAAGTTGGATGCAATAAAACATTTAAGCAATCTTTAACTCAATCAATTGTTCAAGATGAGACAGCTAGGGAGTACACAAAGGCGTTCGATCCTTTGCTTCTCATATCAACAATTGATAGTTTTTGAAAAAAACTTTATTTGAAAGCATGTAACAACATGATCTTAAAATGTATAAACATTTCAACATAAATAAAACATTTAAGAGCGGGTTACATATAGAGTATATGTAAGCCTCTTTGAGATAAATAAAACTATGAAGTTCAGGTTACATACATAGTATATGTAAGCCATTTTGAAAGAAAAAAATTCTTTTTGTTTGTTTTTCAAGATTTTCTATTTTTGTATTTGCTTTTATCTTTTCAAATTTTGTATTTTGTTTTTCTAGAATGTATCAAGAACAAAATAATTTAAGGTTCAAGATTTAGCATGCCAAGCTTGGAGATAAGAAAGTTAAACCTCTTTTCATCCAATGGTTTGGTGAACAAATCTGCAAGTTGATAGTCAGTACCCACAAAGTATAGTTCGATGTCACCTTTCTCAATATGATCTTTGAGAAAATGATATCTAACATCAATATGCTTTGATCGAGAGTGATTGACTGAGTTGACTGCAATAGCAATGGCACTTTGAGAGTCATAATAGATAGGGAGATGATCATATTTCAGACCATAATCAGTAAGTTGAGTTTTCATCCATAAAACTTGAGCACAACAACTAGCCGCAGCCACATATTCAGCTTCAGCGGTTGATAGTGACACACAATTCTGTTTCTTGGAAGACCAACTCACAATTTTATCACCTAAAAATTGTAAATTACCAGAAGTGCTCTTGCGATCAAGCTTACAACCTGCATGATCTGCATCCGAATAAGTAGTTAGATTGAATCCAGTATCCCTAGGATACCAGAGACCTAAATTGGGTGTACCCTTCAGATAACGAAAGATTCGTTTCACAGCTTGAAAATGTAAATCAGTTGGAGCAGCTTGATACCTAGCACACATACATGTTGCAAACATTATATCTGGGCGAGATGCTGTAAGATACAACAATGAACCAATCATACTTCGATATCTCTTTTGGTCAAATAGTTTCCCATTTTTATCAGCATTTATGTTTGTTCGAGCAGCCATTGGGATAGAAATTGATGAACATGAAGTCATATCAAACTTTTTCAACATGTCATTTATGTATTTACCTTGTGATATAAAAATACCAGTTGGTAAGTGTTTGATTTGAAGACCCAAAAAGTAGTTCATTTCCCCAATCATGCTCATTTCAAAATGATTAACCATAAGAGATGAAAAGTTTTGGCAAAATGTTTGACTGGTTGATCCAAAAATAATGTCATCAACATATATTTGCACAAGAAGAACATGCTTACCTTGTTTGCGAATGAACAAGGTAGGGTCAATTGTGCCTTTGGTAAAGTCACCTCTTAGTAAGAAACACAGTAAAGTTTCAGAATGCGGCATATGCTAAGAAAATTTGAATGGCCTCCATTCTTGCAACTGGAGCAAAAGTTTCATCGAAGTCAACACCAGGTTGTTTGCAATAACCCTTTGCAACAAGTCAAGCTTTGTTTCTTACTACCACTCCATTCTCATCTTTTTTTATTTTTGAATATCCACTTTGTTCCGATTGGCTCAGCTTTTCTTAGATTTGAAACTAATCTCCATACTTTCAGTCTTTCAAACTGTGTGAGTTCTTCTTACATAGTCTTAACCCACTCTGGATCACGAAGAGCTTCAGAGACAGTTTTGGGTTCGATGTTGCAGAGAGAAAGTGCAACAAGACACTCATTTACTGAAGTACGAGTAGTTACTCTGGCTTGTGGATCTCCAATTATCTGATCAGTAGGATGATCTTTCAGCATACGTGACCATTTGCGATCATGAGGAAGAGGATCTTGTTGTTGGATATCAACATCATCATCATTAAAACTTGAGTTTTGTTGAGAGATGGAATCATAGCTTGGTAGAACTGCTTCCTCATAGGATAGATGATCAAAATCAAGTGGCACATACACATTTGGAGAGTTCAATGGATTTGTTGTCTATGTAAAGCGAGTAGGTTGTTCTTGAACATTCACTTGAGAAGAATTATCAGGAGAGGATGATGACGAAGAATCTTTAGAAGAGGATGAAGAACTACTACTTGAAGATGTAGCACCTTGCTCAGAAGAACTTGATGATGATTCATGATTGTTGTCAGGAATTGGATCATTGTTTGGAATTGGTTTAACGATGACTTGAGATTCTTCATCATGAATCGGTTTGGAATTGTAGAATTTTTCAAAAAGAATATCTAATTCATCACTTGTTGGAGTTGGAAACTTCTTGAATTTAGATGCTAAAGTAGAAGTCCTTGTTGAAGTACTTGAATCACTTGGATCATTACTTGTTGGTCGTAAACTTTCTTGCTCAAAAATCATGCCCGACATCTCATCAAACCAAACATTCATTGTTTCTTGAATTGTGTTTGTTCGGCGATTATAGATTGGATAGGCAATTGATGTCTTGGAATAACCAACAAAGTAACCTTCATCACCTTTCTTCTCGAATTTTCCAAGGTTCTCCCGATCATTTAAATTGGAACAAACACACCCAAATATGTGAAAATAGTTGATGTTGGGTTTTCGTTTGTTAACAACCTCATAAGGAGTCTTCTCGAAACGCTGATTGATGATAGACCGATTCTGAGTGTGACAAGCAGTGTCAACAGCTTCAGCCCACATATTGGATGGCAACTTGGAATAAGCAAGCATTGTCCTTGCTGCTTCAACTAGCGTACGATTTCTCCTTTCAACGACACCGTTTTGTTGTGGGGTACGAACCGCTGAAAATTGGTGAGTAATGCCTTTGGATTTACAAAACTCATCAAAGACGGCATTCTTGAACTCAATTCCGTTATCCGAACGGATGTAACGAACTGGAAGTTGAAGATTTACTTGAGTAGAAGTGATGAAATCAATCAAAATCTGAGTTCTTTCATCTTTGGATGCAAGCAACTTGACCCAAGTATATCTTGAATAATCATCAACAATAACCAAGATGTATCTTTTCCCATTCCGGCTTTGTACTTTCATTGGCCCACAAAGATCTATGTGAAGCAAATGAAGAGGTGCTAAAGAATTTGGAGATTTCTTAGGTTTATGAGAAGCTCACTTAATCTTCCCAACAGCACAAGAAGGAAAAATATGCTCACTTTCATACTTATAGTCCGGCAAGCCTTCAACAAGATGCTTGTTAACCAAAATATTGATTGTTTGAAAATTCAGATGAGAAAGCCTTCTATGCCATAACCAAGAATTCTTTGATGTAGCCTTTGAAATGAGACAAATATTATCGGTTGGTTAGTTATCATCAAGATTGACAGTAAAGAGATTATCATCGCGGTCACCAGAAAGAATGTCAACTCCATCTAGAGTTTGAACTTTGCAAAGGGATTGTCGAAAAAGAACTTGAAGATTGTTGTCACAGAATTGTCCAACACTGAACAAGTTATGACTTAACCCTTCAACATAGTGAACTTTCTTGATGACAATTCCATTGCGTTCAATGTCTCCATAACCTAAGATAGGAGCGAAATTGTTGTTTCCAAATCGAACCGTTCCCATGAATCGTTCGATAAAGTTCTTGAGAAATGCTTTATTTCCAGTCTTGTGTTTTGAACACCCGGAATCGAGTATCCAAACACAGATAGTTATTTCCTGCAATCAAAGAAATTTAACCAACTTTAGGTACCCACTTAAAGACGGGTCCTTTGTGGTTAGTTAACACAGGCAGGGTATATAACTTAGGAATTGCATTCAAACATGCTTTAGAATCAACATAAGCATTAATAAGCACATCATCAATAAGCACATTTGGATAAAAAAGTATGAACATTCACACATGAATTAAAAGTAACATGTCTACAAGCATTCGAATCAATCACACGAGAACAAGAATTAACATTGTTTACAACCACTCAAGGCCTTGCCTTGGCACCATTAACATTGTCTAACAAAGATGACTTAAAAGATGAATTGTTTGAATTAATAGAAGCATTCTTCTTCTTACTACCAGCCTTTCTCCTTTTCATTTTCTTCTTTTTCTCAACATTAGTGAACTTAGGTACAAATGACTTAGCTACCCATTTAGTATCACTAATTATGCTCTTTCCACCTGTTGAATTGACACTGAGAAGATTAGAACAAGGAGTTTTGAACACTTTCATCTTTTTAGAGTCTTTTGAAGGTGTGGAAACTTCTTGGTTTATCATGAGAAAACCATCCATATCTATCCCTATATCTAGTTGCACCATTAGATATATCCCTAGTTAGCAAAACTGAGCTAGAGTTAGATACCTTAGGTAAAGAACTAGATTGAGAGTTAGATGAAGAAACATTAGGATAGTCTTTCGGAAGTTTCACTTTGGTGTACTTTGTTCTGGGAGTGGTCTCAGCTTGTTTATTTTTGACATGTTTCACCGGGGTAGGAGTCTTTGTTTCTATCTTAACTATCTTTGGTTCAGTCTTGACGAATTTGGTCTTAACTCGTTACTTTGAATAATATGAAGTTGGAGCTTTGGACAAAAGATTTTGAGATTCCTCTTTTGTTTCAACTTTTATTTTGGTAGATTCAATCTTTTTCTCAGTTTCTGAATCAAAAACATCTTCTCCCTCCATGAATTTATCAAAATCAGCTTTAGTGAAAGATTTCAACGAAGGTTGATTAGTTTTAAATTCTTCTTTTGAAATTTTTGAAAAAATTAGGAATCTTGGGGTCCAACTTCACATCATGGGTAGTCTCAGAAATTAGGTTAATTTGAACTGACACATCTTTGGTCTCACAAGAAATTTGAGTAGAAGTATCAACACCTATTCTAGTACTAAGTTTAGGGTGAACAACTAACTCATCAATAGTATCACATGTGAAAAACCTATAGAAGTACCATATCAAAACTAAACTATGCGCAAGTTCTTCATCAGATAAATCAGATTGCACATAATCATCAACTATAAATGTAGCAGCATTTTGAAAAGTACACTCAAGAGAATCAGTTAAGGTCTGAGTGGAGGTATTGGTAGATGAAATACAAGTAGTCTGGGTAGAATGGTCTATTAAAGAACATAGGTCAGTTTGAGTAGAAACATTCACACAAACTTTTTTAGTATCAACAACAATAGATTCATCCTCTGAATTCGGACTTTGAGACTTTAGGTGATTAATTACATTTTGTTGAGATTCCACCTTTTGTTGCAAACCTTCTATTTGTTTTTCCAAAATTGTGGTTGGAACATACATTTTAGTTGGTTTAGGTGAATTACCAACGGACTCTTGATTTTGAAAATTTGATGCTATTTCTTCTAATTTAAAAATTGAAGATTCTTTAGATTTGTACGAAGCATTTATAGCATCATAATTAATCAAAAATTCATCTTTAGGTATTTTCTCAACGTTATCAGTCTCAAATTCGTTATCCAATGGACGAATAAATTGTTGTACCATACCAAGTCGAAGAAATTTTTCATCATACAAAGGTTCAATTTCCTCTTTGGCTTTTGTAATGGAGTGATATTCTCAAATCCCAACCCAAGAAGAAGATCCGTTTTGTCAATTTTTGACTTGTTAAAATAGGCAATGAAATCCAAGAGAGGGTTTTGTTCAACTTTATATAACTTTTCTTGATAGAAAAGTATATTCTTTTTAAATTCCTCAACTTGTTTTTCAAGATTTTCAATCTCAACGCCTTTTAGAAAACAAGTGTGATTTAAGTCGGAAATCTTTCTTTCGAGTTCAACACTGTTTGGTTTAGCTGGAGCTTTTTATTAAGAATATCAATATCCATTTGTCTCGCATTTGCCCGAAGCCATTCATTGGTCTTTTGAATTTCAAGATCTTGATTGGCTTTTTCAAGATCATGAATGGTCTTTTCAAGATTATGACATTTGTTCAATAACTTAGAATCATGGGGAGGCATTCAACTCACATTCTTTAACCAACACTTGGACTTTATATGATTGAAAGTCTTGTTTAATAGCATCATGTTCAAAAAGTAATTTTGAATGTTCTTCAAGAAGTTTTGAAAATTCACCTTTAGACAATGATATACTCCCTCCGTCCCATTTTAAGTGTCCTAATTTGACTTTCAAAGTCCTTTTCTTTTAACTTTGACCGTAAATATCTTTATATGTACTTTATAATAGTTGATGAAACTTATATCATTGAAAAGTACATCGAAAACTCAATCCATTCATACATTTTATATCAAGTGTTGTATAACACAACAAAAGATAATTATGGTCAAAGTTCAAAGAAAAAGACTTTAGAAGTCAAAGTAAGACTTAAAATGGGACAGAGGGAGTACTATTTTGCAACTTTTTGTTTTTGTTGGCTAAAGACTTAATATGAGTTGTCAAGTTTGACAAAGCTAATCTACATGACTCTTTATCCTTAATTGATGAAAAAGTAGAGTCGAGATTTACCTCATCATTCGGGTACTCATCATCAGTGCTTTCTGCTTCAAAAACCTTGTCTTTGGCCAACCTCGCCATAAAGCAAACATTAGCAGAGAGATCTTCATCTTCATCATCAGAGAGCAATAGCCATTTGTCATCTTCAGCAAGCAATGCATGACCGGCTTCCACTTGTTTGGCTAACAACATCTTCTGCTTGTAGTACTCATAGTTCCGCTTCCGAGGTTGCTTGCAATCAATAGCAAAATGATCTGGTATTCCACAATTGTAGCACTTTTTGTCTGATGCTTTACCCTCCTCAACAACTTGTTTCTCATTTGCTTCCTTCTTCTCACCATGCTTTGATCCACTTGCTTCACCTTGCCCATAACTCTTAGGATGGTAGTGATTTTTCTTGGAAAATGCACTTGTAGAAGAAGTGCGGAGATTGTTGTTTGTTGGCTTTGCTTTGTAAAATTTCTTCTGGAAATGCTTTGTTACTGCGGCAAGAGCTTGATATAGTTCATTTCAAACACCATCTCTTGAAGCCATCAAATCATCTACTTCCTCATCAGATGAAGAAACAACTACCATTTGCCTCTTAAGAGCTTCAGAAACCTTCTTTTCAACAATCAAAGTCAAAGGATCAGCAAATACAACTTCTGGCATTTTGCTTGATGAAGCTTTGTTTAGAACTTGATGTTCATTGAGTTTGAAAGATTCATGAAGATTATGGATGGTGAACTTGGTCAGATTTTGATGTTGCTTAATATGTGTTCCAAAATCTTCCCATTCTAGACCAAGAGCTTTGATGAATTTGATGTTTAACTCAATTTCTGAGTTCTTGACATTGTTCTTCCTAAGTTTATTTATGACATTGCAGAACCTACAGTAGACAGCCTCCAGAGATTCATTTGGCAATTTACTGAAGTTGTCAAATTCAGTCAACACATTTGTCAATCTTATTGTTGAAGTCACGTCAGATCCTTCCATTTGTCTTGCCACCTCATCCCATATTTCCTTGGCTGTATCATAAGAATCAACAGAGCCATAGATTTCATCTGGTAGTGCTTTGTATAAGCATGATCTAGCTCTGGTATCTGCAGTTGTTCTATCTTTTTGTTCAGCATTCAAAAGATCAAGAGTGAATATTGCACCGGTAGTGGGATGGTGATGAACTGCAAGTCCATTAAGGATGGAATCTTTAAGCAGGTGACCACTAGGTTGACATTCCACATAGTCCATAAATCTTTTCTTTCATAGTCCAAAGGAACCACGGTAGAGAACTGGAGGTCTTGTATCTGAACCCAATGCCAATGCTTCACGAGAAGCCATGAGAATGATTTGATTTGAAACTTGAATTGAATTGAGAGTTGAAGAAAACAGGGAATGAAACGATCTTGATTGAAGATCGTCCTAGGTAAGATCGTTTTAGAATGTAAGAACAATTAAGACGATTTTGAAGATGATCGTCTTGGAAGATTTAGTGAAATTTGGCTAAGTATGAGATGAAATTGAAATTGAGGTATGATTTTGGATTTTTCATAAATGGATATTGAAATGAATTAATGAAAATTGTTTTGGAATTCTGAGAAATGAGATTTTGGAAATGAAACGATCTTGTAGAAGATCGTTTTGAATTTTGGAAATGAGACGGTCTTGGAGGAAGATCGTCCTAGGTTCTTGAGATTTTGAAGAAAAATTCTAAGTATTTTGAAGAAAAATGGACAGAGTGTTAGTATGTATTGAAAGGAATGAAATTGAGCAAAACCAATCTAGAAGATCAGTTACCCAAGAAGTGTGTGATTCCCAATCACAACAACTTCGAATGATCAACCAAAACACACCAACTTTCAAAGGGACACTGAGACGATCTTGTTCAAGATCGTCCTAGGGTTAGTGAGCTGAGACGATCTTGTCAAGATCGTCCTAGCTTTCTGTCTTAATATTTTCAAAGTTAAAACACTTTTAATTGACCAAACCAATCCGTAAGGATTAGTTAGCACAACAAACACTTCTCAACACACAAACACTTGTCAGAGCGATCTTGAGAAGATCGTCCTACAAGCCACAAAGCTCAAAGAATGAAATTTGAAGTTTTAAGCACTAAGACGATTCTAAGGATGATCGTCCTAGTGAAGATCGTCCTGGCATCATCTTCTTCATCATGAAATCTGTTATTTTCATAAACTCCATTAATAACTTCTAAAAACTTCAATATCTTCTGAATTACTTGAAGTTAGGACTTGAAATAACTTGCAAAATGCTCCTTTTCACCTCTGCTACAAATCTACGAACAAAATTCAACACAAAACACAACAGATTCAAAACCCAAAAATCGCGCCAAAATGCCAAAATTCAAACTCGAGATTTAGATCGAATTGGAACTTGACACTTGACAGGATTATGTTTTAAGCTATCACGAATCTATTGGTGAACAAAAACTATGATTTTATGAGATTTGATAGGCGAAAAATGAAGAAAAAATGTCGTGAAGAGAAACGGTTTTGATTTTGAAATTTTGGTGAATCTGTAATCGAATTCAGTAATGGATCGATATCAGAATGATGTTTTTCTCTGATACCACATGTGATAACACAATTTCAGCACCGAATTCACATATTCAATGGTGGATAGGACGTGTGTGTGTTCTTGGTGTTTTAGTGTGTGTTTTTGAGAGAGAGATAGTGGAATGATTGGAATTAAGTGTGTGTAAAAGTTACAGGTATGAATGATTGTTCAAGGCTTAAAGTTCTTTTGATTTCTAAGGTGTGAGGGGTTATTTATAGTCTAACTATACATTTATGCTAATTATCACATCTAGTCCCTCAACCTTAGAAATCATTCATCTATGACTTAACAACAAGTAAGTCCACTAACTTAAATTACAATTTATCACTATTTTTGGATTTTAACAAAAGCCAAGGATCGGGTTCTTCTTCTTCTAACGATCCTAATGCTGAGTTGAGAGAAATGATGAAGCAGATGATGAGCAATCAAATTGAGACCAACACATGTATCCAGAATATAAGGGAGGACACTAGGCAGTTGAGTGACAGGCTAGATAGGATTAATGGTAAAGTGGAGATGAATGCCAAAAATCAGGATATCAATTTCAAGGATCTTGAAAGTAGGATGGCTGCTATCACTAGGCCTCAAGGTGCTTTGCCTGGTAACACTCAGCAGAATCCAAAGCAGAATCAAGGTCCTAACAATGGACAGAAGTACACTCCACCTCCGGTTCGTCATGAGCAAGCGAAAGCCATTACTACTCGTACAGGTAGATCCTATGACCCTCCTCCTAATCCTAATGATATTGTTTCAGATGTGCAGGATACAGGAAATGATGGAGATGCTGATGCTGATGAGGAAATTGTGATGGAAGATAGACCAACTGTGAAGACTCCGGTTACTTCACCGAAACCGGCTGTGACACCAGAGGCTAAGCCATATAAGCCTAAGGTTCCATTTCCGCAACGGTTCAGGAAAGTTAAGCTAAAGGAACAGTATGATAAGTTTGTCAATATGATTAAAAATGTTCACATTAATGTTCCTTTAGTTGATTTGATCTAGGGAATGCCAAACTATGCCAAGTTTATTAAGGAACTTGTGACGGACAAAGGAAAGATGGATGGGGTGAATGCTGCTTATTTGAATGCCGAGTGTTTTGCTATCTTGCAGAACCAACAGATTCCACCTAAGTTTGAGGATCCAGGGAGTTTCCTTATCACTTGTTCTATTCGTTCTTTGACTTGTAAGGCACTTGCCGATTTAGGTGCTAGTATAAACTTGATGCCTTACTTAGTTTGGAGTAAGTTGGCTTCCGGAATATTGAGACCTACTCGCATGAGTATTCGTTTAGTTGACCATTCTTTTCAGTATCCCATTGGGATTGCTGAAAACATGACTGTCCAAGTAGGTTACATTGTTTTTCTTGTTGATTTTGTGATCCTCAAAATGGAGGAAGACACTAAGGTACCCTTTATTTTAGGTAGACCATTCCTTAACACAGCGGATGCTATCATCCGGGTGAAAGATAAGGAAATTTCTTTGGGTGTGGTTACGGATAGAATTGTGTTTAATGTTGAAAGATCTATTAAGCATTCTTACTCTAATGATGAGTCTTGTTTCAGAATTGATGTCATTGATGATGCTTTGGATCAGGAATTTGAAGAATTGATGGAGACTGAGGTTGATGAAGAGCTCACTTGTTTAGAAGCTAGTGATATTGATGATGATGAGTTATTTGCAGAGGTTATGGCATTGAGTTTGGATGAGACACCTCCAGAGGAAGAGAGCTTTGAAAAGGTTGTTGTTGATGGAAGCTCAAGGGTACCAAATTCTGTTGATGTACCCCGTACTGACCTGGAGCTTAAGCCATTGCCTGCTCATTTGGAGTATGCTTACTTGGCAGCTAAATCCTGTCTACCAGTTGTTATCTTGTCTTCACTCTCGAGTGACGAGAAAAATCTTCTTTTGGCCATGCTCAAAGCTCATAAGCGGGCTTTTGCTTGGAAGACTACCGACATTCCAGGTATTAGTCATTTTTGCATGCATAAGATAGATTTTGTTGATGATGTTAAGCCCGTTGTCCAGCGACAAAGGAGGCTTAATCCAAACATGAAAGAGGCTGTGAAGAAAGAAGTAATCAAGTTGTTAGATGCAGGGATCATTTTCCCGATTGCCGATAGTTCTTGGGTAAGTCCCGTCCACTGTGTGCCCAAAAAGGGGGGCATGACGGTAATTGAAAATGAAAACAATGAACTTTTGGCTACTAGAACGGTTACGGGTTGGCGGGTTTGTATTGATTACCATAAACTTAATGATGCCACCCGTAAGGATCATTTTCCCCTCCCATTTATTGATCAAATGTTGGAAAGATTAGCAGGCAATTAATATTTTTGCTTCTTAGATGGATTTTCAGGGTACTTTCAAATACCCATTGATCCAAAAGACCAGGAGAAGACTACATTCACATGCCCTTTCGGTACTTTTGCCTACCGGCGAATACCTTTCGGCTTGTGTAATGCCCCGGGCACCTTCCAAAGGTGCATGATAGCTATTTTCTAGGACATGCTTGAAACCTCCATGGAGGTTTTCATGGATGATTTCTCGGTATTTGGGGACTCTTTTCGAAATTGCTTGCATAACTTAGATAGAATGTTGACACGGTGTGAAAGGGCACGCCTTGTCTTGAATTGGGAGAAATGTCATAAAGTGTCTAGGTCATAAAGTGTCTAGGGCCGGTATAGAAGTTGATAGGGCTAAGATTGATGTGATAGCCAAATTACCCCCGCCTTCCAATGTGAAAGGGGTTCGAAGTTTTCTTGGTCATGCCGGTTTCTACCGTAGATTCATTAAGGATTTTTCTAAGATTACTCGTCCGATGACCCACTTCTTGGAGAAGGAAGTTCCTTTTTTTTTGATGAATCTTGTTTAAGTGCTTTTCAGGTGTTGAAAGAAAAGTTGACCAACTCTCCCATCATGGTTGGAACAGATTGAAGTTTGCCTTTTGAGTTGATGTGCGATGCAAGTGACTATGCCTTTGGAGCCGTGCTTGGGCAAAGGGATGATAAGCATTTCAAGCCTATTTACAATGCTAGTAAAACCTTGAATCCTGCCCAGCAAAATTACACTACTACAGAGAAGGAGTTGCTTGCGGTAGTCTTTGCATTTGATAAGTTTAGGTCATATTTAGTATTGAGTAAAACTGTTGTTTTCACTGACCATTCTGCTTTGAAGTATTTGTTTTCTAAGCAAGATGCAAAGCCTAGACTTATTCGATGGATTTTGTTGTTGCAAGAGTTTGATATCGAAATCAAAGATAAGAAAGGTGTCGAGAATTTAGTAGCTGATCACTTGAGCCGGTTGGAGGACCCAAACCGGGAGGAGCTTCAAGATGGGGAGATTAAGGATAACTTCCCCGATGAATATTTAAATGTCATTTCTAACTCTGATGAAGGTCCTTGGTTTGCTGATATTGCTAATTATTTGGTTGCAGGTGAAATACCAAATGATTTCTCGGGTCAACAAAAGAAGAAGCTCATATCGGATGCTAAGCACTATTTTTGGGATAGCCCATATTTGTTTCGTACTTATGCAGATGGTATGGTGAGAAGATGTGTCGCGGGAGCTGAAACTAGGGAGATATTGGATGCTTGTCATTACGGGCCAACTGGGGGTCACTATGGTCCGTCGGTTACAGTAAAAAGGTTTTTGATGCAGGTTTCTATTGGCCTACAATTTACAAGGAGGCTCAAACGTTGGTCGAAACCTGCGATATATGCCAAAGATAAGGAAGCATCATTAGACGGGATGAAATGCGACAGCAAGGAATTCAGGTATGTGAAGTATTTGATATTTGGGGCATAGACTTCATGGGACCATTCCCACCGTCTAACAAGTTTCAGTATATTCTAGTTGCTGTTGACTACGTGTCTAAGTGGGCCGAAGCCAAGGCTTTGCCTATCAACGACGCGAGGGTAGTCATAGAATTTTTGAAGCAGTTGTTTAGTAGATTTGGTTGCCCTAGAGCCTTAATTAGTGATCGTGGTACACATTTTGCTAATCATCAACTAGATAAGGTTCTTAAAAGGTATGGTGTGTGTCATTATTTTTCAACTTCTTATCACCCACAGACCAGTGGTCAAGTGGAGAACACCAACAGGGCATTGAAAAGAATTTTAGAGAAAATAGTCGGGGATAACCCCAAGGTTTGGTCGAAAAAGCTAGATGACGCCTTGTGGGCATTTAGGACCGCCTTTAAGACGCCGATTGGCACTACGCCATACCGGTTGCTCTACGGTAAGACATGTCATTTGCCAGTTGAATTAGAGCATAAGGCGTACTGGCCATTGAGGAATTTAAATCTTGATATGATGAAGGCCGGTGAACTTAGGTTGTTGCAACTTCATGAGCTCGATGAGCTTAGGTTGGGTGCATATGAAAATTCTTAGGATTTATAACGAGAAAACCAAAGTTTACCATGACAAATGGATCCGTAGGAAGGAGTTTAAGGTTGGAGCAAAAGTCTTGTTATTTTTGTCAAAATTTAAAATCAAACAACCAAAGTTGACTTCTAGATGGATAGGTCCTTTTGTGATTTAGTATGTGTATCCGTCCGGCTATGTTGAGCTGTTTAAAAGGAATGGAGACGGTTCTTTTATTATGAATGGCCACAGGTTGAAGTTGTATTTGGAAGAAGACCAAGAGGAGGGGATGGTTGAAGAAATCCCCATTTTTGAGCATGAAACTTAATTGATGATCGAGTCTAGCTCACGACTCGTAAATAAATTATGCGCTTCTCGGGAGGCAACCCGTGTTTGATTTTGTTATTTTTTTATTTTCTTTTTGTTAGTTAATTAGATTGTGTTTTGTCAAGAAAAGTGCAGGTGCAATTTTGATGAAAA
The DNA here is from genome assembly GCF_010389155.1 of Erigeron canadensis. NCBI lineage: Eukaryota > Viridiplantae > Streptophyta > Magnoliopsida > Asterales > Asteraceae > Erigeron > Erigeron canadensis. The sequence continues at coordinate 15,613,643 of NC_057767.1, read as the reverse complement.
ATAGATGGAGGTAAGTATGTTTTCAAAAAATTTTCTAAGAAAAAAAATAGGGTCGTGAACAGTGAATTTGCACTGCGACGCAGTGGAGGAGACTTTCTCACTGCGCCGCAGCTCAAAATGCCTAACCACCAGTTGGGTTTTCCCCCACTGCACCGCAGTGGGGGTGCGAGAGGAAGACTGCAACGCAGTCTAAATCGACTGCCTTCGGGTATGTTTTTTACCCACTGCGCCGCAATGGGATCGATGACTGGTCAACCCTGGGAGCGGGGTAAATAAGGGGTAAAAGGTGGATGTCTTTTTCACCACAATTTCAAATTCTATATTTTCCTCTCTTTCAAAGAAACCGAACTGCTCTTCCTCTAAACCCTTTTAAACACCCGAATAATCCCTTGAATCTCCATTAAGGTTTGCATTTTTCTTCCTCTTATTCTTAGATTATCATTCTTCCTTCAATATCATGGGTAAAGAGGTAAGATTTTCTTCACTTTTCTTGCTAGTTCTTTAATTTTTGATTTTTGTTTTTTAGGGTTTTAATTTTCGAATTAGTTAGTGGGTTTTGTTACTATTGTGATATTAAGGCTAATGGGGCGGTTAATTTCCCGAATTAAACAATTATTCATCAAATTTTGAGTTAAAATTAAGCTAGGGTTTGGAAAATTTTTGGGGCTTTTTGATGAATAAGTGTGGGGGAGAATTCATGGTCGATTACGTGTTGATTGAAAGCTCGTTGTTGATGGATTACTATTTAATTACCATGAAATTTTTGGTTTCTAGTTATTAAAGAAGATGAACTTACCCAGAAAAACAGACCACTGCGCCGCAGTGATGTTGTGCGTGTGCCATTGCGCCGCAGTGGCTGGCATGTGACCTTCACGTGGATTAGACCTCACTGCGACGCAGTGAGGGTCAGAGTGAACCCAATGCGCCGCAGTGGGTATTCACTGACCAGATTTCCCTTTTTGTTCTTGATTGAAAGTTTAAGTTTCCCCATATCTTTGTCTCATGTTTGTTTGTTTAACTGGTTTTGTTTACAGACAGCAGGACAGAGAGGACAAATGGAAGTTGGGCAAGGAAGTGGTACCCAAGAAGCCCCAGCTAAACGAGCAAGGAAGGAGGTTGAGGTTCCTGATTTAGTCTTCGGAGAGGATGATATGGATGAGGTTCATACATATCTGGAGTTCAATGGGGCTAGGCAACCTCACAAAAATACATTCTTAAACAAACTCTACTCACTTCATAGGCAGGTAGTGTGTCCTCCGAAGTATCTTGATCCTATTTTTGCTCAAGGTTATGGGGTGCAGGGCGATATTCGTAGATGGTTCAAAATTGAGGTCCCCATTGGCGATAGGACGGTTAATTGTGATATGTGGCATAATATTTTCAACAATGGGGAACCGGTTTATCGAGAACTTTGTCTAGAATTTTATTCTTTGTTGAAGTTGACTAAGGATTTGAATAAAGTGAAAAATATTTTTGAAGAAAGGATTGTGACATTTTTCTGTGGGGGTGAGCCGAGGAAGCTATCTATTCCTGAGTTTGGTTATTATTGTGGTATGTACACTAGGGAACAATTGGATAATCTGGAATTCAGGGCTTTGTTGAGAAAAGGGTTGTTTGTGAAACAGGATATCAGGGACCAAGAGTCAATATCTCAGTATTGGACTCGAATTTCGGGGGGACACGAGTGGCCTTCTGGTGGCTCTGTTAGCGTGTCAAAGATTAGAAGTGTGAAGTTGAGGTTATTACATCGTATGGTCGTCACTTTTCTGGTACAAAGGTCCACCCACTGGGACAAAGCGTATCAGCTAGATCTTTGGTTGATTAAGTTATTCACTGAGGGGGCACCGAGGAGGTTTGCTTTGGCCCCGATAGTAGTTTTAGATAGGATGGTGAATCATTCAGATTCAAAGTTGGTGCTTGGGCATTTTATCACCCGTATTTACAAAAGGATGGGAGTTTTTGTCTATGCAAGAAGATTTGTCTATGCAGGTTAAACAGGAGCACTTGACTGAGAAGGAGTTGATTATAGCAAAGATTGTGAAGAAGTCGAAGAAGAATGAGCAGGCGAGGTTATTGGAGGATGCCGGTGCCATTGATGCAGCACCACCGATTGTGGAGGATGAAGAGATGGATGATGCCCCTGAGGAGCAGCCCAGGACACGTGCTCGTACCATACCTGTCCCTAGTTCCTTTGATCTCACATTACTAGGACAGATGGTACAAAACATCCGAGGACCAGCAGCAGAGTAGGAGGGCTTTTGATGAATACTAGAGAAGGATGGACCAAAAGATGACATGGATTGGTTCGTAGCATGCCCACACTAACTACACTATTGATTATTATCAACCAATGTGGCAAGCACAGTATGAGGGGCGAGAATTTATGAGACCTGCCCAGATTCCTCCTTTCAGTCCTCCTCCCATCCATGTTCTTCCATATCGCCAGGGCGGCGGTTCTTTCTTTCCCATGTCTGCCTCGGGGGACATGTCACCACGGCCCCATGGTTTCGTAGGGATCTGCGAGTAGACCGATGCAATCTGGGACATTTCAGGGTGATGTGCAGGGTGCTGGGGTTTCATCTTCTTTGGTTGGTGATTTATTTGCAGGTACTGGATCCGGATTTGCTAATTTCGCAAGCGGTTCGGTAGGATTTGCTAGTGCTTCTAGTCATGCTGGAGATGCTAGGGGTTCAGGGTCAGGAGCAGGAGGCGTGCCGGAGCAGACTACCAGCTGGGTAGATGATTTCTTTGGGCCACCGGGCGCTTCTTATGGCTATCATGGCCAATTTCAGTGATGATGATGTGATGATGGTTCCCATCCGGTACCGTGGGATGGAATCATTTATTGGTTGAGATGATTGATGGTTTGAAAATTTGGGATGACTGTACTTCATACACTATTTTCTTATTTCCTTTGGTATCCACCCTACGGGGTGATGAGACATTTTACTTTGTTATTTTTCTGTTTGTTTATTTGTTTGCATGAACAGTAGAATAATGTTATGCTTGGAATTATTATGGTTTGTTTTGTGATGCAAATGTGAGCAGGTTATTGATAGCTATAGCGCAACACAAGTGTGGGGGGAACCCCTTGGATTCTCTTCTCATCTATTCTATGGCATCAATGTGTTGATTATGTGATGGTGTGCGTATGCTGGCAGTAAGTTCAGCGACATATTTGTTATTGCTATGTTTGATGCACACACAAATCTCGCACCTTCCGTTTTGGTACAAGTTGTTTATCCCGCCAACCAAAGTGTCCTTCCTATTTCGGAAGTGCCATTTGTGACACGGGGTCGATAACTTGTTTCAAAACGAAATGTGTCCTTATTCCGGTGTGTGCTCTTATTTTTCTATGTCACTTACCCCTATTTACCTTTATTTGACCGGATATGGACATTGAGGGCATTGTCCATCTTAAGTGTCGGGGGGGGGGGGGGCAAATAGGTTTAAGCTACCGGGTTTATCACTTTTGTTGTTTTGCCATTGAGATTTCTATCAGTTTTGTTGATGTGTCCCTCTCGTAGGCCTTTGGATTCTATCTAGGGGTATGAATTTCTATTTTGAGCTCTTAACTGTGATGTGAATGTTTAAAACTGGTGCTATCAATTTGGCGGAACAATAGAAGTTGATATGATTTTTAAAACTTGAGTTGAACTTGTCCTTGTGGTAAATTGCTTTTGACACTTAATTGATTACTTATTAAGCAACTTTACTACAAAATGTTTCCTTGACAAAAATTTTTAATTGACGAAGTGTGTTCTGAACGGTTGTTTGGCTAGTCCTTCGGGATTGATAACATTACTTGCATACTCATATATATCCAAAACACCCAATTGTGAGATTTCATCATCTCATATATAGTGTGTCAGGTGACGGTTTTGGTTTGTTTGCCTCGTAAATACGTCCCTCTCTTAGGCTCTTGGATTTATTCGGGAGTAAGGGTTTTCATTTTGATGCCCTGCACTAGGATGTGCGTGTTTAAGGTATTTCTAAGCCATTTCCGAGTTCTTTTCTTGATAAGAGTATACCGGTGATGTGTTGATTCTAGAACTTGGCCTGGTGATCGTGACGAGTACATTGGATGACGAATTGGCATTTAGGTTTGACTATACTTTTTATTTTTTTTCTTTTCACTTTTCTTTTGTATATCCATATCCCTATTACACAACCTTATACATATACTTGTCTATATTCAAACAATTTTCTTCCCTTGTATACCTTAGCAATATATACATGTATACATCACTTTAACTTTACCCTGTCATTGTATAAATCCACCTACTCTTGTAAACTTCACCTAATTATACCGATAGCCTAATCTGGAGAGCCATTGATTGTCATTGGTTTGTTTGGATGGTTTGGGAGAGTTTCAGTGGGTTGATTTGTGGAATATTTTTGTCTATGAGAATATGTAAATGGGTTAAGTTATTGAAGATTGTCTTGGATTGTTCAAACAAAGAAAATGAAGTGTTATAGGCATTTTTATCATTGTAAGAGGGTATCTACTAGTAGAGTAAAAATGGTTCAAAAAGAATAAAAAGAATTGAAAAGCAGAAAAATAAAAAAAATAAAAAATAAAGAACTTGGGCTACTAGTAGGTATTTCTCATTTTTAAATGTCTAGAAAGTTGTTGTATCACTATTTTGGAAGATTTGGTTGATTGTAAGTTGTTTGAAGTTGATACACCACAATGGTGTCGGGCTTGCTTGGTACTTTGGAGATGTTCGCGGGATAGCATCTTTTGGGTTAGTGGTTTGTTGGCAATCAATGATATGGGTTGATTAGACTATTTTGTTCATATTCAATATAACTTATACTTTCAATTCTTACCTTTCACTTTTAACCTATATAGTTCCCATACTTCATTGTACATATCCGTATATGCATAGCCTTAGTTTAACTATACAACCACCCTTAATGCCTATTTTGACGATGTACTTGATCCTTGCACTGTAATGGTGGAGTGACGATCCTAGTTCAAGCCTATGGTAAAAGAGTATACATCACGACTGAGCTATGAGTGATTCTTCATATATTCAACCCCGAAAGTAAGTTGTTGGAGTAGAATGATATTGATAGGATCGTTTGTTTCATTTATGCTTACTTGATTATTGTGGCTTATGGATTGTTCAGGTATTGTCAAACATTTCGAGTTTTTCGTTTAAGATTAAAACTGTTTCACCAGCCTTTTGTCATTTGACATGCTTGGAGTTGCTTCTTTTTGATACTTGTCATTAGTTTGATAGTCTTATTGTCAAGGAAAGCTTTTACTTTAATTCAGGATTTGCTTGAGGACAAGCAATGCTCAAGTGTGGGGGATTTGATGTGACTAATTTATACCCATTACCCACATCAGTATTGGCCATTTTATTATATGTTTTAAGTCGATTTTATGTGCATTTGGCGCGTTTATGGTATTTTATAGTGTTTTCAGGCACCTGACAGGTTACGTGTTAATTTGGCACACTTTCGGTTGATTTATTGGCTTAGAAGATGTTTTGAAGGATCAAGAGTTGTTAAAATAAAGGAAGTTAGAAGGTTTGCAAGATCTCATGATTGAATGAGGGTTCTCGGATCAGTAAATTAGCACTGCGACGCAGTGAAGACCAAGGCAAGCCACTGCGCCGTAGTGGTCTAAAACAGGGGAATTGCTCAGTTAAAAGTGATTGCGCCACAGTCAATGAGGGGTATGGCGACTGCGCCGCAGTCTCCCATGGGAAAAGAGCACCGAAGACAGTGTAAAACCACTGCGCCGCAGTGGGAGGCAACGTAGCCACTGCGCCGTAGTGGCTTGTCGAATCAGTAGAGATTTTTGACCGACTTTAGCATCAGACTAGAGGGGGTATAAATATAAACAAAAACCTAATTTTTCCAGTTATCGAAAATCTTTCTAGGAGCTGTTCTACAAGGGTTCTTCAATCTCCAATCAAGATAATTTCTTAGGCGTATTCGTTGAAGATTCACGGGCACCCATCTAGATTGTATCTACTTACTGTCTTGCAATTTATTTTTCATCAAACGATTGGTACATCATGTTTCTCTTCTATTTTAATTATTATTGTGGATTGATCATGAGTGGATAAACGTTTAATCATCCACCTTGATGAAACGAGACGGATAATGTGATTGCAATATTTTTAATTCAAAAGAGTTTATTTATATATCGTTGTTCTGTGATCTTGATGACTTTAATTCTTTTTATTAATTAATTTTGATATTGGTTCAATATGATTCTTCGTTGGTGGTACCAATTGAATGTGTATGTGATTTTAAAACGGTTGAGTAATTATCACTAGTTCATGGTATGATAGTGAATATCATTTTAAGAAAAGATAAATTTTGTCAACATGATTAATATCGGTTGGTGGTACCACGTTATTGTCACTTAGGTTCAATTGATAATTTGATAGTCAATAAAACTGATTGTTGGAAGAATTGTCTTTGCTTTGGTGGTACCGGCTTGGGTAATTTAACTAGCAGTTAGGTGATTCGATATTTTGTTCATGGTTGGTGGTACCACGTGAGTACCTTAATCTTGTCACGATTATCTTTAAACTCTAGAGAATTTGTTCTTAATTAAATACAATCACATTTGAAGTCGAGGGAAGTCAAGGTGGATGACTTTTAATTATATTGTCTGAAGTTCATTTTAATTTTATGCAATTGACTTGCAAATCAATTTTTACTTTAATTGTCAAGAGGATTTTCAAAGTAACACCCATTTTTCAAACCATTTCATAAGCGACTAGTCATTTCCAATCCCTGAGAACGAACTCGGACTTATCTCTTAACTATATTACAAACGATCGGGTCCACTGCCCGTGAGTGCGTAGTAGTGAATTTTTAGGTAGTTCTAGTTTTATAAATTCAAAGCTCGATTTTGCAGATCACATATACACTTAAAAATATTTAGTTTTATTCGAATCATAATATACAATAATTACAACAAAGCATACCATGTGTGTAAACCATGAACAAAATCATGCAACTAGAACATTTACAAAAGTTAATGCAAATGATACATTTTCCTTATGTCACAATATGAACCTTAATCCTTTTACTTAGAAATAAGTTATCATAAATAACATTTGGCATCAAAAATTTCTGCCACCCCAATAGCATAATAGTGGAACAATTAACTTGTGTCTCATACTTTTTTCTCTGTTCTTGTTTGAAAACAATGAACAATAGGGAAATAATTCATATCATTTTTATAAATACATAAAAATAACAACTCAATAAAGAAGAAAAATAGAGTGTGAAAATGATTAGGTCTTGAAGATTTCATGCCATCAGTGTTTCGAACAAAGAAAAAGTTAAGAAGCATGGAAATAAATAAAAAAATAAATAACTAAATATTCAATTGAGGGTTTAAACTTATTATTAGACACAAGTTCAATGCCCTTTTTGTAACACCCTGCTTTATAAAATGTGGATTTCAAAAAAAAAAATTCAACTCTAAACGTAACACCGTTAACAAATTGCGGAAGCGACGTTCAAAAAATCTCATTTGATTCCTAACGGAATCAATAAAACCAAATAAATGTTTCAAAAGGTGTTACCGACAAGTATCATCACAATAATCCAAATGAAACCCACAATCTAAACCAACAAAGTATTGCCAAACAGCTAAATAATAAGTCTACTTAAATAAATGCAACTATGGGTAACTAAAGCCACAATCCGATCAGCTTCAAGTCCTAACCTGAGGGCACAACATTTTTCCACAAAATACAAGTGTCAGCTTAAAAGCCGAGTAAGATAACAGGTTAGTACAAAACAAGGATTGCCAATTAAAACATTTTAATAAAGAATATATCTCACACATATGTATAGGCACAACTACACAGTTCCACGTAAACAACATCATAAAGATATATAATCCTATAAAGTGCCTAGCAATCCTTATTATTCCACGTTACAACACAATATCCACATTCCACAATATCCACATATAGTTATGCCAATGTAGTCAACAATTAAGATTTGTGTGTAGGCGAGATATGACCTTACAGGAACCTCACACCCGACATGATGGATAACCTTTCGAGGTCCTTCGGTGTCGTTATGGATAGGCATAACCAAATCCATGAGCAAACCGTTTCCGCACGTATGGTGGTCAATCACTCCACCCGGTATACTTTTTCCACGATGATTGAGTCACACGGGAAGCATGTACATTGCCCCCGAGTGATCCACGTACACAAGAGTCCATTGGACTAATGTGGAATAAGCTTAACACTTTTCCACGTTGTGCTCGAGACTTAAACACACTATAAATTCCACGTCACATGATAAATCCTCGTTACATTATTAGGGCCCTTAACGTGCTTCGTGACATGGCAACCTAAATAGTTTTAGTGTACTATGCGTACAAGCCAACAACAAACAGCTATCACAAAACAAACCATTTATCACAAGCATAAATACATAATCATGCATAAAATGTCCACAAGTAGCCCCCCCCCCCCTCCCCACATACATCCCGCACCCAACATATGTATGAGATAATTAAATCATCATAAAAGGGGAAGTTATCATCAAATATATGTTTTGTTGTGTCCCTCGTGTGTCAAAAGTAAGTTATCTTACCTCTCTGAGCTTCTTAGTCAACAAACAATGTATTACCGTGCTTGGTATGTGTTCCCAACAACCTAGACCGAACATTTGATCAACATATAAGTAATAGACATAAAACAACTCTTATTATTTAGTGATTATGATTAGAATAGCTTTGAAATACCATTAGCTCACATAAACAACTTCTCTACAAAATCTAGACGAATTCAACATTACGGGTCTATCAATAACCACCTTTTACACAAATCATTACACAAACAATCAACAAACTGTTATGACACAGTAAATATAGCTCTTGTATCTAACCATAGCCATTGGAATCATCTCAATACAATTCTTCGTTAATTTTCTATGAATTTTTTAAGATTGACTTGTTGAACTCGTCTCGAATCTGACTACTTTTATAAATCAGTGTTTCCGGACAAATACGAAGCAAAATCAGAGAAAACTTTCTTCTAGACGAACTTAGGAGACACATAGACCTTTTCAAAAATGTAAGGTTTGACTTCTGTAGATTTATAATGAACATGTTATGATTTTTTCAAAACAGATGAAATTTCAGCTCTACAAAACCCTTGTTTTCAAGCAATTCAAACATCAAACGTAATCAACACCTCAACCACGACTTTTGAACATCAAAATACAGTAGATTAAGGGTCTATTGATGCAATGAAATCATCAAGTATCCCCCGATTGATTTGTAGGTCAACGGTTAACATATTATGTCACCGAATCTACGAAAACGATTGAATTCAATAACAAAGAACCATCTATGATCAAGACCAGGTGAGACACTCATACTAAACACATGTTATCATCAAAATACCATCAATATGACGTTCATACCTATAGGGAATCACCACAGCCCAATCGATTGAAATAAAGGTTATCGAATGACCCGAAATCACTGTTTATATCAATAAAACGTATTTAATCAACCACCAATCAAGAAACCCAGGTATGAACGAATTATCAGAATGAATAATAATTATATTGAACAAATATTTCGATCTTATACCATAATGGATGAATATGGAATCGAAATCAAGCCTTAGATCGACCCGAAATCATTGATTCTAACAACCAAACGTATTCAATTGATTAAGACCCAATATGAACGAATTGAATAGATAAATATGATCAAAATATCAGTAGGGATTACAATCCTTACCTTAAAGATGATCAAAGATTCGATATAATAGCGTTTAATCACTCTGAATTCACCCGAAATCAAAGAAATTTAAGCCTAAGAGATGAAGGGTATAACACCTCAACTAAGGCGGAACAATGAGATGTACAGAAAGTCGAGTATTCAAAACAAAGGATTATAAATAACATTCACCATAGCTTTATTTGATAAAAAGAATTTACAAATGTACAAGCATGTGAACCAATTTCCAAGTATAAATGCGTCCACAATACTTGGATACTAAGTTCACGAAACAAATAACAAGCACATGAAATAGTATACTACAATGATGAAGGCGGATTCCATTGCCCATCACAAGGTTTGATCTTAGACTCCAAAGTGCAATGCAAACAATCATGATGCAAATAATTCCTCAAAGCTTAGGCTAATTCCTGAAAAGCATGAAGAAAAAGTGTCAACTACGAAAACATAGTTGGTGAGTGCATAGGTTTTTAAGTAAATCTCGATGCCTAACCATTTTCAACACTTAGAAAACATGTTATTAGATATTAACATACCCAAACCATATGTCCGGCAGAATTCTCATCTCCAAATATCAAGTTTTCCAAATACCATAATGTCATTTCAAGACTTGGAAAAATCCATGGTAACTTACAAAGTTCTCATTTGTCAAATCATCACGAGAGAAAAAGTATATATATCGATTAATCATATATCATACCAAAATCATTCGGTTATCAATATTTCAATGTCACCAATTTCAACAACTTTCAAGATTCCATATAGGGTCCAATACCCAAACCGTATGTTCAAAACATAATATCCATCCATGAATAACATAAATTTCCCATTTAGCCAAAGACATCATTTGATGATTAAATGCTTGAGCCACTACTAAGACTCTTTCACGTCCAAATAATGATAATAATAACTTGCCCCGATAGATTATGATATAAAGGCACTTGCTGTCAATCATGTGCAGTAATTAATAATAAAGGAGTCGTGCCATGGAGACGACTAAATAATAAGTAGATTAGAGCACCCCACGACTGACACCGTTGAAGGCGGCCAAACAACCTGTCGCCGCTGATGTGAATGAGGGGACGAATCCTAGTTGTGCAACTCTCTAACTACAGGCCTCAATGAGTTAATAGTAGGGTAGCGGGGACTAGACTTTGATAGTACTCAAGCTCATCATATTGAACATACAACATATATTCCTTGTCATAAACATCCTTTCAAAATATCATTTCATAAAAGAAAACAATTTTATTTATCATGTTTTTCACCCCGAAAGTAAAACATATAAAAGAGTTAGATTTTCGGTAACTTGGCTTCATTTGTGGTTTCACTTGATATATTAGGTTATCATATAGAAATGTCATATTAAGTTATGTTATCCTTATTCATCATTTGTTGTGTAACCAATTTTAGCGCGAATTAGCATTTGTGATATCAATATATAGCTTAGTTAACATAATTACTTATGCCTATCTCACTTAATTATCTTTATTTTATTTTGATTACACTTATCTCATGAAATTCTTTTAAGTGTTATGGGTCATTATCAATTGGGCCAAAATGTGATGGGTTTTTAAGTGACTTGGGCTTAATTTAGTTATTGGGCTTAACCTTATTTGGGTTATGTGCTTAATGGGTTATATTGGTTATTGGACTTTATGGTTTGTTGGGTCAAGTAGGCCTATTGATTTATGGTTCTATGGGTTTAGTATTTGGGCCGGGTTAGCCCATTATGGTCTTTAGTGCACCTTTTAGCCCATTATACAAATGGTTAGTTTCCTTTCAAATTTTCTGTTTTTAATTCAGATTTTTATGAAATGTTGGCTACTATTTTGGGGTCAATCCGAATTATTTGGACCTTTATGATTTTTAAACAATGACTTATATGTATCTAGTATTTTTGTGAATTTTTGGTGAATTTTTAGATGATGTTTGGTGTTCTTAAAAATTATCCAAACACAAACTATCCCGAATGGGCACTGCTTGCGACATCAGAAGTTTTATAGATGTTCTGATTGTTAGAAAAATCCCATGATTTTAGTTTAAGTTCATGACAAATTGAAATTACTTTTCATCAAGTATGACCTCCTGGAACCTTACGGATTAGGAGATAAAAATTGTTAAAGTTTATAAAATATTCATACCAAATTACAGTTTTGACCAGTTTCAGTAGAAAAATCATATCTTTCATTTGGTTCAGTTTATTTGAGTAATTTCGGTTGGAGGTTAATCTTAACTCATTTGTCTACAACTTTTATTTTGATAGTTTTTCTTGAAAATTCCCTCACATGCCCAGTTTACCCGTTCTAAGACAGAAAATGGTTTCTGTCAGATTTGTTCTTGATCATATCAACCCACCAATGACCTTTCTTGCTTAATTAACACTTTAATTTATCACTTACAAGATTATCACTCTTTTTGTTTTATTTTATCATTAAATTTACAGATTCTTATTATCAATTTCAAATCATCAATCATCATCCAAAGATCCTTCTCAAATCCCAAATCAAAATAAACCTAAACTAATGCAAATCTTATCATGCATACACTAAATCCATTATTATCTCTTGCATTCATAATTATTTCTTCTAGATCAATCTTTTAAATATGCATGCATGTGAAGATCTATGTGTTTTTAGTGATAAAAATGAAAGATAAAGAGAGTGATAATCAAAAGATTACAAGTTATCAACCTTTGAAGATCAAAACAAGAAGATTAAGAGTGATGCTGGGTCTTGTTCTTGATGGCTACCCAAGAGTTGTTTGTTGGCTGTAGCAAGCTTGAAAAGAAGGGAATATAAGCTACAAGATGTAAGAAAGGATGATGAACAAACAAAGGAACAAGTTGGGTACCCATTGATGATCAAGAATCAAAAGAAAAGAAGGAGATTGGAGATGTATTGCTCCATTTTCTGCTGCTGTTTGAGCAACCACTTTAGGGGCTGATTTCGGGTGGTTGTTGCCTCCAAATCTCCTCCAAGCTTCCACCATACATGACTCTAGATGATAGATGATCAATAGGACTTATTATTACATTAGATTAGTTAAATTAAAGCTCCATTTTGCGTTGTTTGAACCGAAAAAGATGAAGAAAGTGTGAAGAAAATTAGAGAGAGTTGGAGAGAGTTTTAAGAGCACACTTGATGTGTGTGTGTGTTGGGTTATGTGAAAAAAAATCAGAAATTGGTGTTTTCCCCATCCTTAATCACGTGAATGGGGGGCAAGAAATGGGTTGGGAGCTCATTCATTGGTCAAGTTAAGTGGTGTGGTGAGTGGTATTGGTTAACCATGGTGGTATGTGTTGGGTTTAAGTCCTAAATAGTGTTTACTTATATGTATAAGCAAATATATATGTATATGTTTGTGTGAGTGCAGGAATAAGTGAGTTAAGAGTATATTGATTGGTGGATTTTTTACAAGAGTTTAACTATATTTATATATATTTAAAGTTGTAATTCATTTTTATAATTATAAGACTTATTTGAAAGTTGCATTGTATATATATGTGCATCTTGTATGTAAGTATATCAATACATATGTAATTGACTTAAAATGTTATTGATGTGCATTGTTATTATTTGAGTTTTTAAGTTATTTGGATTCTTGGATACTTTCTTGTTTAGATTATATACTTGTAAAAATTGTTATCGTTTTTCATAAACCTTGAGATTAACTTAGATAATTTTTAGTTATTATGGATGGCATTTCTAAGACAACTCATCATCTATGGGCATTTCATTATACTAGAAGGCAATTATCACCATGCCCTAATGTCTAGAAGGTCAATTTTCTTAATACACCTCTAGGAATATATACCTAGATAAATATAAGTAAGTAATCCTAATTGTAAATTGAGGGTTGTTACAAAGGGAGGCACACCTTGAAAACACACACTAATCACAGGAGCAAATGAAGGATTAGGGCTTCATAATCCCCTAAAAACCGTTCACCCTTAATGCCAAATTACTAAAGTGCCCCTATTTTAAATTTAACGACCGTTAGGGCTCAAACTAACGAACCGGAACTCAAACGACTGAACAAGCACTCTAAGAACTAGCCAACAACTAAAATAGCTTATTATGACTATTAATAACTAATTAAAGCATCACATTTACCATCCAAGCTTTTACAGTTAGTTACGTAAGCATTTAAGCAACTAACGTCGTCACAGTCAACTAACGGTCAAAGTCAACAAAATGAATAATAGAGTTCGGGATGTTACAATTACCTCCTCCTTAGAAAGATTTTGTCCCCAGAATCTACTCAGCAACAAATAAATGTGAGATCATCCCTCATTACCGAATTTGTTTCCTACTTTATGCTCTCTCTCTCTTATTATGCCTCATTTGACCAATACAAGTTCAATTTGCTAATGAAACTTCTTCTATTTCCAGCCATGAATCCCAACCATCCACCATTCTCTTTTTTAGATGAATACTTATGTATTCCACAAAACTAAGATCACCTCTTCCGCTAAATACCCTTTAAAATAACATGAAAAGTTTTATTACTACCATCTACTATGTAGCCAGATCCAATTTATATGCCTCCTATTGACCCATTTAGAGATCTAAAAAGGTTGAACGAAAAAAAAAAAACTCACTCTTCACTCTTACCCTTCCAAGCAATGGTCGTGTAAGTGACATTCTCCACATAAAAATATTACTTCAAGCAATAGTAACATGCCACTTTTGCTTATCAGCGAACTCGATCAAAGGTAATTGGAAGTATCACGTGCCACTCTACTCAATTACGCATAACCTCAACATATCTTCAAACGTGTAAATGATTCTCTTACTCTTTTCACCGGTTTGAGGAAGATAGTTGTACTAAAATGAATTTTAGTACCCAACTCCCACTCCAAACTCTATAAGGGTTCAAAAGATAACCAATGGTCCTAATCTGACACAACCGATAACAGAAATCCATGTCCCGCCACAATCTTATCAGCATAAGTCTTAGCCAACTCATCGAATGGTGTTGTCTTACATGTAGCCAAGGAATAAATACTATCGGTCAATCTGCCTACTAAAGAATATCATATCATTAAAATTAACGATTTAGATAATTTTGTTACATAATCCTTAATATCATGTTCCCGTCTCCACTCTCGATCTCCAATTACAACAGGTACTATTAAGAATTCGATGCTCCATCCTAACTTGATTATAGATCATAACTTTTCAACAAGTCTAACCACATCTTGGAAGGTAGGTCATCATTAAAGTAGTCTGATATTCACGAGGCATCATTAAATGTCTGACACTCAACGCTATTGATCACCACTTAGTCTTGCTTAGAACTTCCAACCCTCATAAGCAACATGATATCAAATCACGCATCACTTTAGGCTGACTTGATACAATCAAGTAACCCAATTTTACCTCATTAACCACGAAAAACAATCGGCACGTAAAATTCCTTTTCCAACTCAAAGCATCAATAACCACATAAGCTTTTGCCTCATAGTCAGAAGTTGTCATCGATTTCATCCGACGTCTCCATCTCACATATATGCCTTCCTGGCTAAAACATCTCTTAGGATCAGTGTACCGAGTGCACATGGTGCCTTACACATAATTTCTCCATCACTTAAGAGTAAAAACCATAACAACAAGCTCTAAATCACTATCGTAAAAGTCTTCTCATGATGATGCATGACATGGAACATAAGCAACTACATTACCTCTCATCATCGAAACGCAACCCAAACTTGTTCTAAAAGCATCACTATAAGAATCTTAACCCTTTTCTTTTCTAGGCCAATCATACTTTTAACAATACGCTAGAAGTCTCGAATGAACCTCATTTAATAACCAACTACACCCCGAAAAGATTTAATCTTAGTTGGTGACTTATGCACCTCTCAACTCCCTACAGCCTTAGTTTCAGGTAAACAAGCTTCAACCACTCATGGTAATGACATACCCAAGGAAATGGACTAAATTAAGCCAGAATTCACTCCTGCAGAATCTGACATATAGCTTCTCTCTCTCCGAACCTTAAGAATCGTTCTTAAGTTCTCACTACATCCCTCAACTGGAATAAACCACAATGACATAAGGTAAGAAGGGCGTCACACAAAGTTCATCAAGTCAAAAGCAACTAATAATGCTCACATCTAATCCAAGAGCAATCTTGCCTTCATATTCTCTTTCACAACGAAGACAAAGGGTCCCCAAATGAGGAACTCAAATGAATGAAACCAATATTAAAAGACTGTTAAAGTCGGGTCATTAACTCCTTCATCTTAGTCGGTACGAGGCAATAAGGAACTTAAGAAACAAGAAAGGCACTAAGAATACAATCTACACAAAACACCACTTCTCTATTAGGAAGACTAGAAAAGTCATTAAGAACACCACAATTCACATAGATTATGAATAATCAATCTTCTGTCAAATATACTTTAAAACTTTCACCTAAGAAATAATCTAAAAGTTGCCCTCATCACAATCAAAACCACATTACCTCGAGAATGGTGCTACACATAACTTTCTTTAGAATACAGAAAGACAACGTCATTTTCGACATCAAATACACACTAACTACAACATCAAAACCGGTTAGAAGAAGCAACACAAGCACATAATAGATGGACACCTAATCTCAACGCACATAACAGAAGCACATAACTTTCCCCACGATTCAGTGTAAGATGACTATTGGTTATCTCTTCATTTTGGGATTAATTTTGTTGGGTAAGAGAACCTCATCAATAAAACCTAGCTATAATTCCTTTCACTTCACCATGAATTGATGCAAGTCACCATCAGTTATTAATTCATCACACTTGCATTCCACATGTACAACTAACACTACCTCTGGCGAGATTATAGATAGACCTCAACACTTTATCACACTTCAAATAAGTATCAACCAGCCCTCGGTCATGTATCTTACACACTCACAATAAACACCATTGCAACTAAGCTTAAGGTTTGCCTCAATTTGCTTAGCAATAACTACGCACTTTTGACAACCTAATTGCATCTTATACCAGTCAACATAAGCATGGGCACAAACACACTCGCGTCATGATACATTTGCAATTACGTTCCGGACCATAATTGTAATTGTATCCTTTCACATGTATGTCCATTACCCTACTTGTGTATCACCGATTGTACCTCTGCCTTTGTGAATTTCTTAAATCTACTCATGTATCAACAATCCTACACTTCATCTCTAGCGGGTTATTGTCACTAACTCAATGGACTCGACAACAGTGACCACAACTCATGTCACAACAATCAACTTCATTTACCACTACTAATTTTATATACGCAACATCAAGTTTCAATACACAATTTTGTTTACTATTTATTGCTCATTATTCCCGATTCAACACTTATCGAAATCAATATAGGGGAAATTAGTACAAATTCTCAAAAGGAATTGTCTACTAAAAGCACCAAAAGATCTATCGATGGATACAACGAGAAGTAAGAAAAATAAGGCAAAAGAACACGGTTATGCATATAAACAACAGATACATAAAAGCCTTAACCCTACTCTCGCACTCAATCCAACCAGTCCTAAAAACAATCTTTCTAAAGCCAAAATACAATTACCAAAGCTTAAATTCACAACTTACGACTAATTTAAGTCCAAGACCAACACCTATGGCCAATGGTTCACTTAAACTACTGCTCTGATACCACTTGTAACACCCCGCCTTACCACAACACAATATTGTCCGCTTTTCCCGCAGGCTCACGGCTTTGTTTCTGGTTGCTCGTGCAAACTTCCCAGAATGGTCACCCATAAGGCATTGCTGCCGTCCGAGCACGCTTAACTGTGGAGTTCTCCTCTCATCCACAGCCAATGAGCACAAAACGCGTTGTTTTATGTAAGACCAATGATGTGACTCATATCCAGGATCCCCCTTGTAGATTAAGATGTATGCTTTTACACCCCCTCAACACAACTCAACGTACTCATTGAGTTATGCAAGTGCGCCATAAACTCCCAACAATCCCAAGGATTTAAAATTCTCATTTGATTCCTAACGGAATCAATAAAACCAAATAAATGTTTCAAAAGGTGTTACCAACAAGTATCATCACAATAATCCAAATGAAACCCATAATCTAAACCAACAAAGTATTGTCAAACGGCTAAATAATAACTCTACTTAAATAAGTTCAACTATGGGTAACTAAAGCCACAATCCTCAAGCTCCATAAGTAGCTACCCATCTCACCATCTACCAATCAGCTTCAAGTCCTAACCTGAGGGCACAACATTTTTCCACAAAAGACAAGTGTCAGCTTAAAAGCCGAGTAAGATAACAAATTAGTACAAAACAAGGATTGCCAATTAAAACAGTTTAATAAAGAATATATCTCACACATATGTATAGGCACAATTACACAGTTCCACGTAAACAACATCATAAGGATATATAATCCTATAAAGTGCCTAGCAATCCTTATTATTCCACGTTACAACACAATTTCCACGTTCCACGATATCCACATATAACTATGCCAATGTAGTCAACAGTTAAGATTTGTGTGTAGGCGGTCATATGACCTTACAGGAACCTCACACCCAACATGATGGGTAACCTTTCGGGGTTCATCGGCGTCGTTATGGATAGGAATAACCAAATCCATGAGCAAACCGTTTCTGCACGTATGGTGGTCAATCACTCCACCCGGTATACTTTTTCCACGATGATTGAGTCACACGGGAAGCATGTACATTGCCCCCGAGTGATCCACGTACACAAGAGTCCATTGGACTAATGTGGGTTAAGCTTAACACTCGAGACTTAAACACACTATAAATTCGACATTAACACGCGATAAATCCTCGTTACATTATTAGGGCCCTTAACGTGCTTCGTGACATGGCAACTTAAATAGTTTTAGTGTACTATGTGTACAAGCCAACAACAAACAACTATCACAAAACAAACCATTTATGACAAGCATAAATACATAATCATGCATAAAATGTCCACAAGTGGCCCCCACATACATCCCGCACCCAACATATGTATAAGATAATTAAAACATCATAAAAGGGGAAGTTATCATCAAATGTATGTTTTGTTATGTCTCTCGTGTGTCAAAAGTAAGTTATCTTACCTCTCGGAGCTTCTTAGTCAACAAACAATGTATTACCGTGCCTGGTATGTGTTCCCAACAAACTAGACTGAACATTTGATCAACATATAAGTAATAGTCATAAAAAAATTCTTATTATTTAGTGATTATGATTAGAATAGCTTCGAAACACTATTAGCTCACATAAACAACTTCTCTACAAAATCTAGACGAATTCAACATTACGGGTCTATCAATAACCACCTTTTACACAAATCTTTACCCAAACAATCAACAAACTGTTATGACACAGTAAATATAGCTCTTGTATCTAACCATAGCCATTGGAATCATCTCAATACGATTCTTCGTTAATTTTCTATGAATTTTTTAAGATTGACTTGTTGAACTCGTCTCGAATCTGACAACTTTTATAAATCAATGTTTTCGGTTAATTAAAAAGCAAAATCAGAGAAAACTTTCTTCTAGACGAACTTAGGAGACACAAAGACCTTTTCAAAAAATGTAAGGTTCCACTTCTGTTGATTTATTATGAACACGTTATGATTTTTTCAAAACAGATGAAATTTCAGCTCTACAAAACCCTTGTTTTCAAGCAATTCAAACATCAAACGTAATCAACACCTCAACCACGACTTTTGAACATCAAAATACAGTAGATTAAGGGTCTATTGATGCAATGAAATTATCAAGTATCCCACGATTGATTTGCAGGTCAACAGTTAACATATTAGGTCACCGAATTTACGAAAACGATTGAATTCAATAACAAACAACCATCTATGATCATGACCAGGTGATACACTCATATTAAACACATGTTATCATCAAAATACCATCAATATGATGTGCATACCGGTAGGGAATCACCACAGCCCAATCGATTGAAATAAAGGTTACCGAATGACCCGAAATCACCGTTTATATCAATAAAACGTATTTAATCAACCACCAATCAAGAAACCCAGGTATGAACGAATTATCAGAATGAAAAATAATTAAATTGAACAAATATTTCAATCTTATACCTTAATGGATGAATATGGAATCGAAATCAAGCCTTAGATTGTTCCGAATCGACCCGAAATCATTGATTCTAACAACAAAACGTATTTAATTGATTAAGACCCAATATGAACGAATTGAATAGATTAATATGATCAAAATATCAGTAGGGATTACAATCCTTACCTTAAATATGATCAAAGATTCGATATAATAGTGTTTAATCACTCCGAATTCACCCGAAATCAAAGAAATTTAAGCCTAAGAGATGAAGGGAGGCACACCTTGAAAACACACACTAATCCCTAGAGCAAATGAAGGATTAGGGCTTCATGATCCCCTAAAAACCGTCCACCCTTAATGCCAAATTACTAAAGTGCCCCTATTTTAAATTTAACGACCGCGAGGGCTCAAACTAATGAACCGGAAACTCAAACGACTGAACGAGCACTCTAATAACTAACCAACAACTAAAATAGCTTATTATGACTATTAATAACTATTTAAAGCATCACATTTACCATCCAAGTTTTTACAGTTAGTTACCTAAGTATTTAAGCAACTAAAGTCATCACAGTCAACTGACGGTCAAAGTCAACAAAATGAATAATAGAGATCGGGATGTTACACTTTTCATACCTCCTCTTGTTTTATTTATTTTCTTAAGAAAACATGATTAAAATACTTAAAAAATACATATTTTTTAAAGCACACAATTTTGGTAAGTATATGTTCTTAATACACCATTTTAGTCAAAAACTCTCCGTTTCAACATATAAAGTTATTATCTTTTAGGGGGCGTTTGGTTTAAGTGAACCAAAATTCGACCAAAACCTTAAGATTTTGGACTTAAACTGTATGGGAAATGATAGGCTTAAGTACTGATGTAATAACTTTATGATGAAATGTCTATAGGACGGGTTGAGATGAGTGAGAGTGTAGTTTTGAGGCCTTATTATGTTTGATATGTTTATGTTAATGAAGTAGGCCCTAACCTCTCTTTCGTTCTCGCTTATTTCGTATCTAATCGCCGTCGTTATATTTAGACAAAATGGTTAATACTTGTGCTACTAGTCAACGTGATGGAGTTGCCGCTTGTAATGCTCCTAATAACCAAAATGGGGCTGGAAATCCGGGTAATCAACCACCTATTCAAAGGCCTTATCCCGATGAACGACCAACTAGGTCCGAAATTGATCGAGCAAACCCGGTTATTGAGCAGATTCCGACTCAAGCCCAAATGTTCGAGGAAATAAGGGCTATGCGAGCTCAACTACTAAGAATTGAACAAGAATTGGTGCAAGTAAGAGCTGAAAGGGAAGCTAGCTTGCATCGACATAAGCATACTGATGGAAACTATTCCAACCGCTCAAACCGTGCTGAGCCATCCATTGTAAGGTCACAGGTTGCTACTGAGAATGTTGTTGCTGAGGTGAATGGTGGGGGAAATGTAATGGAGCCTCGTGTTATGGTTGCTCCTCGTGTCCATAACTTTAAATATGAAAGCTTTAAGAAGTGTGGTGCCCAGGAGTTTGATGGCACACTTGATCCAGTGGGTGCCATGGAATGGCTTGCTGATGTTGAAGTGGTTTTTGCTTCATGCTACTGTCCGGATGATATGAAGGTGTTATGTGCTACTCGTGTGTTAACTAAGAATGCCCGCAACTGGTGGAGATATGCTACTTTTCATTGACTCCCGAGGTACTAGCTGCTATGCCTTGGGGTACATTCAGGGAGAAGTTTTTGGAAGAATATGTGGGTACTCGTGAGTTGAGGTTGATTGAGAAAGAATTTAGAGCTTTGACTGCTAAGCCCAGTGCCATAGGTGAGTATGCTCGGACATTTACGGAGAAGCTCTAGTTTGTAGGTCGTATGGTACCTAGAGAGATAGATCAGATTGAAGCATACTGTGATGGTCTTCCTGCTAGCTATCGTGGCCTTTGTAGGCAACATACTACATTCTCTGCTGTGATTAAGGAGTCCAAGAGATTAGATGACGACTTCAAAAGTGAAAAGGTTGTGGTAAAAACTAATGATGATAAACAAGGGCGAGACTTCAAAAAGGAAGCATGATGGGTCTTCTAATTCAGATAGGAAGTTTAAGGGCGAGACTTCTAAGGGTGAGGATGATAATAAATCAAAACAGTGGTGTGTGTGGAATGTAAGTCTCGGCATAGTGGACCATGTACAACTGCTACTATTCGCTGCAACAGATGTGGAGGCACCGATCACTCTATTAATAAATGCACTGATGTTTCTCGTTGTTTTAAATGTAAAGGTTAAGATCATAAGATTGCGGATTGTCCTATGATGAAGGTTGGGGATAAACAAAATGATAAACCAAAGGAGAAAGCACGTGCTTACCAACTGAGGAAAACGATGAGGTGGTCTGAAATACTTTATTCTCTTATTTTATTTTTGGTGATCATTGCCTAACTTAATTATAGAGTATGCATGTTGTTTGCTTAGTTGTTTCCGTTCCTTAGTTCGAAGTTGCGTTGAATAGTTAAGGTGGTGAACATAGAGATACGTGGAGATAGCAAAAAAAAACATATGTGGAAAGAATGGTGATTCTGAGGACAAAATCCTTTTAAGGGGGGGGGGGGGGGGGGAGGGAGAATTGTAACATCCTAAACTTTTTGATCTTTGACCTTGACTTTGTCGTTAGTCAATCGACAACTTCTATCGTTTGACCGTTAGTGATCTTTGACGTCGTTAGACTCTTTAATTGCTAGGTGATTAATTAGTTGTTAAATGATAATTAAGGTTCCTTATATGTGGATATATAATTGAGTTATGTGATGCTAAAATGGTGTGTCGGTTCACCATTATGTGCTTAAGACGTTAATTAGTCATACGTTAGTGTACGTATTAGCTTCGAGCCTTAGTTTTTATGCTCAAATGATTTTTTGGACTTGTTGGTGTGGAGTTTAGCCAAGCCCAATCCTTATGCACGAAAATTAAAGATAAAATCTTGTCCATTAGGTTAAACCAAGTATTATAACCTTCTTTTAAATAATCATTATCAACTAATAACCTATTTTCACTAAGTTTTACTATTCTCTCACTTTTCTCCATCTTTTTCTCTCAAATTTCGTGATTTACTTCCTGGAAATCAGTAGGTAACATATTCTTGTTCATTATGTGTTCATTATAATGATCCTTTCTCGTGTCTAGAGATTTCCATACCCGAAAATTAACGTTTTCGAAGAGATTTTGGGATCTCAATGATGACGGTTTTACAAGAAGGGTTAAGTACAGTAAAATCATTCTTTTATGATGTATTTTAATGTTATGTAGTTATTTGAAAGTATTTTGATTCATACATATGGATTTCAAAGCCGATTTGTAACGTGTTTAACATCTTTTTCTTTAGATTCGTAGAAATAAAGATTCAAAAACGTATTTTCTTCTGGGATTAGATTCTATACTGAAAATCATGAGTTTTGCAAAAAGAATCACTTGATTTGGTTGAATAACGAATTGACAATCTCGTTTTAAAGATTTACAAATGTGTTGTTACGTTTCTGTTGTTTGATTGCTAAACAGAATATTAAAATAAAATATTTTCTGGAGTTATATTTTTTGATGAAAAACGAAGATTTTACAAAAAGAATCAATTAAATCTGTTGGCTAACGAAGTAGAAATCATGTTTTGAAGTTACATATGCAATAAGCATCATATGTATGTGATTTAGAAAAAAAAAAATAAGGGAAGAAGCAGCGGCACAAGAGCCCGTCGAACCCAAGTCCCTTTTGCTGACGACATGATGACGTCAGCCGGATGATGTCATGCTGACGTCATGCGAACAAAATTTACGTTTTTAGTCCCTGCAGTTTCGAGTTTGTCGGGTTCGGTCCCTAATGTTTAAGAAGAAGAGGATTTTGGTCCCTGTAGTTTTAGACTTGTCGTTTTCAGTCCCTGAGGTTTCTGATATGACGAAAACAGTCCATGTAGTTTTTTAAAAGTGACAGTTTTGATCCCTATAGTTTTGAAAGTGACGATTTTGATCCTTATAGTTTGAAAAGTGACAGTTTTGATCACTGTAGTTTTGAGATTGACAATTTTGATCCCTGCAATTCTGAATTGACATATTTGGTCATTGCAGTCTAAAAGATTGAAATTGTTGTTTTGAATCTTGTGAGATTGAAATTGTAATTTTTGATCTTTATGGTTCAAAATTGAAATTGTCAGTTTTGAATCTTGTAGTTCGAGATTAAAATTGTCATTCAAAAGTTATTGAATATTTAGCACCTTAAAGTAAACGTATTTATTAATAAAAGCATGATCTTGAATCTTCATTAAAAGACAATAATAGTGAGTTTTTGCTAAAAGAAACTTAGCAAATTAGCAATTAATTGGACTCTTTTGTACATCGTAGGTTCTGAAGGTTTGAGCATTCATTGTTGAGTCTTAATAGGTGTGACACTTTGTTATTGCTTTCTTATTGAGGTAAGATAACATCTTTTGTCACCCGAGGGTACAACAAAACATAATTTTTATAAGTTAAAACCTCAAATGGATATAATTGCATATTTGTATGATTATGGGATTATATGGGAGGTTTTATGGGATATGTATGATTACCATTGATGATGTATGGTAAGATATGAATGATTTAAAGGTATGATGTTATGCATGTGAAATGAAATGATGAAATGCTTTTATGAATGTTTGCATGGCTTGAACACCTAGTCACTGGACATATAAATAGGATTGCCATGACACGTGCACGAATAAGGGCCCTAAAGTAAAAAATGATATATGTGATTAGTTTAAGTGAAAGTGTAGCCTAAGCTAATATAATTAAGAAGTCTCGAGCATATTTAAGATGTTGTGTTAAGCTTAACCCGTGCTAGTTCCTTGGAGCTAGGGCGTACGTGGTCACGTGGTTTGGGAATCATGATACCTCCCATGGCATAGTTACGTTTGAGTATTCCGGGTGGAGTAACTAACCACCATTGCACAAAGGCATAAACGGTTTATTCAGATGGAAATGACTTTGTCAATTCCTTAACGACGTCGATGGACCACCCAAAAGTTTACCCATCATGTCGGGTGTGAGGACTCCATGTATGGTCTACGACCGCCTACACACAAACCCTACATCCCTATGTAAGTGGCGTAAGTCACTTAGCCTACGTCTAGGCAAAGAAACGAAGTAAAGAAAGAAAGATAAGAAAGAAATTCTAGGCACATTAGGAATATGATGATCCTATTGTGTTGTGTTTATTTTGTGATATGATATGTATGTGATATTAACATTTATGACACGTTTTGTTAATATATTATAAATCGGCAAATGTTTTCAAACTATGTTATTTTACTTAGCTAATTTATTAGCTAACATTTGCTCTTTTGAAAATGTTGTGCCTTCAGGATAAGCAAGCTTGAGCTAGGAAAGGATTAGTTCGGTGAGATGGGTAGAAGTAATAAAGAAGACTAGCATAGATTGTTGAATGCTTAGACTTCCCTTAGCCTTATGTTTTGGCTACTTTCATTTATGATTTATGAACATGTAATAATGATGACATTTATGTTGGTGCCATAACTTGTGTAAGGTACCCTATTGTTGCGTGGATCGTAATAAGACGCGATTCGTTATGTCAAGAGTGTGAAATCCTCTTGAGATAACTAGATTGCTATTTCCTTTTGCTGATTAATGAGTAATTAACCAACCTAAGGTGATTCACGAAGCTTGTGGTTCGTGAATGAGGTCACACGAGCAACAAGTCAACCGAATTCGTAAATTGTGAATAATTGATTCAAAAACCGTTTTTTAATTTCGTGATTTAGGCTTGTATTCATACTAATAGGGTTTTGGTTTGTGTGGGCTTAGGCCTTAATTGATGAATTAGACCCGATTCAACAACCAACCGATCTGTCTCGCGCTGACATCAGCACGAGGCCGGTCCTACATGCTGATGACATCATCTCAAGGTTCGACCCTTTGGTGCCTTGTTTGACTTAGTTTCACCTGTACATAACATCTAACCATCGTTTAAGTATTCTACGGCACTTATAAACCTTGGTTCTATGTTCTTCTAACTGCAAAACAATATATAACACACAAACACAAAACAAAACTTAAACATATATAATATTGAAGTTCAAATGTAATCATTAAATATCAACACAAATTCTTATTTAATGATTACAATCATAGTTCCTAAAATATAAACGATAATCAAATCTATGTTGCGATTGTCACAACGAATCTGCATCTACAGACTCCCCCTTGACAGTTGCAACTAGATTTCTGTAAAGTCTTTGAACTTCAAAGCTATCCATTAAACAAAAGCCTTGTGCTATTCGCATGAATTCTCTCTTGTAAACAGTGAGCGAGAATATTGTGATAGCGCCTTTCTTCAACTCTCCAAAATTCCACTGCTGAACAAGGTGTATTCAAAAGTCTTCTCTGATTACCCTTGACAAGTTGACAACCTGTATTGGATCATACATGCGTAGCAACATCTGTTTCTGTGAATCATCAACAAAAATTTGTGCTTCGCCTGACTTGATATCTATCTGCCAAAATGTCATCGTCATCAGCATATCTTGATCCCATCTGATAGCAGGAACCTTCTTTACACATTTGATCCTTCGTTGTTCAAAACGAAATGTGCCATCTTGATTCTTATACTTCTTCAATGGTGTAGGTTTAATCAACCTATCTTCTGGCTTCAGACCTCTATCACTGAAATTCCTAATTCTTTCATCTCTGAATCTATTCCAGTAGAAATCTGCAAACCATTACTCTGAAGATTAACGAACCATTGTCTTCCTAAATCTATCATATCAGAATCACTGAGAGAGTGGAATTATCTTTGACTTATCGACATGTATTGGCATCCTTCTTTTCTCTTGATAACAAATAACCTGATTCTGTGATCGTAGAACCAACTTTGTATCACTGAGAAGTACTTGGGTGCATCCTTGTCTGAGATAAATTCCCAAAACATTGATGGTTTCAAATTTCCACCCACATGAAAACCAGCACGAGTTACAACCACTGGAACCCTTCTATCAATAATAAACTCAGGGTCTTGCTGCACCGGAGGTATATTGAATATTCTAAGATCAATCTCTTATGTAGCATCAATATTCCAGTATAACTCAAAAATATTGTCATGTTCTAAGATCAACCTCAAACTTACTATGTTCCTAGGTTCATCTGGACTGTGTCTGATTTGATTAAAATTGAGATGTTCTACTTCAGCTATTGGTTCAACTTGAATGACTTCATCTTCATTAAAGACACAATCAAAGTCATAAGGTATATCAAGCAACCTTTTCCTATCAACTTCAGAAGTAATGAACTCTCCTTCTTCCATATCTTCCTTATTGACATTGTCTAAGTCATCTTCAGCATCAAGATCGTCCAATGCACCTATCTTTTGAAGCTTAACAGCAATTCAAACCATTCATATATACAAAGATAAAGAACATAAATACATAAGTCAAGACATAATAAAATAGTATAAATACATAAAAGAAATTAAAATAAATAATACTATAATATAAATATAATGCAACAATTACATTTATATTTATCTTATAATCTTTATCTATTTTAACTTACAACAATAATATTATATCAGAAATATAATATAACAATTACATTTATATTTATCTTACAATCATTATTAATAATACAAAAAACATTAGCACTAAGGTTCATAATCCGAATCTGAATCTGAATCTGACTCTGACTCTGACAAAGTATGAATTAACCCTGACCGTTCTTTCATTTGATCCTTAAGTGATCCTGGATCATAATAATCATCATAATCCATAATCATTGCTCTAGCTCTCATATCAGCCTGTGGATCATAACCCAATCTCTTTTCTAGTCTATGTACAATTAATGGATGCAAATCTGACTCTGTAGAAGCATTGGTAGTAGAATCGGTCTTAGTTGACTTACTATCCTGAGTAGATTTTCCTTTGCTAAGATTTTCTTTATCACCATAATTATGAGGATCATTCACTAACTTATCTTGAATCTCCCTTTTATTCTATCAGAATTAGAATTGGAGTTACCTGAATTGGAATGTTCCTCATCATCATCATTATCTGGATCATCAGGATTTGCATCTAGAGCAGCCATTACAGCTTTACCTTTATCTTGAGTCCTAGAAGTACTAGCACCAACTGTACCAGCAATCTCCGACTCTGTCTGTCTTGGCGACTCCCCCTGAAAATTTGCAGTCTCTATATCCATAGCAGCATCAGCATCTTGACCTTGACCTTGATCTCTATTATCTGGCTCATCGACTGATGGTTGTTCTTGGTTTGGACCTTGAGCTGGATCTTGATCTTCATGATCATCATCTCTTGACTTCCTTGCAAGCACATCATCCTTACAACCACTCTTATCTCCCCCTTGAGCCAAGAATTGGTCAAGTCTAGAACCAAGAGAATGAACAAGTTATGTCATCAAGTCCATCTCTTTTTGATGCTTGGCAGCTTGGAGCTTTAGCTGATTCTCCAAAGCTATAACCCTGATCTCTAACATCTTCTTCTCAGAAAACAAACGACTCAGCTGCACTTGAACAGGAGCAACTGGACGTGAATTAGAAGCAACATCAGATGTAGAGGCATGGGGTGGTATCGTAGCTTCAAATGAAGGCATACGAGCACTGAAAGTTCCTGTGGGAGGCATCTGAGGTCTTTGTAGAGGAGCCAACAGACGTCCCATGACAGTAGAAACAGGAACTGTAGCCTGAATAGGAGTAGAAGAAGGCCTAGGAGCAGCAACTGTCGACTCTTGCTCTTGACGAACTGTAGATTCTGGAGCAGTATGAATCGTAACAGTTTTAGCCTCAGTGACAACTTGTGCGCGAGAACCATATCCTCTTATAATAAACTTTGGTCTCGACCTTCTCTCCCCAATAACAACACCAGCAGAAGTAGTAGACACAGAAACATGAATCTCAAAGATAGAAGCTCTTAAAGCAGCAACTGATGGAATCTCACCAACATTAGGTGCATGAGACCTCTCCATAGCAGCTTGATACGTAGCATAATCTCTATCAACTTCAGCCTGAGATCGCTGAGAAGTTGGAAGTCTCTCCACAGCATCAACACCTTTTCCTTGTCTTCTCCTTCGCTTCGGCAATCTTTCAACCCTTCTTCATCATCTTCTGAGTCATCACCAGCATTAACAGTAACTGGTAGCTCAGAAGAACCAACAACATCACCAACTGGAGCAGAGGTAGAAGTAGAAACTCCAGAAGTTGGTGGCACAAGATTTGCGGGATCATCAACATCCTGCATAAGAGCATCAAACTCTGGATCATCCTCCAGATCACCTGTAAACAAAGGAACATCATTAAGTCCCTCAAACTGATCAGCTCGCTCTTCCTGATGATCTTCTTGAGCCTGATCATCAGCAGCAACAGCAATGGGTTCTTCATCTTCCCAACCTTGTCTAGGGGCAACATAGTTAGGATTAATCAAATGTCCAAACAGTGGTGGATTATCAACATGGTCCGCAACATTTCTTCCCGACAAATGCTTCATACTTTCGACAAACGCCTTATGAGTAAGACGACCTAAATTGAACGTAGGACCGTCTTGTGGCAAATCTTGTCACTCCCAAATGACCTCAACTACTTAACAAAACTATCAAAAATGTACTGAGAAAAGCTGTACAGCTTGTTCAGCACTAGAGCAATCATCTGAGAAGCAATAAAAATGTTCATCTGGTCATGTCCTGTACTCCGATGACTAGTGGACCTCAAAAGATAGTCGGCAAGCAACTTCCATTTGCCCCTAAGATGATTCTTGTAGTATGGGTGGGTAATGGCACCAGTATAACCCATACGACGTAGAGCATTGTCACAGAAAGCCTCTGAAAAATCAGTCGGACCTTGCTCTATGTTGATATGAACTAAATGCAATATCGCCCGTAAGTCTCCAACTGAGAATGAGAAAGTACATCCTCCAATAGTAGTGCAAATGTATGTATGATCACCCATCTGCACTGCTCAGGCTGAATTCCAAAACTCCCGAATGAGACTTATCACCAACGGAGGGTTCCCGGTCATAGCAAATCGAATACGCGAACTTGCAAGAAACTGTAGGACACCATGAAACTCAAATGTGCATCCCGGCTGAGTAATGCTGAGATCGATCGCATCATTGTGTTCTTTGACAAACACGCGAGCACCTTGTCTTGCCATACCTGCACAAAAACAGACAAAAACGACAAGAAAATAAAAGTTAGAATTCAAAAATAATTTTCTGATTTGCTTCGTGATGACGTCAGCACGGGGAGAAACTCCTTCGTGTGATGTCAGCACGAGCCGACCTTCGTGAACCCATAAAACATTTCCATACGATGTTAATATTGATCGAAATCAACCAATAACATCAACTTGGACTTGTTTCCATGAATATCATTGATTAAATGCCCAGAAAACGATTAAAAATCGATTTAGATGAACACGAAGTGGCATGTTCTTCGTGTTCTTCATCTTCTTCGTGTGAATAGTGACCGAACCATAAATTCTTCAATTAATCTTGATTTTAAACATGTTAAAGTGAACTTTTGTTAGATTTAAGGTGTACAAACATCAATTAATCCAATTTTAAGTCCAATTTTAGTCCAAATCATCAAAATCAAAGAATCAATCCTCGGTTCGTCCATGTTACTGTTCACGCGAAGGAAAATTCAAAAATCAAGCATTATAACGGCCTAAATCCGATGATTTTCGAAGTTAAAAACATCAATAATCTATCCTAGATGAAGTATATACCAACTAATCTGGAAGATTAACACAAAAAGTAGATGAAATCGATTGAAAAAAGGGGACTGATGAATAGTAACATGAAGTAGACGAAGTTCGTGTGGTAATTTAGGGTTAATTTTTGAGAATGGTAATTAATGAAGTGTTAAAACCCATACTTATATTCAGAGCTTCGTGGGCTGCGTGATGACGTCAGCGCGAGGCATGCTGATGTCAGCACGAACGAAGTCGAATTTTCAGTTTTTAAATGACACGAATTGCTTTCCTTAGCCAAATTTCGTCAATTTTCCCAGAAAATTAAACTTAGAAAAATTAAAAAAATTTCAGAGAACATAAACCTGTAGATACTCGTTACCAAAAACCTATATCTACTCAAATATGCAATCGTAAATCATTCGTACTAACTTGTCATCAAAATAATGTATCAAATAAATCTTACATTATAATCTTGACATAAAATTGATCATTTCTTCATTGATGTTTAACTCAACAAATGCAAACTTACATCAAAACATATTCAATGTATAATGCATTACAAATACATCAACTTATCATATCAACAACCTATCACATTAAATCTTAGGTTGTGAGCTTGATAAAACAAACATAACTTATCACACTAAGTCTTAGGTTATGATCTTCATAAATCACATGATTTACATGAATACCAATGTTTCACGTAAATGAGTTTCCCTGAAAATTATATTACATGATGCATTCCGCACTTTTATAGTCGAATTGGTCACGATTTGATCGATCCAACCGCACTTTCATAGTGAAAATAAAATTTGATAGCTATAACCTGCACACTTAACAAACTTCATCAATGCATCAAAAATAACACAGGTAACATAAGCATACAAAACAATCCAAATCTTAACCTAATAATCACTACAAGATCTAGGTCAAGTCCATTCTTTGTCAAGCATACTTATCAACCACAAACAATTGAAATTTCAAAAATTTACTTGAAACACATTCAAAAATATTTTGACTTTTCAATTTCAAATCCATTTCATTTTAGTTAAACAACTTATGTATTAATTAGAAAATTCATCTTTTAACATACTTACCATAAGCAACAAGACTCATATAATTCACTAAGAATCATAGTTTTCTACAGAATCATTGGATGCTTATCAAATCTCTCGTGCAATAAGAACTAGTTTGACACACAAACTGACACTTATTAAAAGTAAAAATAAAAATAAAACCAAAAATAAGCATAAATAAAATAAAAACTAAACTACTTTATTTATTTACAAGAAATTTTAAGTTTTTGCAGATTAGATCAGATTAGCATTTACATAAGTCTGCAAGTGAGAAATAATTCTATTATTATTAGTTATGAACAGTGATCCAACCACGATTACCGGTATATTTGTCCTCTTAAACACTCGGTACTTCCAGTTTCCTTTGAGTTGTGACATTTTCAACATACCCTGGCCAAGAACAGTCACCATGTAACCCGAGTAGCCTAATATGTCACTGAATAGTTTGCGAACTTATGTGACCTACATTCAGATATACTTCCGTAATCGACACAAGCACTAAGATAACACTTATTCAATATATATTCAAAAACATCCTTAAACAAATCATGAGACACTTTTTAGATTACGAAACTTAATTACTTTGTGATTTAACAATATTTGCTTTTGCATTTCATTATTTATAAGGAACCCGTGATTTTCTATGAGACCCAAGTAGCGAACTTTCTGACAACCTATCCCAAGTTGGAAGCTTTAGGTAGGCTAGGTATACAAAGACACCCCGAGAACATACTTGTTCGAATCTCAAAGACCACATTAGCCCCTTAATTAACATTCATTTCATTTGAATAAACAATATCACATTTAACTTTCATGCTCATGAGTTGTAGAGGTTTTTGCCTATACATTGAACAAATCCTATAGTAACGCTAGATCTTTCACAAAATTTAAGGACTAGATTAATTCATTACTGAACAGCAAGCATTCTTAGCCATATATCTGAATATGTTTCCCACAAGAACATTGTATAAATTAAGTTCAGATTAAGGAAACCTTGCTACGTTGTGTCTACCAATATATCCCAAATTGTAATCACTAAACTAAGCAGTTATATTACGATTAAGCAGACTTAAAAGCTTAGTATCCTCACGTCATATTTCTTTTGATTTTCTGATTTTTCACATTTTTATGTTTTTTTGTATGACACTAAGAACTCTTTTTGTATTTTTATGACTTTAGCTATTCACAGACACAAACTTACAAAATCAGTTCTTTGAGAGATTTAATATGAATCAGCATTCTTCATCCCATTGAGAAGAATTAACTTCTCAAACTGAGTCTTATCAAATGCTTTGGTATACAGATGAACTAAATTATCATCAGTTATAACCTTTTCCAAATGGATTAACTTCTTTTGGGCATAATCACGCAAGAAATGATGTCTAATATCAATATGCTTGGTGACCTTATGCATGACAGGGTTATTGGTAATATCTATAGCTGACTTATTATCTATTCTAATAGGGGTTTCAAGAAAATCCATACCGTAGTCACGAAGTTGTTGCTGAATCCACAATACCTGGGAACAACAGCTACCCGCAGCCATATACTCTGCCTCACATGAAGACTGAGCAACACATGTCTGCTTCTTGCATTGCCACGATACTAATCTTCCTCCTAAAAACTGACAACCTCTAGTCGTAGACTTCATGTCATTGTTACAACCGCCAAAGTCCGAATCAGTGTATGCAACAAAATCAAACGTTCCTCCCATAGGATACCATAGACCAAGCCCTTGGTTTCCCTTAAGATAACGTAGAATACGTTTTGCTGCAACCAAATGTGACTCTTTCGGATTAGCTTGAAATCTAGCACATAGACAAACATCAAACATAATATATGGACGCGAAGCAGTCAGATACATCAATGAGCCAATAATAGCACGATAATAAGTTGCATACACAAGTTCATCTTTCGGATCAAGAACTCTTAACCCATGATTCTGCTGAATGGAGTACCATATGTCTTGGATTCTAACATTTGAAACCTCTCCAAGATGTCATCGACATACTTAGACTGGTGTATAAAAAATCCATCTTTCCTTTGATCTACTTGCAGTCCGAGGAAGAATTGAAGTTCCCCCATAGCACTCATTTCAAATTCCTTTTTCATGCTAATTTTGAACTCTTTGCACATCTTTGTGTTAGATGAACCAAATATGATGTCATCTACATAAACTTGTACAATTAGATAATCTCGCTTCCTCCATTTGATAAACAATGTGATGTCTATCGATCCTCTTGTAAAGCCATTTGTCAACAAATGTGTCGACAACATCTCATATCACACTCTGGGTGCTTGATGTAATCCATAAAGAGCCTTATCAAGTCGATATGCTCTTCTTGGATAATTCGGATCTTCAAACCCCGGTGGTTGTTGAACATATACTTCTTCTTTAACTTCACCATATAAGAAGGCACTCTTAACGTCTAACTGATACACCTTTATACCTTTGAAACTTGCATAGGCTAAAAATAACCTTATAGCTTCAATCCTAGCAACTGGCGCAAAAGTTTCGTTATAGTCATATCCTTCTCGTTGTGCAAACCCCTGAACTACCAACCCTGCCTTATTCCTAGTAACAACCCCTTTGTTATCTCGTTTGCATTTAAATACCCAACGAGTTCCAATTGGTTCTTTACTTCTAGGCACATCTACTAACTCCCATACTCCAAGTTTTTCAAATTGAGCTAATTCTTCTTGCATGGCTTCAACCCAACATGAATCTTGAAGTGTTGCCTTAACATTCTTGGGTTCTACTTGTGAAATTAAACCAGAATATAAACACTCAGTTATCAATCCAGTGTCTTTCACTTTACAAAATAGACTAGTCAGTTTCTTATTCAACTGATTTCTCGTTCGAACAGGTTCTGTAGCATTACCAAGAATATTTTCAACTGGATGATCTTTATTAACTCGATATTGAGGAACTGAATCAAAATTCAGACTTTCTCCTAAATTTGTTCTAATCTGAAACTCAAGAGAGCTAAAATCATCTTCCGATTCTTCAGAAATGGGATCATCATCAGGCAGTGAAACCTTTGACGGAGTAAATAATGTAGTATTCTCGGGGTCACAGTCATCTGAATCTGTTTGTTTATTCTTGTCCTTACTACTTTCACCAATAATAGTAGACTGAACTTTGGTTGGAGTAGTATCAACATGTTGAGCAGGAGGAGATGTAGGAGTAGTGGAATAATCCATATGATCTCTTAAAATAATCACATCATCCACTGTTTCAGGATCTGAATAAGAAGCTGGACCGTGTAATGAAGGAAACACACTGTCATAATCGAAATTCTTGCTAGTTCCAGAATGGACAGCGGGTTTATGACTGACAATCTTGACATTAGTGCCCAAGTCAACTTCGCCGGTCAATTTGTTGTAAACCCGTCGAATTGGAGTACCTCCCCCCAAAACATAGTAGGAAGCCTTGAATCAGCAAGCATTGTTCTGACTGTCTCGATTAGAGTCCTATTCTTTCTTTCAGCAACTCCATTCTGTTGTGGTTCATACGGTGCACTGAATTGGTGTTGGATTCCTTTGGACAAACAAAAGACTTCCAATGTCTTATTCTTAAATTCAGTTCCGTTGTTACTCCTGATTCTCTTAATACGAACTCCATAAATGTTTTCAGTTTCAACAAAGAAGTTGATCGAAATCTGTGGAGTCTCATCTTTCGATTGAAGAAAGAATACCCATGAGAATCTCGAGTAGTCATCAGTAACCACCAAACAGTAATACATTCCACCGATACTTCTTACATTCACTGGACCAAACAAATCCATGTGAAGTAGCTCAAATTGGCTGGCAATAGAAATTTCTTGCTTTGGTTTATGGGCAGACTTTTGTTGTTTCCCTTTCAGACAAGGTACACATTTGTCTTCCATTTCAAACCGTTTCATGAGAACACCTTCAACCAAACCATGTCTGATAATATCATTCATCTTTCGGAAATTAATATGTCCCATTCTTCTATGCCATAGCAACGATTCAGATTCGTTTGCTTTAGTTAATAAGCAAACTGACTCCTTTGGATCATCAACACCTAACACAAGGACATAGATGTCTCTCTTCTTAGGAGCTTTTAGCAGGATCCAGTCTTCAGGAATAACATATCCTTGTTCCAACGATGTGTCGTATAAGCATATATAACCACATAACTTACACATATATGCAAAAGTCAAAACAATTCTAGTCAATCATAGCAACTTCATAATATTTGATATACACATATATCGTTTCCGTTATTCATGATCTGACATTTAAGTGATGTGATTTGCATATTCATGATCATAATGCGTATCAATATATCGACACCTTTATCTTTGCATAGTGTCATTACTCGTTGATCTTTTCATAGTTAGTAACATCTTGTCTTATCACCTTAACTATATCACTGATCAAATAATCAAGGTACATAACCTATAATACATGAACATAAACATGTGCTTTGATATTAGTCACAATACCAAAGCGTTAGTGTTTCTAACACTTTTAAATATTGTTTCTTGTGACAAATATACAATAACTCTTTTAGAGCCTTCAAATATAGTATAATTCCACAATAAATTGCACATATTCTGTGATTGATCAGTTAATGTAATATACTCTGGCATATGTTACTTGAGTGACATGGAGAAAACATTCCATACATAATATCATATATAAAAGCGTATAATTGATCTTGGTAAATCTATACATCATTCATCATCAATATCTTGACGTAATTTGATTCGTAGGTATAATCTTTCATAGAAAGTAATTTATTTCTATCACATACTTTCTCTATGAGAATATGAGCAAGTTCAAGCGATGTGAATAAAACCTTTCCCTTTTATAGTATATTATTCAACATATCAATCCATGCATATGATATTACTAAAACATATCGGATACTGAAAAAGAGACTTGATTTCAAGTTTCAAAAGGTAATAATACTTTGTAAGTTTTATCAAAAATATATAATCAAATTAATGGAGCATACGAGATTTTGATGCAATTAGGAAAAGATAACCAAAATAATTGCTCGTACAAATTATCAAGTCAAATTCACATAAGCTCCATCATAATCATGATACTTACCAATGGCATGATTTTAAATAGTTATTATTCATTGATATAACAAAGGTTAATACGTAAATCTTTTTAAGAAATAATATCCTTTAATAAAAGCAATTCTCTCATAAATATAAACAAATATAAGATGGACAATGAATTAGATAACATAACTAGTTATTGTTCTAAAAAAAATAACATAACTAGTTTCATGTATTCATCGATTTCACTCTAAAAATAAAATACTAAATATGCCATCTTTCATCATACATAATTCTTTCAAATGTACGATATCCAACAAATACATATACTATAGACATGTGCTCATGTTATGAAGTCTAAAAAGTGTTTTTCGTTTCTTTTATTTTTTTTTATAAATTGATATCCAACAAATACATATACTATAGACATGTGCTCATGTTACAAAGCCTAAAAAGTTATATATGAGCTAAATATCTGATATGAACAATCCCACAAAACGTCCATGTAAATAAGCTCTAACATGATTTCATATATATATAATACTCCGTACAATGCAATTATGATTCAAAATTTGGTCTTATTTTATTTAGTGTTTAGAGCGTGCTGATAACGTGTTGTAAAGCTAATAATGAGAGAATAACAAGAGGGATGAAGAGAAGAGAATTATCATTTATTATCATTATAAGAGAGATATATATACACATATACAGGCTTGAAGTAATCTCCAAGTAAATGGTAACATTGGAAATTGTATCTCCCTATAAACATTCATGATTCACTAATATATTTATCTATAATATGTGATAATTGTTCCACATAATTGACTTTCTCCAGCGTTATCTTCCCATTGACAACATGTGACAACCGTCATTTGACCGTAATTCCTGAATTATTTTTCCGGTCACTTTTAGTTGTGCCATTTATGTACATCGTTAGACTTTAAG
The DNA here is from genome assembly GCF_010389155.1 of Erigeron canadensis. Lineage (NCBI taxonomy): Eukaryota > Viridiplantae > Streptophyta > Magnoliopsida > Asterales > Asteraceae > Erigeron > Erigeron canadensis. The sequence goes on along the minus strand of NC_057767.1, from coordinate 15,576,016 downwards.
ATTTTATCATGGAATAAATGGATTTGTGTTTATTTCGGGCTTTGTGAGCACTTAGACTTTAGAAAAATTGTACGTGGACTCGAGACCAGGAAGAATACTAGTTGTCTTATGGAAATGCCAAATTAAGTGATATATATAAAATTTAATCAAATAAAGATTTATTAAACAAATATGGTCATGTTTATATCCATTAGAAAACTATTGAAAATTTATATTTAAATATGTCGACGAAATAAATTTGTGGGTCTCGAGTTTCTTAAAATAGTCGGGTCAAAGGTTTTAAAGGAAAGTCCAAAAGAAAGTAACTAGGGTTATTGAGGGTATATAATGAAAAATAAACCCTAGCCCCCATTCCATTTCCCCTCTCTTCCTCTCACACTTACACACTCTCTTTCTCCCTCTCCCTCTCCCTCTCTTCCTTCAATCCGGCCGCCCCTCCCTCTATTCCGGCCGAACACCACCACAAACCACCTCAAACCACCGCCGAACAACCTCAATTCATCACCAATCTTCATCTTCTTCTTTTTTTTTTATTGAATTCGTGGTAAGGTTTGCTAATATCTATATATTAAATCGGTTACCCCTTCTTTTTTTTTCTCTCAAATACGAAGGTTTTGCAAATATATATATATATAAATATATAAATCGGCTTATGTATATATGTATTTATGCTTAAATCGGTTTATGTATGTATATAAATACGTAAATCCGAAATTATTTTTGAGAAAAATATATATATTTCGGTTTTAGTGTAAATGTTTGTATAGATCCGATTCTCTTTACATATAAATATATATATATATTTTCGGTGGTATATAGATATATATATATATCCGAAATTCATGAAAAGTGTGCTTGAAACCTTGTACATTCGAGATGTATAAGCCCGAAATCTTTCGGATCCGGAATCTTATATCCGAAATCTTCTTGGATCCGAAATTTCTATACTAATATCTATACTTTTCGATTTTATATATATACGTATATATGTTGTAGATCCGAAAACCTTCGATCCGGAATCTTGTGGATCCGAGAACATTTAATCCGAAAATTCTATATCCGAAATCCATGTTCTTGTTTAGATTCAATGCGTTTCCTTGTATTTCGGTTCATACATAACTAAATAAACCGAGATCTTGTTTAATCCAATATTTTGTGTTGTTTTCAAATGATTTCGGTTAGATCCGGAATAAGTTCGAAGGTTAAACGCGTTTTGATCTTGGAAATCGGTTATGGTTGATTATTCGGTCGGTCAACACTAGTCAAACCGCCGGTCAACTTGGTCAAACCGGCCAGAAAAGGGTTTTGGTTCAAAAATTGGATTTGATTTGTATTTTAGTGTTAGGTCAAAATTTTGGTTCGGTAAAACTTAGTCAACGACGACTTATTAATAAGGATTAGGTTTTTGGGTATTATTTGGTCATTTAGTCAAAAATTAAAGTATTTAAACAAAGTTAAATTGTATTTGAATTAATTGATCTATATTTAAAATTTAATCTCAAATTTTTATAATAATGAAATTAATATATATATATATATAAATATATTAAAGACTAATTTGAGTATATATATATATATATTAAAAAGATGTTGAAAGGACCATTTATAAATTATACATTCGTATAACGACAATTAATGACTTATCAGACTTTATATACTTTATAATGACTATATAAAGGCAAAGAATAAAAGACTTTGTAAAGACAATATACCAATTATATGACTTTCGGACTTAATATATTTTATAATGACGTTGACACGAAGACTTAACGGATATAAACAATAAATGTGACATTATTAAATGAACTATTTTCATGGACAACTTATGAAGACAAACGGCTATTATATACTATATATATATAAATATATATATATATTAAGACATTGGATAAGACATAATGACATTTCATAAGACACTAGTATAAAACATGGACTTGTGCAATTAATTAAGTTCTTATGGAGTGACTTGTGAACGATGTAGGACTGTTGGACAGATAGTGAGCTTGTTTCGAGTGTATCTGATTGTTCGTGTCCTTGTTCGTTGATCTAGGATATTTATACTTGTGCTGCTTTCAGGTGAGTTTCGTAGCCTCTCTTTTTACAAGTTTTGGGGTGGAAAGTATACTTATTTTCAAACAGTTTTTTCGGTTTCTGTTTTATGTTCAATATTGAGCCTGTGTGTATAGAGTTACTTGTGCCATTTGACGTGCGTTGATCTTATTGTTTGTGTGTGATTATGTGTTTGTTTGTTGTGCTTTGGACGTACTTATTGTATGAGTTGAGACTTGAGACTTTGGACTAAGGCAGGTACCGTAAGGCCGGACTTTGAGACATTGAGACATTTGGACTTATTATGGCGTAACTCTGCTCGTTATATATTGAACTATTACTTGTTTAGACTTAAAAGAATCGACAAAAGACTTATTTCTTTTATTAGACTTTTGACATAAAACCTACGAACTCACCAACCTTTGTGTTGACACGTTTTAGTATACTTTTCAGGTGCTCAGGCTAATTAGGGATAAAGGCTGCTATGCTAGGCTGGACTTCGGAGATTAGTACTCCTTAATAATTGTCAGACTTTGAGGCTACATGCCTTGGATTATTTCTTTATGGACTTGATTGTAATAAGCTATTGTAGCACTGTCATGACTTGAACTCATACTTTTGGGAATATATTTATTATATTCTATTTCGTTTAGCAGTATCTATGTAATTCCATGTCGTGCTGTACTTTTCATGACACCTCATGTTTCCGCCAACGATGGGGTGTTACACAACATCACCTTGGCCCGAGATGTTGCCGCCCTTGGGACCTGTGAAACTAACATACGAACCATTTACATCTTCATAATTGGACAACACTTTCTTGTCCCCTGTCATGTGCCTAGAGCATCCACTATCAACATACCAAAGACTAATACGCTTCCTTGGTTCTCCTTGCACATCTGACAATAAGATGGTTAGTTTCTGAAAGGAACCCAAACCTTTTGAGGTTTAGGTTTGCCAAATTCATCTCTAATGAATAATTCGGTCCAATATCCATCGCTCTGTAATGGAGCCTTGGATGAAGATGGTGTCACAGACTGTTTCCTCGGTGAACTGAAACGAGCCTTAGGAGGAGAATTCCTTGGTGAGTATGTACAATATCTAGGTTGACTCCCTAATCGATCATAGAATTTAGACGAACTATTAATTCTAGAAAGGGGTAATCGGTTCTGTTGAGCCATCTTATTCCTAGGTGAATTAGTCCTTTGAGGTGTACGAGAACGACTCGGACTTCCACTACTAGAAGTAGTATTATGTGAAGGTCCCTGTCGTTTTGGTGTCTTAGATCTATTATTATTAAACCTTAGATCTATCACAGCAGACTCACCATATGACAAAGATTTAAGTAACTTAACATAATTCTGTGCATTTTTATTATCTGGATGTCTTTTTGCATACCCTGTAACAACCCTCAATTTCCAATTAGGACTACTTACTTATACTTATCTAGGTATCGATCCGTAGAGGTTTATTAAGAGAAATGCCTTAGAAATACCATAGATGACTAGCTATCTTAGAAATGCCATAAACAATAACTGTAATCATTTAAAACAACCTCAAGCTATCAATTAATTCCAATTGAACTTGATGAAATGCCAACGAACCAAAAAGTTTCATTCGAGAAGTTAAGTTGCAAAAATATTTGTACAAGACTCACAAGTTGTGATAACAATCAAGAAATTCTTATAGATGTCCAACCATTTAAACATTAAGAGAATCTAAGTATATGCAAACACAAATATATATATATATATATATATGATGACCATCTAAAAATATATTTATAAGGTAATATGCATTTAAAAGTGTTGAATAATAATAAGTATATATATATATCTTATATAAAATGCAAGTTTATAAACAAGGAGTCAATTAACAAATTAAAACACAAATATATATGAACACATACACATATATACGGCCATATATATATACATATTCATACAATCACACAAGTCTTTTAAAAGCCTACTAACTAGTAATTTAAATTAACCACACATGCACCCATACATACATAATGTACCTAGACATGAAATAACTAACAAAAACAAATTTTCTTTTCAAAATTTTAAGCTAAAATTCGGCCTCCCCCTTCCCAAAACACCTTACCAAATAAAAAATCAACCACTCTTTCATTTCTTACACTTCCAATACACTACCTCACACAATACTCAACCTACACACTCTTACACTCCCCAAAACACACACACATCATTATTCCCTCCCATAAACACCTTCTCTCTCTCATTTCCTCTTAATTTTTCTGCATTTTCTTCTCCCTTTCTTCTCTTCATTTCGGCTCAAACAACAAAGAAAAAGACAAGACAAAATCAAATCCAAACAATAACAATAATAAGGGTTTATGCTAGAATATATAAGGGATGATTCAAGCAAGGATTAAGGGTGGTTTTAAGCTTGGAATAAGGGTTATTAGGAGCACAAAGGCCACGAAATTTCTGCCCAAAAATCATCTCCAAAACCGAGTTCATCAAGGGTATAAATATTCATCTTTTTGTTAATCTATATTGTTCTTACTTATACTCAAAGATCTTTATCAAAAGGTTGTATTTTCTTCATGTTTTCTTTGAAAAACATACTTGATGAAGGCAAGTTGATAGAATCTTCTTCCTCATGGTCATGCATGTCGAAATCTAGAAGAAGATTCAAGGATTCAACCTTGGTAAGACCCGAAAGTGTCGGTTTAGTGTAAAGGCTTGTAAAGTTGTGATATGGATCATCATGGATCCGATTTTGATAAGTTAAAAGGCCATGTCTTCTGTGATTTTTCATAAAGATTGGTATTTTCGAATGTTGGATTAAAGATTATAGCTTGATTGTGTTTAAAAAGGATAGATCTTGACATGCATGTACATGATTTGTGTTAGATTAGCTTGTTAAGAGTTTAGATTTGAGATGAATCTTTGATTTGTGATTTTGTATCACTATTCATGTTAAATATAGGTTAATAATCTGGATTTTATGAATATACTACAAAAAAATATGGATTTTATATGAATCAAACCAAAACTATGTCCAAAACCACAACCGAAAATCACCAACAACACATATATGCATCCACCATATCAATCAAGCAATCTATTCAAGAAAAAATACAAAGAAAATCTGGAAATACACTAATGAAATGTTAATGGATGAGTGAGGATGAATAAAATGCATTGGGGATACCAAAATAAGTGGTTGGGTAATTTAAAATAAAGCAAACATGCTTTTATGCTACCAAGAAAATTCTCAGAATCTGTATTTGAACTTGGAGCGTGTAAACGTAGTCCAAAGAGGACGAATTGGGTAAAACTCATAAAATATGAAATGTAGCCAGGTGAGCTTACTTTCACCTCTCACTGGAATCAGGTTAAAATGCGAAGTAGAGCTCAAGATATGATTTTTCTACCATAAGTGGTCAAAACTGGAATTCTGCCTTAATTATGTGTCAACTTTGATGATTTTTATTTCCTTAAATACAAGGTTTCATGAGCTTAAACTTGGTGAAAATTCATCTCAAAGTGTCAGTAATTAAAAATAAAATTTGGGGATTTTTCTTGAAGGTTCATCATAGAAATCTTTTATATAACTTTTTGGGTCGCACGACAGCAACCATTCTGACTAGTTTTAGTTTGGAAATATTTAGAGGTAGCAAACAATGCCTAAAAATTTAGTAAAAATTCACAAAATTACAAGACACATATAAGTTGCTACACAAAAATCAAGAAGGTCCAAATAATTTGTCTTGACTCCAAAATAGTGACCAACATTTCGTAATAATAAGGTATGAAAACGGAAAATTTAAAAGAAAACTAATCATGTATGTAATGGGCTAAATGATGAGCCCATAAGGAATATAAATCAGTAGGCCCACTTGGCCCAATAACCACTATGATCCATTAATCACATAACCCAAATAAGGGTAAGCCCAATAAATAAATTAAGCCCAAGTCACTTAAAAACCCATCACATTTTGGCCGAATTGATAATGGCCCATAACACTTAAATGAATTTCATAAACCCAAGTAATCATATGGCATATCGAGAAAAATGTGAGTTAAAGGGATAAGCGTAAACATTGTAACGCGAAATAATACTAAGCGGAATGAACATAAGTAATTACGTTAACCAATCTATAAATTGATATCACAAATGCTAATTCATCCTAAAATCAGTTACACATCAAATGATGAATAAGGTTAATATAAACTAATATGACATTAGCATATGATAACCTAAGATGCCAAACGAAACCACAAATGAAGACAAGTTACTGAAATTCTAACAACTTATAACTACATGCATACTGAAAGTGACCTTTTACACCATCAATCTCTATGATTAAAAAGATGTGAATATTAGCAATACACTTGGATTTCATAATTGGTGACAACTTATTAAAAGTGTCATTTCTAAGCAATGGCTTAAGATAGAAACTTGTGTATATTAGTCCTATCGTAGGGATAGGCTTGACTTTGATGTACGAATGAGGAGCATAAGGAATATATAATCAAGGAAGCTATAGATGGGAAGTACCCATTTTAGATATATGGAATATAATGTGTGGCATATCAAGGTGAGTCATAGCCCCATTTCAAACTATTTTATGTGTTTAACTATCGGGGTGAAAAGCATGATATATAAATTAAATTGTATATGAAATGATTCTTGATATAATGATTATGAAATGAACTTGTTTCGTATGTTCAAGGTGATAAATGTCTTATGATGAGCTTGAGTTCTGTCAACCCGTTTTCTTTCGGTACACTACTATTTACTCCGAAAGTGGAGGCCTGTAGTTAGAGAGTTGCGCAACTAGGTTTCGTCCACCCATCCATAAGTGTAACGGTGGAAGGTTGGTTGCCTTTGTGACGACCCTCACTTCCAGTCCGACCATAGTGGTGCTCTAGCTATCTTATATTTAAATGGTCGTCCCCATGGCACGACCCTATTATTATTAATACCGCACTTGATTGACAGCTTGTGCCATGAAATGAATTATATATATTGTTGGACTTGATAAAATGGTAGTAGTAGTGGCTCAAGCATTTACTCATCAAAATTATGTAAATTATGCCTTTGTGGCTAAATGAAATTGATATTGAATTATGCCCTTGTGGCTAAGTGAAATTGATATTAATATTGTTGATAATTGGAAATTGTTTGAACATACGGATTGGGTATCGTCCCTCATATGATATCTTGAAAGACGTTGAAATTGGTGATATTGAAATGATTTTGGTAACCGAATGATTTTGGTATGATATACGATTAATCGATTTATAAACTTTTTTCTCTCATGATGATTTGACAAATGAGAACCTGAAATTTTACTATGGATTTTTCCAAGTCTTGATATGACATTATGGTATTTGGAAACTTGATAACATGATATGAAATTTTTTGTCGATCATATGGTTTGGATATTTCGAAATGTAATAGTAATCGGTTTTCTAAGTATTAAAACGGTGATGTACCAAGATTTATATAAAAACCTATGCACTCACCAACTACCTTTTCGTAGTTGACACTTTTTCTTAATGCTTTTCAAGAAATAAGCTTAAGCATTGAGGAGTTATATGCTTCATGATTATTTGCAATGCACTTTGGAGTCAAATATCAAACCTTGTGATACGCAATGGAATCCGCCTTGATCATTGTAGTTTACTATTTCATGTGCTTGTTATGTGGTTCGTGGACTTAATATCCAAGTATGGTGGATGCATTTCTACTTGGAAATTGGTTCACATGTTTGTACATTGTAAATTATTTTTATCAAATAAAGCTATGGTGAATGTTATTTATAATCCTTTGTTTTGAATACTCGACTTTCTATACATCTCATTGTTCCGCCTTAGTTGGGGTGTTACAGAAAATGGTATCAAGAGCCAAGGTGATAGAGAACATTGGAGTTCCTACGGGAATTTCAAAACTATAGCCACTTTTCAAAACGATTTTTATAGTCGAGTCGAGCATGAGGTTAAGTGGATTAGTTTGAGCTTTACATGGTAGGACCCTAATTAGACATAGAGTCATGAATCTATGTTTAATTATGAGAGAACCATGTAAAACTCAAACGACCACTTGGACTTATGTTCAAAAGGATTCCTTTTCAAAAAAAAAGAGATCTTTATTAAATCCGTTTTTATGAGCATACGTGTTGCATTTAGACATTCACCTAAGCACATATAAGGATTCAAGACTTGCTTTAGTTGAGGATTATGCTAGCTTGGTAGGATTCCTCTTCTTGCACATTAGAAGTGAAATGAATCTAAGATTGAAATATATATTTGTTGATACATGCTACTCTATGCTATAACATGCAAACTTGGGCATGATTGATTTGATTACAATATGAAAGTTATAAGGTACAATGTGAAAGTTGTGATGTGCAATGTGAAAGCTTGTATTGTCAATGTGAAAGTTTAAAGGTGCAATGTGAAAATTTTGTGAGAAATGTATGCGTAAATGATTTATGAATTATGATGTTGAACTTTAAGTAGCATATGCACTATAAAACAATGTGATTATTATGAAGCATGAAATTATTTCGAATATGACTTGTTTAAGTTATTGGGTGATGAGACTGATTATTTAAGAATGAACTGAAAGGGGATATAGGTATGACGAGTAATATGAAATTCTATAGCCGATATGGATATAAGAGCTTTTACTCTCCAAGTTTGGACTATTTGAAATATGGATATAAGAGCCCTTACTCTCTAAGTTTGAGCTATTTGAAATTAGTGTGTGAATATTGCGATGATTATGTAGTCATGCCTTACTATTGGGATACTTATTGCACCTTAAGGTTGAGCTATATAAGGACTAGTGCGTAGATGATGTAATGACTATATAGTTGTGCCTAATTATGAGATAGTTATGATGCTCTAAGATGTGACTAATGAGAACTAGTAATTGCTTGATATGATGATAATATGGTTAATCCTTACTATCAAGATAGATATTGTATTTTGAGATTCGACCGCTTGAGAACTAGTAATTGCCCTTGGGAAATTCATTATAAACTAGAAATTTTCTAAGTATGAAAGTTGTCATTAAGTACCCCTTCGATATTCGTTCACTTGCGCTCTTTTGAAATTTATCCCACATCCTATTTCTTATGACACCACCTTTCATTATGGACATAGGACAATGCGATATCATTGGTGGAACATCTTTCCACAAACATTGGACGATATATCTTAAGAATTATAGTCCCAATATATGAGGCGACTCTATCCTCTTAGAAACTACGCACAACCTTTATATTCGATTTGAGATGGCACAAAACATATGGAAATGCCAAACTAAGTTGGAGACTTACAAATGGTCAGCGGCACTAAGGCCTTATGACGATACAATGTCACTAGTCGAACACGTACCCATACTATCCAGACGACAAACCATGAGGAATGAAGCCTCGAAATTTTGTGCGATATTTCTATTCTAACACGTATACGCGAACATCTATCTATATTATTTAAGTCGGTGCGGCCTATATTGAGGTCATTGAAAGTTGGAGTCCAATGGGCAACGGAACACATAGAAGTGATTTATTTAACTCGCGCAAGGAGTCTGATTCGAACCTTAATGAATCTTTTGTTTTATATTTCCTACTTCATTCATTCGAAACCAATATCTATATCCTTGATAGTCTTAATGATTCAAAGTAATGATCACCACCGCTTCTCTTCAAAAGTTGGTAACCTAACAAAATACAACTCACCTACCCAACACTCAAAAATAGCGAAATCGAGTAAGTGATACCCTACTCTCGCTGCGACATCAAGAGGTGCGAAAGACGTTGAGATACCATTTTTCCATAAGAGAAATACTTGGGATAACATATAGCATAGAAGATGCTATTGGGTCACGTACATAACGTAGGTCGCGGAAGATATGTTGTGTGTCAATCAAAGTACAAGGAAGCAAATTTTCACAAGCGGCGTTAAAGTAATCCGTTTAACTCACCTAAGAATATTAACTTGAGTAGTCATCTTATTCTCGCTAAGAACTCTTACTCCCCACTTCCACATTGGAGCTGGCCAAGTAATTTCGACAATCTCGAGGACTAAACACGATGAAAGTATGGTTCTTCTTCTTTTCCAAAGATTTACAATTCCCTTAATCCAAATAACTAACACCACACACTCACAATGATGATAAAAGAAGGACCCGCTCGATGTAAGGAAGTTCAGAAAACTAGTGAGTTGAAGAAGTATAGTATAGAAGATACTATCGGCTAGTATACCCAATGCAAGCGATGCCTTAGGTATGGTCGACATGTGAGCGAGTGTAGAGGCAATCGAACCGAGGCCTCAGATTGGTGAAGGAATTGAAGGTCCTTTTATCCATGTAAAATGAATCCACAACGCAATTAGAAGAAATTCCAAAGTTACTGTTGGAGCAAAGATGTAATTAAGGGGGGGGATAAAAAGTAATATAAGACTTATGTGACCCCCGCGATTTGAAAATAAATGAAAAATGATTTGGGACTACTCTGGAGGGCAAGAGTAGTAACAAGTAGGATTAGGAAATCTGGCGAATTGAAGGCCGTTGAGAATGATAAGAAGATTTGGCGGATTGAAGATTGCCAAAGAACGTAAGAAAGCAAGGTGATTCGAGGAACCTAGTTAAGAAGGTGGCTAATGAGCTTGCTTAGAGGAGAAAGCGAGACGATACGAAAAGCATGGAATCCCTTACATTTTTCTAGAAGAAAAATGTTAAGGGGGTAATCGCAACAATGAAGATACTCGAACAAGGGGTATGAAACACAAGGTTTTACTCTATCTTTCAAGAAGAGTCACTCACTAACGTCATTGAAAGAGACATGAAGTATAAAGTAAAGTAAAGGAAGGAGATTAAATCAACGATAAAGTGAAGGTATTGACGTTATCTACGAGATGTAGTTCCGACGGTGTTCATCTTTATGGCGCTCCATGCAATATACTTTAGATATCTATTGGAAAACCTTCATCGAAAGACAAACTATTAGTAGAACATATCAACTAAGCCAAGAGAAAGAACGACGAGTTGTGATGGCCACTTCCTCATGATCAACGAACCGTAAGGATGTAAGTAGAAATAAGATGAATTTGGGTAAGAAATATTTTGCAACACATGGTGGGTAGTCAAGGACCATCGATCCAAGGAGTAGTGCGCCTAAGAAAAGAGAACAAGGAAAACAATATGGAATCACTAATGTTATAAATCCAAAAATAGTGATAAATTGTAATTTAAGTTAGTGGATGTTATTGTTGTTAAGACATGGTGAAATGATTTCTAAGGTTGAGGGACTAGGAGTGTCAATTAGCTTAATTGTAGATTTAGACTATAAATACCCTCAACTCATTAGAACTCATAAGCCTTTAATCCATTTTTACATACAACTTATTCAGACCGTCTCTCTCTCTCTCTCTCTTTCTTTGAAAATCACACACACTAAACACACCAAGAACACACACACTTGAACCGCCATTGTTGAGATCGAAATTGTAATTTAAGTTAGTGGATGTTATTGTTGTTAAGACATGGTGAAATGATTTCTAAGGTTGAGGGATTAGGAGTGTCAATTAGCTTAATTGTAGATTTAGACTATAAATACCCTCAACTCATTAGAAATCATAAGTCTTTAATCCATTTTTACATACAACTTATTCACATCGTCTCTCTCTCTCTCTCTCTCTCTCTAGAAAATCACACACACTAAACACACCAAGAACACACTCACTTGAACAGCCATTGTTGAGATCGAATCAATAGCAGAAATCGTGTTATTACATGTGGTATCAGAGCAAATATCACTTTGATATCGATCCATAACTGTTTTTGATCTCAAATTTCATTCAAAATCAACCAAAAACTGATTCCACAAAAATCGTCCCTGTTTCATTATAATTCTTCATTCAAATCGCATAAAATCATTAGTTTTTGTTCACCAATCGATTCCTCATAGCTCAAAACATATACCTGTTGAATTTTACGTTCCAATTCAATCTAAATATCTAGATTGAAATTTTTAGTTTTGGCGCTAAAAATTGGGTTTTGATTCTGTTGTGTTATAAGCTGAATTGTGTATTAGGATTTTTTGCGGACGTAATTACAAACGTTTTGCAAGTGATTTCACATTCTAACACTCAGTAAATCGAAAGTTATTGAAGCTTGAAAATTCATCAATGGAGTTTTTACTTTGTGTTCTGTTGGAGAAGAAGACCTCAAAACGATCTTCACTAGGACGATCTCTTTAAGATCGTCTAAGTGGTTATTTTTCCATTTTTGATACATTTTGTGTTGTGGCTTGTAGGACAATCCTCACAAGATCGTTCTAGCAAGTGTGGTTGCTGGAAAAGTGTTGTTTGTGGCTAACTGATTCATTTTGGATTGGTTTGGTCAAAATTCAAAGTGTTTAAACTTTGAAAAAGAGTTGGCAGAAACTAAGACGATCTTGCCAAGATCGTCTCAGTTACCTGACACTAAAACGATCTTGACCAAGATGGTCTCAGTGTTTGCTGTTTGTTGTGTTGGTGTGGTTGATCATTTGAAGTTGTTGTGATTGGGAATCACACACTTCCTGGGTAACTGATCATTATTGATTGGTTTTGCTCAAATCTAATTCCTTCCAATTCAGAACAAATCTCTGTCCAAAAATTCTCAAAAACACTTAGAAAAATTTCCAAGTCTTCTAAAACGATCTTATCAAGACCGTTTCATTTCCTTGATCAAAATTCCAAGACGATCTCTTTTTAGATCGTTTCATTTTCAAAGTTCTTTATACTTCAATTTTTTTTCCAATTTCCTTTAATTCCTTTTCAATTTCCATTTCCAAATCACAAAATCATTCCTCAATTTCAGTTTCATTTCATACTTAGCCAAATTTCATCAAAGTTCATTCAAGAAGATCTTCTCTAAATCGTCTTACTCTTCTTAATCCTAAAACGATCTTTTCCAAGTCGTTCTAAAGTTCATTCATCTAGGACGATCACTTCCAAGACGATCATATCCTAAAACGATCTTCTCAAGATCGTTTCAACTTCTGAAAATTTCAACTTTCATTCTAATTCAAGTTCCAAATCAAATCTCTTTCAAATGGCTTCTCGTGAAGCTTTGGCATTAGGTTCTGACACAAGACCTCCCGTTCTCTACCGTGGTTCTTATGGACTATGGAAGAAAAGATTCATGGATTATGTGGAATGTCAACCAAATGGTCACCTTCTTAAAGATTCCATTCTTAATGGACTTGCAGTTCATCGCCATCCCACCACTGGTGCAATACTCACTCTTGATCTTTTGAATGCTGAACAAAAAGATCGAACAGATGCAGATAACAGAGCTAGATCTTGCTTATACAAAGCACTGCCAGATGAAATCTATGGTTCTGTTGATTCTTATGATACAGCCAAGGAGATATGGGATGAGGTGGCAAGACAAATGGAAGGATCTGACCTAACTTCAACAATTAGGTTGACAAATGTGTTGACTGAGTTTGACAACTTCAGCAAATTGCCAAATGAATCTCTAGAGGCTGTCTACTGTAGATTCTGCAATGTCATAAATGAACTTAGGAAGAACAATGTCAAGAAATCGGAGATTGAGTTAAACATCAAATTCATCAAAGCTCTTGTTCATGAGTGGGAAGATTATGGAACTCAGATTAAGCAACATCAAAATCTGGCCAAGTTCTCCATCCATAATCTTCATGAATCCTTCAAACTCAATGAACATCAAGTCCTAAACAAAGCTTCATCGAACAAAATGCCAGAAGTTGTATCTTCTGATCCTTTGACATTAATTGTTGAAAAGAAGGTTTCTGAAGCTCTTAAAAGGCAAATGGTAGTTGTTTCTTCGTCTGATGAGGAGGGAGATGATATGTTGGCTCCAAGACATGGTGTTTTTGATGAATTATATCAAGCTCTTGCCGCAGTTACAATGCACTTCAAGAAAAAGTACTACAAAGCAAGGCCAACTAACAACAATCTTCGCACTTCTTCCACAAGTGCATTTCCCAAGAAGGAACACTATCATTCAAAGAATAATGGTCAAGGTGAATCAAGTGGATCCAAGCATGTGGAAAAGAAAGTTGAAGGTTATGACAAACAAGTTGTTGAGAAGGGTAAAGTCTCTGACAAAAAGTGCTACAATTGTGGAAATCCTGGTCATGTTGCAATTGATTGCAAGCAACCTCGTAAGCGGAACTATGAGTACTACAAGCAGAAGATGTTATTGGCAAAGCAAGTGAAAGCCGGTCATGCATTGCTTGCTGAAGATGACAAATGGCTGTTGCTCTCAGATGATGAAGATGAAGATCTCTCTGCAAATGTGTGCTTCATGGCGAGGTTGGCCATGGACAAAGCTTTTGAGGCTGAAAGCACTGATGATGAATACCCAGATGATGAGGTAAATCTACACTCTGTTTTTTCAATAGTTAAAGATAAAGAGTCGTTTGATATAGCTTTATCAAATTTGACAACTCATATCACGTCTTTAACCAACAAAAATAAAAAGTTAAAAAATAGTATTTCATTCTCTAAAAGTGAATTTTCAAAACTCTTTGAAGAATATTCAAAATTACTTTTTGATTATGATACTATTAAACAAGATTTTCAAACCTACAAAGATCAAATGTTGGTTAAAGAGTGTGAGTTGAGTGCATCTCCTGATTCTAAGTTATTGCATAAGTGTTATAAACTTGAAAAGACCATTCATGATCTTGAAAAAGCCATTCAAGATCTTTAAATTCAAAAGACCAATGAGTGGCTTCGGGCCAATGCAAGACAAATGGATGTTGATATTCTTAACAAGAAACTTTTAGAATCCAAACCTAACAATATTGAACTTGAACAAAAGATTTCTGATTTAAATCATACTTGTTTTTTGAAAGGCGTTGAAATTAAAACTATTCAAAACCAAATAGAGGAATTTAAAAAGAATATACTTTTCTATGAAGAGAAGTTATATAAAGTCGAACAAAACCCTCTTTTGGATTTTACTGCCTATTTCAACAAGTCAAAGATTGACAGATCGGAACTTCTTCATGGGTTGGGATTTGAGAATATCTCTCCATTACAAAAAGCCAAAGAACATATCGAACCCTTGTATGATGAAAGATTTCTTCGCCTTGGTATGGTACAACAATTTATTCGTCCACCGGATGACGATTTTGAGACTGATGAAGTTGAGAAATTACCACAAAATGATTTTTTGGTTAACTTTGATGTTATTAATGCTTCAAATAACTCGAAAGAATCTTCAATTTTCAGATTGGAAGAAATAGCATCAAATTTTCAAAACCAAGAGTCAGTTGGTAATTCACCTAAACCTACTAAAATGTATGTTCCATCTACCATTTTGGAAAAACAAATAGAAGGTTTGCAACACACGGTGAAATCTCAACAAAATGAAATTGAAGAACTTAAGTCTCAAAGTTTGAATTTGGAGGATAAATTAGTTGTTGTGGATACTAAGAAAGTTTGTATAGATGCTTCCACTCAAACTGACCTAAGTGCTTTAGTAGACCATTCCACTCAGACTACTTGTGTTTCATCTACTGTTTCCTCCACCCAAACCTTGACTGATTCTCTTGAGTGTTCATGTCAAAATGCTGCTACTTTTATAGCTGATGATTATGTGCAATCTGATTTATCTTATGACGAACTTGCGCATAGTTTAGTTTTGATATGGTACTACTTTAGGTTTTTCACTTGTGAGTCTCTTGAAGAGTTAGTTGTTCACCCTAAGCTTAGTGCTAGTATAGGTGTTGATACTTCTACTTTAATTTCTTGTGAAACCAAAGATGTGTCAGTTCAAGTTGATTTCATTCCTGAGATTACCCATAGTGTGAAGTTGGAAAACAAGATTCCTGATTTTTCAAAAATCTCTCCGGTTTCACCATTCACCAAAAATGATTTTGATAAATTCATGGAGGGAGAATATGTTTTTGATTCTGAAACTGAGAAAAAGATTGAATCTACCAAAATCAAAGTTGAATCAAAAGAGGAATCTCCAAAATCATCGTTTTCCAAAGCTCCAACTTCATATTATTTAAAGAAACGGGTTATTTCCAAACTCGTCAAGACTGAACCAAAGACTGTCACCAAACCAAGAATCAAATAAATTAGAAACAAAGTGTCCTACCCCGGAAAAGCATGCTAAAACCAAACAAGTTGAGACCATTCCCATAATCAAATATAACAAAGAGAAACTTCTGGAAATCAATTCAAATGTTTCTTCATCTAACTCTCAATCTAGTTCATTACCTAAAGTATCTAAATCTAGCTCAGTTTTGCTAACTAGGGATACTTCAAATGGTGCAACTAGGTATAGGGATAGATATGGCTGGTTTTCACATGATAAACCTAAGAAACAAGAAGTTTCCGCACCTTCAAAAGAGTCTAAAAAGATAAAAATGCTTCAAAACTCTCGTTCTAATCTTCTTAGTGTCAATCCAACAGGTGGAAAGAGCTTGATTAGTGAGTCTAAATGGGTAGCTAAGTCATTAGTACCTAAGATCACTAAAGTTGAGAAAAAGAAGAAAAGGCAAAGGAGAAAACCGGGTAGTAAGAGGAAGCTTGTTTCTGATGTTTCAAACAATTTATCTTTTAAGTCATCTTTGAAAACAAATGTTAATGATGCAAAGGCAATGCCTTGTGATGTTGTAAACAATGCTAATTCTCGCTCTTATTTGTATGGTTTGAATGGTGGTAGACATGTTACTTTTGATTCGTGTGTTAATATTCGTTTGTTTGATCCAAATGTGCTTGTTGATAATGTGCTTGTTAATAAGTATGTTGATTCGAAAGCATGTTTGTATGCATTTCTTAAGTTATATACCCTGCCTGTTTTAACTAACCACAAAGGAGTCTTCAAGTGGGTACCTAAAGTCGGTTAAATTTCTTTGATTGCAGGAAATAACCATCTGTGTTTGGATACTCGATTCCGGATGTTCAAAACACATGACTGGCAATAAAGCATTGCTCAAGAACTTTATCGAACGATTCATGGGAACTGTTCGTTTAGGTAACAACAATTTCGCTCCTATCTTAGGCTATGGCGACATTGAACGCAATGGAATTGTCATTAAGAAAGTTCACTATGTTGAAGGATTAAGTCATAACTTGTTCAGTGTTGGACAATTTAGTGACAACAATCTTTAAGTTCTTTTTCGACAATCTCTTTGTAAGGTTCAAATTCTAGATGGAGTTGACATTTTGTGTGGCGACCGCGATGATAACCTCTTTACCGTCAATCTTGATGATAACCAACCAACCGATAATATTTGTCTCATTTCAAAGGCTACTTCAAAGAATTCTTGGTTGTGGCATAGAAGACTTTCTCACCTAAATTTTCCTACCATCAATACTTTAGTCAATAAGCATCTTGTTGAAGGTTTGCCAGACTATAAGTATGAAAGTGAGCATGTCTGTCCTTCTTGTGCCGTTGGGAAGATAAAACGAGCTTCTCATAAACCGATGAAATCTCCAAATTCTTTAGCACCTCTTCATTTGCTTCACATGGATCTTTGTGGACCAATGAAAGTTCAAAGCCGAAATGGGAAGAGATACATTTTGGTTATCGTTGATGATTATTCAAGATACACTTGGGTCAAGTTTCTTGCCTCAAAAGATGAAACAACTCAAACTTTGATCGATTTCATCACTTCAACTCAAGTGAATCTTCAACTTCCAGTCCGATACATTACTGAATTCAAAAATGCAGTGTTTGATGAATTTTGTAAATCCAAAGGCATTACTCACCAATTCTCTGCGGTTCGTACCCCAAAACAAAATGGTGTCGTTGAAAGGAGAAATCGAATGCTTGTGGAAGCTGCAAGAACCATGCTTGCTTATTCTAAGTTACCTTCCAATATGTGGGCTGAAGTTGTTGACACTGCTTGTCACACTCAGAATCGGTCCATTGTTAATCAGCGTTTTGAGAAGACTCCTTATGAGGTTGTTAACAAACGGAAACTCAACATCAACTATTTTCATATCTTTGGGTGTGTTTGTTATACTCTGAATGATCGGGAGAATCTTGGAAAGTTCGAGAAGAAAGGTGATGAAGGTTACTTTGTTGGTTATTCCAAGACATCAATTGCCTATCGAATCTACAATCGCCAAACAAATACGATTCAAGAAACAATGAATGTTTGGTTTGATGAGATGTTGGGCATGATTTTCGAGCAAGAAAGTTTGCTACCAACAAATAATGGTCCAAGTAATTCAAGTACTTCATCAAGGACTTCTACTTTAGCATCCAAATTCAAGAAGTTTCCAGCTCCAACGAGTGATGAGTTAGACATTCTTTTTGAAGAATTCTACAATTCAAAACCGATTCATGATGAGGAACCTCAAGTCATCATTGAACCAATTCCGAACAATGATCCAGTTCCTGACAACCTTCATGAATCATCATCAAGTTCTGCTGAGCAAGTTGCTACTTCTTCAAGTAGTAGTTCTTCATCCTCTTCTAATGATTCTTCTTCTCAATCCTCTCCTGATAATTCTTCTCCAGTGAATGTTCAAGAACAACCTACCCAATTTACCCAATTTACCCAGACTACCAATCCGATAAACACTCCAAATGTATATGTGCCTCTTGATTTCGATCATCCATCTTACGAGGAAGCTGTTCTACCAAGCTATGATTCCATCTCTCAGCAAAACTCTGGTTTTAATGATGATGACGTTGATGTCAATCAACAAGATCCTCTTCCTCATGATCGCAAATGGTCACGTATGCGAAAAGATCATCCTACAGATCAAATTATTGGAGATCCATAAGCCAGAGTAACTACTCGTACTTCAGTGAATGAGTGTCTGGTTGCACTTTCTCTTAGCAACATTGAACCCAAAACTGTTTCTGAAGCTCTTCGAGATCCAGAATGGGTTAAAGCTATGCAAGAGGAACTCGCTCAGTTTGAAAGACTGAAAGTATGGAGATTAGTTCCAAAACCAAGGAAAAATGAACCTATTGGCACAAAGTGGACTTTCAAGAACAAGAAGGATGAGAATGGAGTGGTAGTAAGGAACAAAGCAAGATTAGTTGCAAAGGGTTATTGCCAACAACCTGGTGTTGATTTCGACGAAACTTTTGCTCCAGTTGCAAGAATGGAAGCCATTCGGATCTTCTTAGCTTATGCTGCATTCAGAAACTTCACTGTGTTTCAAATGGATGTGAAGACAGCTTTCTTGAATGGTGATCTCAAAGAAGAAGTTTACGTTGAACAACCAGAAGGTTTTGTTGATCCTAAAAGACCGAACCATGTCTACAGGTTAGACAAGGCTCTCTACGGTCTTAAGCAAGCACCCCGAGCATGGTATGATTCCTTATCTACTTTCTTAATTCGAGGTGGCTTTACCAAAGGTATTATTGATCCTACCCTGTTTATTCGCAAACAAGGTAAACATGTGCTTCTTGTGCAAATATATGTTGATGACATTATTTTTGGGTCAACCAGTCAAACGTTTTGTCGAAACTTTTCATCTCTAATGGTAAATCATTTTGAAATGAGCATGATTGGGGAAATGAACTACTTTTTGGGTCTTCAAATCAAACAATTACCAAATGGTATTTTTATATCACAAGGTAAATATATTTTTGACAAGTTGAAAAAGTTTGATATGACTACTTGTTCTTCAATTTCAACCCCAATGGCTGCTCGAACAAATATTAATGCTGATAAAATGGGAAACCATTTGACCAAAAGAGATATAGAAGTATGATTGGTTCATTGTTGTATCTTACAGCATCTCGCCCAGATATAATGTTTGCAACATGTATGTGTGCTAGGTATCAAGCTGCTCCAACTGATTTACATTTTCAAGCTGTGAAATGAATATTTCATTATCTGAAGGGTACACCCAATTTAGGTCTCTGGTATCCAAGGGATACTGGATTCAATTTAACTGCCTATTCAGATGCAGATCATGCAGGTTGTAAGCTTGATCGCAAGAGCACTTCTGGTACTTTACAACTTTTGGGTGATAAAATTGTGAGTTGGTCTTCCAAGAAAGAAAATTGTGTGTCACTATCAACAGCTGAAGCTGAATATGTGGCTGCGGCTAGTTGTTGTGCTCAAGTGTTATGGATGAAGACTCAATTTACTGATTATGGTCTGAAATATGATCATATTCCCATCTATTATGACTCTCAAAGTGCCATTGCTATTGTAGTCAACTCAGTAAACCACTCTCGATCAAAGCATATTGATGTGAGATATCATTTTCTCAAAGATCATATTGAGAAAGGTGACATCGAGCTCTACTTTGTGGGAACTGACTATCAGCTTGCAGATTTGTTCACTAAACCACTGGATGAGAAAAGGTTTAACTTTCTTATCTCTAAGCTTGGCATGTTAAATCTTGAACCTTAACTTATTTTGTTCTTGATACATTCTTGAAAAACAAAATACAAAATTTGAAAAGACAAAAATCAAATACAAAAATATAAAATTTTGAAAAATAACAAAAAGATTTTCTTAATCTTTTTTCTTGATGGCTTGCATATATTCTGTATGCAACCCGTTCTTCATTGAGCTATTTATTTTAAAATGAAGTTGGTATAAAATATGTTGTTATACATATAAATTGATATAAGATAACGCGGAATTGAATGCCTTTGTGTACTTCCAAGTGGTCTTATATGAATATGTATGTGTAATGGCAATTTTTCATTTGCTTAAAATTGCAAACAATTCTCTTCAAGAGTCTTGATTTTGTTGCAAACAACTTCAAAATTTTCAAATGATTTTGTTGCTTAAAAAACTCTCAATTGTTGATATGAGAAGCAAATGATTGAACGCCTTTGTGTACTCCCGAGTTGTCTCATCTTGAACAATTGATTGAGTCAAATCATTATGTTTTTTTTTGAGAAATACATTTTTGCTCCACCTTTCTATGAAAACATTTTGATATATCTTTGCATAGATTAAGGGGGAGTTTGTGATTTCAAACCTCTGTCAAACTTCAAATGTGTTTTTAAATCATTTTTTTCCACATTTGATGATTTTCAAAAGATTTTCTCCAAAGGAAGTTCGGTGTTTAGTTTGCACATGAGCAACTAGGTTTTCTCAAAATTTACTCTATGAACTTCATCATCGCCGATGAGTTCTAACCCTGGAGTATTCACTTCTTTCATTAGATAGTGAGGGTATTTTGAGTGATGATGATTTCGTGCAACTAGGATGGAGGGAGTAAAGTTGAAAAGTGAGAGGTTATGGTGATATGTTGTGAGAAAAGGGTTAAAAGAAATGATACTCTTCCCTAAAACTCTCAAATCGCCGGGTACAACACATTTCTATCGGATGTCATTTGTTGATATCTTGATAAAGACTTCATGAACCCAGTGAAGCGATGCACATCTTTACCTAACCACTCAAGTGTTTCTTAACAAATGCTTGTTTTATTTCTCACGGAGATTTTTTTCACATCTCTATTGACTTTCCATTTGGAAGATGTTGATATTGAAAAAGGGAGACACTCTGCTCCGGTCCCCGACTTCATTTAATCATGTTGTGTCTAGAGCTATCTTGCTTGATCATTAATTTGATCCTTATTCATTTTTCTTAAGACACATTTGAGTCATATCTTTGTGATATTATTGCATATCTATGTGATATAGCCGGAACATTTGTAGTGATATCTTAATTGATATTCCACAATGATCAAATGGAAATCCTACCAATGCTAACATATTTTTCAACATTGAACGTAGGTCTCATAATTACATTAATGTGATTATTGAGTGAACGAGAAGTCTATCAGTGACCTCAGATGTTTCCTAACAAGTCTTTAAGGATAATAGATTGTGGTTATCGAACGCCTTAGGTGACACTGACCATGATTTCTATTCTTTGAAGCAATCTCATAGTTGAAAAGCTACAAGACCGAACTATGTTAGAAAATTGCTTTGTGCATAATTCAATGATACATAGGAAATCCGAAAAATGTCATACATTTCTTTCGGTCATTTCATTAATCCTTTTGATTTTTGAACATGTTAACGGATCATCCTTATCCTGTTTTTCCATTTCTCATCTCATAAACTCAAAAACCGCCAATATCATACTATAACAATTGTATCAACAACTTCAAACCTTACATTTTAGTTACCCGTAGGATTCTTTGGGCTAGGACTATTGAATTGGGTTGATGTGTTGTTGTTTGATACTTCTTCATGCAAATCTAGTTTTAACTTATGATATTTCTTTTCGTATTCGATCAATCAATGTTTGCATAATGACATTGGTTCCCAACTTTGTCATTGTGAGGGGGAGAAAAAGATTATGATTGATTGAGAAAGAAAACCTTTGAGCTTGATTTGTGCAAACATTGAGTTAGTAAGAAGGTTGTAGTGAATGTATGGAGGTTACAGATAAAAGATAAGAGAGAATATTTTGTGTATGGGCTTGATGGGAAAATTTGCAATTAATAGACATTCAGTCAATTGAGCACAGATTTTCAGATTTGAGTTGTTCAGTTTCAGAATTGAGTTCTTGACTTGGAATAAGGATAATTACAAAGATAATGATATAATGTTCAAAGATGCTCCAAAATGCTTACACTCATGAATTGAGGAGGAGCATGATTAATTCAAGTTTTGTTCAAAAGTTTACTCTCCAAAGTGTTTAAGTCAACATGACAAAGATCAAAGCTACAAAAGTTGAAAGATTGATTGGAAGATTCAAGGAAAAAGTAAAACTTCGAAAGAGTCTTCATCAACACATTTCATTCAAGATCTTCAAAGTCATATAATAATACTTGATCAAGAAGCTTCCATGCATATTTCAAGGGGGAGAGTTTAAGTTTTTGATACTTCATTCCAAGGAAACAAATTTTCATTCAAGAATCGAAGATTGAAGAACCAAAGCCAAATTTATACCTTCTGCACTTCAAAAGACAACTCTGATTCACGGTTCAACAATTTTCAAAGATTCTAGACTCATTCATTTTATTCTCTGTTCAAAAAGAACATTGAGAATTTCATCATGTTTTAACTACAAGAAGTCCAAAACCAAGATTGATTCAAGTTCTCCAGAGACAATGAGAAAGCTTTGAAGACTTGTTTCATCACACCAATTGTCTTCACCATCGGGCTCATCAACTTAATTCCTACAAGACAAAATAACATGTACTTCATTCATTACAATATATCACTAAGGGGGAGAATGTTAGAAATCCAAAAATAGTGATAAATTGTAATTTAAGTTAGTGGATGTTATTGTTGTTAAGACATGGTGAAATGATTTCTAAGGTTGAGGGACTAGGAGTGTCAATTAGCTTAATTGTAGATTTAGACTATAAATACCCTCAACTCATTAGAAATCATAAGTCTTTAATCCATTTTTACATACAACTTATTCAGATCGTCTCTCTCTCTCTCTCTTTCTAGAAAATCAGACACACTAAACACACCAAGAACATACACACTTGAACCGCCATTGTTGAGATCGAATCAATAGCAGAAATCATGTTATTACAGTTTTTAATACAACTTCCGTGCCACCTATTTCTCTTTGACCTATTTCTCCCCAACAAATTGGAGATCGGCACTTCCTACCATACAACATTTGATACAGTGGCATTTGAATACTAGAATGATAGCTATTGTTGTAGGAGAATTCTATTAAAGAAAAGTGAAGATCCCAAGTGCCACCAAAGTCAATTATACATGCCCGTAGCATGTCTTCAAGCGTTTATATGGTTCTCTCACTTGACCATCCGATTGAGGGTGGTAGGTAGTGCTAAGCTTGAGCTTGGTGCCCATATCTTCATGAAATTCCCGCCAAAAGTGAGAAGTGAAACGAGTGTCTCTATCCGAAACAATGGAAATGGGAACTCCATGTCTAGCTACAACCTCTTTTACGTAAATTTTTGCCAACACCTCGGATGATGATGCCTCATGAATGGGAAGAAACAAGGGACTCTTGGTTAATCTATCAACTATTACCTAAATTGTATCAAATTGGTTTCTAGGCGTCTTGGGCAATTTAGTGATGAAATCCATGGTGATCTCTTCCCACTTCCACTTGGGTATCTCCAATGGTTGCAACATACCATAAGGCTTTTGATGCTCCGCTTTCACTTGAGCACATGTCAAACACTTTTCAACATACTTTACCACATCACGCTTCATCCCGGGCCACCAATATTCTACCTTTAAGTCATGGTACATCTTTGTAGCGCCAGGGTGAATGGAGTACTTGGATTTGTGAGCCTCATCAAGTAGAACTTGCTTCAACTCACAAGAGAATGGAATCCAAATCCTCCCAAAACGTAGGGTAAGGCCACGAGAATCCTTAGTAAAATATTGAATTTGACCTTGAATTCTTTCTCTTTTAGGATCCCGTTGTAAGGCCCTTTCTTGAGCTCCTTTAATTTGATCAAGGAAATCGTTGGTGATCAAAACCCATAGAGAAGAAACAACTACGGCATGATGAGAACTCTTCCGACTCAAGGCATCCGCCACAACATTAGCCTTTCTGGGGTGGTACAAGATCTCACAATCATAATCTTTCAAAAGATCTAACCATCTTCTTTGGCGATTATTGAGATCTCATTGTTCAAAGAAATATTTGAGGCTTTTATAATCGGAATATATGGTAAACTTGACTCCATAGAGATAATGGCGCCAAATTTTCAAAGCAAAGACCACCGCCGCTAACTCCAAATCATGAGTAGGATACCGTTTCTCATGCTCTTTCAATTGCCTAAGCATAGGCAATGACTTTTCCCCGTTGCATAAGAACACAACCAAGGCCATTAGATGATGCATCACAATACACCACCATATCTTCAAGACCATCGGGTAAAACAAGAACCGGTGCTTGACTTTGTGACAACCCTCATTTTCCGACTAAGACAACGTACTTATATTTATCTAGGTATCTATCCCTAGAGGTTTGTTAGGGAAATTGACCTTCTAGACATTTAGGCATATTGACAATTGCCCTCTAGTACGGTGAAATGCCTTAGAAATGCCATAAACAATAACTAGAATCATTCAAGATAATCTCAAGCAATAAACTAGTTTTAAATGAACTTCATAAAATACCTTTGAACAAAAATTTTTATTGTTAACCAATTAAGTTATATAAACAATAATGTAAGACTCATAAGTTGAGATAACAATCCAAATTTCCTATAAATTGTCCAACAAATTAAACACCAAACCAAATTTAAGTAAATATGGCCATGAAAATAAAAATTTCCATCTCGAAAATATTTGTAAGTTATATGTATATAAAGTGCTTAAATAATGAGTAAGTATATATATATGCTTAAAAATAAATACAAGTTTACAACTAATAGCTTATGTAACCAACTAAAAATACAAGAATATATCCATACATACATATATACATGACATATACATACACTTATATATTTTTTAACCAAAACAACTAATTACCTACATTTAACTAACATAACACTTACAAAATAAATACCCACTTAACCTATACTTACACTATAATATATATACACTATTTTTATACAAAAAAAAAATAAGAAAATCCCTTCAAAACCCCCTTGATGGCCGGCCCTCCCCACTCCCCATACAACACCTCCAATCAAAATTCATCCTCCCTTATACTCCCCATACAATTAACACTCCAACACTTATTCTTCCAACACACACACAAACACATTCTTACACTCAAACAACTACTTTCTCTCCTCTCTTTCTCTCTTCATTTTTGGCAGCCCTCAAGGAAGATAAAGGAAGAAAAATCCATCTAAACATATATTAATAATAAGGGTTATAGGCTAGATTAACAAAGGATTAATTCAAGCATAGTTTAAGGGTTATATTAAGGTTGAAACAAGGGTTGTTGGAGGCATTAAGGGTCATGAAAATCTGCATATTCTCATCATCAAAAAGTGTTCTTCAAGGGTATAATCTTCCCTCCTTTCACTAGATTAAATCTTGCTTATGTTTATGCTTAAAGGTTTTATCAAAAACTCATGTTTTCTTTATGAATCTTCAAGTTTTCTTTTGAATATACACTTGATGAGGGCAAGTTGATAGATCTTTTCTTTCATGATATTGCATGTCAAGATCTAGAGAAAAGATTCAAGGATTCAACAAGTTTAAGACCCAAAAGTGTTGTTATAGATTAAATAACGTTTAAAGTGATTTTTCCTTTGAAATATGGTCATATTTTTATATATCTTGATGAATATATTTTTGGAGTTTTTCATAAAAATATGTTTTTAAGTTGTTGAATTGAAGTTGGATAAAGATTTGTTGTTAAAATGATGAGATGATTACATGCATGCTTGGATTTGCACTAGTTTAAGTTGTTTTGATTTGAGATTTGAGATGGGTCTTTAATTGATGATTTCATATATATATTTTGATGATTAAATACATGTTAATAATCTGGGATTTATGAAGTTAGTACAAGAAATAAGGATTTTATAAGAATTCAAGACCAAACAATTCATAAAAGTCACTAACCGAAATCACAAGAACACAAATATAAATTCATCACCTTCATCACATGATTTGTCCATAAAATATGAAATAAAATCTGGAGAAAACACTAATGAAAGATGAATAGATGAATTAGGATGAACAAAATGTATTGGGTTTGCCAAAATAAGTATTGGGTAAAGCCATAAAGTAAAGGCATGCATTGGGCAAACAAAGTAAGCTGACATAATCCATCTTCTGTCTTTGAACGGGAAAACTGGGCATGTGAGGGCATTTTCAATAAAGACTATCAAAATAAAAGTTGTAGACAAATGAGTTAAGATTAACCTCCAACTGGAATTACTCAAAAATACTGAACCAAACGAAAGATATGATTTTTCTACTGAAACTGGTCAAAACTGTAATTTTGTATGAATATTTTATAAACTTTAACAATTTTTATCTCCTAATCCATAAAGTTCCAGGAAGTCATACTTGTTGGAAAGTAATTTCAATGTGTTGTGAACTTAAAATAAAATCATGGGATTTTTCTAACAATCAGAACATCAAGAACTTTTATAAAACTTTTGATGTCGCAAGCAGTGCCCATTCGGGACAGTTCGTGTTTGGATAATTTTTACGAACACCAAAAATCATCTAAAAAAACTCACCAAAAATTCACAAAAATACTAGATACATATAAGTCACTGTGTAAAAATCATGAAGGTCCAAATAATTCGTCTTGAACCCAAAATAGTAGCTAACATTTCTTAAAAATAAAGTATAAAACAGAAAATTTGTAAGTAATCTTATAAATGGCATAATGGGCTATGTAATGAACTAAGAACCATAATGGGCTAACCCGGCCCAAATAATGAACCCATAAGGAACACAAATCAGTAGGCCCACTTGGCCCAATAAGCCTTATAGCCCAATAACCACTATAACCCATTATGCACCTAACCCAAATAAGGTAAAGCCCAATAACTAATGTAAGCCCAAAACATTTAAAAGCCCATGACACCTAAGGCCCAATTAATAATGGCCCATAACACTTAAACGAATTTCATGAGATAAGTGTAATCAAAATAAAACAAAGATAATTAAGTGAGATTGACATAAATAATTATGTTAACCAAGCTATATATTGATATCACAAATGTTAATTCACGCTAAAATCGATTACACAACAAATGATGAACAAGGATAACATAACTTAATACGATATTTCTACATGATGACCTAAGATGCCAAGTGAAACCACAAATGAAGCCAAGTTACCAAAAATCTAACAACTTATAACTACGCATGTAATTAAAGTAACATTTTACACCATCAATCGCTACAACCAAAACAATGCGAATGTTGGCAATATACTTGGATTCCACAATTGATAGCAATATAATGAAAGTGGCATTTCTAAGTGATAGCTTAAGATAGGAACTTACATGTATTAGTCCTATCGTAGGGATAGTCTTGGCTTTCAAATGTGATTGAGAAACGTGACGGATGTATGATGGAGCGATTGATGGGAAGTACCCATTTTGGATAAGTGAATATAATATGCGGCATATCAAGGTAAGTCATAGCCCCCTTTCAAACTCTTTTATGTGTTTTACTTTCGGGGTGAAAAACATGATAAATGAAACTACTTTCTATATATGCAATGTTTCTTGAAAGAGAGTTGTTATATGAAATGATTCTTGATATATGAGTATGAAATAAAATTGTTTCGTATGTTCATGAAAATAAAGGATTTATGTGTTGAGCTTGAGTTCTGTCAAACCGCGGCGTTCGGTACACTACTATTTACTCCGAAAGTGGAGGCCTGTAGTTAGTTGCGCAATTAGGTTTCGTCCGCCCAACCAAAGCGTACCGTTGGAAGGTTGGTTGCCTTCGTGACAACCTCCACTTCTAGTCTGGCCCCCGGGTGTTCTAACTACCTTAAGATAATCGGGCGTCTCCATGGCACGACCCATTATCATCATTGTTATTATTATTACGGCACTTGATTGACAGCTTGTGCTATGAATTGAATTATTGGATTGTAATCGGACTTGAATAAAATGGTAGTAGTAGTGGCTCAAGCATTTACTCATCTAAGATAATGGAATTAAACCCTTGTGGTCATATGACAAGGATTTATTTACATGGGTTATAATGAGTTGAACAAATGATTATCAAAGGATGAATTGGAAATATTCATGGAAATTGGTGATATTGAAATGATTTTGGTAACCGAATGATTTTGGTATGATATACGATTAATCGATTTATATACTTTTTCTCTCATGATGATTTGACAAATGAGAACCTGAAATTTTACTATAGATTCTCCAAGTCTTGATATGACATTATGGTATTTGGAAACTTGATAACATGATATGAAAATTTTGTCGATCATATGGTTTGGATATTTCGAAATGTAATAGTAATCAGTTTTTCTAAGTATTAAAACGGTGATGTACCAAGATTTATATAAAAACCTATGCACTCACCAACTACGTTTTCGTAGTTGACACTTTTTCTTCATGCTTTTCAGGAAATAAGCTTAAGCATTGAGGATTTATATGCTTCATGATTATTTGCGTTGCCCTTTGGAGTCAAAGATCAAACCTTGTGATAGGCAATGGAATCCGCCTTGATCATTGTAGTATACTAATTCATGTGCTTGTTATTTCTTTCGCGAACTTAATATTCAAGTACGGTGGACGCATTTGTACTTGGAAATTGGTTCACATGCTTGTACATTTGTAAATTCTTTTATCAAATAAAACTATGATGAATGTTATTTATAATCCTTTGTTTTGAATACTCGACTTTCTGTACATCTCATTGTTCCGCCTTAGTTGGGGTGTTACAGACTTAACCTTTCTCGAAGTTGTTGGAAGGCCATCTCTTGTTCACTCGTCCATTCAAACTTGATGTTCTTTTGAGTTAACTTGGTCAATGGGGAAGCTATTTTAGAAAAGTCTTGGGTGAAACGACGGTAATAGCCCGCTAGCCCAAGAAAACTTCTAATTTCCGACGGATTCTTAGGTTGCTCTCACTTCATCACCGCACTAATCTTAGCCGGATCCACCATGATTCCTTCACTATTAACAACATGACCAAGAAATTGCACTTCTCTTAACCAAAATTCACATTTGGAGAATTTGGCATAGAGTTTCTCCTTACGTAGAGTTTCCAACACCTCCCTCAAATGAACTTCATGATCGGATGAACTTTTGGAATAAATGAGAATATCGTCAATGAAGACGATCACGGACTTATCGAGCATAGGACGACAAACACGGTTCATGAGGTCCATGAAAGCCGCGGGAGCATTTGTGAGTCCAAAAGGCATAACAACAAACTCAAAATGACCATAACGAGTCCGAAAGGCGGTTTTAGGAATATCTTCTTCACGTACTTTGAGTTAATGGTAACCCGAACGAAGATCAATTTTAGAAAAATACGAAGCTCCTTGAAGTTGATCAAATAAATCATCAATTCTCGGCAAAGGATATTTGTTCTTTACGGTGACCTTGTTGAGTTCACGATAATCAATGCACATACGCATGTTTCCATCCTTCTTCTTGACAAATAGTACCGGCGCACCCCAAGGAGAGTTGCTAGGTCGAATGAAACCCTTATCAAGCAATTCTTCAAGTTGTTTCATCATTTCTTGCATTTCTGTTGGAGCCAAACGGTAAGGAGCTTTAGCGATGGGGTTAGCCCCCGGAGTTAAATCAATGGAGAATTCAACTTGCCGTTCGGGAGGAATGCCCGGCAAGTCTTCGGGAAAAACATCGACGAAATCTTTAATAATGGGAATGTCTTCGATAGAAGGAGGTTTATTCTCAACATCAATGATGTGAGCAAGATAAGAGTGACATCCATGGGATATGTAACGTTTGGCACGAGCAAAAGTGCACACGGGTATAGAACGTTCTTTCCTATCACCATAAACCACCAAGTCTTCGCCCTTAGAGGTCTTCAAATATACAGCTTCTCGTCACATGCGATTTTAGCGTTACAAGAGCTCAACCAATCCATACCCAAGATTATGTCAAACTCTCCCATTGGAAAAGGAATTAGATTAACTTGGAAGAGTTCCAAAGAGATTTTGATTTCACACCCTTTATACGCATCCTTCACTAATTCCATCCTACCATTACCAACCTCAACTTGCAAAGTATTTTCTAAACATGACTTAGACACGGGAATAATATGAATTACTCTAGTTGCAACGAATGATCTATTCGCCCCTGAATAAAAGAGAATTCGCATAGGCACATTATATACAAGGAATGTACCTGTAACTACATCATCCGTGTTTCTTGCTTGCTCCACCGTGAGTTGGAAAGATCTTCCACGCGGGTTTCCATGAGCTTGAGTATTTCTCCTCTCCGCCTCTTTCCTCCTTTCTTCAAGTCTTTCTTCTTCGGTCAACTTAGGGCATGAACTTCTCATATGACCCTCTTCAAAGCATTTGAAACAAATAACGGGCTTGTGAGGTTTGGACCTACATTCCCGGCTAGTATGCCCCGGCTTCCCACATGTATAACACCCTTTCTCCGCCGCTCTACATACCCCCGAATGATTCTTCTTGCATTGGCGGCAAAATGGAACTCTTTTATTAAAGTGATTACCGGAATTCCCTTCTTGTCTAGGTTTCTTGTTTGGAGAACTTACGTCTTCATGCTTCCTTTTTAAATCACTATCATCCACTCTCGCCATTTCAATTTCGTGATCTCTAGCCACATCCACCAACATGGAAAAAGACTCCATTTGACGAAAACTAATCTTCTCCCGCAAACTCTTCTTCAACTTCAAGTAAAATTGCTCCTTGAGCAATTGATCATTCTCGAGAAATTCCGGAAAAAATTGAGCCTTGTCCAAGAATTGAGCCCGGAATTCATTTACGCTCATACTACCTTGACAATCATTGAGGAATTCACTCCTCATCTTAGTTACCTCGGCTTCCGACCGGAACTCCTTGAAAAACATTTCTTTGAATTCGGGCCATTCAACATCATCTAGTGCCCCCGTCTTAATAGCTAACAAACCATCCCACCATCTCTTTCCACTATTTCTTAACACACCAACCAAAAAGATCACCTTCAAGTGTGAGGGGCATTGACTAGTGCGGAATGCCCCCTCCATTTCCGATATCCACCGGGTACAAACGATTGGATCACGACCACCGTGATACTCTGGTGGGTGGCATACTTCAAAATCTCGGAAAGTGAATTTCTTTTTATAAATCTTTTCCCCCGTCACCTCAACCTCCTTTTCATCTTCAATTTTCTTGCCTTTATCCTTGGCATCCCTCTTTTCAAACTCCCGTTGCACATTGATCGCAACTTCTTCTTTGATCATTTGAGCAATGTGATCATTCACTGCTTCTTCTAATGTAGCATTCAACCGTTTGAGTAAAATAGAAGTGTACTTTTCCAAAGCTCTCCCAATTTGATCCAATATATCCATACTATCCTCATTAAATACGAGCTCTTCTTCTTCATTATGCTCGGTCCCTTCATGACGAGGTTGCTCTTCTATACTATAATAAGAATAAACGAACTGATTTAAACACACAACCTATTTCTCCTTACGAGTTATAGTCAAAACCTATAACTTTACTCAAAACCGTTCCAAGGTTTGATGCTGTTAGTTTATAAATCCGTTAGTATTCCTGTTAGAAATTCAAAATAGTGCTTAGTTGTATTTCCTTATCTTTGTTATTTTGTATATGTAATATAAGGTTGAGGGGGAGCTTTTGTGTTTACTTAGAGTATAAATACCCCTCAAGCCTTAACCTTTTGTAACCTTTAGACACATTTTGCTAATAATATTCCCCAAGCTTTCCACACACACAGGTCGTCTCTCTCAATACACACACTAACACACACACTTCCACCATTGTTATACACCTTATTTCCGCACCCGAACACGAGCGATTTCTGCTAAATTACATGTGGTATCAGAGCAAAACAACAATCTGTTGATGATCCAGAACAGATTCAATACAGATTCATTGAATTTTTGTTCAAATTCTTCTTCGTCGTGTTCAAAGAAAACATTTGCCGCCATTTATGTTCTTCAACAATTTACCTTCAATTTCTGTTCAATTTTCAAGTTTTTGTTCACAAATACATTCCAAATCATATTTCAAAACATCCTGTTAAGTTTCAGAATCAAATTCAAAGTTTTGATTAAAAATCAAAATTTCAAAAAATTTGATCAAAATTTGATTTTTACAATTAAGTTGATTTGAGATATGGAATTGTTTTTAGGGTTGTGCGCGATCATTTTCTGAGCATTTTGATGTTTGGAACAAATCCTAATTCTCAAAACTGAGTGAGAATTGACCAATTTTGTATCAAAAACCGACTGTTTTGTCTGTTCTGTTTGTATGTGCAGGTATACCAAAACGATCTCTGTTGAAGGAACTAAAACGATCTCTTTTAGATCGTTCTAGTTTTTGGCTATTTTGAAGTTAAACGATCTAATTTAGATTGTTCTAGCTTGTCTAATTCTGTGTGAATTGTGTGGTGTGTGGATCGTGATTCTTAAGTTGTTGTGATTGGGAATCACACACTTCCTTAGGTAACTGATCTCCTTGAGATTGGTTTTGCTCAAAAACTTCCAAATCATTGTGTTACTCTGCCCAAATTTTCAAAGTTTTCATACTTAGAAATTTTTCACCCAAAATTGTTAAAACGATCTAAAATTAGATCGTTCTAACTTTTCTTTACAAATTCCTCAAAACGATCTCTTTTAGAACATTTCATTTTGTTTTCTTTCTTCTTTCTTCTTCATCACTTAGAAAATTTTTTTTCCAGATTCTAAAACGATCTAATTTAGATCGTTCTAGTTTCATTTTTTAAATACTTAGAAATTTTTTTCAAAAATCTAAAACGATCTAAATTTCTAGTTTCATTTTCTAATTCAAGTTTTTTTAATTGTAATTCAATCATTTCAAATGACAACAATCAACATCAATTCAGACATTTCATCAAGAGAGGTACAAGTTTTACTCAAACTGACTACTTGTCTCTTCAAACAACTGCTGATACTTTGACAATGCAAAATCTTACTTTGAAAACAAATTTGTATATAGCTAAACAAGAGTTTGATAAACTTAACGAAGATTTTTCTCAACTCTCAATAGCTCATGATGCTCTCAAAGTTAACTATGACTCTTTGAAAGAAATGCATTTGTCAAGTAACAGTTCTCAAGTTGTTTCACCCAATGCACATTTAACCAATAAATGTCAAGACCTTGAAAAGACTGTCCATTCACTCAAGCAAACCATTGAGACGTTACAGCTTGAGAAAACCAATGAATGGATAAGAGCAAATGCAAGACAAGCAGATGTTGAGTTTCTCACAAACAAAATGAAAGATATGAGACCAAATTGTGAAAAACATGAAAGACAGATTTCTGACTTAAACAGTTCTTGTTTTCTCAAAGGAGTTGAGATTGAAACTCTTCAAAAACATGTTGAGGATTTGAAAGCAAACATTTTGTTCTACCAAGAGAAAATCCACAAAATAGAACAAAATCCTTTTTTGGATTTCACTGCTTATTACAATAAATCAAAGATTGATAAATCAGAACTTCTTTTTGGTTCAGGTTGTGAGAATCCAGCACATTTAGAGAAAATTCAAAAAGAAGATCTTGGTGCTTTGTATGATAAAAAATTTCTTCGCCTTGGCATGATTCAAGAATTCATCAGACCATCTGAGGATGATTTTGAGTCAGATGATGTTGAAAGACCAAAACCAACTCAAATAAACATTGATTATGTTGCTCTTAATGATACTTACAAGAAAACTCATAACAGATCAATTTATGAGTTAGAAGAAATAAACAACATTTCAGTGAAACAAAATGAGTCTCAACAAGTGTCTTCACAATCAATTTCTCACAGAGCTTATATTCCAACTACCATATTGGAAAAAGAAATTGAAAACCTAAAACAAAAAGTTGAGTCTCAACAAAAGGTCATTGAACATCTGAAAACTCAAGATTATTCCCCAAAAGTAAGTGAGACCACCCTTACCCATATGATGATTAATAATAATTCTGATGATTGCTCCACTCCATCCAATGGGAGTGAGAATTCTACAAAAGTGCTGCAGGATGAAAGCTTCTCTTCTCAAGAAATTCAAGATATGTCCAAAACAATGTTATCTTCATTTTTCAAGATTGAAGAGAAAATTCAAGCTTTGAAGACTAAGCGTCTTGCTTCTGTCAAAAAGGTACTTTCTTTTGAAACCCCTGTGATCACACATAATGACAAAAGTAAAGTGATTTTAGAGCATAAAATTGAGATTCCTGAAAATCTTAAGGCTAAAGCAAAAGCATTGATTGAAAAGATGACTACAAAAACTGGTTCTCAACCAAAAATTGAAAAAGGAGTTAAACAACTTTCTTTCAAAAAGCCTAAAGTTGAATCAAAGAAGGAATCTAAATCTAAGATTGCTCCAACTTTATTTTACTCACTCAAAAGTCAGCTTGCACCAACTGTCAAAGGTAAGAACACCATTAAGGTTCATGTTTCATCTGTTTCTAGAACCTCTGCTCTTAAAACTATCTCTAAAAATAGTAAAATATCCAAGATGTCAAAAACTAATCAAGTTTTCCTCACAAAAGAAACATCTAAGGGTATAACTATTTATAGGGATCAGTATGGTTGGTTCACTGTCAAAACTCCAAAGAAACAGAATCCCAAATCTTCAAACAATACCATGACCAATTTTTCTAACCCAAAAGTACCCATTCAACAGTGGGTACCAAAAACAACTTAATTTTTTTTTGTAGGTAATAAAGGTCTGTGTTACGTAATTCCACTTTGGAAGATATTCAACACATGATCCTGGAATGAGTTTCTGATCAAAGAAACCATTTCAAATAAGTGCTCATTACCAATACGCTAAATTGCCTCTGCATGTTTTGTAAAAATCCTCCATCTCTCTAATTTTATTCATTATCTGTCAAACATTGATGCTATGCTTACGTGCAATATGTTTAATATCATGCAATGTTTGAGGGGGAGCGAAAGGATAATTCATAAAGCAAGGGGGAGTTTGTGTATTTGCACTATTTGATTAGAAACTCATTGTTATTTTAGAATATAAAAATAGAAAATTTAAAACTCATAAAAATATTTTTGTTTGTTTTGTTTTGTTTTGTTTTGTTTTGTTTGTTTATTATTGTTTTAGAATTCTGTTATATGAAAAAGCCTAAAAAAACAAAAAAAAAAAGAAAAAGAAAAAAGTCAAGCCCAATACCAATCAAGTCCATACCCGACCCAGATAACCAAACCCGATCCAGTCAGCCTGACCCGACCCATTTTTGTTTTCTTTCTCTTTAAGGAGGGAAAAATCATTTTTTTTCTTTCTTATCTATTCACACTTACTTCCGTAAACTTACTAACACTCTCACAAAAAATCTTCATAAAAACTTTTTGTTACTGATCATCAAAAGAAGTTAAGGGGTTTGTTCCAAATCGTTCTGTGATCATTTCTTTCCATAACATCATCAAATTTCAATCACATCCACAGGTACTATCTCGGATTGAATGTAGATTTCATTTTTTCAATTTTTCTTGAATTTCTCATTTCTGTTAGTACTTCTGTGTTGACTGTGTGAATTAGAAGCATGTTTAGGATATGTGTAAATGATTATTACATGTTTAAATGCTTTGTTTGATGATTTTGAATATTCAAAAACCCTTCCCCCCTGTTCTTGAAAAAACATGATCAGAGAGTGTGTTTAAAAGGTATGATGTGTTTCAATTTAGATAAGTTGTGTAATGATAATGTTAGTTTGGCTAGGGATGAATGAAATGCCATGCTCAAATTGCAGTTTGATCCATTGAATGTGAATTTAGATGTATGTTTGGCTAACTGAAAAGTGTTTGGCAAAAATATTTTATTTTAGAGTTGTTTGATTCTAAAACGATCTAAATTTAGATCGTTTTGATTTCTAAACGACTTAGAAGTAAAATAAGTTTACCATTCACCTTTTCTGTTCATTTCATGTTATTTTCTTGTTAAACCCTTGAGACTGAGACCAAAACGATCTAATTTGGATCGTTCTTGGGTCTGAACGCTGTGTGGTTTGATAATGAGTTTGGAAATTCGATTGATGGGTAAATGAATTCTTATGAATTCGGTTCGCTCAAATCTGATATTTTTAAGTGTAAGGAGAAATCATGAATTTGATTTCACTTTATATTTTTTAAGTGTTAGAAAATCTTTAAAAGAAAAGTGAAGTTTTTCTCAAAATTTTTCCAAAACGATCTAAATTAGATCGTTTCATTTTTCTTCACTTCAAAAGTTTTTTAACAAAACCTAAAACGATCTCTTTTAGGTCGTTTTACCTTTTCTTTCCCATACTTAACATTTTTTTCTCTCTCACATGAGAAACTTAAAACGATCTCTAGATCGTTTTACTTCCTTTTTTCCATACTTAAACTTTTTCTCAAATAAAGGTTTAACACGATCTCTTTTAGATCGTTTCATCTTCAGTTTTCCATACTTCATTATTTTTTCTTTAAATCTTTCAAAACGATCTAAATTTAGATCGTCTCATTTCCTTTTAACTGAGTTTTACTCAGAACGATCTAAATTTAGATCATTCTGATTTTTATACTTAGAAAATTTTTTTCCTTTCAAAATTTTTATTTTACTTTTATTCTTGTGTGGTGTGACAAACTGTTTTGTATGATCATATAATTATCATATATTTTGGAATACGAGGAATCGAACGCCTTTGTGTACTTCCTTATTATTCTCAGATATATCATACTTATATGATTATATCTTATTTTCAAAGTTATATACATATCAAAGTATATAAGAGTACAAAGAATTGATCGCCTTTGTGAACTTCTTTGTAAACTTATATATGGAAAATATATATTTAACTATTCTGTGTTTATTTTCTCATAACAAATGATTTATAAAGGATACACTGAGTTGATCGCCTTTGTGAACCTCCTTGTATCTTATATAAATTGTTTGTGTGAACCTTGTTATTTGCTATTCAAATATTATTTTTCTGTGTGTGTTAAAAGTTTTATGTCTTAAAAACAGAAAATTATAAAAATAATGGATCATCAAGAAGAGGTTAGACATGATGAAGAGATTGCCATTAATGAATCAGTTGAAGAAATTCTTACAGCCGGAAATTCCATCAATATGAGAAATAATAGATATCTGAATGATCCTTTCAATGCTCCCGACTTTCCAATCAATTCAGCAATCTTCCACAATCATCCTCTTACTTATGCTCTCACAGTAGATGTTGATCTTGCTGAATCATATTTATTTGACATGTGGAGATCTATTATCTTTGTACAACCACATGATCCATCTTCATCAAGGACTAAAGCCAAAGTTAAATCTCCAGAACTTCGTAGACAAGGCCATTTTCAATTTGAACTTCGTTCTGGAGAGACCACATATGACTTCGAATTCAATTTAGATGATTTCAGAAGATATTTAAGGCTACCAGAAGCAAACTCAAATGGGAGAAATGATTATGATGTATTTGAGTCAAATGATGTGATGTTTGCTGCCTTGATATCACTTGGTTATGATGGTCCTTTGACAAAAACAACTGATTTCAAGCTGAAGAAGTTACCAAGAATTTGGTACTATGTGTTTTCTGTTCTCAGCAACTGTTTTCATCCATATACAAGAGGAATGGATAATTTGACCCAGACAATGTTGTACATATTTTATGGGTTTGTGTTCAATCAGCACTACGACATTGCTCAACTTCTTTGGGATCAGCTGATAGTTTCAGTAAATGGAAAAATATCTGCTCCCAAGAAGTATATTCCTTTCATAAGATTTCTCTCAGTAATTGTCCGCAGTATAATCAGGAACAAGAAGCATATTCCAAGACTTCTTGAAACAGGGAAAGTTGTTACTCATCCATTCAAGTTTGTTAGACTCTGGTATCCCTAACTACTCTTATCTGATTCCATCATTTTTACTTGATATGGTTCCCGATACTGATGATGCCAAGAAGGCATATCTGGACTGGATTAGAACAACTCTGGGACCGGAAAGCCTCCCGGTTCCTACCCAAGTTGTGCATAGGTTGCCAAGTGAGGGGTCTAAGAGGAAAAGAAAAGAGAGTAAGGGTGAATCCAGTTCAGGTAGGCCAAAGAGTAAGAAACAAAGAGGTGAAATGTTTGTGATAAAGTTGAGTAAGAAAGTGCATCAACAAAAGAAGAAGAAAGGAAGTTCTTTAAAGAAAAAGCAATTGAAAAGAAAAACACCAGCTGAACCTTCTTCTCCTACATCTTCTGAGAATACTATCTCTGAGTCTGGGACTCCAAGACCTATCCGATCACCACCTCCTAAAACTTCAAATATCAGAAGATCACCATCACCAAGAACACCATCACCACAAAGACATTCTTCACCAATTCAAACAACTCCACTACTAGAAATTCTAACACCAGAACCCCCAGCAATGCCTCAATCACAATCTTTACCATCTCATATTCCTTCATCAACAATTTCTACAACTGTTTTCCTATCTCCTCCACCGACATACTTTCAAGGCCGCAGGAAGTCCATTCCTGTTAATATCAAAAAGAAAACATTCAAAAGATCTCGCTTTGAGTATGATCGTTTTTCCCGAGCTGAACTAGAAGATGTGGCTGATTCTGATATTGATTCATCCCGGAGGAACAAGGTGAAAATGAGGGAGGAGTCGAAAATGTTAGAGAGGATGAGAGGTCCGGGCTAGGTATAAGGCATAAAGAAAACGTTGGCCTTCCATTAGTCCAAACCACATATACTCGCCGGGTTCGACCTAGGATAGAAGACAAGAGCTCCCAACTCTTGCACGGTCAAACCTCCACTAGCCATTCGGAAGTCTCTCTACAGACTGACGTCTCATTTCTGCATGGGCAAAATCCACGTAATCCATCGCAGTCTCCTTCAGAGACTGTGGATGTTGAAGATAAAGAGACATCTGCCCCTCTCTTGACTTTCGTTTCTGCACGTTTGTCTAGTACCCCTAGGACACTTACACCGATTATTGTACCATTTGCACATCTCGGTGATGCTGCCGGAACAAACATAGAGAGCTCGGCTTTAGTGCCCTCTCAAGGATTGTTTGGAAGTCCTTCCATTGCTAACATTATGCCAGCTTTGAACGAAGGCACCCGTGTAGCTGAATTGGCTCAACGACAGTTTGAACTCTCTCGAGCTCGAGCAGTTGCTGCGGCTATTCGTGCTTTGGGTTTAACGGTTGATCTAAGTGACACCGGTGTTATGTTTGTCCACTTTCCAAAGGATTCTGGTTGTGAAGCCGAATCATCAACTGTTGTTCAAACTCTTGAACCAACAGGAAATCCTGTGACAGTCATGATGTCGTCAGGTCACTCAGTAGAACCACTTGGAACTACTGATGTGCCAGCTTCTGTTACCCCTGATACTCCAATTTCTGAATCTCCAGTTGTTGTAACACTATCTCCGATTGTTCGTAATCTTGTGACTCATTTGGTTGAAGGGATTGAACAAGAACAAGAAAGTGTATTACGTGCTTCAAGATATACTATTACTGGTAAACTTCCCATGGCTCAAACCAGTTCTTCACCACGTAGATTACTTACTGGTGGTACACTTAGAATTGGTTCATCTGTTGTTACGCCAATCTCAACACCTACTACACCTCATATTTCAACTGTTACAACTGTTATTCCTTTGTCGTCTCAACCAATCATATCAACACCACCGAATATTCAATCATCTCCAATTTCATCACCAACACCCCCAGAAATTCCAACTTCATCAACTCAACAATCGTTTCCTGATCCTGATTCTCCTGATTATTCTTCAAGTTCTTCATCTTCATCGGAATCTGATCTTAGTGATACTTATTTGAATGACTATACTGCTAATAGGCTTCATGAAAGTGGTATATCCACTGATACTCTCATTATGGCAGTACTTTGTCGATTAAGATCTGAAGAGCCTAATCTGAATCCACCAAAGAAAGCTATCTGTCATTTAATTCTTTCATATCTACATTTCTTGGATACTGATACTACTCACAAGGCTGAAACTGAAGCTCTTCGAAAGAGATTAACTGAGCTTGAACAACAATGTCGACCGGCCACTATCTTAAGGAGTTGGGATGATCAAAATCCGGATGATCAACCCGAGGGGGAGAAAATTCAAGATAGTGGAGAAGGTCATAATACAACACAAGAAGCAAGTGTTCAAGATACAAAAGAAGGAAATCAAGACCAAAGTCAAAGTGTGGATATTCCTTCATCATCTCAAGCTCATCAAGTTCATAATTCTGATTCAGATGATCTGCCTCCGCTTGTTAAATACATCTCTCACTATTACTCAACTACATCAAGTTCTGATCAATCAAGTGATCCTGATCCGTTTCAACCAGGGAATAGGACTGATGATGATAGTGATTCTAATTCGGATGATTCTAATGATGCTCCACCAAGACCAGCTATGTCTCAAGAACAATTTGAGAAAGATATCTTTGAAGAGATTATCTATGATCTGAGAGATACAAATAATCTTGACACTCCAAGAGAGCTTAGCATGGGTATTAGACATCCAAGAATCACTCGAGACAAAATCTGGCAAATCAATAAAGGGTATTTTTATGAGAATTATGCACAAATATTAGATTTGAATGTCAGACCTGAAGAGTTAGTATGCAGGGCAAGATACATTGAAGAAAGAGCCTTCCCGATTTACTGCTCATCTGAGGAAAGACTCAACATGACCTTGAATAGGTTGACAGCATTCTTTCTTTTCAGACATCAAAATCAAAGGGATGCATACTTAGAAATGATGAATGCTGAAAGCACAGTAAGAAGTGAAGAGTGGTATAATCAGTTCCAGAGTCCAATTACAAGTGTGTTGACATTGATTGCTCCTATCAAGTATCAGAACCAAAGACTTGTCCGATTTAGAGTTCAAAGAGATGATGGTCACATTAATGTTGTTCATGAAGAATCTTTCCAATACTTGCCAATCTCTGACATCCTCTTTCTCTACAACCATTATGCTCATTTGATTACAAAGACTCTTTCAAGTATCAGAACCAAAGACTTGTCCGATTTAGAGTTCAAAGAGATGATGGTCACATTAATGTTGTTCATGAAGAATCTTTCCAATACTTGCCAATCTCTGACATCCTCTTTCTCTACAACCATTATGCTCATTTGATTACAAAGACTCCAGATCAACTCCTTGCTTATGAAGCTTTGAAGAGTCACATTCAGGCTTTAATCAGATATTATGAGTTTAATGATTTCCAGATTGGTCTAGAAAGGAGAACAAGAAGAATCAATCTCACGAGACCAAATCAAAGAGCAGGAGGTTATGAGTTTAATTTTTATCAGATTGGAGATCCAATAGAAGAATTGGATGGATTTGTTTTCATTAACAGCTTCAGAGGAAAAATCTTTGTCCGTGCATCTGATTTTCCCAAGTATTCAGATGGCACTTTGAAATATTGCTTATTCTTCCTCAGAGCCATACATGATAATCTTGATCCTAGTGAAAATGAAAACATCCAGATTCAAAGAGAAAGACACATAAGAAGGATTCAAGAAACAATTGATATGCGTCAAAGAGTTAGAGATCTTATTGCTGCCAGAACTATTAGACCAAGAGAAGGAATTATTCATACTGAGACAGGTTCATGGGTTCTTTGGAATCCAAGTCATGAACGAGGTCCTCATAATATTCCTCCAGTTAACTTTCAAGATAATATCAGATTTCCCGATGAACGTCTAGAAGGTGCTAACTGGCATTTCATTCCTAAGAGGTATTGGAATGACTCTTGGAATAGTTACAAGAAAAGAGCTTTTTGGAATTCTATGAAAGATAAGCCATCTACATCAAAAGCAGCTCAAGATTACAAGAAAAGAAAGAACAAGAAAAGACGAGCTGAGAAAAGAAGGAGGAGGAACAGGAGGAAGTGATAAAAGACAACCAAGAACTAAGGGGGAGAATGTT
Organism: Erigeron canadensis; assembly: GCF_010389155.1. Taxonomy (NCBI): domain Eukaryota; kingdom Viridiplantae; phylum Streptophyta; class Magnoliopsida; order Asterales; family Asteraceae; genus Erigeron; species Erigeron canadensis. The sequence goes on along the minus strand of NC_057767.1, from coordinate 15,533,539 downwards.
AAAAATTTAAAATAGTGCTTAGTTGTATTTCCTTATCTTTGTTATTTTGTATATGTAATATAAGGTTGAGGGGGAGCTTTTGTATTTACTTAGAGTATAAATACCCCTCAAGCCTTAACCTTTTGTAACCTTTAGACACATTTTGCTAATAATATTCCCCAAGCTTTCCACACACACAGGTCGTCTCTCTCAATACACACACTAACACACACACTTCCACCATTGTTATACACCTTATTTCCGCACCCGAACACGAGTGATTTCTGCTAAATTACAATTCCAACCACAATAAGGCCGGCTTCTTATTGTGCTTCAAATACTAGCAAATTGATAAACTAGCATCATCAAACACATCTTTCGGTCCCATATAAACTTTTGGATACCTAAGGTCGAGTCTCAACTAAGGTTTAAGTCTAGGCACTCTCTACGCGGGGAATACCTAAATCCCTTAAACCTTGGCTCTGATACCAACTTGAAAGGACCCATCTCAATTAAACCGAAAACACAAGAATTTTTTTTTTTTTTTTTTTATACCCCACTACGCCGCAGTGGGTCGAGGACTCCCCACTGCGCCGCAGTGGAAATCCTTGGCCAGAAAATTAACATGCCCCACTGCGCCACAGTGGGTTTGACACTCCCACTGCGCAGCAGTGGGAGGAACCAAAATTGTTTCCGTGGGAATCCACTGCGCCGCAGTGGGCAAAGTTACCCCCACTACGCCGTAGTGGGCCACTGATCTGCAACCCTAATACCAAATTTAACATTTGAACCAACATAAAACATTCAAATTGCAAAACGAACATCTTAAAACACTCTCCAGAGATTTGATACAACTTCATGCACACATTATGACAAACATACAACATTAACTTGTTTTAAAATCCATGAACACCATCAAACGGGTCATTTACCCATTTGACGCTATTTTGCCCAAAATACAACTTCACAATTTACCCAAAATTTGACTCTTGATCAACTATACAATTTTAACACAAGCATGACCAACAAAACAAATTGTACCACGAGCCATGGGGAGAGGGATTTCTAAGCCTCTAACCAAAAGATCGTCATTCTTCCACGAATGACCTAAATACCTTAAATCTTGCAAACTTCACGTCTATCACTTCAAGCTCTAAATCAACACTAGTTCCTTCTTCTGGAACTACCTATAAAAAGGTAAACAACTAAAATATAAGCAAAGGCTTAGTGAATATACTTGCATACATTTACGAATACGAAGGAAGGCAATTGCAAAGACTTTCACATGTAACCTATGACACCGTCATGTCACATTTACATGCTCACTTTGCACACTATCAATACATATATGGATCCATATAAGCTAAACAACATAATCATGATATCTATCGGGGTTTTTAGGCCACCGGAGGTTATTAGGCCTCAATCGATTAACTATCGGGGTTCTTATGCCCCGGAGGTTCTTAGGCCTCGAAAACTATGCCCCACATGGGCTTAATGCCAAATCAATTACCATACTTGGAACATTCACATCTTATGGTAATTGACCCAACGTGTACACAAAGGTATGCAAATTTACTCACCTCCTCCGCAACAAAGACAATAATGCTAAAAAACGATAATGCTCAACAAGCTCAACCTATGATCATATCATAAAAATGCATAAGCTTACATTCACATCTTGACTAGCTCAACCTAATTATGCTCAATCACTAGCCTTTTCTAAACCCAAAACCCAACCCATTTGTCATTGAGTTACTTTCATTCTTACAATAACATTAGGTAGCTCATTCTACTCTTCTTCATCATCATTTCAATGACTAACAAAATCCATCCTTTCTCACAATTTAAAAATTTATCACATGCACTTATTAATTTCATAGTCAAATACATTATATAACTCAATGACAACTAGGTTAACTAAGGAATTGGGGAGAAATTAACCATAACACAAATCCTAGCAAAATCCCCAATTTGGTTCATTCATGAACCCTAAATTCAAAAGAAAGAAGAAAACTAGGTTAGGGGAAATTCAGTACCTCCACAAATAATGGTTAATGCAAGACTTAAATTGGAAATCCTCCTTTCCCCCTTTTTCTTGAAATTTTCGGCCACCACCACCAAAACCCACAACCCTAACTTTTGATTCTTGAATGGAGATTAAAAGGTGGTGATGTTTAGTACAATGATTACTCTTTTGAATTGGAAGAATTAAGCTTTTGATTTTGAAGAGAATAGATGGAATTGCATGAAGATGTAGAGAAGAGGAAAAGTGGAATATGATTCATAAGTCATATGGATGGCTGGCAATATCAGAAGATGCCACGACCCATCCCACCTTTTGTGGGTATTTTACCCGCTATCCGCTAAAGTTCTAACTAAATTAACCCCATATCTAAAAATAAAATACTAGGAAATTAATTTAATGCCAAAACTATAAAAAGGGGTTAATTTTTTTTACCTTAAAATCTTAGGGTGTCACAAAGACGCGCTGAAAACAGCATTTAGCACGAGATATGGGCACTTTGAGTTTTTGGTGATGCCATTGGATTAACAAACGCGTCTACCGTTTTCATGGACCTGATGAACCGTGTATGTAAACCATATTTAGAATAGCCCTTCATTGTTTTCATTGACGATATCCTCATCTACTCGAAGACTAAGAAAGAGCATGAAGCACATCTGAGAGAAGCTTTAGAACTTTTGAGAGCTGAGAAGCTATATGGAAAATTCTCAAAATGTGAATTTTGGTTGGAAGATGTGAAGTTTTTGGGTCATGTAGTTGACAAAGATGGAATAAAAGTCGACCCCAGCAAGATAGAAGTAGTGGAGAACTGGAGAAGGCCAGAGATACCGACAAAGATTTGACAATTCCTAGGTTTGGCAGGCTACTATCGACGATTCATCGAAAACTTCTCAAAGATCGCACAACCTCTTAAATTGTTGACGCCCAAAGATAGATGTTTCAATTGGGGTGAGAAACAAGAAGAAGCTTTCAGAATATTGAAGGAGATGTAATGCACTGGTCTTAAGTCTTCCAGAAGGATCCGATGATATTATCGTTTAATGTGACGTGTCGGGTCAAGGCTTAGGGTGTGTACTGATGCAGCGAGGCAAGGTGATTGCATAGTCCCTGCAGTTTTGGATCTATCCTTTTTAGTCCCTGTAGTTTCGGGTTTGTCGGGTTCGGTCCCTAATGTTTCAGAAGAAGACGATTTTGGTCCCTGTAGTTTTAGATTTGTCGTTTTCAGTCCCTGAGGTTTCTGAATTGACAAAAATAGTCCCTGTAGTTTTTTAAAAGTGACAGTTTTGATCCTTATAGTTTTGAAAGTGACGATTTTGATCCTTATAGTTTGAAAAGTGACAGTTTTGATCCCTGTAGTTTTGAAATTGAAAGTTTTGATCCCTGCAATTCCAAATTGACATATTTGGTCCTTGCAGTCTAAAAGATTGAAATTGTTGTTATGAATCTTGTGAGATTGAAATTGTAATTTTTTATCTTTATGGTTCAAGATTGAAATTGTCATTCAAAAGTTATTAAATATTTAGCACCTTAAAGTAAACGTATTTATTAATAAATCATGATCTTGAGTCTTCATTAAATGATAATAATAGTGAGTTTTTGATAAAAGAAACTTAGCAAATTAGCAATTAATTGGACTCTTTTATACATCGTAGGTTCTGAAGGTTTGAGCATTCACTGTTGAGTCTTAATTGGTGTGACACTTTGTTATTGCTTTCTTATTGAGGTAAGATAACATCTTTCGTCACCTGAGGGTACAACAAAACATAATTTTTATAAGTTAAAACCTCAAATGGATATAATTGCATATTTGTATGATTATGGGATTATATGGGAGGTTTTATGGGATATGTATGATTACCATTGATGATGTATGGTAAAATATGAATGATTTAAAGGTATGATGTTATGCATATGAAATGAAATGATGAAATGTTTTTATGAATGTTTGCATGGCTTGAACACCTAGTCACTAGACATATAAATAGGATTGCCATGACACGTGCACGAATAAGGGCCTTAAAGTAAAAGATGATAAATGTGATTAGTTTAGGTGAAAGTGTAGCGTAAGCTAATATAATTAAGAAGTCTTGAGCATATTTAAGATGTTGTGTTAAGCTTAACCCGTGCTAGTTACTTGGAGCTAGGGCGTACGTGGTCATGTGGTTTGGAAATCATGATACCTCCCGTGGCATAGTTACGTTTGAGTTTTCCGGGTGGAGTAACTAACCACCATTGCACAAAGGCATAAACGGTTTATTCAGTTGGAAATGACTTTGTCAATTCCTTAACGACGCTGATGGACTACCGAAAGGTTTACCCATCATGTCAGGTGTGAGGACTCCATGTATGGTCTGCGACCGCCTGCACACAAACGCCACATCCCTATGTAAGTGGCATAAGTCACTTAGCCTACGTCTAGGCAAAGAAACGAAGTAAAGAAAGAAAGATAAGAAAGAAATGCTAGGCACATTAGGAATATGATGATCCTATTGTGTTGTGTTTATCTTGTGATATGATATGTATGTGATATTAACATTTATGACACGTTTTGTTAATATATTATGAATCGGCAAATGTTTTCAAATTATGTTATTTTACTTAGCTAATTTATTAGCTAACACTTGCTCTTTTTAAAATGTTGTGCCTTCAGGATAAGCAAGCTTGAGCTAGGAAATGATTAGCTCGGTGAGATGGGTAGAAGTAATAAAGAAGAGTAGCATAGATTGTTGAATGCTTAGACTTCCCTTAGCCTTATGGCTACTTTCATTTATGATTTATGAACATGTAATAATGATGGCATTTATGTTGGTGCCATAACTTGGGTTTCATTTATATTGTTTTGATAATGCACGTTAGTAACACCATTTTATAAAGGTACCATCCGGTTACGGATGAGGCAGTTTTAAAGTGATCCTTTTCGGCTACTTTTTAAACGTCGTTTGGCAAAGTTTTTTGAAATCCAGGTTTTTAAATGACGGGTGTTACATGGTGGTATCAGAGCAACCCTTGGATTGTCAGGAGTGTATGGCGCACTTGCATAATGTGTTGAAGGGGTGTGAAAGCATACATCTTAACATACAAGGGGATCCTGAATATAAGTGACATCATTGGCCTTACATGACACAACTCGTTTTAGGCGCATTGGCTGTGGATGAGAGCAGAACTCCACAGTTAAGCATGCTCGGGCGGCAGCAATGCCATATGGGTAACCCTTCAGGGAAGTTTGCCCGAGTAACCAGAAACAAAGCCGTGAGCCTGCAAGTAAAGCAGACAATATTGTGTTGTGGTAAGGCGGGGTGTTACAAATGGTATCAGAGCAACCCTTGGGATTGTCGGGAGTGTATGGAGCACTTGCATGACTCTACGAGGACGTTGAGTTGTGTTGAGGGGGTGTGAAAGCATTAATCACTGGCATACAAGGGGGATCCTGGCTATAAGTGATTTAATACAAATCAACTACTACAAATAATATTTCTAACTGCTACGCAAGTAGCAAAGGCACCATACCGTTTAGCTCCTTCTGAAATGCAAGAACTCGCGACACAGTTACAAGACAAGGGATTCATTCGGCCGAGTTCTTCTCCTTGGGGTGCACCAGTATTATTCGTTTAGAAGAAAGACGGATCCTTTCGCATGTGTATCGTTTATCGCGAGCTAAACAAGTTAACCGTTAAGAATCGATATCCTTTACCGCGTATTGATGATTTATTCAATCAGTTGCAAGGCGCAAAGTACTTCTCTAAGATCGATCTTCGTTCGGGCTACCATTAGTTGAGAGTCCGCGAGGAAGACGTGCCGAAACAACATTTAGCACGAGATATGGGCACTTTGAGTTTTTGGTGATGCCATTTGGATTAACAAACGCGCCTGCCATTTTCATGGACCTGATGAACCGTGTATGTAAACCCTATTTAGATCAGCCCATCATTGTTTTCATTGACGATATCCTCATGTACTCGAAGACTAAGAAAGAGCATGAAGTACATCTGAGAGAATCTTTAGAACTTTTGAGAGCTGAGAAGCTATATGGAAAATTCTCAAAATGTGAATTTTGGTTGGAAGAGGTGAAGTTTTTGGGTCATGTAGTTGACAAAGATGGAATAAAAGTTGACCCTAGTAAGACAGAAGTAGTGGAACACTGGAGAAGGCCAGAGACACCGACAGAGATCCAAAACAATTCGTAGGTTTTGCAGGCTACTATCGACGATTCATCGAATACTTCTCAAAGATCGCACAACCTCTTACATTGTTAACGCACAAAGATAGAAGTTTCGATTGGGGTGAGAAACAAGAAGAAGCTTTCTATATATTGAAGGAGAAGTTATATAATGCACCGGTCTTAAGTCTTCCAGAAGGATCCGATGATATTATCATTTATTGCAACGCGCCGGGTCAAGGCTTATGGTGTATACTGAAGCAGCAAGGTAAGGTGATGGCATTTGCCTCACGCCAACTGAAGATTCATGAGAAGAATTATACGACTCACGATTTGGAGTTAAGGGCTTTCGTTTTAGCGCTAAAATGTTGGAGACACTACCTGTATGGGACAAAGAGTGTGATATACACAGATCATAAGAGTCTTCAACATATATTCACCCAGAAAGACCTTAATATGCGCTAGAGGCAATGGCTAGAGTTGTTTAGCGATTATGATTGTCAGATTCGATATCATCCAGGCAAGGCAAACGTAGTAGCAGATGCCTTGAGTAGGAAGGAAAGAGTTAGGCCAAGACGAATTAGAGCCATGATTTACCGTGCACAACAGTTTGAGGAGTAGGGTTATTGGAGCTCAAGTAGAAGCCATCAAGAAAGAAAACATTGACAAAGAAGGGTTACGAAGTATGGAAGTACAATTTGAGCAAAGGGATGATGGTGCACTTTATTTTGCGGACAGACTATGGGTACCAGTGTTTGGTGGATTAAGAAACCTGATAATGGACGAAGCGCACAAATCAAGATATTCTATTCATCTAGGAATAGACAAGATGTATCAAGACCTTCAAGATTTATTCTGGTGGCCAGGGATGAGAATGATGCAGCAGTTTATGTGAGCAAGTGCTTAACATGTTTGAAGGTCAAGGCAGAACATAAGAAACCAGGAGGACTACTAACGCAACCAGAGCTTCCCAAATGGAAGTGGGAAAGCATTACCATGGACTTTCTCACGAAGTTACCAAGAACAAGTAGTGGTAAGGATGCAATATGGGTAGTAGTAGATCAACTGACCAAGTCAGCTCATTTTATACCCATACGTGAAGATTATAAGATGGAACAATATGTGCGTCTGTATCTTAAGGAAATTGTATCTAAGCACGGCGTTCCAGTGTCGATCATTTGCGACAGAGATAGTCGATTTACATCAGATTTTGGAAATCAATGCAACAAGCCATGGGAAAATGAATAGATATGAGCACAGCTTATCATCCTCAAACAGACGGCCAGAGTGAGAGAACAGACCCTAGAAGACATGCTAAGGGCGTGTGTCATCGACTTTGGAGGTAGTTGGGACACTCACCTCCCACTAGTAGAATTCTCTTATAACAATAGTTATCATTCGAGCATTGGATGCCTGCCTTTTGAGGCTTTGTATGGAAGAAAATGTCGATCTCCACTTGCATGGCATGAAGTGGGGGACATGCAGTTGATAGGGCCAGAAATCATTGTGGAAGCTACAGAAAGGATTGCACAAATCAAGGAGAACCTCATGAAAGCAAGAGACAGAAAAAAGAAGTACGCCGACAACCGAAGGAAACCGTTAGAGTTTCAGGTTGGTGATCGGGTAATGCTTAAAGTATCGCCTTGGAATGGCGTAGTCAGATTCATAAAAAGAGGGAAACTAGCTCCAAGATATATTGGACTGTTTGAGATTTCGAAACGAGTTGGTGTTGTTGCTTACCAACTGAAACTTCCTCAAGAGCTTAGCAATGTACATGATGTATTCCACGTATCGAACCTTAAGAAGTGAATAGCCGACGAGACAACATATATTCCTTTGAATGAAATTCGAGTAGATAGTAACTTAAGTTTCAAGGAAGAACCTATTGAGATTATGGAACGGGAGGTCAAAAAGCTCAAAAGACATAAGTGTACTATTGTGAAAGTTCGTTGGAATTCCCGTAGAGGCCCAGAGTTTACTTGGGAATGAGAAGATCAAATGAAGCTTAAGTATCCACACTTGTTCGCCTAACTTGACACATGAAGCTTAGTAAGTAAACTTGAAACTTATAGCGTAACTTGATGCTTCAATACGTAATATGGGATTTGATGCTTAATGTGTAACTTGGTGTCTGAAACTTAATATGTGATTTGATACTTAAGGTGCGACTTGATGCTTGAAACTTAACATGTGACTCGATGTTTGAAACTAATGTATGACTTGATATTTAGAGCTTAATGAGTAGACTTGAAACTTTAGAGCTTAGTGCATAAATCGATGTTTGACACTCACTGTGTGATTTGATGCTTGAAACTCAATGTGAAACATGCTACTTGGTACTTAATGCGTGACTTCACACTTGAAAACTTAACATGCAACTTGATTCTTGTAAACTTGATGTGCAATCGTAGCTTGAAAACATGATGCGTAATCTGAATTTCGGGGACAAAAATCCATTAAGTGGGGGAGACTGTAACACCCGTGAGTTAAACCACGAAAACTTTTGAGTCAAAATAAAAGTTTAAACTGAAAAATGCGATCTCGTATTTCTTTTCCGACATCGTAATTGAAAACTGGCATCACATTTAGAAAACGACCTCGTAATTGTGACTTGACATCGTATTTGATTAAGCCTTTTAATTCTTGTCCGACATCGTATTACATGGGCGGCATCATAATTTTGTCTTGTAAGATGGCATAATATGGAACCTTCCTATTTTACCCTACATATAAATATTTCTTATTCTTTCACAAACCCTCATTTCCACCACCTTAGCCTCCTAGCAAAAACACACACAGACACTTTGCTACCCTATTCTCCCTTTGTTAGGACCAGTTTTGACTAAAACTAGCCAGTCTCCAGTTGCATCTGGAGACTAGAAGATTTGCTCAGAAATATATTCAAGTCTAGTTGCAGCGTACAGTTAATGCAACTGAAGACTTCCTCCAGTTGAGATCTGATCAGAACTGAAGACATTCTAATTAACGTTGAAGACAACAAGTGGAAGATAGAGAATGACAATGGCAGCGAAGCCCAGTTTAAAGCCCTTACAATACTTTACACTGTTTACGAGGAAGACCATTTTGCTTTATGCAGCTTTATATAGACAATATCATTTATCAATGATTAAAGTACAAAAGTGCATAAAGTGTAGATGCAATTTATGAGCATCTATTGTTGTTCGTCGCAATGCAATTCTATGGGTTGATTATGAAGAAGAAAGGATGTCTTCAAGGTCGTGATGACGTCATCACGAGGTAATGATGACGTCAGCATGAGGCATCTGGTTCGTGTGAAGGAAATCGAAGCCCATGAACAAGATAGAAGCCCAGCCCGTGAAGCAGCCTATATATACTAGAATTAGGTTACAATTTCGGGTTAATGGTTTAGGTCTAGACAAAAACTATTCATCTTGCACGGGGTAGAGATCTATACCCTGTGCTAGTCAGATGTATACTGATTTGGTGTAATATCCATATGATTAATGATATTCACGAGTTTTACATCTGTATTTATCTCTTATTCTTCATGTAATTCGTGTTTATATGTTCATGTTTATTCAGAATCCTCAAAGACAATTACAATTGGATTCCGCACGTTTGTAGTTGTTTAGATCTCGATTTGACTGGTCCCTCGTGTTTTAACATAAAGCAGGTTGGATAAAGTAACATCTTGACTTACCTTATCAAGCATTTCGAAGGCACTAGCTTAGTGTCCTTAAATGCTGTCAACCATATCTATACGACAAAGTTGGAATCCCAATGCCAACTTTGTCTATAAATAAAGGTCTTTGCACAACAAGAATATAACTTTGTATATTCAGACTTTTGCAATATTCTTGGTGTACTTGTGCAATATTCTCTCAATCGTAAAAGGAAACATTTCACAACTTTAAGTGTTTCGATTGTGAAAGAGAATTTCCAAGTATAGATCGTTTGTATTTCATAGGTTGTTAGGATATTTACATTTATGTATTATCTTGGTTGCGTAACAACCTTGTATTTTATTTAACATCAATAAATAAAATACATTTGAAAATTACAAGTTGGTCTCACCATTTTTACTTTGTTGTATTTACTTATTGCATTGTCATTTGCTTATTATCACCTGTTAAGTAATCTAACTAAGGACTTGGTATACATTCACTGTAACTGGTCGTGTCCAGTTCAGTGTTTATATTAAAAAGAAATCTCACCATTGACATAGAGGTGTCTTTAGTTTATACCATCTCTTGAGTTGGGACTTATAAGTGGTATCAGAGCAGAAGGCTAACATAATTGCCTAGATCCGCTAAGATGTCTACTACTGAAGGTGAGAATGGTCCTGGTCATGATGAAAACATTAATGCTAACAATATTGTTCCTAATCAAAATGTTAATCAAACTGTTAATACCAATCTTCCTCCACCTCCTCCTCCTAATGGCCCCAACCACGTCCATGTCCATTACTCAAATACTCCCGTTCCCAAATTTGATGGAAATGGTGAAACATTTGGGACATGGAAGGCCAAAATGTTGCTGCATTTTGGTAGGATAGAGAGGTATATGTTGAAAATCCTTAAGGATGGACCTTATATACCCATGTCTCTCGGGGTAAGTCCTCTTCTTGATCCAACTGGAAGAAGAGGCTCTAGAGAAAAACCAGAAGACCACTAGTCAGATGAGGATCGTAGACTGGTAGACTTGGATACCAGACTGAAAAACATGATCCTTGTTGTTGTCCCTGAAGACTTAATTCCAACACTTGTATTGTTTCCCAGTGCCAAGGCAATGTGGGATGAATTGGTCATTCAATTTGAAGGAGGTGATGATACCATTGTCACTAGGAAAGTTGCCTTGAACAAGAAGTATGAATCCTTCTTTGCTCTACTTAATGAGAGTCTAACTGGTACATATACTAGATTTACTAGCCTTATCAATCAGTTGAGAGGTTTGGGTATTGAAAAAGACAAGGACATCCTTCTTGAGAAATTCTGTGATATTCTTCCATCTAAATGGGAAAATATGATTCTTGTCCTAAGACAAGGTAAAACCCTACACAGTCACACTCTTGCATCCCTCTATGGAGCTTTTAGATTCACTGAGGATAACAATGCTGCAAGACTTGTGGCTGAACAAGATGCTATAAACCATGCCCAAAGTTCCAGGGTAACTAGTTTCACTGGAGAACCTTGTGCTGCTTTAATTTCTGCTGAGAATGTCCAGTTACATTCTATGAAGGAGATGTTAAGCAATTTGCTGAAGTCTGGTTTGACCACTGAGATCAGTGTTGGTTGTGATGAAACTAACGATGATGATCTGGTGGCCATGATTTCCAAGACCTTTAATAGGTTTAAGCATAAGTCTAATCTATTTAATGGTTCCAACAATGCTTCCAGCTCCAACTCTCTAGATAAGGCCAATCTTACTTGCTATAAGTGTGGTAAGAAATGTCACTTTATGAAGAAATGCAGATCTAGTCAAATGAACATTCAATTTGGTCCCCTTGTCCCAATTTATAATGTGCCAGATGATAAATATAAAGCTAAATATAAGAAGCTTAAGGCACAAATTGCCCTCTTGTCTCTTGAAAAAGAAAAAGAAAAGAATAAATGCATGATGGCAAGCAAGAAAGGGAAGTGGGAACTCTCTGATGAGGAAGAGATTAGGGATATGTGTTTTATGGCACTAGAAGATCAACAACATCTGGTGAAAGATGATGTCATTGCAGGAAGATGGGTGGACATCATTCTGAAAAAGGTATGTGATTATGATAAGCAGGATGACCCTGAATTGAAACTGGACATTGCTGAATCACTCAATGGTGATATATTATTTGTTGAAACTGTTAAAATTGATAGTGAAAGATATCTGGAAACAATTTTAACTGAATTAAAAAATGTGAAACCCTAGTTGAATGATTTGCAGAGTGTCCAGTTGGCTCTCAAAGAGGCAGTTTTCAAAATTGAAGCTTTAAAACTTGGAAATCAAAGTTTAAAATCTGATCTTGAGAAAGAAAAAATGATTATCAAGTCCTGGGTAAAAGCATCTGGGAAGAATTATGATGCATTTTCAAGAAGAATTGATGCCCAAAAGAATGCATGGAAATCTGGAGATCTTCAGATGGCAGCTGCCATACCAGATCTCCATGCATTGCCTTCATCTCTTCAAGTTGAAACTCCTTAGGATCAACCTAAGAGTATCAAAACTGAATCTGTTGAAATCACCCCTGTTGAGGTTAAAACTAAAGCCAATCAGGCTAAAGCTCCAGTTAAAAAGGTTGCTGGTGAAAAGCCTTTACCTCAAAAGTCAAAGGAGCCCAAGAATCCTAAGACCAAGAATCAAACTGAACCTAAGTCCAAGGTTTAGGTGTCTGTTGAAAATGATATTTTGTTGAAACTGGACAGTCAACTCCAACTTTTGTCTAGGCAGGTTCAGAGTTGTACTACCAGAATCAAAAATCTGGAAGGAGCCTCCTATCCTTCTGTTGAAAAACTAAGTGTCAAAACCCCTTCCAAGTCTAAACAAAAACAAAAGGTTCCATCTGGAACCAAAACTAAAAATAAAAAGGGAAACAAATACCAAGTACCAATTGTTTTTACTCATGGATCTGAAGCAATTGAACAAGCTCCAGATTCAGCCTCCAGTTCCACCCTTCAACAATCAATTGTGGCTTCTCAAGTGAAGTCCAATGAACCCATCAAGAAAAGATGGGTTCACAAAAACAACTAATGATTTTGTGGGTGTACAGGGCGATCAAAAGAAGCATATCTGGTATGTGGACAACGCTATTGGACGGACTATGACAAGATGTAAGCCCCTGCTGGAAGAGTTCACTGTCCAGGATGGACCGACAGTGACGTTTGGTAATGATGGTAGTGGAAAAACTAAAGGATATGGTGTGCTTAACAATAGACAAGTCAAATTCACTAAAGTTGCATTTGTAAATGGTTTGAAATATAACCCGATCAGTGTAAGTCAACTGTGTGATGATGGCTTCAGAGTTCTGTTCGATGTTGCACAAGGCACCATTTTTAACAAGGATTGGCAAGTGGTAATGATTGCTCTAAGAAAGGGAAATGTGTACAACATGGATATGGACCCTTCTCCAAAAGAGGATTGTTTCTATACCAAGGCTGATGAGGACACCAACTGGTATGGCACAAGAGACTATCCTATCAAAATTTCAAAAATATTAATAAGTTGTCTCCTAAACAATTAGCAGATGGGATACCTCTTATTTCCTTCAAGAAAGAAAAGCCATGTCCAGGGTGTGAGATTGGCAAGTAGAAAAGAGCTAGTTTTAAAACCAGGCAAAACTTTAGTATCACTGAACCTCTTCACATGCTTCATATGGATCTATTTGGTCTAGTGAATGTTCAAACTAGAGTTGGAAAACGTTATGGTCTAGTTGTGGTTGATGAATTCACCAGATACTGTTGGGTGATATTCCTCAGATCCAAAAGTGATGCAGCTGCTGAAATCATCTCGCTCATCAAAAGAATTGAACTCAAGTATACTCACAAAGTGTGTCAGTTAAGAAGTGATAATGGTACAGAATTTCAGAATAAAGTACTTGAATCATTTTGCAATGACACTGGCATTTCTCAAAAGTTTTCTTCAGCTCACTCTCCAGAGCAAAATGGTGTGGTTGAAAGGAAGAATCGTACTTTGATAGAAGCCGCAAGAAGTATGCTATCTGAATCTGGTCTTCCCACCAGTTTTTGGGCTGAAGCAGTGTCAACAGCTTGTCACACCCAAAATCGGTCTATCTACATCAAAAGGCACAAGAAGACTGCTTATGAAGTGCTCAGGAGTCGTAAGCCAAATATTGGTTATTTCCATGTATTTGGCTATCTAGTTTACATTTTAAATGATTCCAGTCAGTTAGGGAAGTTTGATGCTAAAACTGATGAAGGAGTATTTGTTTCGCAAAGCTTTTAGAGTTTATAATTATAGACTCCAAAAGGTTCATGAATCAATTCATGTCACATTCGAGGAATCAAATGATGCAATCAACAGAAGGCCAAATCTTGATATTTCTCTAGTTGTTCCAGTTGATTTTGGTGTATCTGATCTAGTTCATCAATCAATTACTACACCAAGAGATGTTTCCAGTCACAAAGACTTGGAACCAGTTATGAAGACAACTAGTGACACTTCATTTTATCCCTCCTTCAGTTTTAATTTACCACAAAAACTGGTGATTGGATTTGATGTTCGTGCTACTCCAGCATCAGAACCAGTTCAGACTCAAGATTCTCCAATTGCTCAACAAATGCCTTCAACTGAAGAATTCCACGATGCAAATCGTGATCTCATTGACTTTGATGAGGATGTTGAAGAAGTCTGGACTGATCCTCTTCCAATTTCAACAACTGTAGAGGTTCCTCAGGTTACATGCACTGATATTGTTATACACCAACCTAGTCAATACACTAAATGGACACAAGCGCATCCAATTGTGCAGATAATTGGAGATCCAAGTAGTGGGGTTCAGACTTGAAGAGCCACAAGTGAACAATTCTTGAACGTCACCTTTTTATCACTGATTGGACCAAAGAAGATTGGCGAGGCTATGGCAGACCCAAGCTGGGTAGAAGCAATGCAAGAAGAGCTTATCCAGTTTGAGAGGAACAATGTGTAGGAACTTGTTCCTTGTCCACCAGGGTTGAAGAAGGAACCTATTGGTACAAGATGGGTTTACCGAAACAAGATGGATGAAGATGGCAACGTTGTTAGAAACAAACCCAGATTGGTTGCCAAGGGTTATTGTCAAGCAGAAGGTGTTGATTTTGATGAGACTTTTGCTCCAGTTGCTAGACTTGAAGCCATACGAATTTTCTTGGCTTATGCATCCCATCTGCAGTTCAAAGTTTACCAGATGGATGTCAAAAGTGCGTTTATAAATGGAATATTGAAATAAGAAGTGTATGTTAAGCAAACTCCAGGCTTCAATGATGAGAAGCATCCTTACTGGGTATAAAGACTGAACAAAGCATTGTATGGTCTTAGACAAGCCCCAGGTATGACACCTTAACCAAACATCTTCTTAAACATGGTTTTCAAAGAGGTGCAATAGATAATACCTTGTTTATCTTGAAATAAAAAGGTAATATCTTACTGGTACAAATTTATGTTGATGACATTATATTTGGGTCAACTGACGATGCAATGTGTAAAAAATTTTCAAAAATCATGTCTACTGAGTATGAAATGAGTTTAATGGGAGAATTAACATTTTTCTTAGGTTTACAAATTAAACAAACAATGGATGGTATTTTTATTAACCAAGAAAAATATGTCAGAGATTTGTTAAGAAAATACAAATTTAATTCAATCCCATCGAAAAACACACCCATTGCAGCACCTTTGAATTTGGATTCTGACCCAAATGGAAAACCAGTGGACCAAAAAGAATATCGTCGAATGGTTGGTTCACTGATGTACTCAACAGCAAGTCGACCAGATATAATGTTTGCAACATGTTTTATGTGCCAGATTTCAGGCTAACCCAAAAGAATCACATTTGCACGCTGTCAAGCGCATTTTTAGGTACCTGAAAGGGTGCCCTAGCCTTGGTCTTTGTTATCCCAAAGGCTCGGGGTTAGATCTAATGGGTTATTCAGATTCAGATCATGCAGGTTGTAAGATAGATAGAAAGTCTACAACTGGTGGTTGTCACTTCCTAGGGGGAAAACTGGTGAGTTGGACCAGCAAGAAGCAAACCTTAGTTTCTATGTCCAGTGCTGAAGCAGAGTACATTTTTGTGGCCAGTTGTTGTGCCCAGATTCTCTGGATCAAAAACCAGTTACTAGAGTATGGTCAAAAATAAACAAGGACCCCAATCTTTTGTGACAACACCAGTGCAATTGCTATTTCTCACAACCCAGTGATGCACTCCAGAACAAAACACATTGACATCAGGTATCATTTCATCCGTGATCATGCTTTGAAAGGAGACATTGAAATTCATTTCATCCCTACTGACAAACAATTAGCTGATGTCTTTACAAAACCTCTTGATGAGAAAACTTTTAAACATCTTATCAGCGAATTGGGAATGTTAAATCCTTAAAACTGGAGAAATTGTTATGAACGCACTAGTGACACTGATAAAGTTCTCTAGTTGAGGGGGAAAAGACTCAAAATATTTTTCTGACTAAATTGCTTTTGTTTGAAAAATTGCAACTGGAGAGCTCTAGACTGTTCTTCTAGTGTAAATGTTTGGTCTCGTCTTACAACTAGAGGTTAACCAGATTTTCATAACGGTAAGAATGCTTGGTCAATTTTGTGACACGTGATGATACTCGAGTGTTTTAACCCACTTACAACTGTCACATGACGTGTCATTATCATGTTGTAAAAAGATGCACTTTTTATTGGGATTGTGAAAAGTTAGTGGGCGAGTGGGTATACAAGTCGTCGTAACATTTAATGCTGACACTAAGAATTAAATATTTTGGCTCAAAATTCAAACTCATTTTCAACAAAATATCTCACAATTGATTTTTGGCAATAAAATATTCTTGGTTATTCTTTGGGATTGTGAATCCAGCTTATAAATACCCTGTATTTACTTCCACATATTTATTTTCGTTTCACATTCCTTCATTCAATTCCAATCATCAATAATCACTTATTTTTCTTTCTACTTTTTGTATCAAAAAACCCTAATTCAAAAATTCTTAATTTATTTCTCTATCTTTAATCAAATGGCTCCCAAATCTTCTCGCAGCAGAGATATAAATCTGCTCACTGTTGCATACAATCCAACTCTTCAAATCAAACAAGCTCATGGTGCCCCTGAGGCAAGATTAATTAAGTTGAACCCTAATAACCCTATGGCTAGTTTGAAAGGGGTTCAAGCCGTCGATTCTCTCATCAGAAGAATCCAACAATTCCTTGTGGATTCTCCCATTGGCGTGTCTTTTTCTCTCAATCCACACAAGTTGTACCATGACTACTTGTATGAATTTTGGTACACTGCATAACTCTCTGAAGACTGTTCATCCATCTCTTTCTCTCTCAAGGATGGAACAGTTGAGTGTACCATCACAGCGGATACTGTGAGAGATGCTCTGCATCTTAACTACTAGAGAAAAGGTGAGACTCCAGTAGTCACCTCTCAGAATGTAAACTTTTGCCAGGTGCTCCTCGACATGGAAAACAAGGAGTGTTTGGAGAATGGGGTGTTGAAGACAAAAGGTGCCATGACATTGAAGGGTCTCACACCCTCATGGAGATATTTTTTCATTCATCTGGTGGAGAGCATGGGAGGAAGTTCTGGTGGACTCGACCAGATCAACTCTACACTAGCAGAAATGGCTTACTTCTTGTGGAATGGACTTTGAGTGGACTTTGCTGAGATTCTATATCGAAGTTTTGTACAAAAGCTGAAGGGTACCATGGGAATGTACGTACCCTTCTCCAGATATTTGTCACTATGTTTTCTTCAGATCCTGGGCAATGATGAATATCACAACACTCAGTCTCCTTACACTGTCCCAGAGATGCTGAAGAATTTGGACTCTCTTAGCTCATCACCTGGAAAGGTCCAGATTCCAAGCAGAATGCAGCTAGCATTCTCTAAAACTGATGCACCAATCCAAGGTGAGTCAGAAAGACTACTAGGCGGGCCTCAAAATAATGAGGGACCCATCAGTTCGTCTGCTGGTACTGTGACGGTTGCCGAACCCGGGCAGCAGTCTGTTCCCACCAGCTCCTGCATGTCGGTTCCTCCACTTTCTCACCCTGGAAACCTCCCAACAGGTGTTCAGGTTGTTCCAAAGGCAAACCGTACAATGAAGAAGCGTTTTAGGAAATAGTCAGAACTTGCCACTATGAGATCCTAATGGTTGTCTTGTCAGCTTTCGTATCTGACTGTCATAGTTCTGGTCCGCACCCCACTTTAGACGGGAAATCCTGTGCGAGGTATATTGGCCTTATTGTTCTGGTCCGCACCCCACTTTAGACGGGAAATCCTGTGCGAGGCATATTAGTCATATTGTCGGACGTAGCTCTGGACTGTCATTATATATTGTGGGATTTTGCTCCTGGCTGTCTTGTCTTAAATAACTACATGTCATTGTATACTCTCAATGACGACTAAACTTTGGTCAAACACACTGTAAACTCACCAACTATTTCGATAGTTGATCCTCTCAAATTTCATGCTTTTCAGGTAACCAACAGTAAGTCTTGGAACATATTTGGCATTATAGGGCCATCTTTTGACTTTGGACGTACAAATAGCAACAGACATTTGAGGACTATCATGTTTTTAGTTCTAATTATACTAGTCTGTCAAAATCTTGAACTTGTATTTAGTGGGCCCAATTCCAAATAAGGATGACTTGTATCCGTATTTTGGGGTCCACCTTCTAAACGATTGTACTTGTATTAGACTTGTATTTGGTATTAAATGGATGTAATTTTCTATTAACTACGGTTAGTATGCAATTAGTTTGTTAACCCTGTATTTTCGCTACAACGGGGTGTGGCAAAAATTGGTATCAGAGCCAAGGTTATAGTTAATACAGAGTTTTTCCGCTAATCTATAGCCATTGTCGTTTCAAAAGGAAATCTAAGTCTATTAAGGTTTAGGATACTTATTTCAAGAGTTATATTATTTGTCTATAATTAGACCTAACCTGATCAACTACGTCCCGATTATGTAAAATGATATAAGGCTCGAAATAAATATTTTAGATTTTGTATATACGTGATAGTTTGGACTATATTAATAACATACTGGAGATGTGGTGGGAAGGTTGCGGGTGACCCTATATATAAACATTGAAGGTATGTTAGAAATAGAAACTCAAATCGAATGTGTATACATTTAGACAAAGATCTCTTTAAAAACTCATGTGTTGCGTACTGTTTCAGTCAATTGACTCGTATTGTCTCATCCATTAGACTTATACGAATATGTTGTCTACCTTTTAGACTTATCATGGCGGATGGAGCTAGCTCTTATGCTGTTGTTCCTGGTACTCCTCGAGTTCCTGTGGTAGCTAACTCTATTCCCCGTGTTCCTCACTCTTCTGAAGAGGAACCATTTGAGGCTTCGGGCACTGAGTCTCGCCCCGTCAATCTGGTATCATCATCCAGTGAATCTAGAAATGACCATGTATCTATTAATGTTCAATCATCTCTGTCACCGACACCATATCAAAGGAAGACTACCGAGGGAGCCCGTCTGCCCTATGCTCCTCGAGATCCTAATGCTCCTGGTCCCTTTGCACCGGTTCAACACAACCGTGTGTTTGGTCCCTCATTTCTTCTGGGCGATCCGTATGCTGCGGATCCCTTTAGAGTGCCTGTTTACAACCCCAATCTTGTTATGCCCGTTGCAACTGAAGCTGATAGGTCGGAATATGCTCTCCGACAAATGTCAAGGATGAACAACTCTTTCATCCATACTAGAGAGGCTATTGAGAATCAAGCTCAAGGATTGACTGGAGCTCATCAGCATGCTTCTGATGCTATGACTGTTGCTAGGGAGGGGAAGGAGAGTGCTTCTAATGCTATGACTGTTGCGAGGGAGGGGAAGGAGACTATCTGGACTGCGATATGGATACTATCAGTCTTGGTGGTTTTGGTCGTAGCTTTGTTGATTGTCGTTCTTATCAAGATGTAGTCTATAGTAGTTGTGTATTGTAAGCCTAGAACATATAGCAACTCATATTTTGTACCTAAGTTAAAGGCTATCATTATGGATGTAGTTCCCACATGTCTTTTGAATCATACTGGTCTAATTATGTAAATTATCATTGTGGATGTAGTTCCCACATGTCTTTTGAATCGTACTGGTCCGACTATGTAAATTATCATTGTGGATGTAGTTCCCACATGTTATTTTTTGAACCGTATTGATCTGACTATGTAACTTTGGACATCAATGAAATACAATCGTCTTTTGGCTTATATACATGTTCAAACTACGTCACTTGTTCATTTTAACTCTAGAATTATGATGTTTCATATTTCTTGTCTTGTTTAATACATGAGTTCATACAAGTCAACAGATTTTGACTTGTATTTGTACTATCATTTATATTTCAAAGCAACTTTCTATATAACTTCTCATGGAAATCTCTAAATGACATTTTTGTTCATGTCATAGACTTATGGCTCCTAAGAAGAGAAGCAAGACCCAGAAAAAGACTCCAGCTAAGAAGACTGCTCCAAAGAGAGTTACTCGATCAACTCCTAGACCTAATGATACTCAACAGGAAGCACCTGTGATCCAACAAGGACCAGAAACTGCTGCTGCAAATGTGAACACTGGTCTTGGATCTACCCCACCTGCTGGCGGGGAAAATAATATGGCGGCATTTGTGACACAACAACTATTGGCCGCCATGCCTACTCTAGTCGCTCAGATCACAGCAAGTATGAACGCCAATAATAATCATCATGCTGACAATAGTAACAATGTGGGACCTACTGCTGAACAACTTATTCCTCGAGTTCATCTGCACGGGAGTGACTTTAAGACCTTCACTTATTGCAAGCCAAAGGAGTTCCATGGCACCGAAGGTCCTGTCGGCCTAATCAATTGGCTAGAGAGCATAGAGGCGGTGCTTCATATTAGCCGTTGTGCCAAAGAGCACAAAGTGGAATATGCTGCCTCTCAATTTCAAAAGCACGCTTTGTCCTGGTGGAACGAGCAGATAAGGACTCGTGGTCGGGAGCCGGCTAATAACATACCTTGGTTGAACTTTAAAAGGATGATGATGGAAAAGTACTGTCCTCGGGAGGAAGTACAGAAAATGGAAGGTGAATGCTGGAATCATAGTATGATTGGACTAGACAATGAGAAATACTCAACTTATTTTCATGAATTGGCAAGGTTGGTTCCTCGTATGGTAGATACGGAGGAGAAATTGATCGAAAGGTACTGTTATGGCTTGTCACCCGATGTCCGAAGGTTGGTAGCCGCTTTTAATCCTTTGACTCTTCAAGCGGTTGTTAGTGCCACCAACCAGATGGTGATAAACTTGAAAAGAACCACTGGTTCTTCTGTTGGAACTGGTGTGAACAAGAAAAGGATGGTAAAAGGATGATGATTATGCCTCTGGTAGTGGTTTTGGCAACTGTGGAAATGGTAAAAGGTTTAGGACTGCTAAAAACTTTGCTGTGGTTGCTCAGGATGTCAAGAGCTGGCTTAGACCCAAAGTGTAATAGGTGCGGTCTCCATCACAAGGGAAACTGTCCTACTTGTCACCGTTGTAAAAAGACGGGACATCTGGCAAAGTTCTGTAGGGACAAGACACCCGGTCAATGCTACGAATGTAGGAGCAAAACCCATATGCGACCCGCGTGTCCACGACTCAATCAAGCCCTGAACAACAATGCTATAGTTCCAATCAGGAACAATGCAGGGAACAATCAAGCTGGGAATCAGGGAAGGAATCAAGGAGGACAAGGAAGAGGCCGAGTGTTTGCTTTGGATGCTGCTGATGCACGACGTGATCCCAACGTTGTGATAGGTACATTCATACTCAATAATCATTATGTCTTTGTGTTATTCGACTCTGGTGCTGATAAAAGTTTTATATCCTTAGAATGTCTTGAATTAATGTAGTAGCTATCCCCATGAAGGAAACTTACATTGTCGAATATGCAAACGGTCAAAAGTATGTTGCTAGAGATCATTTGGTAGATTGTAGTTTAACATTGTCTGGTAAAACATTCAAGATAGATCTGATTCCCATAGAACTAGGAAGTTTTGATGTGATAGTTGGTATGGACTGGCTGTCTAGAGTTCGCGCTAATATTGGGTGTTACGAGAAAGTTGTGAGAATACCTCTGCCAAATGACGAAACATTGATAGTGCAAGGAGACAAGTCAGGGAAGGAATTGATTTTGGTGTCGGCGATAAAAGCGAATAGGTATTTACAAAAAGAATACCCTGCTTTCTTGGCACTAGTGGTCGAAAGGAAGCCAGAGGGTAAAGACATTCAAGATATTCCAATAGTTAAAGATTTTCCGGAGGTGTTTCCCGAAGATTTGACTGGACTTCCACCTCACAGACTAGTCGAGTTTGGAATAGACTTAGTCCTTGGAGCTGCACCCGTGGCCAAGGCACCCTATCGCCTTGCGCCGTCAGAAATGCAAGAATTGTCCGAACAACTTCAAGAGTTGTTAGCAAAAGGACTAATCCGTCCAAGTTCATCACCCTGGGGAGCTCCGATCCTATTTGTGAAAAAGAAAGATGGCTTTATGCGCATGTGTATTGACTATAGAGAATTGAACAAGTTGACCGTCAAGAACAGGTACCCATTACCTCGTATTGATGACTTGTTCAACCAACTGGAAGGTGCATCACACTTTTCCGAGATCGATCTCAGATCTGGGTATCATCAACTCAGAGTCAGAGAGACGGACATTCCGAAAACAGCCTTCAGAACTCATTATGGACATTATGAGTTTTTGGTTATGCCATTTGGTTTAACCAATGCACTTGCTGTGTTCATGGACTTAATGAATAGAGTATGTCGACCATATCTAGACAAGTTTGTCATCGTGTTCATTGATGACATACTGATCTACTCGAGAACTAAAGACGAGCATGAAGGTCATCTGAGGACCATTCTGCAATTGCTCAAGGATCAAGAACTGTATGCAAAGTTCTCAAAATGTGAATTCTGGATTAGGGAAGTACACTTCTTGGGTCATGTAGTGAATGCAGACGGAATCCACATAGATCCATCTAAGGTCGAGGCAATAAAGAAGTGGGAAGCCCCTAAGACTCCGACAGAAATTCGTCAATTTCTTGGACTGGCGGGCTATTACAGGAGATTTATTGAGAATTTCTCAAAGGTTGCTCAACCTTTGACCCTGTTAACTCAGAAGACTAAGGAATTTATTTGGCAGGATGCCCAAGAAAAGGCATTTCAGACATTAAAGGACATTGAAAATTTCGTGGTATACTGTGACGCCTCACATCAGGGCATGGGACGTGTACTTATGCAGGAAGGTAAGGTCATTGCTTACGCTTCTAGACAGCTCAAAATCCACGAAAAGAACTATACAACCCACGATCTCGAACTCGGAGCGGTTGTTTTTGCCTTAAAGATTTGGAGGCATTACCTATATGGTACCAAGTGTACGGTATTTACTGATCACAAAAGTCTTCAGCATATCTTCGATCAGAAAATGCTGAATATGAGACAACGGCGATGGGTAGAATTACTCAGTGACTATGACTGTTGTAAGTCCCAACTATTACTAGATGGGTGCTGAAGACACCTCTATGTCGATGGTGAGTGAACTTTGCAACACGATCAATTAATCTGGATGTGACCAGTTTAGATTGATCGTGTACCAGGTTAACTGGAATTAGGTATTAAGGTGACAGAATATGAAAATTAATACATTGCAATAATATAAATGACGAGTATATAAACTGGTGAGACAATATGTAATTTTCAAGTGTATTTTATTTATTACTTGTTTAAATAAAATACAAGGTTGTTGCGGAACCAAGATAATACATGAATGTAAATATCCTAACAACCCATGAATTACAATTGATCTAAACTTGGAAATTCTCCTAAACAATCGAAACACTTAGAGTTGTGAAATGTTCCTTTTTGCGATTGAGAGAATATTGCACAAGTTCACCAATATTGCAGAATATATGTATTTGCAAAGTTGTTGAAAATGCTTGTGCAAGGACCTCTATTTATAGTCGAAGATTGAGCATAGGGATCTCAACTTCGACATACAAATATGGTTGACAGCACACAAAAGTATTGTTAAAATAATCCTTTGTGTGTGTTAAATAAAGTAAGACAAAAGGTTACTTTATTCAACCACTCTACATCTTTGCATCTTTATCCAAAGACAATATCATTGTCCGGTTAAAAGGATGTAGAGTAAAAAGGTCCTCCTCGTAATCAGTGTAAAGCTTTGTAAGAGCATTTACACTGGAGGATTCTCCAGTTGATTAATCTGGTAGATTGTCAACTTGGCTTCGCTGCCATTGCCAATCTCTATCTTCCATTTGTTGTCTTTGACTTCAACTGGAAGGTCTTCAGATTCTTGTCTGCTGATCTCAACTGGAGGAAGTCATCAGTTGCTAAACCTGTACAATGCAACTGGACTTCTAATATTTCGGACAATTCCTCATGCTCTCCAGATGTCACTGGAGAGCTCCAGTTTAGCTTAAACTGGACCTAACAACTGTGAACTTAAATATCATCCCGGTAAACCAAATGTTGTTGCTGACGCGCTAAGTCAAAAAGATAGAATTTCCCTATCTGTCATAACAAGAGCAAGTTCTTATCTTGGCTCATCATTAAGGGATAGAGTCTTAGACGATCAAAGCGAGGCCCTACAGCCAGGGCGTATCGAGAAAGAAGCATTATGGAATGCTGAACGTTTATTTGAATTGGATGGTGATGGGATCCGCCACGTTAAGGGCAGAGTATGGATTCCCAAGTACAATGGACTTAGAGAACTGTTAATGAACGAGAGTCATCGATCTAAGTATTCAATCCATCCTAGCGCTGACAAAATGTAACATGGTCTAAAGGAGTTTTATTGGTGGCCTGGTATGAAAAGAGATGTCGCCACTTATGTCTCAAAATGTCTAAATAGTTCAATGGTCAAGGCGGAGCACCAAAAGCCTTCTGGGCTGCTCCAACAACCCCAAATTCCTTACTGGAAATGGGAAGAAATCACTATAGACTTCATTACTAAACTGCCTCGAACCCTAAAAAGATATGATACCATTTGGGTTATTGTCGATCGATTAACAAAGTCTACTCATTTCATTCCAATACGGGAGAGTTGGAAGATAAGGAAATTGTCTCAAATATATATTGAAAAGATCGTGTCACTCCATGGCGTTCCTTTGTCTATTATCTCTGATCGTGATGGTCGTTTCACTTCACAGTCATGGAGATATTTTCAAGACGCCCTAGGCACTCAATTGAATCTGAGTACGGCTTACCATCCACAAACTGACGGACAAAGTGAACGTACCATCCAAACGTTAGAAGACATGCTTCGGGCATGTGTCATCGACTTTAAGGGTAGTTGGGATACCTTTTTGCCGTTAGCTGAATTTTCGTATAATAACAGCTATCACACTAGCATCAAATGTGCTCCTTATGAGGCTTTATATGGAGGAAAATGTAGATCGCCTATTTGTTGGCTGGATACTGGCGAACGTCGTTTGTACAAATATGGACTAGTTCAGATGACTAATGATCAAACTGTTGAAATTAGAGCACAAATGAAAGCGGCTCAAGATCGCCAAAAGAGCTATGCAGACCGTAGGAGGAAACCACTTGAGTTTCAAGTGGGAGACAAAGTCATGTTGAAAGCGTGGCCTTGGAAAGGCACTGCACGTTTTGGAGTGCGAGGAAAACTTAGTCCTCGTTATATCGGATCATTCGAAATTGTTCAAAGAATTGGTTCTGTGGCTTATAAGCTCGATTTAACGAAAGAGCTAGAACACGTTCACCACACGTTTCATATATCAAATCTTAAGAAGTGTCTGACCGATGAAACATTAGTCATCCCTGTTGAAGAGCTGCGAGTGAACGACTCTCTTCAATTCGTCGAGGAACCTGTTGAAATTCTAGACCAACAGCTCAAACAACTTAGACGTAGTCGTATCAAGTTAGTCAAAGTTCGTTGGAACTCAAAACACGGACCCGACTCGACTTGTGAACGTGAAGACTATATGATGGAACATTATCCTCATCTTTTCTGATGCATCTACACATGATCAGGAAATGGCTGATGCATCTACACATGATCAGCTCCCTTCCTTTTCTGATCAACCCCTACTTCAATGTGACAACTCGTAATTTATTTTCATCGGGTTAGTCTTAATCTCGTTTAAGCTTAGTATTATCATAATCTCGTCTAATTTAGACGGTCTTTGACGTGGAAATTGTTAGACTTTTGGACTTTTGACTTAGTCCAGTTAGACGTATCTTGACGACGTAGACTATTAGCTATCTAGACGAATGCACAGTCTTAAAAATAACTTTAAATGAATATTTAAAGGTTATGCCTTGTACGGAATAAATAGACTGTCTAGACTTAATATTATAAAGTTCACTTTGACGAAACTTTATTGACTTGTCTTAATTTAAATAACACGAGAGAAAATACCTTTACTTTAATTTATAACCTTTTAGTCATGCGGTATTTAATCGTAAGCATTTACCAAGTTAAGGGTACAAAATATCCTAAATTAAGGCCACTAGGCCAGCCCCCCTTTGTGGTGAGAAAAAGAACAACAAAACACCCCCTGCCCTCTTTCTTTTGTCTCGTCGAACACACACACACACACATAGTACCATTCATTTTCACCAAAAAGTCTATTTGCTCTCAATCTCTTTATTTTTACGGTTCATCAGGGGAAATCCAAGGGAAAATTTCTTTAAATTGGCTACAACAAAAATCATTTGGCAAGAAATCATCATCATCTTCCTTATCATCTTTCAAGAACCATAAAGTGGTAAGTAAACTTTTCTTTGAAACTATTGATCTTTCTAAATACAATTTTTATGGTTTAATTCCATTTATATTAGAATGAATCTGTTGGTAATGATGATGAAATGAGTTTTGGGTTTTGATGATAAAATGAGATTTTATTAGAATTAGGTCTTGGAATTTGAAAGTGTTAGGAATTGTGAAATGGATAGTTTTTCAGGTTTTGAAATTTATAGTCATTGTAATGAAAAGGCTTGATTGGAAAACGATCTGGATTGCTAAAAATGGATAGTTTTTCACGCCACAACGTTTACGGTTGTTTGACATTTTCAAAATGCGACAATTTGAACACTTAAACTTGGTTTATATGGATCAGTATTTTAGACTACATTATAATGTCAATGACAACAACATTAGAAACTTGAGTCAAATAAAATGGACATTTAAATCACATTCTTGGTCGTGGCATTCTAGGGTTGATAGCTTAGTAGTTGTACGTAGGATACTTGACGTCGTGAGATTTGATCCTCACCATTGGTACTCATATCCTAGGTTTTGGATAGACGTGGAGACTAGATTGCTTATTCTCAAGTTTTCTCGCCCTTTTAGCTCTTTGATCGCTAAGGTGAGTTTATGGCGCCCTTTTCCTTTTTACTTTGGGCCTGAAAAGCATGTACTACTGTATACACGACTACTTTATAAATGATTTGTCTTTGTCTATGCCATGAGATTTGGCTACTTAAATCATTTGCCTTATGTTTGCCAAGTTGACGGCTGTCTGAAAATGTGTATACATGTCTTATGAAATTTTGTTCTATATGACTTAGACTTGCCATGTAGTCGGCTGACTAAATGTTTATGTGTTTGACAGACTAAAATGTTCCCCTTATGTAGTTATTACCATTATGAGATCCTAATGGTTGTCTTGTCAGCTTTCGTATCTGACTGTCATAGTTCTGGTCCGCACCCCACTCTAGACGGGAAATCCTGTGCGAGGTATATTGGCCTTATTGTTCTGGTCCGCACCCCACTTTAGACGGGAAATCCTGTGCGAGGCATATTAGTCATATTGTCGGACGTAGGTCTGGACTGTCATTATATATTGTGGGATTTTGCTCCCGGTTGTCTTGTCTTAAATAACTACATGTCATTGTATACTCTCAATGACGACTAAACTTTGGTCAAACACACTGTAAACTCACCAACTATTTCGATAGTTGATCCTCTCAAATTTCATGCTTTTCAGGTAACTAACAGTAAGTCTTGGAACATATTTGGCATTATAGGGCCATCTTTTGACTTTGGACGTACAAATAGCAACAGACATTTGAGGACTATCATGTTTTTAGTTCTAATTATACTAGTCTGTCAAAATCTTGAACTTGTATTTAGTGGGCCCAATTCCAAATAAGGATGACTTGTATCCGTATTTTGGGGTCCACCTTCTAAACGATTGTACTTGTATTAGACTTGTATTTGGTATTAAATGGATGTAATTTTCTATTAACTACGGTCAGTACGCAATTAGTTTGTTAACCCTGTATTTTCGTTACAACGGGGTGTGACATTCAACAAGTTTCAGTTTCACCTCCTGACTTCTCCATACTTCAAGAAATTCCACAGTTCGCCTCCAGACAACTACTATCTTCTATGAATGTGCCTAAAAATAGACACATTCTAACACTGTCGTCGCCGACGTACATACCTGAGCATTCTCAGCCTGTACGTCAACTTGAATCTCCTCCCATACTTTCTTCGACAACTCCTCCTGTAGCTTTCAAAACTGGTCCAGTGACACCTTCCCTTCCGTCACTGGATAGCCAGTTTGTATCTTTTCAATCCGATATCCAAAACTTTCTTACGAGGGTGGAAGATATTCAAAAGATACTTGATAAGAATACCAAGTCCCTCTCCAGGTACCAGAAAGAACACATTACAAATGTCAAAGTGGTTGACCTGGGGATCAATAAGTTCTCTGCAAATGAGGACTTGGTATTTAACAAGCTCAACGAGTTAGTCAATTCGTCCAATCAACTGGCAACATCTTTAAAAGAGGCTTTTGAACTGACTCAATCTGGAGTCACATCTTCAATCACCAACCTGCTGAATACAACTGTTAGATCATCAGAGGTTGATTTGAAAGACCTCGAAAGACAGGTTAAGTTGTTATCTGAAAAACCTGGTCTAGATGTGACAGAGCTTGGAAACCAGTTGGCCTCTTCAGTTGGTCAAAAGATAGAGGATATCTTGGCTGCTAGAGAATAATTTTTGGAAAAGGTGATGTCTGAGATCACCAAGACTGCAGCGCCCCAGGTTGATCTCACCCTCATTACATCTGAGATTGATCGGTTGAGGTGCAGTCTGGACACTTTAGCTAGCCAGGTATCTGCTCACTCAACTGCAATAACCAATCTGACAACTCAAGTTGGTAAAGGGAAGGAAAAGAAAGTGGTTAGGGAAGCAGTTGCAACTGGTCTCTCTATAGATGAGTTGAATATTCTTAAAGCAATACAGCTGAGTCAAGACACAACCAATGGCAATGTTTTGGTTTAGTCCCAAGAAATTGTAGATGCAATTCCTGAGCACCTTTTATTGTCCGTCGTAATGCAATTCTAAGGGCTGATTATGATGAAGAGAAGGCATCATCAAGGTCGTGACGATGTCATCATCACCTCGTGATGACGTCAGCACGAGGCAACTAGTTCGTGTGAAGATATGCGCAGCCCATGAACGAGATGGAAGCCCAGCCCATGAAGCAGCCTATATACACTAGAATTAGGTTACAATTGTAGGTTAATGGTTTGAGCTGCAACAGAAACTATTCAACACGCACGGGGTAGAGATCTATACCCTGTGCCAGTCAGATGTATACTGATTTGGTGATTGTAATCTTATGATTAATGATATTCACGAGTTTTACATATGTTCTTATCTTTTATTCTTCATGTAAATCGTGTATATATGTCTTGATTTAATCAGAAACCTCAGAGACGAATCTAAGTGGATTCCGCACACTTAGATGTTGTGGTTTAATCGGTCCAAACCGCACTTTCAATTGGTTTTAGAGCGGGGGGAACGATTTTGTTCTCAATCGCGATCTGAATTGAGGAAATTCTGTTGAATTCGTGTTCAAATTCGTGAAGATGATGAAATTCGCGTGTTACTTCATGCTTATATCAGCACGAAGAGAGTTCTGCTTAGTGCTTACATCAGCATGAACCCTCTGTTTAGCGTGTAATTCACGACTTCGTGCTTCCATCAGCACGAAGTGGATCAAGTTCACTATGACGTCACCACGAAGATGTTTGTTTCGTGCTTACGTCACCGCGAGTTCATGGACAAATTTCGGCACATTTTGGATGAAAAATTTCGGCAATTATCAAAATTTTCCCACAACCTTATTAATAAAAATTTACGTGAATACCAATGTTTCACGTAAATAGGTTTTCCCATGAAAATTTGGAGGGAAGACGAGTATACCCTATTTGGCATAGAGCTTTGACCGTCGTGAGCTCTAAACATTTTGAAAAATCTCAAGAATAGGAGATACAGTAACCTATTATAGGCTGATTTTTACAGTATTTGCAGAGAAAATGGGGGAATAAAAATTTCAAGAATGTTCTTCGGTTTTCTCAGCAAAACTCTGATATACTCGACACAAAGTGGTGATCAAAGTGTTATTCTGTAGAATTAACAATTGACAGCGTTTACACTTTTAAAATGCTCGAGTAATGAAGATCATAGTGTTTTCAGTCTTGATTGACACTGTTCAACAAATGATCTTCTATATAGCAGTTATGGAAACTTTTGTCGAAATATTGGAGCAATGAAGTTGATCACTTGTGGTTGAAGTACATGCAGATTGTACCTTAGTGAGATCTCAGATAGAAAAGACTCTGGGTGATTGATAAAATTGTGAAGATACGAGACATAGTTAAAACTGTGTTGAAGTATTGAAATGATGAAGCTGGTTATTTGTTGTTTGAGTATTTGAAGATTGAACCTATGTATATTCCATGATGTAAGGATAATAATCAGGCAATATATAAGTTTCATTGCGAGATTAAGATCTTTATGTGATTGGCGGTTTATATAACTGAAGGGGAGATCCGATAAGAAAGACTTCAGGTGATTAGTAGAGTTGAGGAGATACAAAACGGAGTTTGATGCTGCTATAGTTGAGACAGGGTCTATGGTATTACATTTTGTGATGTAAGGTGTAGAGTTTCTTATCTTTGTGATAGCTGGTTGATTTGATGCTGATCGTTGGAAATTCAACTTCTCTATTATATGCCGATTAGGCAAGGAGAGCGATGATCCTAAGTGGAAGGTGGCAATGCTTAATTCGGAGGTGGTTAACAGTTGAAGGGGAGAACTACAATGAGATGTGTTGGGTTAGTTGGTTGTCATAGAGGGACAGGGACTTTGCAGTTTGAAGATCAGGATGCGATGTCAGAAGATCGAGTTTCAACAAGAAGACTCGATATCATGAGTTAAGGGAGAGCCAGTGGATTCAGGTTTTTTGGTAACTATTGATTATCGGAGTTCATCTAGAAATGATTGCAACGGAAAAGGGGGAGTCTGTAGATGCAATTTCTGAGCACATTTTATTGTCCGTCGCAATGCAATTCTAAGGGCTGATTAAGATGAAGAGAAGGCATCATCAAGGTCGTGATGACATCATCATCACCTCATGATGATGTCAGCACGAGGCAACTCGTTTGTATGAAAATGTGAGCAGCCCACGAACGAGATGGAAGCCCAGCCCATGAAGTAGCCTATATATACTAGAATTAGGTTACAATTGTAGGTTAATGGTTTGAGTTGCAACAGAAACTATTCAACACGCACAGGGTAGAGATCTATACCCCGTGCCAGTCAGATGTATACTGATTTGGTGATTGTAATCTTATGATTAATTATATTCACGAGTTTTACATCTGTTCTTATCTTTTATTCTTCATGTAATTCGTGCATATATGTCTTGATTTAATCAGAAACCTCAAACACGAATCTAAGTGGATTCCGCACACTTAGATGTTGTTAGATCATGGTTTAATCGGTCCAAACTGCACTTTCAGAAATCAATCATCTATGAAGGACCGTTCGCATGATTTGTGGAGTCTTCAAGGAGTGCAAGAACATGGGGTCGTGGCAGCCTCTAGATCACTTACCATTTAGTCACACTGATTTTGAAGCTATAAGAAAAGGACTAGATGCTGCCAAGGGGGAAAGATTTGTTCATACACCTAGCACTCTTATTGAAACTCCAGGTTTAAGTATTGGGAAAGAATTAGTTGTTGCTGCCAGTACTGATGTTGGTGAGCACATAATTGAAGAATTTGAGGATGTAGGTGATAGGGGGAAGAAGAATAAGGGCAAGGCACTTGAAACTGATGAATGTGCCCAACCGGCCACTAATGTACCTTTAGTGGAAATCCTGATCAACTTCCTCCAGTGACTGAATCTGACAGCAAGAGATTGGTTAGAATTGGTAATGCTATAAATGAAAGAAAGAAACAAAAGAAAGCCACTTTGCTGGTCTCAAGGGTTCAACTGCAAGGATTGGGCATACTAGATGTAAATGATGCCAATCTGTTGGGCATCACACTGGAACAATACAGGAAAGTCAAAAGTGACCCAAGGATAGTGGGACTGGTAAATGATATGATTGAAATCAATCTGGACCAAGACTATCTTGATGATGACGCTGAACATGATGCCAGAAATTTAAACATATCAATGGAGAAGGCCAAGGAAGTTAGAGCTGAAAGGATTCTGAAGAGGACCAAGCAGATAAAGAAAAGTGTCAAACAAGTGTTGAACCCACCCAAGTCCAAGAGTAAATCAAATCCAAAACCCTTGCCAAGGGATGCAAACTTAAGGACTTGGGTGGAACCCAATGAGCCATCCACTGAAGATATCCGAGCTGCTATACAGAAACTGAGCACTGCCCAGATCAAACTGGTCAATGAGTCTGATGCACGTACATATTTAACTGGAGTTCTTCAGCAAAGATATCATCTAGGAAAAATCACTGAAGTTAAAGTTTTAATCAAACCTGGATGAAGGCAATTTGTGGTAACCTTTCAATACTTCAATGGACCACAGCTCACGACTGAGAATCCTGATGTTCATCAGTATGGACATTCTGAGCAGGTTGAGATGTTGAATCTGCTGGAGGCAAGGCAACATAAGAACAAGATTGAGAAAGGTTGGGTTTATGTACTTCAAAGTCTGATCAAGTTCAAAGAAAATGTTGAGAAAAGACTGAACTATGATCTTGAAGATAGACAACCCATCTCTTCAGTTGCAAAGCGAAGGAGAACTGGCGATGGGCCATCTGATTAAATTCTTCTTCAGTTATCTATTTTGTAATTTTATTTATCTTCTTGTAACTGTTGTAATTTTATCATGTATATACAAGTTGCCAGATTGTAACCACAAGATTGATAACAGATTAAATCTATATAAAAAAAAAAAAAAACCAAGGCATTTGATGATCTATAAAAATGCCTTGGAAAACTAGATTAGATTTAGTCATACAAATCTTTCAAGTTCATACTTGTATAGTTACAAGAACTTGAACAGACTTGGCAATATTTCAGGACAAATAGGGGGAATTTGTTAGGACCAGTTTTGACTAAAACTGGCCAGTCTCCAGTTGCATCTAGAGACCAGAAGATTTGTCCAGAAATATATTATAGTCTAGTTGCAGCGTACAGTTAATGCAACTAAAGACTTCCTCCAGTTGAGATCTGATCAGAACTGTAGACATTCCAATTAAAGTCGAAGACAACAAGTGGAAGATAGAGAATGACAATGGCAGCGAACCCAGTTGGCATTCTACTCAGATAGAAACTGGAGAATATCAGTTTAAAGCCCTTACAATGCTTTACACTGTTTACGAGGAAGACCATTTTGCTTTATGCAGCTTTATACAAACAATATCATTTGTCTATGATTAAAGTACAAAAGTGCATAAAGCAGGTTGGATAAAGTAACATCTTGACTTACCTTATCAAGCATTTCAAAGGCACTAGCTTAGTTTCCTTAAATGCTGTCAACCATATCTATACGACAAAGTTGGAATCCCAATGCCAACTTTGTCTATAAATAGAGGTCATTGCACAACAAGAATATAACTTTGTATATTCAGACTTTTGCAATATTCTTGGTGTACTTGTGCAATATTCTCTCAATCGTAAAAGGAAACATTTCACAACTTTAAGTGTTTCGATTGTGAAAGAGAATTTCCAAGTATAGATCGTTTGTATTTCATAGGTTGTTAGGATATTTACATTTATGTATTATCTTGGTTCCGCAACAACCTTGTATTTTATTTAACATCAATAAATAAAATACATTTGAAAATTACAACTTGGTCTCACCATTTTACTTTGTTGTATTTACTTGTTGCATTGTCATTTGCTTATTGTCACCTGTTAAATAATCTAACTAAGGACTTGGTATACATTCACTGTAACTGGTCGTCTCCAGTTCAGTGTTTATATTGCAAAGAAATCTCACCATTGACATAGAGGTGTCTTCAGTTATTACCATCTCTTGAGTTGGGACTTATACCCTTACTACCCCATTTTAACTACCTCACTTTACTACCTCTAAAACAACAAGTTTTATGGAAAAACAACATTATTTTGTTTAGATTTAGCATCAACAACAGAGTTTTTACATCCTAAACATCATCACAAACATCTATTTTACAGATTTAAGGTATAAAATCAAAACCCATTTTTATGCTCTTCTTTTGGTATTTTTCGATTTTTCTTTGAATACACACACTACATACACCAAGTATTGAACTTTTTACATCCAAAACGTTTAGAATCATATACTACAACTTTTCCCAAAGTTTCGTGTGATTTCGGTAACAAAATCTTGAGATATAGAAATTTTTATACACTTTTTATAAACTTTGTTCAAATGGGTTTTCGGGTTTAAGTCCGTTTTTCGAGTTTTCGACTTTAAGGTTGTTTTCCCATCATATTAGGGAGTCTAAAAGTAAAACCTGATGATAAAAATACCTTCCAGATCGAAAGATATGATTAGGGTTTTCTAGAATGAATTTTGGGGAAGAACAGCCAGTTTGCGACCCCGTCGATTTGCGACCTCGCATTTCCAATTACGACCTCGCATTTCTGATTTAGCCTCGCATTTCCCATTTACGACCTCGCGAATCTAGCCTCGCAAATCTCATTTTTGTCTTTTAGTGAAATACTACCCAGATTACTAACATCTTATTTTAGCCTCTCAATTTAGCCTCTTATTTTAGCCTCTCAATTTCATTTTGTCTTTTAGTGAAATACTACCCCAAATTTCAAATAAGACCTCGAATTCAATTTAAGACCCCAACTTTCAATTGAGACCTCGACTTCCGATTACTACCTCGATTTAGTCAACTTTGGTCAACTTTAGTCGTTTTGGTCAACCTTGGTCAACTTTGGTCAACCTTGGTCAACTTTTGTCGATTTGGTCAACATAGTCAAACTCGTAATTTGTTCAAACTTGGTCAAACTTATAAAATGTCATCAAACTCAAACTAGTACGCTTTTGGACAATTTAGTCGATACTTGGCGACACGTTAAGAGCACGTTTACCTATATGGAATGAATACTTAAATTATGATAACTTGTAACAGATTGATTGCGTAACGGTTACTTGCTTTCTGATATCCTTTATAGCTTGATCTTATTGCTGGCATTCAGGTGAGTTTCGTATCCCCTTTTTATATGTTTTCATGCGGCTGAAAGGATACAAATTGCTTTTCTAAAATGTATATGGTGTTCTAGAACTATTTGCTTGGATTCACTTATGATTACATATTTCAGTTACATTTATGATTTCATACATTGGATTACATTTTTGGTTACACTACGTACACTCTTTTATTATCTTGATTATAGACTGTACTGCATGATACCTTGTGTGTGCTTTATAGACTCTAAAGGCTTTGCGAATTGATGAATATCCTAAGAAGTAGCCTTCATCAGCTTTTGCATCAAATTTTCCAAGCTGACTGGCGTTGTTCAGAATATATACTGGACATCCAAATACATGGAAATATCCAATATTTGGCTTTCTTTTTCTGAGAACTTCATACGCAGTCTTCTTGTGTCTTTTAACATACACAGATCGATTCTGAGTGTAACAAGCAGTTGATACAGCTTCAGCCCAATTACATTTTGGAAGACTAGATTCATTAAGCATACTTCTAGCAGCTTCAATCAGCGTTCTATTCTTTCTTTCTACAACACCATTTTGCTCTGGTGTGTGTGCTGAGGAGAAGTTCTGAGTAATGCCAGTTTCAGTGCAGAAGGATTCCAGAGTTGAGTTTCTGATTTCAGTGCCATTATCACTTCTGAGCTGACAAACTTTTCGCTGATACTTGAGTTCAATTTGTTTGATGAGAGAAATGATTTGAGCAGCAGTTTCACTCTTTGATCTGAGGAAATGAGTTCAATTTGTTTGATGAGAGAAATGATTTCGCTGATACTTGAGTTCAATGGCATCCTCAAACGTCCCATAACTGTAGAAATAGGAACTGTAGCCTGAATGGAAATAGAAGAAGGCCTAGCAGCAACTGTTGGCTCTAGCTCTTGACGAACTGTAGACTCCGGAGCAGTTAGGAATCGTAACAGTTGTAGCCTCAATGACAACTTGTGCTCGAGAACCACTTCCTCTGATGATAAACTTGGGTCTCGACCTCTTCTCTCCAACAACAACACCAGCGGAAGTAGTAGACACAGAAACAGGAATCTCATAAACAGAAGCTCTTAAAGCAGCAACTGATGGAGTACCACAAACATTAGGTGCATGAGACCTCTCCATAGCAGCTTGATATGCAGCAAAATCTCTATCAACTTCAGTCTGAGATCCCTGTAATGGCTCAACAGCGTCAACTCCTTTCCCTTGTCTTTTTCTTCTTTTTGGCAATCTTTCTTCTTCTTTTTCATCATCTTCTAAATCATCACCAGCATTAACAGTAACTGCAATTCAGAAGTACAAGCAACATCACCAACTGGAGCAGAAGTAGAAGTAGAAACTCCAGTAGTTGGTGGAACAAGATTTGCGGGATCATCAACATCCTGCATAAGAGCATCCATATCTGGATCATTCTCCAGATCTCCAGCATACAGAGGAACATCATTGAGTCCCTCAAACTGATCAGCTCGCTCTTCTCGAGGATTATATTGAGCCTGATCAGCAGCAGAAGCAACGGATACTTCATTTTCCTAACCTTGTCGAGGAGCAACATAGTTAGGATTAATCAAATGTCCGAACAATAGTGGATTATCAACATGATCCGGAACATTTGCACCCGACAAGTGTTTCATGCTTTCAAGAAACACTTTATGAGTAAGACGACCTAATTTAAACGTAGGACCGTCTTGTGGTAAATCAGCTGCAAAATGTTAAATGATTATCATCACAAATCTTGGAAACAAAAAAAACTTCTTGTCGCTTCCAAATGACCTCAAATGCTTGACAAAATTATCAAATATGTACTGAGAAAAGCTATACGGCTTTTTCAGCACAAGAGCAACCATCTGAGAAGCAGTATAAATGTTCATCGGGTCATGTCCTGTACTCCGGTGACTGATGGACCTCAAAAGATATGTTAGGTCAAAAATCGACCAAGTATAATTTGTTCATAAATATTGATGTTCAGAGAAGATACTTGTACAGAAATTCTGAGACATCCCTCAGAATTAGTTCTCTGAAGCTTCACCTCAGATCAAGATCAATACATCTGAAGACGTTCATTCTGAAGTCAAAGACTGAAGACTGAAGAAGGGAAACTTATGAGAAGCAGAGCTCTGAGAAGATTCCATCTGATTGAAGATCTGAAGGCTCTCAGTGAAAAAGTATTTACAACACTTTTTCACTGATTACGAGGAAGTCTTTTTGCAGCCTTTAACTACCTTTACCCGGTTAATAACTTTATACCTGGTATTATGATAGTTTTAACAAAAGGTTGGAAATAAAGTATGTCAAGTCACATCAAAGAAACTTACATACTTTACCTTAAACAAACATGTTATGGATTTGTCCTACAAATCCATAAATGCACCCAACTATATTTGTACGGCATTTGCCATGTTATCAAGACATGTTTGCCTATAAATATAAGACTTCTCACACTTGCAAAAATGCTTGGAACTTTGGCATTGCAACGTGTGATATATACTCTAAGTATTCTTACGAGTATTTCCTTGTTTAGATCATTTGTATTTCAAGGTTGTTTAGATATTTTCACAAGTGTGATTATGTAACACCCCACCGTTGGCGGAAACATGAGGTGTCATGAAAAGTACAGCACGACATGGAATTACATAGATACTGCTAAATGAAATAGAATATAATAAATATATTCCCAAAAACATAAGTTCAAAGTGATAACAGTGCTAAAATAGCTTATTACAATCAAGTCCATAAAGCAATAAACCAAGGCATGTAGCCTTAAAGTCTGACAATTATTAAGGAGTACTAATCTCCGAAGTCCAGCCTGGCATAGCAGTCCTTATCCCTGATTAGCCTGAGTACCTGAAAAGTATACTAAAACGTGTCAACACAAAGGTTGGTGAGTTCGTAGGTTTTAGTCAAAAGTCTAGTCAAAGAATAAGTCTTTTGTCGATTATTTTAAGTCTAAACCAGTAATAGTTCAATATATAACGAGCAGAGTTACGCCATAATAAGTCCAAAGTCTCAATGTCTCAAAGTCCGGCCTAACGGTACCTGCCTTAGTCCAATGTCTCAAGTCTCAACACACACAATAAGCACGTCCAAAGCACAACAAACAAACACATAATCACACACGTACAACAAGATCAAAGCATGTCAAATGGCACAAGTAACTCTATACGCACAGACTCAATATTGAACATAAAACAGAAACCGACAAAACTGTTTGAAAATAAGTATACTTTCCACCCCAAAACTTGTATAAAGAGGGGCTACGAAACTCACCTGAAAAGTGTTATGATAGTTTAACGAACGAGCACGACAAGCACAATCAAAGTCCACGACAATCAACACCTATCAATAATACATGACAAGTCACAGTGAAAGTCTTTGGTATTAAGTCTTAGCCTATTAGAAATGCCTTTCAGTCCATATGTCTTTATTTAACTTTTAAAACGACGTTTATCAAAAGTGACGAGACTCGTATTAACCGAAAAGAAGTCTGGCTTTGACACCAATGTCCTTTAAGTTCAAAATACATTATTTTATCAATAAAACCTAATTTGAAATCATTTTATAGCCCAGAAATAAGTTTCACTCGAACTTAACCAAAACTAGACGAAACCGAAGGTTTTAACCGAAAAGTTTGCGAAACCGAAACGAATAGAGGTTGAGCTCAACCTAGTGGTTGAACTTGACCTTGTACAGCCCAAAATGTCATTTTAGAACCATTTAATCATAAACTAGTCAAGTTTAAGAACCGATTAAGCGCGTACGGACACGAAAGGCTAAAGAATTCGATTATATGAGTTGGGAAGTGGTCAAACTAGACCATGACAGGTCTAGTTAGACCTGGACAGAGGTAAAAAATGAGTTCTTCCCAATACTTAAGGGTCCGAGAGTTAAAACAAGTCATCTGGAGTCAACTAGGAGTTCAAAATACATTATTTTATCAATAAAACCTAATTTGAAATCATTTTATAGCCCAGAAATAAGTTTCACTCGAACTTAACCAAAACTAGACAAAACCGAAGGTTTTAACCGAAAAGTTTGCAAAACCGAAACGAATAGAGGTTGAGCTCAACCTAGTGGTTGAACTTGACCATGTACAGCCCAAAATGTCATTTTAGAACCATTTAATCATAAACTAGTCAAGTTTAAGAACCGATTAAGCGCGTACGGACACGAAAGGCTAAAGAATTCGATTATATGAGTTGGGAAGTGGTCAAACTAGACCATGACAGGTCTAGTTAGACCTGGACAGAGGTAAAAAATGAGTTCTTCCCAAGACTTAAGGGTCCGAGAGTTAAAACAAGTCATCTGGAGTCAACTAGGAGCTTTACGAGTCGTTTAAGCGACAAAAACCCATGGAGGTCGAGCTAGACCATTAGAGGTCGAGCTTAGACCAGCCTAGGTCGAGCTAAGCCTTCCTAGGTCGAGCTTAGACCAGCCTAGGTCGAGCTAAGCCTGGCCGGATTCGGATTCAAACGCGATTTGTGCAAAAACGAACGATTTTGATGCGATTTTGTTAAAATAACGAGATCTAAGGCTAGCCAATCCATATCCATGAGTCTTGATTGCTCAAAAGTGTCACAAATCAGTACAAAAAGGGTGAAGTTCGACCGATTTCATACATCATGTGCCTGACAATTGCACAACCTTCATCTTGGATGTGAAATCGACTAGTTTTAGAGTCTTTTAGCCAAGTGAAGGATATTTTCAATTTTTGCAGTTGCACAAGATCCAAATTACAAAAGTGCATAATGTATCAAATCAAAGCCTTAATCAAGGTTCAATTCGTTTCTTACACACAATTGTAACCGAAATTGCACAATCAAAAATCAAAGACATGATTCGCTTAACTTTTGATAAGAACCGAAAAGAAAACATATACATATACATATAAAACGACTTGAATAGATTAAGAACAGAACTTACACAAGTTTTGATGTAGAAAATGATAATATTTACTTGTTTCTTGATCGGGGATTGAAGCCTTGATTGATTTGCAAGCTTTTTGAACCGAAAACAAGCGATTTTTGCAAGATAGAATTTGAAAGAAAGCCTTGAGTGTGTGTGTGGCTAGGTGAACGACCAAAACAAGGGAAATGAGAGCAAAAGGCTTGTCTTGTATTTATAGGCATGGCCAAGGAAGGGGGGGTTCGTCAGACTAACGGAACGCCTGACAGTTTTAGTCCTTTTCGCTTACCGGACAAACACCGAAAGTCATAGAAATAATTTAACCATATTTTATGATATAATTTTGAATTACGAACAATACGACTAGTCACATGACCATATTCGACCCACGAAAGTATTTTAAATCTTTATTTAGGCATTTCTATTAGACAACTCGTCTTCCTCAAACATTCGCACCAGGTCTTGAAAAGTCTAGAACACTAGTATACAATAAATATTACATGTCTTAATCATAATGTAATCCATAGAATCTCACGTCTTTAGACTTGATTCGAACGAAAAAGTATAGTCAGACGGACTCTCGGGTGACGGTTGTTACAGATTATCTTTGTTCCGCAACAACCTTTGTATTTTGTTTATAGAAATAAATAAAATACTTTGAAAAATACATCTCGACTCTTTGCCATAATACTTGATTATATATTGTATTTATATAGTTTCAAGCACTTGTTCTTTATTGTTCATATCCATTATCTGGATCGTAATTCTAAACTAGTCTTCATCTAGATTAAAATTACTTGACAGTCGGGTTACTTGATATATTTGTTATCATTGTTATACTTTTGTTATATCTTGTACTCGTCTAACATCTTGTGTAGGTGGACTCACAAGATAATAGGCAAGAAACTTCCATTTGCCTCTAAGATGATTCTTATAGTATGGGTGGGTAATGTCACCAGTGTAACCCATACATCATAGAGCACCATCACAAAAAGCCTCTGAAAACTCTGTCAGACCTTGCTCTATGTCGACATCTCCTAACTGCAAAATCGTCCGTAAGTCTCCAGCTGAGAACGTGAAAGTACACTCTCCAATAGTGGTGCGAATATAAGTATGATCACCCATCTGCACTGGTCGAGCTGAGTTCCAAAACTCTCGAATGAGACTTATCACCAACGGAGGGTTCTCGGTCAAAGCAAATCGAATGCGAGAACGTGCGAGATACTGAAGGACACCGTGAAACTCTGGTGTGCATCCCGACTGAGTAATGCTGAGATCGATCGCAGCATTGTGCTCCTTGACGAACACTCGAGCATTAGCACCTTGTCCTGCTATACCTGCACAAAAACAGACAAAAACGACAAGAAAATAAGGTTAGAAAAATAAAAATTACACAATTTTCTAAGTGTCACGACTTGGTTCGTGGCGACGTCAGCACGAGGTTGAAACCTCTTCGTGATGACGTCAGCACGAGATCCACCTCGTGTACCCAGAAATCATCAACAAAACATCTTCATATTCATGTTCAATCGAGTTAAACAACTTGTTTAGCATGAATCTTGAACTTGTTTTATGAATTACATGCCCAGAAATCAAATATCGAAACGAATTCGATGAACACGAGCCAATTCGTGTGGAGCGTGTTCTTCGTTTGAATAGTGACCGAAACACAAATTCTTCAATTAATCTTGATTTTAGTCATATTAATACGAACTTATGTTAGATTTAAGGTGTACAAAAATCAATTAATCCAATTTTAAGTCCAATTTAAGTCCGAATCATCAAAAATTGAAGATCTAATTCATGGTTCGTCCTAGTTACTGTTCACACAAAGAAGATTCAAAAACTGGGCATTATAACGACTTGTAATCAACGATTTTGATAGTTAAAACATCAATTAATCATCCTAGATTGGAATTATACCAACAAATCTGGATGAAAATCACAAAAGAAGGATGAAATCGATCGAATTTAGGAACGGATGAATAGTGGCACGAAGGAGGCGAGTTCGTGTGGTGATTAATTAGGGTTAATTTTCGGATTAAAGTAAATAATCAAAAGGTTAAACCCATATTTATATTCGGAGCTTCGTGGGCCGGGCCGAACACTTAGTTCGTGGGCTGCGTGATGACGTCAGCGTGAGCTTGCTGACGTCATCACGAAGGACTTCAAATTTTCAGTTTTTAATTCACACGAATTGCATTCCTTAGCCAAATTTTGTCAAATTTTCCAGAAAACTATCATAGAAAATTTACAAAAATTCCAGCAAACATAAACATGTAGATACTCGTTACTAAAAACTTGTATCTGCTCGAATATGCAATCGTAAATCATCCGTACTAACTTGTCATCAAAATAATGTATCAAATGAATCTTACATTATTATCTTGACATAAAATCGATAATTTCTTCATTGATGTTTAACTCAACAAATGCAAACTTACATCAAAACATATTTAATGATAATGCATTACAAATATATCAAATTATCATATCAACAACCTATCACATTACATCTTAGTTTGTGATATTGATAACAAATATAACCTATCACACTAAGTCTTAGGTTATTAAATACAAGGCTATCTATCCTTGTAGCACATTTCGTGCATAGATTATTGTCCGCTGCAATGCAAATCAAAAAGCAAAAAGGAACAATTTCGTCTTCAATCACGATCTTAAATTTTGATGTCATTTACATGTAAAAAGAATTTGTTATCTGTAACCTGCACACTTAAAAAACTTCATCAATGCATCAAAATCAAGAAAATATCATAAATATGCAAAACAATCAAAATCTTAACCTTGTAATCATTACAAGATCTAAGGGAAGTCCAATCTTTGTCAAACATACTTATCAACCAAACAACAACTAAAATTTCAAAAATTTACTTGAAACACATTCAAAAATATTTTGACTTTTCAATTTTCAAAATCATTTCATTTTCTAAATTAGACAACTTATGTATTAATTAATGTCACACCCCAATCTCGTGGTGCGACTTCTTGAGATCATAATAACAATTTATAACAAATGACCTCTAAATAGGACGTTTTTATTTATAAAAACTTCTGTTATTCAATACAAAGTTATTACAATGAGTTCACAATTATTGCAAAAGATTCCCTAAGCAAAGTAAATATGATACATGAAAATCTCCATATGTGCGAATGTGACCCTTAGAGTATGCTATTGTTGATGTACCTTAGTTTCCTGAGAATACACGCTAAAATACGTCAACAATAATGTTGGTGAGTTCATAGGTTTACTATATACAAAATTTTTAGTAAAAATATATAATAGATAATAGAACAATAGTTTTGCATACTATGCCTTGAGTGCCGATGCCTTAACATATTGTTACCCCTTAAGTAGTGTTTCACTCCAACACTAGTTCAAATATTATATGCCCGTTTCCCCAACTAGCATGACTAGCCCGGGCAGGGGTGTCAACCCCGATAGTACTATCCATAATATTCGCACGATGGTTTCACGGCATCAAGTTACCAAGGGGATTTCATGAGTGATTGTTACATAGCCATACATAACTATTAAAGTACTTTTGAGCAATGTATTCTCATCCCAAAAATAGTTTAAAAGGAATCCATGAACTCACCTTATCCCCAAGGAGTATAATAACGACCAAAAGTTAGCCTTGTAAAGTGTTTCTAGCGCATCCTAAATCAAGTAAAAATGATTTACAATTTAATAGTACAATATGATAAATTTGTCATGCTGC
Organism: Erigeron canadensis; assembly: GCF_010389155.1. Lineage (NCBI taxonomy): Eukaryota > Viridiplantae > Streptophyta > Magnoliopsida > Asterales > Asteraceae > Erigeron > Erigeron canadensis. The sequence goes on along the minus strand of NC_057767.1, from coordinate 15,489,567 downwards.
TTTTATTAATTATGACACAACATGACTTTCAAACGTGTGGCAGTATACAATAGAATTTTATTAAGATTATTTCTAACATGCTAGTATCTTTATTTTATATAAATTTCATCCATTCTATAAGTCAAATATACAAACCTACGTTTAGAAGCATGACTGAGCACACACCACTTTTATAAAATTGTGTAGCTTTTAAATATGGGTTTGATCAAATTGAGATTTGCAAAATTCATTTCTGTAAAAATTTGTATTATACGTAAATTTTAAACATAAATATTAATATTGTCCATAAAAAATATATATATTTTATCAACTTGTAAGATCTTTTAAAAACTAAAAAGAGGCCATATGTAGTCTAATATATTAGTAATAAATTTATAGAAAGCTTTATGGTATTCAATTTGAATAAATGTACTTTTATGAACATGCTTCAAAAACCCAGATTTCCATTCTCCTAAACTCCATGTTTACGCAGAGAGCAAAAACAAGTATTTGTTAACTTCACAATTTCTTCTTTTAAGCATGATTTTGACAAATAACTACTCATGGCAATTATATAAATTTGATCACATATACTTCTCGAGGAGCATGTCTAAGATAGCAGCTTGTATGTGTTTCTATATTTATCCTAAACATGGCAACTAGACAAAATATAAGATAGTAAATCAAATGGGTCGATGAGATATACCTCCAACGGATGATTACAATTTTTTAACAAAACTTGAAACGAACACAAAGAAACCTTGAAACAACCCAGAATAAACCCGAATAGACCTCGAAATAAACCCGAATGATTTTGAACAAAATGAACCCCGAAATGATTTTGAACAAAATGTCGACCCTTCAGCTTGTTAACTCTACTATATTTCCAGCAATTCCTCCTTAGAAACTTAATATTGATTCCTTAGAAACATGCTTTTAGAACTGGAAGATGAGAAAGATTTGAGGGTGAGTTGAAATGAAGAGATGGAGAGCTTATTTATAGGGTGCCAAGAAGGTGAGGGTGATGTGTTGGAGACTTAGTCAAGAAGGAAAAGGGATGTGATACTTTCTGTTAAGTTACACTTGAGGATGGTGATATGTGTCAACGTGTTCAATTTTTGGTGAAGAAGAATGGCAGTCTAGATGTAGGTTTAGAAGATAACAAGCATAGCTATGCTAGAGTGAAGATAAGCAAGTGACCAAGCAGCTTGTGATTCAAATCTTTTTCACAGCCAATATTTTCAAAGAATAAAAGAAGGGTGCTTTTGTCCACCTACTCATGTCAACCTTTGTCAAGCTTAATTAATTTCTAGTGTGTTTTAATTTATATTAAAAGTTTATTAATTTGATATTTCCAACATATAAATTATAATCATGTAGCATGCTAATCGAGTTTATTTTAGAAATAAAATTACAAGTAGCTAAATTTTAAAATGTCACATTGTAATATACACTATATAGTATATGCATTGCAATTATTTTTGACAAGATATAATATAACCAGTAAACTTTTATTCAATTTGAAAGCATATATTACATAGAGTGAATTTCATATTTCCCTTTATTAAACTCTACAAATATCAAATATACCCATCTCATTTTAAATATATCAAATTTATCCAATCTAATTACTAAAATATCAAATTTCCCCAAATCATAAATTTAATTACAACTAAAACTAAAAAATCAATAATAATTATCTCCAAACCATAAAATTACTACAAAACTCTCTCAAAAGTGTTAAAAGTTCCTGTTTATTTTCATTCTAGTAGCTTACCTGATCAAATCACCAATTATATTCACAATTATGTTAATACTTATCTCTATAGTTTAGTTAATTTTTTTTTTTTGTTATTATTTTCATTAGAATAATTGATAAGTTCTGAATTTACCATTACATTGTCGACCACTGATCTATAATATGTTGTCACAAACATATTTGTTAAAGACGTACAAGATAATTAATTTAGTAGTTTATAAAAGTTTGGGTACAGTCGTGTAGATTTCATGATTAGGCCAACAAAGAGCTTTTTTTTCAATCACATAAACCAAGTATGTTCTCGTATTTGGCATTTCCATAATTATGGATTTTAGAATTCTTTGTATATATACATGGTGCCATTGAAAATAAAGAAGTTGCAGATTTATTATGTTGAGTGTTTCTTTTCTATCAAAATAAGCAGATCGCTTGGCTTTTAACAAAATAAGCAGATCGCTTGGCTTTTAAGAAGAAATTGTAGTAATTTCGTGATTAAAAGATAAATATTATGGATTTTTTATATTTAAATCTAATTAAATTAGTGATTTGGGGAAATTTGATATTTTAATATTTAGGTTGGATAAATTTGATATTTCTAATGTTGAATGGGTATATTTGATATTTGTAAAGTTTAATAAATATGAAATTCACTCATTACATATACCTTAGCTCGACTAGATTAAGCTAATGGTAGTAGCATTGTATCTTATTTGAGGGTTGTTATAATTAGAAAATCCATACTTCAAACATAAATACCATAAGCAACAAGATTCATACAATTTACTAAGAATCATAGTTTTCTACGGAATTATCAGATGCTTATCAAATCTCTCGTACAATAAGAACTAGTTTGACACACAAACTCACACTTATGATTCAAAATAAAAATAAACAAGATAACAACTAAACTACTTTATTTATTTACAAGAAATTTTCAGTTTCTGCGAATTAGATCAGGTTAGCATTTACATAGACGCAAGTGAGAAATAATTCTCTTATTATTAGTTATAAACAGTGTCCCAATCACGATTGTAACAACCGTCTTAGAAATGTTCTAATTAAGTTCTTGAAACGTACTTTCGCCACTTGAACGGCCAGACAGTTCAATTTGATTAAGTTCTTGACGTGCTTTAGACCTCAATTATGTGCTTATATGAGGTCAATTTGATCTTAAATCTTGATTGATATGACGAGTTCATAATTATGTACAATGAAATATTAAAATTCGGTTCATAAACGTTCATGTTCATTAAAGTTCTAGTTCAAAATGTTCGCAAATTGTCCTTGCATTTATTGGGTTCATTAAATATGGAAACGTATATATAGAAAAAAAGATGGAAACCTAGAGAGAGAAGTCACAACACTATTCATTCTCTTCTTTTCTCTACTTTCTCACACTAAAACACATAGTGCAGCCACATTTTCACACACAAAATTCATCCTTTGATTTTGGATTGTTAAATCAAAATCACTTGTACTTTTAGCATCCTTGTGATAATCAAAACTTCTTTCTGGAATCAAATCTCAGGTAACAACAACAAATTATGAGTTTTTGATCAAATTAAAAGTGAACTTTTTATACTTTATGTTCTTGATGATTTGGTCCAATTTTGATATGAAATCGTGTTAATGATTGATGGGTTTATGTCTAAATGTGTCTAATATCATTTATGTGAATAAATTTGGGTCATAACATGCTTTAATTTACAAAACCCATTTGTGAAAATGAAAGGAAACTTGTTCTTGATGTGCTACACCTTATTCATGTTATAGATGGTCTTGAAATCGTCAAAAGTGTTAATGGTTAGTGTTTATGTGCATATATGTACAAGTTTCATGTTCTAACTTGCCCTGGATTCGAGCTAGATCTTTGTGCAATGACCTTGTTCTTGTTTCAGCCGTGTTTGGCACCTAAGACAATCTTGGTGGGACGATCTTGAGCCCAGGATCATCCTGGCCAACCTCCTTGGTTCATAGTTCATGCTTGTTCGATCTCGTGTGGTGTGTGGTGTTGTTGGTACGTTTAATGGGTAACCGATCCTTTGGATTGGTTTAGCTCAAACACTTGTTCTTGAATCGAACTTGTGCCTTGTTCTTGCCCTTAGTATGGGACGATCTTCATCCGTGGTGGCCAAAACGATCTTGAGCCTTACCCATCAAGATGATCTTGAGTTCATGTTTCCTCAAAACGATCTTGAATATATACCTATGAAAAGACCTTAGTTTTGCAACATTGAAGACGATCTTGTGCTTAAGAACTAAGACGATCTTGACCCTATGAGAACCTAGGACGATCTGGAAGTGCAATCAGGACGGTCTTGGCTAGCCAGTGGGACGATCTTGGCTAGCCAGTGGGATGACTTTGACATCCAAAACCCTAGACGACTTTGTTTACTTCTATAACAACACGTACTTGTTCTATATCATACCACACTTGATCCATTAACACCAAAACAAGTTCTTAACAACATTATCACTTGATTAAACACGTCAAAGGCTGATCATTAACATTTAAGATAGATCAAGGTTTGATCTAAGACAACGTACAAAGTGCAAACCCTAATTAAGTACATTTAAGACTATCTTGATTATCAAAGTACGAGTTCTATGAACAACTAAATCAAGTTCTAGAGGCTAAAGTTCATTAATAAAGACATGTTCAACTCATCAACACAATAAATACTTATGTGTGAGATCAAAGACGTTTAGTTCGAGTCCAGTTCATGTACTTAAAGTTCATTTAAAACTCTTTTGAGTCAAAACGTTCAAAGATCTTCAAAGGACCAAATCATTAGTTCATCAAGGACATTTCAGTGATTGAATAATCACATGAACTAATATACGTACTTATTTATGATCTATGATATGTACTTAGGCATTCATCAAGACGTGCTTGGATTGTGATAGATATAACTATCTATCTCTGTACTTGTTCTCTGTACTAGTTCTCTATGCTTATACCAGATCACTGTGAGTTCACTAATCCCCCTTTCGTACATTTGTTCAAAGTTCTTTATCGGGGACTGAAAAGCATGAAAACTATTTTGTACTAGTACATATGTTCTTGAACTATTTTACGTACTATATTATGAGCTTGATCTTAGACTACTTATGATATGATTCTTAAACTGTTTGAAATGGTATTTAAGACTTGAATGGGCAAGATTTTGAATACATCTATAATACTGTACTTGATCTCTATTATGTTCTAGTTCGTACATGTACTTGTTCAGTTCTTGTTCATCTATATTAATTCATGTCCCATGGTTCAGGGAATGAATGTACCAGTTCATATTAGTTCTTGTTCAGTATTTGTTCACTGCTATCAATTCATGTCCCACAGTTCAGTGAATGAACCGTAGGTAATTATGGACAGCGCTGTTTAGGGTAGGCTCACCCTCATTCTCCACAGTTCAGGAGGATGCATATTACTTGTTCTTGTTCATGTCATTGTTCTGACATAGATCTTACTTGACGTACTTGAGTTATACGAGCATACTATTACATTAAGGTTCAGTTCTGGCCAATCGGTTTAGCAGTGACAACTTATAACTAAAGTTTATTATATGTTCTTGTTCTGTTCATACTATTGTAAAGTGCTTGTGTTCAAAGTCCGGTTCTTGACCTAGTTCTTACTATCATAAAGTACTTATGTTCAAAGTGCAGATCTTGATCTAGTCCTTATTATTACAAAGTACATTGGTTCGACGTACAAAACTTATGATCGTGTTCTTACTATACATATATACATATATGTAAACTAAAAGTACAATATGTGAATCTCACCAACTACTTTTGTAGTTGACCTTTTGAACTTACATGCTTTTCAGGCTAGGTTCATAGTTCTTTAGCATAGGAGTCTTCCTTTCTAAGCTCATACTTTTGGCGATTGTTCGAGCGTACAAGTTCAAGAGCTATGAAGATCTTCCTTGCTACATCAGTTCAAGTTCTGTTCTTAAAAGACAATTGTTCTGTCTTCCAGATATTGACTATTCTAAGTTCATTTATGTTCTGTAATAACAATCGTACTTCTGTTCTTTAAATATAGTAATGGCTGTGTTGGAACTTGTACTGTGTGCAATTGTGCTTATCGGTGCATCCCGTATATTCCGCTTTAGCGGGGTGTTACAACGATTACCGGTATATTTATCCTCTTAAACACTCGGTATTTTCAGTTTCCTTTGAGTTGTGACATTTTCAACATACCCTGGCCAAGGACAGTCACCATGTAACCCGAGTAGCCTAATATGCCACTGAATAGTTTGCGAACTTATGTGACCCACATTCAGATATACCTCTGTAATCGATACAAGCACTAAGATAACACTTATTCAATATATATTCAAAAACATCTTTAAACAAACCATGAGACACTTTTTAGATTACTAAATTTAATTACTTTATGATTTAACATTATTTGCTTTTGCATTTCATTATTTATAAGGAACCCGTGATTTTCTATGAGACCCATGTAGCGAACTTTCTGAAAACCTATCCCAAGTTGGAAGCTTTAGGTAGGTTAGGTATACAAAGACACCTCGAGGACATACTTGTCCGAATCTCAAAGACCACATTAGCCCCTTAATTAACATTCATTTCATTTGCATAAACAATATCACATTTAACTTTCATGCTCATGATTTGTAGAGGTTTTTGCCTATACATTGAACAAATCCTATAGTAATGCTAGATCTTTCACAAAATTTAAGGACTGGATCAATTCATTATTGAAAAGCAAGCACTCTCAGCCATATATCTGAATATGTTTCCCACAAGAACATTGTATAAATTAAATTCAGATTAAGAAAACCTTGCTACTTTGTGTCTACCAATATATCCCAAATTGTAATCACTGAACAAAGCAGTTATATTACGATTAAGCAGACTTAAAAGCTAAGTATCCTCACGTCTAATCATCTGACAGCATCAACTTAAATCTCTATCATATTTCTTTTGATTTTCTAATTTTTCACATTTTTATGATTTTTATATGACACTAAGAACTCTTTTTGTATTTTTATGACTCTAGCTATTTACAGACACAAAATTACAAAATCAGTTCTTTGAGAGATTTAATATGAATCAGCATTCTTCAACCCATTGAGAAGAATTAACTTCTCAAACCCAATCTTATCAAATGCTTTGTTATACAGATCAGCTAAATTATCATCAGTTATAACTTTTTCCAAATGAATTAGCTTCTTTTGGGCACAATCACGCAAGAAATGATGTCTAATATCAATATGCTTGCTGACCTTATGCATGACAGGGTTATTAGTAATATCTATAGCTGACTTATTGTCTATTCTAATAGGAGTATCAAGAAAATCCATATCGTAATCACGAAGTTGTTGCTGAATCCATAATACCTGGGAACAACAGCTACCCGCAGCCATATACTCTTCATCACATGAAGACTGAGCAACACATGTCTGCTTCTTGCACTGCCACGATACTAATCTTCCTCCTAAAAATTGACAACCTCCAGTCGTAGACTTCCTGTCATTGTTACAACCGCCAAAGTCCAAATCAGTATATGCAACAAAATCAAACATTCCACCCATAGGATACCATAGACCAAGTCCTTGGTTTCCTTTAAGATAACGTAGAATACGTTTTGCTGCAACCAAATGTGACTCTTTCGGACTAGCTTGAAATCTAGCACATAGACAAACAGCAAACATAATGTCTGGACGCGAAGCAGTCAGATACATCAATGAGCCAATAATAGCACGATAATAAGTTGCATCCACAAGTTCATCTTTCGGATCAAGAACTCCTAAACCATGATTCTGCTTAATAGGAGTACCATATGTCGTGGATTCTAACATTTGAAATCTCTCCAAGATGTCATCGACATACTTAGACTGGTGTATGAAAAATCTATCTTTCCTTTGATCAACTTGCAGTCCGAGGAAGAATTGAAGTTCCCCCATAACACTCATTTCAAATTCCTTTTTCATGCTCATTTCGAACTCTTTGCACATCTTTGTGTTAGATGAACCAGATATGATATCATCCACATAAACTTGTACAATTAGATAATCTCGCTTCCTCCATTTGATAAACAATGTGCTGCCTATCGATCCTCTTGTAAAACCATTTGTCAACAAATGTGTCGACAACTTCTCATACCACACTCTGGGTGCTTGATGTAATCCATAAAGAGCCTTATCAAGTCAATATGCTCTTTTTGGATAGTTAGGATCTTTAAACCCCGGTGGTTGGTGAACATATACTTCTTCTTTCACTTCACCATACAAGAAAGCACTTTTAAGGTCTAACTGATACACCTTTATACCCTTGAAACTAGCATAGGCTAAAAATAACCTTATAGCTTCAATCCTAGCAACTGGTGCAAAAGTTTCGTTATAGTCATATCCTTCTTGTTGTGCAAACCCCTGAACAACTAAACGTGCCTTCTTTCTAGTAACAACCCCCTTTGTCATCTCGTTTGCATTTAAATACCCAACAAGTTTCAATCGGTTCTTTACTTCTAGGCACATCTACTAACTCCCATACTCCAAGTTTTTCAAATTGAGCTAATTCTTCTTGCATAGCTTGAACCCAACATGGATCTTGAAGTGTTGCCCTTCTTGGGTTCTACTTGTGAAATGAAACCAGAATATAAACACTCAGTTATCAATCCAGTGTCTTTCACTTCACAAAACAAACTAGTCAGTTCCTTATTTAACTGATTTCTAGTTCGAACAGGTTCTGTAGCATTACCAAGAATATTTTCAACTAGATGATCCTTATTAACTCGATATTGAGGAACCGAATCAACATTCAAACTTTCTCCTAAATTCGTTTTAATCTGAAACTCTGGAGAGCTAAAATCATCTTCTGATTTTTCAGAAATAGGATCATCATCAGGCAGTGAAACCTTTGATGGAGTAGGTGGTGTAGTATTCTCAGGTTCACAATCATCTGAATCTGTTAGCTTATTCTTGTCCTTACTACCTTCACCAATAACAGTAGACTGAACTTTGGTTGGAGTAGTATCAACAATTTGAGCAGGAGAAGATGTAGGAGTAATGGAATAGTCCATATGATCTCTTAAAATGATCACATCATCCACTGTTTCAGGATCTGAATAAGAAACAATCGTGTAATGAACGAAACACACTGTCATAATCGAAATTCTTGCCAGTTCCAGAATGTACAGTGGGTTTGTGACTGACAATTTTGACATTAGTAACCAAGTCAACTTTGCCGGTCAATTTATTGTAAACCCGTCAAATTGGAGTACCCGGTTTATAACCCATGAAAAATCCCTCTTCAACCTTTGGATCAAACTTTGACTGAGGTAAATATTTCAAGAAAGTACAAGCTACACCAAATGGTTAACTACAAAAACCCTATTTAAAATATGACAAGATGTATTCACTGCCTCCCCCCAAAACATAGTAGGGGAGCCCTGAATCAGCAACCATTGTTCTGGCTATCTCGATTAGAGTCCTATTCTTTCTTTCAGCAACTCCATTTTGTTATAGTTCATATGGTGCACTGAATTGATGTTGGATTCCTTTGGACAAACAAAAGACTTCCAATGTCTTATTCTTAAATTCAGATCTGTTGTCACTCCTGATTCTCTTAATACGAACTCCATAAATGTTTTCAGTTTCAACAAAGAAGTTGATCAAAATCTGTGGAGTCTCATCTTTCGATTGAAGAAAGAATACCCATGAGAATCTCGAGTAGTCATCAGTAACCACCAAACAGTAATACATTCCACCAATACTTCTTACATTCACTGGACCAAACAAATCCATGTGAAGTAGCTCAAATTGGCTGGCAATAGAATTTTCTTGCTTTGGTTTATGGGCAGACTTTTGTTGTTTCCCTTTCAGACAAGGTACACATTTGTCTTCCATTTCAAACCGTTTCATGGGAACACCTTCAACCAAACCATGTCTGACAATATCATTCATCTTTCAGAAATTAATATGTCCCATTCTTCTATGTCATAGCAACGATTCAGATTCGTTTGCTTTCGTCAATAAGCAAACAGACTCCTTTGGATCATCAACACCTAACACAAGGCCATAGATGTCTCTCTTCCTATGAGCTTTTAGCAGGATCCAGTCTTCAGGAATAACATATCCTGGTTTCAAAATAAGTGCTTCTTTCTCAATAAAATGGACATGATTACCCTTGTCACAAATCTGAGAAACACTCAATAGATTATGTGTTAATTATTCCACATAATTGACCTTCTCCAGCATAATCTTCCCATTGACAACATCACCTTGGCCCGAGATGTTGTCGCCCTTGGGACTCGCGAAACTAACATAAGAACCATTTACATCTTCATAGTTGGACAACACTTTCTTGTCCCCTGTCATGTGCCGAGAGCATCTACTGTCAACATACCAAAGACTGATAGGCTTCCTTGGTTCTCCCTGCACATCAGACGATAAGATGGTTAGTTTCTGAAAGGAACCCAAACCTTTTGAGGTTTAGGTTTGCAGAATTCATCTCTAATGATTAATTCGGTCCAACATCCATCGCTCTGTAATGGAGCCTTGGATGAAGATGGTGTCATAGACTGTTTCTTAGGTGAACTGAAACGAGCCTTAGGAGGAGAATTCCTTGGTGAATTAGTACCATATCTAAGTTGACTCCCCAATCGATCATAGAATTTAGACAAACTATTAATTCTAGAAGGGGGTGATCGGTTCTGTTGAGCCATCTTATTCCTAGGTGAATTACTCCTTTGAGGTGTACAGGAACGACTCAGACTTCCACTACTAGTAGTAGTATTCTGTGAAGGTCCCTGTCATTTTGGGGTCTTAGATCTATTGTTATGAGCAACAATGTCTGAGTCACTAGATGCTCCAGAGGACATACCCTTATCTGGACATCTTCTTTTCCTATTAGGACAGCAACGGTATACATGACCTACTTCATAATAATAAAAACATGACTTTTTCGCCCTTGCTTTCTTAGCTTTAACATCAAACTCAGCTGAAGTCATGCCTAAACATTCCTTAAGTTGAATAGTGGCTGACTCTTCTTTTGATAAACCAGTTGACTCATTTTTATCTGAAAAATGTACTTTCTTTTGAGAGTTTTTATGAGTCGAGTATGGAGTTAAAGTGATTCCACTAGATGTAGATTCATCCTTATTCCATACTTTATCAATCTTGTCATGATCAATCTTTTCAAATTCAATTTCAGTGGATGTATAAACAATATCACATTCCTTCATTGTAAAACACTTAATATTCTTTTCATCAGGACAATTTGAGTTCACTTGACTAGACCCTACTAGAGCACTAGCATCATAAACTCCATTTTTAGGATCTACAGGTTTAACAAAAGAACTTCCAAGCTTATGTTTCTTGTTTAGCTCTTTTATCTTATCAATCGATTTTTTAGAAGATTTAAGATCAACATTTTGGTTTTCTGAGACTGGTGGAGCAATTTCATCAACCTCTACCTTCTCAGAAAGTTGTGTCAGAGACTCTGTATAATTATCATTAAAAGGACCTCTAACTTCTTTATAATCCAAACCCAAACCACCCTTATCTTTTGAATCTCGTGGTATAGGTGTTTGCAACTGCATTGATCTTATTAATTCAGATCCTCTAATTTGTTCCAATCTTGTATTAAGCTTAACTACTTCAAGTTTTGCATCAACTAATTCTTTCTCCTTTTTAGAAAGGTCTTCAATTAGTTGAGCATATTGCTCATTTCCTACCTTTTCCATTAGAACCGACTCTCTTAATTTTTCTTTTAAAGCAAGAATATCCTTATCTGATGCACGAATTTTATCTTGATAAAGACTTTCTTGTTTAACAAGGCCAGAATTTTTAGCAAACAAAGAGTCGTTTTCTTTCTTAAAGGCAGAATTTTGACTAGTTAAGTTAATGACTGATTTATTTAGAATGAACACCTCAAGTTTCAAATCTGACACCATTTTACAAACATCAATGATTGAAAATAATGAACATGATACCTTTTGATCTGCAGCCTTGCAATCTACCATGTATGCAACAAAGTCTTCAGTTGTCATACCTTCAGGTATCACAAAATTCTTCATTTGATCTTCAATGCTCTTATTAGACAGGTCATCAACTGGCTTAGTTGACTCCATCTTTTCTTCAGATGTCTTAACAGCACTCACAGCTTCACTCTCAGATCTCACAGTCTCAGCAACTTTTTGAACATTTTCCTTCACTATCTTAGATGCATTCTCTTCACTTGAGTACATAGTATAGTCAATTGTTGAGGCTACCTCATCATAAACTTCAACCATGTAAGCATGATTTGAGGTATCTTCTGATTGTGTATCCCATTGATAAGTGCCATCCGGGCTTTGTACAACAAATGCTTTTGACTCCATAAAATGAGGAGTACTTGCTTGTTGTGGAGAAGCATGTAATGTTATCATGGCTTGAGTTTTCTGACTGTTTGAAGGAGTAATACCGCCTTGATTGTAGTTTTATCTACCAGCAACGGTATTATCATTTCTCTTAGGTTGTTGACACTCTCTAGCAAAATGACCAAATCCGTCGCAATTATAACACTTCACCTTGGATTTGTCAAAACCTTTAGTGCCATTTCCTACAAATCTCCCTGTTCTCTGAGTGAATCTCCTGACCCTAATGGTAAGCATAGCTAGCTGCCATTATAGATCCATTTCTTCCAAATCATCAGGATCTATTTGATTGTAGTCCTCATCGATCAATGCAGGATCAGTAACCTTTCCTCCAATGAATGCTTCATGAGCAGTACAAAAAGCTGAGTAAACACTCATTCTACCTTCTGCGGAACTCATACTCATTGGCATAGAATGAAAGGATTGTACATTGCTCTTGACATTCGAATTTGTATTGTCATAAGCAACATATCCAGCAAGACCTTCTGCATCTACTATTGGTGTAGCTTCAGCACCACTTAGAAATGCATTATTCCCTGAGCTAGTACTTGCCAGATGAACAGAATTGGCATGATATAGAGACGGATCTTGAGAAAAATCTGAGTGAGTATCCTTAATTCTTCTTTTCATATCTCTGTTCTTAAGTTTGGATACTACCATCTCAAAATCCCACGAACTATATTCCTTATCATCTTATAGATGATGAACATAATCAGTCCATGATTTAGGTAGTGAGTCTAGAAACTTATCAACTAACTCAGTCTGAGGATAGACAACCTCAATATATGACAACTCAGTGGTCAAATGACTTAATCGAGTAATAATCTCATCAATAGATTCTCTTTTCAGTCCATTGAAGGCTTCATATTGGCGTTTCAGAAGTTTGATATGATTTTTCTTCAAAGTTGCATCACCCTCACAATATCTTTCGAGGGCGTCCCATAAGTCCTTTGAAGTAGAGTACTTTTTAAACAAGTGTACACTTTCCTGAGGTAAGGCCATAGTAAGAGTAGATAAAGCCTTTCCCTCAACAGCATACCTCTTCCTTTCTTCAATCGGCATATCGATATATGTATATCTACCAATTACTCCATTCTTCTCATAAGTAGGCCAATCCAAACCTTGAGTTATCACAACCCACATATCAATATCAGTTAGACGAATGTAATCTTCAAATCGTCTTTTCCACATCCAATAGTTCTCCATACGGAACAGCTTTGGGGGTGTGTTCCCACGACCAACTTCATGATCGTGCATGATCATCTGACTGATAAGTAAGGCATTTGGAGTGTTTGCAGCAGTCGGTACAGTAGTCATTTTGAAAATCGAAAATGTTATTGTATAATATGGTTCGTGTATACGTGGCACGAAGCAGGTCACACGAAGAGCACGTGGCAAGAGGTACAGCACGAAGTCACACGAATATCACGTGACACGAAGTACAGACACGAAGTCGTGATGACGTAAGCACTGGCCGAAGTCTACTTCGTGCTGATGTAAGCACGAAGTCACACGAAGAAGAGCACGAAAATGCTAGATAACACGAAATTTGCAATCAATAGCAAATCAAACAATCTTACACCTTCTGGTAATCAACCTTAGGGCTCTCACACCACTTGTAAGGTCCTATGGTTGCGTGGATCGTAATAAGACGTGATTCGTTATGTTAAGAGTGAGGAATCCTCTTGAGATAACTAGATTGCTATTGCCTTCCGTCGATTAATGAGCAATTAACCAACCTAAGGTGATGCACGAAGCTTGTGGTTCGTGTAGGAGATCACACGAGCAACAAGTAGCCTTAATTCGTGATTTTATCAACTTATGAACTGAATGAATTTTCTAATTTCGTAGATTAGGTGTGTATTAATACTAGTAGGGTATTGGTTCGCGTGGGCTTAGGCTTTAATCGAAGTAATTAAGCCCAATTAACAATAAACCAATCGACCTCGTGCTGACGTTAGCACGAGGGTAATCCTATGTGATAATGACGTCAGCACGAGGATCGTCCCTTTGGTCCTTTGTTTAACTTCGTTTAACCTGTACATAACATCCAACCATCGTTTAAGTATTCTATGACACTTATAAACCTTGGTTCTATGTTCTTGTACCTGCAAAACAATATATAACACACAAACACAATACAAAACATAAACAGATATAATATTGAAGTTCAAACGTAATCATTAAATACCAACAAATGTTCTTATTTAAATGATTACAAACATAGTTCCTAAAAACATAAACGATAATTAAATCTATGTTGCTATTGTCACACAAATCTGCATCTACATTGGTGATTTTTATTACCGGAGCCATTCATCATATGGAGTTCAAATTTGATCAGCTCAAGGACCCTTGGCAATCAATACTCATAACCTAAGCTATCGGTGCATATTTAGTCATTTTTGTTAAAAGTCATTTGTGTGCTCCTTAAAGGTTTCCTGATTATTGCATTTATGTACTATTTTGCATTTTCGCTACATCTTGTGTAAGATAAGTGGATCAGGATTTTTGAATAACATTGCTCCAGGAAGGATAACCAAATCAACATAAGTGATATTGGGGCTTGTAGCATAAATGGAATCAAGTCAATTCAACATAGCCATGTTATCCTAATTTACTATATTGGTTTAAATTTCTATCATATGGGATGTGTGTGACGAGTTGACACTTGATAAAATATCCTTACAAATAGATGGAGATGTAAAGCGCCAACTTGTTTTGCACCGACTTTAGTGGGTCGTGCATTGCATGGCCAAATACATGCTAATATATATATATATATATTTAGGAATTATGGAAATGGGTAAATTTTTAATGAATTTGAGATTTTTGTTAAAATAATTAATTTTTGGTGAACTTGAATCTGGTAGTGTTTGTTGATAAAAAAGATGATGATAGATACATGTATTTTAAATTATAGTTGATTGCAAGATTGGTCCCTATGGTTTTTTCTTTTTAGCAGTGAGGGTCCTTGTTTTGAGTTCATTAACGATAAAGGTCCCTTTTATAATGTGTGAAAAGACGATATTGCCCCTACACATTATTGCCACGTGCAGACTTAACGGCATCCGCTAACGCTCCTGTTAAAAAAGATCAATCTTGCAAAAATATTTCAAAATAGGAACCCTCAATGAATGATACTTAAAAAAGGACCTCTCTTGCTAAAAGGTATAAACCGCATGGACCAATTTTGCAATTAACTCATTATTTTTGGAAGGGTTATTATTCTTCAAAATCACGACAACTTCACATTTTTGGGAAGTTTTAAACCGTGATTCAACTGGTGACAAACAAAGCCTTGCCTTTAGTTGACAAAAGCAAAGAAGTTAGATAGAAAATCTTAAACTTGTCCTCAGATCTCTCTCAGCTTTCTTCTTTTTTTAGTCTCACGACACACACACAGTAACACATAGTTTATTTCACCTATAAAAGATTTTTTTTAAAAAAGAAAAAGGAAAAATATAAAAATGGGAGGTGGGAAGTGGGAATTGAGATGGATGATAGTGATGGTGTTAATATGTATAACAACAATAACAACAGAAGGAATATGGTTGGATTTGCCAAATTCAGGAACAAAGTGTGTATCTGAAGACATACATAACAACGTTGTTGTTCTTGCTGATTACTCTCTTATTAATAATCAAGAAGATTCTCATCTTCATCCCCCTGCCACTATTTCTGTTAAGGTAATCTTTTGATCTGGATTTTTTTTGTTTTTGATACTTATTCCAAGATCTTGATTTGATTTAGTTAGATGACTTTTTTTTTTATTATTATTTTATGTTATCTTTTGTAGTTGATAAGGATTTATTAGGATGTGGCTTGAGTATTGCAATTAGTGGGTTGTCTGGATTTCAATTATTATTAGACTCGAGTTAATTAGTTTTATTAAACAGATAGGGATCCGATAACCACGGTGAGTCGAGCCAATGGCTCTGATGTGCGCAACCTAACTGGTGTTTGCAGTTTACTGTTTACCCAAAAGAGGCTTTGAACCCTGGTTTGTTCTCAAACCTAAGGGCCATCTTGGAAATGGTTTATTATTTAGTTTCTATTCTTTGTGAGTATTTAGAAATTAGCATATTGGAAGCAACACAACTCATTCCAAATGGTAGAATAATTACTTATGCATAGAAACTTGTTTCCGCCCCTTACTTTATCTACTTCTACTTTTTTGATAATTAAAATTAGAATGTGCCAAGTGATCAACATCATCAAATCATTCGGCATCTCATTTTTGTTACTACGTGCTGTTTAATTCATAGTATTAAATATTTGAATATAATCTTGGAACATACACATCCGCGTGACTCCCCTGATACGAATTGTTTTGTCCGTCTAAGCCTAGCTATATTTGGGATCTTTGTGACTTTGTAGCTATATAAGGAATTTTTGTATCTATTATTTTTTGAACGTTTGAATGGTTAGAGCCTGTTCGTCCCACTTATCGGCACCTAAGTCCTTCGGGAATTTTTTTGGGAATCACGGAGGGAGGAAAACCTCCTATTATTCCGCCAAACGCCACGACGATTAATAGGAGCAAACCTTGCCCCCTCAAGACTCGAAGCCGGGTCTCCCCAAGCCCAATACCCTCATGGGAGGACTGAGATATTACTAAGGTTTTACTTCAATGATCTATATAAAGAATTACTAGTCTAAAATGATTTGCACTAAGGCTAAATAAATGAATGCTCTTTATGTCTATTGTTGAACAAAGTACAATGATTGCATGCCCGTAGAATATTTGAAGAAAAGAAATAAAATAACCGAAGAGATCTAGAACTGTGTCATGTTTGATTATTTTAAGTTCCATTATATGCTTAATGTAGGATTGTAGGTTCAGGTTGTCAGATATAGCACAATAAATGAAGATACTACTACTAAAACACGAGTTTTTTTTTTACTTTGAATAAAAATGGACTTGCTTTGAAGTTCTAATTGTAAATAATTTCAAAATTAATAAATATGTATTGATCGAGAACATCAGGTTTCATACAGTGTTGGAATTTGACTTATACTTTCAGCTTGGTTACAAATCATCTATAAGTTTCAGAATTTATATAAAAGAAAAGGGTAAGTATGCCTAAAATCATAATAATCTGAAAACGTGATCAAAATTGTAAACCGGTAAACGGAGAAGGTTTTCCATGTCAGTGTTACCCGGGGATGGCAGTTCATTTTTTGACTCAGATGTAGTGGCCTAACTGGGATTTTTAGTTTTGTCCGTGGTCAGTTCCAGCCATTACCTGCAGCCCCCAAGATATTTGCCTAGGGCAGGATTCTAACCTAAAACCTCTAGTGAGAAAAGATGACTCCATGTCACTAGACCACTTGGTGATGGTTATGTTCATAATTGTCTTTTGCAAATGATGGAGAGGTTGGAATAAAATGTGGCTTAAGATGTAAATTTCACATTTGCACAATAGTGAGGCATGTCTGGTTCGTAGCTAGAGATTTGACTTTTAGTTAATAATATGTTTGTTTTTGTTTTGGAGTTCATATAACCTGTTAATCACTTTATCTTTCAAAGAAGACTAGCATTGTACCAATGCATGGTGGCAGATACAAAGATGGAAAGTAGAGTTTTCTAGAGTCTTATTTGGTGTCGTTTCACTGATACATGAATTGATTTCTGCCACGATAACTACGATTATGTGAATCATAACTAATGTGGTTGGCAGACTGTTTGGTCGTCCCAAAAGCAGATTTCAGTCATGTCTCTGAGACAATTGAGTTAGTTCTTAGATTCAAGTTATACACTTTTTATATATACAAGAAGAAGCAATGATGTTGGTACAAATTTGCAGGTTTATTCATAGTTCATCTGAACTTTGATATAATTATCAAAAAGTTGATTGCTATAATTGTAATCGTTTTGTGGGAAAATGTTTAGATATGAAACACATACTGATGTAATTATTTAATTATTCACTAAGTTTTACCCTAAAAAAAGAACATACCGATGTAATATCCTAAAAGAAAAGTTGCAAGTGTTCTTTTGGTTTGTACATAATTTTGTAGGACCATAATATTTGAGGTTTTTAATATGAATTTTAAAATTTAAACTAATATTGTTCCACATATACTGTTCTTGAGACCTATATGATTCATAGATGTAGCAAGTACAATGTTTTTCTTGATGATGATGGTTCAAGAGACCTGTGAAATAAACTAAAATGCTAGACTTTCAGGTAACATCGCCATATGGAAACACACTCCACCAGAAAGAGAACATGACTCATGGGCAATTTGCATTTACAACTAGTGAATCAGGAAACTACTTGGCATGTTTTTGGGTAGGTGGGAATCATCAAGGTGGTGCTTTAACGGTTAGTCTCGATTGGCGGATTGGTATTGCTGCAAAGGACTGGGAGTCGGTTGCGAAGAAAGAAAAGATCGAGGTAAGTATACATGCCTATTGCAATCTCGATAATAGTTTGTGGTAGAGAGGGCAACACTGATCCATTTACATGTGAATGAGTCAAATTTGGTTATGTTGTATTGTTGTAATCTCAAAGGGTGCAAATAAATAAAAAATAAAAAAGCTGAAAAGAGAACTGGGTTCTTGGAATTACCAAAGTGTATTTAATGCACACAACCTCCTATGTTGTTTTGTTCAAAAAGTTTTTAATTATTGTATATAGTTATTGTATATATGACTCATAAGTCATTTATCAAAATATTGTGAAAATGGACAAAAAGTGTTTGCGGGTCAGACTCGAACTGTGTAAAACATAAGCATTTTTTATCCAGGACCTGATGCCCAACACATCCTTTTGCCTCTACTAATTTGCTGCCTCACATGCATGCTATGTGTCTCTTTAGGGTGTCGAATTCGAGTTGAGAAAACTCGAAGGTGCTGTGGAAGCTATCCATGAGAATTTGATCTATTTGAAGAACAGGTAAAGTTTTATTAATTTCTAGTAAGATATTTATTGCTTTTTAATAAAATCAATTGTTTGGTTCCCATGCTGAGTATTTTCTGTCCGACTGTCCCTAAGCCTTTGTCAACCCGAAATAAATGAGTGAAACGACTGATCTGCTGCACTTGTTGGAAAACATAACAACTCTTGTTAATAGATAGCGTTTTAGTTATCCCTTATATCACTAACCGAATTACCGAAGTATTGTAGCAATGCTGCTATTATAATTATATATTTGGTTACTATACATAGGGAAGCTGAGATGAGGGAAGTGAGTGAAAAGACAAATGCAAAGGTGGCTTGGTTTAGCATTATGTCTCTTGGCGTTTGCATTGGAGCTGCGGTTTTGCAGGTGTGGTACCTGAAAAGATTTTTCCACAAGAAAAAACTCATTTGAAAATTATACAATTTTAGATTGTATCTCGCACACGGTTAAAAGATAGATTTTGAGATGTGAGAAGACCTGTAGAAATTGATATAATTGTTGTATTGTAATGTACTAGATAAAGTTCTCAAGTAATTCAAGCAGGCCACTTTCGGATTTCATTTCAGTCTCTTTTCTTTATGGTTGCACTTGTGAAGTAATTGGTAGTGTCTTCCAGATTCGCACTCTTGCAGGACCGTTAGTTTGAAATGATTCTGAACATAAGTAATGAGGGGGGTTCTACTGATAGTTATCACTCCTTGAGGAACTAGAGAAGCAATCTTAGCTCTTGAATTTATATGTAAAGAATGTGCTTTACAAATGATCGAATGTGAAAAAGATTGCAAATATTGGACTTCACAAATCTTGGTCTCGTGTCATTAAGTAATGGTTATAAGCCTTTTATAAGCCCTACCACATGGGGTTTTGGAGCCCCTAATGTACAACTTGGATACCATGTTTGGATTCAACTCGGCGAAAGAGTATAAAAGGATACGAGTATGTCCATTGAAAAACACTATTGCTCCAATGATTTTGTCCAATTAGGAGGTTAAGATGAATAGGTGGTCAAGATATGTGTTGATCCGGCGGCCAAATTGACATTGAATGCATATGGTGAAAAGTCAAAAATCATCCAATTAAAATTTTCATGAAGGTGTTGAGAGATGATATATTGACATCAATGGTCATTGATCAAACCTTAACCTCTGTTTTCTAAGGGAATGGATTATTCACTCATCAAACCTAGCTTGTTCAAAAGGAAGATGCAATGTGATGGCTAATATTAATATATTACTCTCAACATGAAACATATATAAATTCAAAAGAAAAAATAATCTCAGAAGCTAGATGTAAATGATCAACGCTCTCCTCTTTGTTCGGGTGTCAAGCCTCCCTTACCGCAGCTTGGGCAACTCCTTAATCCAAAACCTTGGCAATCATAACATCTGTAGAAATATAAAAGTTTGAACTGATCAAGAGAGGGTACAGTTAGAATTCTATACTAGCGACAAAACTTGGTTTAAACATGTCATGTATATGACAAAAATTACTATCTAAAATCTATATTAACAAGATGAAGTTCATTTGTGGTATATAAATACTTAAGTCACGTTTTCCAGACAAGGTTTGATTTTTCTTGAGAAGTTATCAATCACTAATATTTACATGTCATATGTTTTTGTTCAGTGAATTTACATGTGATTAATTTAAATAAAATTTAACAAAAGAAAAGTATAAAGTAACTGACTTCCAACGTTCGAATATGTTCCCATTCTTCTTATTCTTGCCGGTCCCCTGTTGCATACCATAACGAAAACAGTTAGAACATTTCACTATCAAGTTTAACGTTACAGAAAAAAGTTAGAAAACCTTGCATCCAGCACAGTCTATGGCACCTTGGCCTTTGCAGGTTTCACATTTCTTGAATATCTGCAGGCGCATTAGAAAGAGTTGTCACGTGAAATCCGATATAATAATGATCTTTGTATGGTTTGAATACATACATTTGATACCTTACAAAGAGGATTTATAGATTACTTACAGAGTTCAGAGGAAAACCACTTGATTTTGAAGCATGAGTGGTGATGATGCTTCCTCTCTGTATATTTATGAGATTGGAATTGGATTGTGGATACATTTTTATGCAATTCAAAGAGAGAATATTAGAAGCCATTTTGTCCAGGTAAAGTGATAAGTGTTAATTGCAAGGCCTTAAATATTACTCCATTTAACATCATGATACTGCCATTCGCTATGTATGACATTAAAAGTGGATAATGAATTCATGGTTCAAAGTTGCACACCTTTTGCTACCATACACACTTAAAAGGATCTCTTGCATTCTCATTTCATGAAAAACAGTAAAATACTAACTACTTGTATAACCTTGAATGCTCCCGTTAGCATACATAAAAAATTAAACTTTTCATATTAGAAATTCATCCTAGACTTTTATGATAAAAGTATAGTTATTTTATGCAATTTACTAGCAACCTTTATTAACAAATCTCTCATTTTATTTACCATTTTAAATCCACTTTATCATGCATACCCTTTTTATATGAGGCTGACAATTTTGACATGTAACCTGTAACACGACATGACTTATTCTTAACAGGTTTCATGTTTGACCTTAACAAGTATTGTGTCATAATAGGTCTGGACTTGTTAAGACCTGTTATGTTTCGTGACTTAACAGATCAAAACCTGCTAGGACCTATTAAGCTTATACATATATATACAATACTAAAAATTGATATTATGATTTGTATTAGTTAAGATGTTTACGAATGTTTGTAATGTTAAGGATTATTATCGTTATGTGTCAGTTGACATTTGTAAGAGTTTTTGTATCGTGAGGTTTTGTTTTTCAAGTATTAGTCAAGATTATATAAAATACTTGTTAACAAGTTTCTTAACAGATTTTAACAGCTGCACACCTGCACCTGTTAATTTACGTGTCGTGTTCGTGTTTGGAAAAAATACGACACTATTAGTTCACAGGCCGTTTTCGTGTTTAACCTCAATAGAACGTGTCTTAACAGATTTTATGTGACCGGCAACCTTACTTTGATACGAAGGAGATAAATGTAACCACCTCTATTGTAACATCTTGGCAATGATAAGAAAGCACGAGCAACTAATTTACATCTCATAGTATGAACAGATAACTACATCTTATTCCCTATGTGTCCTTTTTTGGCCCAACCAGGTTATCTTGCGACCATTTCCATTTTCCAACTTCCAAGTCACTTCTAAGATTTAAAGATGCAACTACTCGAGCCATGAAAAGATACATCACTTCTGGAAAACCACAAACATTTGGCTTATTGTACAGTCGGTACATCAATGCTCACCATTATCACAAATTTAGCTTGCATAGACAATTCCATGAAAAAAATTAAAATATACATATACTATGAAAACTGAAAAATCCAAAAGGCCAACAATTGTCCAGCAGTGGCAAACAATCTATGAAAAATGACAATTCATGATATACAGTCATTACATGTTTACAATGTCAATCTGTACAAGAAGGTCAACTGTATTCTTAGACCTTGTTAACCTTGTATTCTCCGATCATCCATCTTGTCAAATGGCTAGGGTCTACAGCTAAAGCACTGAACGTCTTGGGGCAAATCCCAAGATCAGACCCAATTAGCTCATATTCCATCAGGGCTGCTTCCATATCTGCTTCCACAGTTGCATCCTCCATGCAGTCGACTGCCGCTGTACGAAGAACCTCAGCATAATACTTCTCTTTATCGGTGTCATTTTGGAAGGGCTCCATCACAGGGCTCTGCTAGATAGGATTAAAAAAAAAACAAGTTATGCATAATTTCACGACTTGATCTATGAAATTAACAATGGCACAATTTTAAAGGTTGTGAAGTGGTGGGTCGGGTAACAAACAGATTTTTATGGATCGGTTAAGTCAGTTTGACTCAATTCTGTATAACACTTGATTTTTCCCCCTAAGGGCTGTAAGTAAATTTTTTTATGTATTAAGCAAACCGAGAATTACCTCTATCTCAACATTGCAACTCTGCCCAGCCAAATGAAAGGGCAGCTTGAGTTTATAAGAAAAGCTAATATATATTAAATGTGATTTTGAATCAAAAGGGGGATATTTTAAGTTCAACTGATGTACCAAATTTTTTGTTTGATTAATGAAAAAGACATTCAAAAAAAAAAAAAACTGATGTACGAAAAATTTTTATTGAACTGTCGGTGTTGTCAAAAATATCTGTAAGTATAATCTATTTTGTGAATAATACTAGATAATAATTATCAAAAATATATAGAGACCTTAGGCACAAAATGTTTTTGGTCACCAACCCACCCCAGCTTGCTCACAAACCATCTCTCAAACTTTCTGATAGAGAAAAAGAAAGGATAACAATCATACCTGGCAGAACTGAGCATAATGTTTATAAACCTCAGTGGTTTCATCTTGCTCCGCAAGCAATGTACCACCATACCATCCACTGGCTTCATCTATTGAAGTCATCGCAAGATATCTACAAAGATGATGTATAATAAAACACGACGCATAATTACAAAGAAGTTATATGTTTAAAGAGAAAAAAAGATTGGCATGAATAGGTTCGTCAACTCACTTAACATGTGCCAAAAACAAGAATACGGCTACTGGCTACATTTCGATGATGAATGAAATAGCATTAAGTTTGTTGTCCAAATGTATACTAATATTGCCATAGATGAGCTATATTCCAGATAATAAGCTAATTGTGTTCAATATTATAGTAACAGCCTAGCATAGTCGGTAATCATTTTAACATGTACCTGTTACACACGCATATGAATCTTAGGTGTTATTTAATAGAACTGATATGGCACCAGCTATCAATTTTATTTTGGGAGTTATTAACTAAGAGTCTAGAACACTAAAGTAAAGCAGAAGAAATCTAACTGAGTCCCATCACTAACCAAAATAGGAATTTATAAACTAAGACACTAAGAGTATGAAGCAGAAAAAATCCAATTGAGTCACATCCAGAGGCGGATCTAGGAATTCGATTGTACGGGGGCAAAAAAATTTTCCGTAACAACTAATGACAAAAATATACCGGCATAACATTAGCTACACAAATTGTCCATAGCGACAACAGAAAACCGTGAAACGGCTACACTGAAATAAAATGAGACAAAAGTAATAAAAAATAGCTTATAGTCTTGAAGTTATTAATAAAAAACACATCATGTAAAACTAAAACAAGAAGTCTTCGATAAATTAAAAAATTATAAGCTACATAACTAATATAATATACAATTAATCTTCAATAAACTCATAATGTGTAGGTGATAGCAAAAGTTATATGCTCTGTTGTGAATAAAAGAAGTCCATAACAATTATATCACAAATTCAAAGTACAGTAGTATAGTTTACATAGTTGTTCTATACTACCATAAATTTGAGATAAAATGGATTTAAAATTAATCTTATGATGATAACATGAGAAAAAAAAATGTATTATATGTATAATTTTAATAATAAAACAAATATTTGATCAGTGCCAAAAAAAAAAGATGAAAAACAAAAAAAAAGTATCAAGACAGTGTGCAGAATATGAAAAAAGAAAACAATACTGGGCATTATCCCACATTGTCTAAGCAACTAAAATTTTCTATATTTCCTTTCATGTATCATAACTATATAAATATATGATTAACATGATAAACTATAAATTGATGACTTTCCAATTTTTTATTCATCACAAAGAGGGCATGACATATTTGTGATGAGGGCATTCTTAATAAACCTTTATGTATAAATGTTTTTGGCATATGTTAGATAAGCTGTTTAATTTTAAGCCATTGGGGGCCATATCACCCCCCCCCCCCCCCCCCTCCCCCTAGTTATTAATTGCATCCGCCCCTGGTCACATAACTAATCAAAATATACATGGAAGAATAAATTTCCAATAGATTCACCTTTGAAATACATCCTCTTCATTAGTATCAGTAGGCGAAGAAATCCAATTTGGGTCACATAAATCATCAAATTTCTTCTCATCTTCACGCCCTCGCCTGGCTAATTCATCTGACGCAACTTTTGCTGTAGAATTAGTTTCTTCAAACTTCTTGTGTCCAAACAGCCAGTTTGGGCTTTTAAGTTGTATCTCACTGCAATTACCTACTATCAGTTAGTAAATGAACATAAAATATAAAAATAAAAAAAATGCTTAAAGCAGCAAGAAAAGCAAGGGCAGACAGGCCGGGTCATGGGTCAAATCAGATGATGATTCAAATAGGTTGTTTTAGTTCAGCTTGAAAACGAACCGGGTTGGGTGGGGCTGAAATCCAATCAATTTTGTCCATTTTTTAGAAATCCAGAAAATATTTAATGTGATAATTGAGATTACAAAACAATAGAATGAAAATTCGAATAAACTGGTTCAAGTGTCGTAGTACATCTCCACTTTCGACCCATTTGACTCATCCACCTTTTGGCAAAATAAAAAATAAAAATGACACGTTTAAGATATAATGACCCAAATCTACCAATTCATGAATAAATTGGAGGAAATTACTAATTCACTTGGTAACGAATCATCACGTAAAATCCATTAAAACAGTAGTTGAGTAGTATATAGTTAAAAGCAAGCACATTCAAAGCAACATGAGACTTACACTGCATCAGGAGCCATTCCAGAATTTCCACTTTTGTGATCTGGTTCACTACAAAGCCTTACATTCTTTATTGCACCACTAGTTCGTTCTATCAGTTTAGAAAATGATGTCAATTTCATCTTTGAAAAGTCCTCTTTGCATGCGGCAATAGGTGACAAAGAACGCCCCATGCGAGGTTCAGCATCAGCCGGTGAACTGCAAGTACAACCACATTTTTACTTTGTATGCATATCTATGTGTGTGTGTGTGTGTGTAAGAAAAGTAATCTGAGATCTAGACTCCTTTTTGTCTAACCAAATATCAAGTAACCCCTTTCTTTCAATCATTTTAACTAAGTACCCGTTCCAATAATTAAAAAATTTTTTACAAAGCAATAAAGTTAAGACTAACCTTTTATTTCCAAAACAGTTATGTCAGTTCCGTACAACTAATGTCAATTCCTTAAAAAAGAAACACAATCTTCTCATTTAATTCCCTTAACTAAAAAGTCTCCGCCAATTAACTAAAAAATCCTCCCAAAACTAATAATAATCCTTAATTTCCCCAAAAACTAGTAATAATTTCTTTTCCTTCAATAAATATCAAACCAAACTTCTTCTTGCAAATAAAGACCAAAAATGCGTCTTTTAACATATCGTTTTGACTTTTACGTTTGTAAAGCATTTTCAACTTATTACTTTATACACATTCTTAGATAACTTTGCAAAATTGCAAGAACTTGTTTAAATGTGATGCCTTGTTTTCTTGTTTGCTATATTTTTACATACATTACAAAATTGCATTTAGAAATTGACTGACCAAAATTTAAAATCATTCACAATTACTTTGAAGTTCTTCTATGAAAATTAGAAATAATTATTTAAAATTACCATTATATGATACTAGCACGGTAACCGCGCATTGCGGCGGTGTTCGTGGCGGGGGCGAATGTTGGTGGTGGAAGCGGCGTTGAGTGGTGTAGATAATTAATGTAAAAGTAATTGATTTAAAGGGTTAATGGGGATATTTTAAAAGGTAAAGAATTGATGGTGTAATATCATTAATGTTAAGGGGATGGTGTACGTGAAAATATTTTAAGGGTGGTACGTGTATTTACATATTTTTCAAATAATATTCAAAAATAAAGTGTTATTTTTTATATAAGATAGTATAGATTATCTATAAAATTAAAAATAATTATTCAAAATTACCATTATATGATATAATATTCATGCAATACATGTATACAAAATATATGAAACTAACATAATCAATCGAGCACTTATAGATATGATAGTAATGAATATATAAAATCATGATGATGAATATATAAAATCTCTTGTCTCATGAAATTAAAGGTTCATACGTATTACAGATTGTTTTATACGTAAACAAAATAATCAATACTCGTTATTAGTTATTAGTTATTTAAGTATTTATATATCGCTACCATACACTCCCGTGTGTACACATAGGTATAAAAACTAGCATCATGCTATATGAAAATACTAGCACTGATACAATTATGCTCATAAATTATGTAGTACACCACCACCTCTAACAAACTGATGATGACAAGAAAAAAAAAAAATTACTGGCATCCAAGCTAAGTAGTCAAGGACATAAATTTCGGTGTTTCGGTCACGAACTGGTATACGAAATATCGTTTTTTTCGGTGGTATTTCGGTAATTCTAATATTATATATTTATATATATATATATTTATATATATACATAAATAAGAGTAAAAGATAAAACCTGGAAGTGCTGAAACAGAATTCACTGAAATTTCGGAAATTTCGGAAAATTCGGTGGTATTTCGGTCCAATTTCGGTCAAAACCACCGAAAATTTCGGTAACGATATCAAAACCGAAATTCAATACCGAAATTATGTCCCACTACCGAAAACCGGTATACCACCGAAATTTCACCAAAATTGATAACATAGCATCCAAGTACAGAAATTTTACAATCTTCACTCTGAGCTTTTTATTGAAGTTTATACGGACAACCGTAGATTTAATATGAAATACTAGAATATTTTATCACATCAGGTGATCACTAAAACTTTGGTATGATATACCAGAAAACATTTTGATTTGTGGGTCTTCAAAGTAAGAGATTTTAACAAATTAAGGTATATAACAGACTTTATTTCTGACTTTTGGGTCCAAATTTACTTTTAAAATATTTTATCTTGTTTCACACTGTGTATTCAAAGCATCTACATATAATTACATCAGCTTAGAAAGCCTAACAGGCTTTTGTCATCATGATTGTTACAGAAGACAGTATCAGAAAGTAACCACATCTACAAAACCAAATAGATTCATAATGGAACTGAGAATTTAAGACTTACTAGCCTTCTGGGACGAGGTCATCCCCTATCCCAGAGACATGAAGATAATAATCGGAATCAAGTTCCCAGAGAGCTGGTTTTCCATCCTGTGGTTGGAAGTAGCCCAAAAATCTGGTCAACACAATAAACACATGCAGTAAAATATAAGAGTCAAATTAAATATTAGAACCCATCAAATTATCGACGGTATTCAACAAGAAAAGGTAGATATATAAATGCCATGGAGTCATAGATATAGAGGCAGTTATGTAGGATAGAACATTACAAATTTATAGCATCTTGTTTTTCACCATCTGTATAAGCATTGCTGTAGTAGCGTTTGATAGATTTTAAGAATTCTCTAGACTGTGTTGTAGCTTTCCACTTTCCTTGCCTCTCTGGAAATACCTGCAGTTCATGAAGTACACAATCATAGTGAGCTCTCAATAATCTCCATCCTTCATCAGAAGCCGTCAATGCTGATGGATGAAAATCATCACAAGTTCAGGCCTTTTGCTTATGAACACATTGATTAAGATTATCCAGTATCATTAACAGGTCAAATAGATCCTGTCAAAAGTTGGCTAAAAAGAAAAAGGGTCAACTTAAAAATTGCCTAATTTATCTTATGCTTAAAGTCCCTTAAAATCGTCAGGTTTTAATAAACTCTACCAATATGTAATACAATAGCCGTCTTAAGGACTTATTGAATAACAATGTATCACCACCCTTTGTGAAAATCTATTGTAGCCAACATTTTTCAGGGCAGAAAAAACCATAATACTTTCAAGAGATATGATTTAAGTTAACTTTATAATAAAAGATTTAAACCTGAACCGGTTGCTTATTCAAAATGATTTAATGACAGCTGACATGTCAATAGCTTTTACCATGTTGACTTTTCTTCCTGTGAGGCGCCTAAACACCAAGTAGCTAACGCCTAACGCGATTAACTTATATGGAAAATTTTGTAAAAACTTGATGTTTTACCGTTTATCTATCCTGAAATAGAAATTTGACCAAGACTAAGGTGTCGAAGTTCCATATCAACCTAAGTACTATCATGAAAGTGTAGGAGTAAGTAACAAGACTCGAAAGCCGCTAAGTGCAGTCACACCTTGTGTGGCCATGCTAATATGCTATTCCTTTTAAGAAAAGCGTTACAAGTTCAAGTTAGCGTGGCAGTGCACTCAGACCCTGATTTAGAGCCATGCCAGTTCACATTGTTACCAGAAGCATTAATAGTCACCACCCTTTTTCATTCAGATCTATTTATAGAAATATAGAATTATAGGAAATAAACAATATACACATTGCAGGTCCAACCAAGATAATGCTAAAAACAAGCCAATCCAGATTTAAACAATTACCCAACCTGTTACCCACTAAATTTAGCTACCACTAGATAAGATGAATTAGACTGTAATTTCACATGTAAACATACAGTGTTGTGAGCAGCGGATCCACCGTATTGCTGTGCAAGAGCATCACCCATACTTTGGTACATATCCATTAAAGCTGCAGCAATACTACTATCAACATCCAACTTGGGATTATCTGACAACCCCATGGCATGGAGTTGACGACCTAAGGCTGCTAAACCATATGCATATTGGGCAACATTTGTACGATCTAAGCAATCAATGCAATTAGTCCTTAAAACGCCACTTTGGAATTGTGGATCATTATTGCTGTTGTTATACTTCTTAATAATTTTACTATGATTCAAATCTCTGTCTTGTTTCTTCAAGTGATTAGAAATATCAGCATTACTCGTGGCAGTTGTCAGATCCCCTGAAGCAGTTCTCAGATCCTTGAGAGAAGCTTCCCTGCAAAAAATTGCACTGCTTACGACAGTTGCCTATAATGTGAACGCATATTTATTTTCATATCGGTTTACGATGAACATATATATCCTTGATAAATCTTCAAGGCATATATTTTAACAACTAATTAGCTACATCGAAAAAACAGTGATCTTGGGGGAAAAAATAGCCAAAACAACAGTGATCAGAAAGTTGCTCTGTCTTTAAAGTATACAACCTTTTTTTAGGACGGCAAACCTGGGCAGAATACAGCGACGCCAAAGACCTTACCAATGGGCCACCAACCCAAATGGCTTTAAAGTATACAACCTCATTATTCATTTTATTCAAATATCTTTATAGTTGTTGGAAATGTGTTTTGTATTGATAATTATTTAAAGAATCGCTAAAGGGTTTCTGTGGTCAACCCAAGCCAACCTACATCATATCTACCCACACAAAAATGACCCCCTTTCAGTCCGAACCCATAGGACCAGTTACCCAACCAATCCATCTTCTAATCTCCGAGACAATGAATAAGTATCATACCTTGCAGTGCCTGTCCGACTGAGTGGGATGGATTTTTTCTTAATGACAGCTGGCTTTCCACTATAATAGAACCCTGTCAAATCCAGTGCTTCACCGGCAACACCACCCAAAACTCCCAAGACGTTGGCAGACTTACTTAAATACATCAGCAACAAAAGAACAGTCAATAGAAGTAGCCGGGCATTTGTTTGACTTTGACAAATAGTACACTACCTCTTTGCAAATTTGTGGAAATCCCAGTGTATAAACCTAAGCTGATTTTCTGGTGGAAGTATCTGGTTTAAATACCCAACCGCATTCGTGAACTCTCTTCGTAACATCATTTCTCGTGGCCTTTTCTCCACAGTCTGCAACATACGTTATTGAGCACCATGTAATGCAACTTAGTGTTGTTTATGCTAATGGTTACTTATAAAGGTGGCAAAATTTTCCCCGTGTATACAAACACACGCATATATGGGTAGTAATGAGTTAGGTTTTTATCTCAAACAGGCCAAATGGGTTAGGCTACTAGACTTGACTGATAAGTATGCTGTGTGAAATGTGCTCAAGTGAGTTAAATGCACAGCCAAAATGCATTCAAAACTTCTAAATTAGTTTTACGATAATTATTACTTTCACGGCATAGCTTTGCATTCATATGTGCCAAAATGCACCAATATAGCTTTGCTATCATGCTTACCGCATGATCTATGTATAAAATTCATGTAAAAGAAAATTGCTAGCTAATTGGAATGGCTATACTTAAGAGTTACCCATTTCGACCCATTCCCAAATATAGATCAAGGATTATAGATAGAGTTGACAAGCAGATATGGAAATAAAAATTTATGTGGATTGATGAAAAGTCAAGATGCTTATGAATATATCTGCTTGCTAAGGAAACTAAAAAATAACATACGATTATTGGACAAACACCAGTAAATGTGGAAAACAAACCTTAATGAGATTAAGAACAATAATTGGATTGTCATATCTCTTTTCCAGATCTTCAAAGTGAAGTTTGGTTGCCTCATATGTAGGATCATATCTTTGCACTAGAACAAGAGGCAAACAATCATCAAAAGCTTATTATTAATAGCATACAAGTAGTGATAGATGATTATTACATATGATATCAGGTTTTGGACTGAATCTAGAAGCTTCTTGAGACCAAAAAAGGGGAATTGAACCCCTCATTTGTACAACAGAGCTCATTTTCCCTTTGCATGATCCAGCTTCTTCATCAAGAACGATTTGCTCTGTTTCAACATCATTTGCAACCCTACCCCGATCATTTACTCCCCGTTTCAGGTAACTGTATCAACAAAAATAAACAATATAGAGTTAACAATAAATGGCTTTCACAATCCAAATTATTTGGTAACAAATCAATGCAAACATCTACAAATACCACTTCAAGTGAAAGCAAGAGAAAGAATAATCAGAAATTTATTCTTGGATAACACTATAACAGATAGCAAAACAAGAAATACAAAGAAAGAAACAAACTAAGTGCAAATTTAGAGTGTTCGGTCTAAGGCATCATATAACAAACTAAGAGTCGATGAGTTTAGAATGATTACAAAAATCATGGAAACCATACCGTGTCCCAGCAAAGTGACGAGATCGTTTAGATAACAGTGCAATACTGAAGTCTTTTCCAAAGACTGATAGGCGCACCTTTAATCAGATATATGATAGCAAGTTAAATCCATAAGAAATGCAATAAGGATACACGGAATCTGTTGCCTAACAATGTAAAAAGGAACTTCAACATAATTGAACAAGAAGGATACTAACAATTGAAGAATTTTTAGCCAACCTGCTTGAAGTTTCCATGAACCAAAGCAATTGTCCAGATAGTGTTATGGCATCGTGATCGAATTGGTTGTGTTAAAAAAGCATTCCACACAAAAATGTCATCATATGGCATCCCTTCACTGCCGTTTGATAAAACATTTTTCTGTAAACTTCGCATAATAGGATATGTGTAACTATAGTAAAAATCTTTTCTCAAATCCACACTGGATAACAGCTTCTTATACCTGCATCAATAGCACGCACTCTGTACATATCAAAATAAATCAAAGAAACCTGATTTTCAATTATTGCAAAAATTATCAGTGTTCACCAAACTGAACAGTAATGAAAAAAATCTTTTAAGTATTTGGAAACATACCTCAATTCGGTTTTAGAATGAGCAACATCAGTCTGAACCGAAACATGTGGAATTGTAAGAATTTGACTATCTTCAATGCTGTAAATTGCATGACCACATATACTCCCAATTTGCTTACGCTTCGTAACCAATATCAAATAATACGACTCCAAAAACCTAATGCAACCTGAAATCGGAACAGAAATTGAACTAAAAATAACAAACAGATGTGATTAAACTATTCAGCCCTAGACTTTTACTTTTGCTAACTTTCATGAAGCAACATATTCATATACCTTTCCATACATATATTTAACCTTTTTATAATGCTTATTAGAGAATAATGCATGTAACAGCAGTACACTTTCAAAAGTGTTTTGTCTTATGCAGTTATGCATTGTACTTTTTAGTATAAACATCGAGTAATTAAACATGTAAATCTGTTCCGTCCTCTGAAGCGTCCAAAGTTTTCAACTGCAAGGGCGGAACATAAATTTGCAAGTTCCAAGAACCAGGATGGCGCACATTCTTAAACAGAACAGTAGTAAAAAAAGAACCAACCAATTTGGGTAAAAGAGACAATAGATTGAATAAAACCGAACAAACTGAGACCATTTTCCCTGATCATTTTATAAAACCTCCGACAAATGAATGTCATAAAAGACGATTTTAGAGACGTACATTTTTCATATCTGTGTTTTAGTCGATCAACCTCTTTTTACTTGTACAATGGGGTAATCATTAAAAGATGACTTTTTGTCCGATTTGCATCATTAAAACTTTACCAAAGTGGGGCATTATATATGTATATACATCCTACATTTTCGAAAACATGTATTACACACAACAAAACAATCTTGCAAATTTGCAATACAAAAATCAAAATATAGAAATTCAACCCTAAGGAATCAGCCGATGGGGTTGGTGGCCCTTATGTAAGGTCTTAGTAACTCACCCCTCACATTTGTTCGATATATATATATGGAAGTCTAGGGTTCAATCCTAGGCATTCGGGGTAGTTTAAGAGTAGAAATATGCCGTTATAAATTAAATAAAATTAAAAAAAGAAAAAAAAAAAAAAAAAGAGAGAGAGAGAGTAGGAACCAGCGATGCCGTAAACTTTATTGACAAAAGAACAACCGCCAGTGGCACGGTTTCCTTCGGCGATCCGTTGAAGAAGGGATTTGACTTCTTGAGGTGGATATACAACAGGGTCTTGGCTTATATTCAATTCAGATGCTTCCATTCTATCTATTTTCAATACACGGAAATATCGCTTATTTCGATCACTCCCAATCAGGTAATACCTGGCCCTTGTTTCGTACAGTTTGAATTTCTCCAATGAATATGAACTTGGATCATCATTTTCTGATCCTCCTCCTCCTCCTCCTGCTGATGATGGATGATCGTCGCTTGGGTGGATTTTTGTTGATTTCGCCATTTCCCCTCTGGTCTTTCTTTACAGATTTTTGGTATATTATATACAGTAACTCACAGGGGAAATGTTCGTGTAGTTAACTGCACGGCAAAGGGTAATTTTGTAAAGATGATATAATTTGTTTTCATATTTTTCTTTCCCCCAACAAAACTAAAAAAGCAGACATGTTTAATGTAGTTAAGACTATACGTGTATATGATTAATTGTTACCCGATGACTACCGCGTACTAATTCATCAATTCATCTATTGATGATTGGTAATTTGGTGTACACCTATATGCGTATAAAACTAACACAACATATAACGGCGGGTGAATATGTGATGATTGTATATAAATTTATGACAATCGGAAATGATATATTGTTTATAAAAGTGTTATATATAAGTGGTCCATGTCATTCTCGACAACTTTTAAAAAACAACAACAATGTTATTCTTTTTAAAGACAAATAATAAATAATGCTTGTATTAGAAAGGAAGCAAGATGCTAGTAACAATAATAATGTATAATTACAAATAGAGAAAAAAATAAAAGCACTAGACCTTCTAAATTCATTTCGGGATTTGAAATGTTTGAACTATAAAATGGGTGGAAAACTTGTATCGTTTAGGCAACAGAACACAAAAAAAAACTCTACCAACGGAAGACATGACATCCGTTTCATTCTGTCGTTTGGTGTAGACCTAAATTAGCCTTGAGGTCCTATACTCGCCTCTAAATTAATAGCTTATGGAAATTGAACCTTTATGTTTTTTAACACCGTATTTTTGTTTAATTCCGATAGTTTTCAATCTAGTCTAATGGTCGCATAATGTGCAATGACGATATGTAATAGTATGAAATTCACCCTCGGATACATTAATATATTTGTAAGCACTAACTTACAAAAAAATTATTACAAAAATCATTGAGAGTCGTTGCAACTTTCATCAATTAACGTTCTCTGTAATACATTTATTAACTTTTAAAATAAGAAAAATTTAATAATTTTCTTATGTATTTTTTTTTGGAAACGGCAATAATTTTCTTACGTATATTTATAAATTGTTACGGAGGATGAGAAAAATTATAAAACTTAAAAAATAATAATGAGTATCCAAAGAAAACAAAAATGGAAATAAAATTTGAATTTCAAATATTCAGTTTTAACTCTCAAACTCTCACAATTAAATATTAAACATCATCGATACATATCGTAGATCAAAGTCAACCAGCTACCCTTTCATGTAGTTCATGGGTAAAGTGACTACCCAAAACTATTTTATTATTGTATCTTATTTTTTTGCGGTTTTACTAACTTGTGCCCAAAGAACATTTGTTAAAAGTATTTAATGACTTTAAAGTTGTCATATAAGTATATACCGTAACATATACTCCACAATCCAAGTATATTATATCTTTGTAAAATACATGCCACATTAACAGAAATACATGCTAAAATACGTTCATAGGCTTTCATGAAATACTACGAGTACCTTGGACCACAAGATTTTTCCGGATGATTATGTTCGTATACAAATACATTAAAACAATTTGAAACTATGTGATGTTATGTCTATGCTTTGAATCGATACTTTAATTTGGATGTAGCATGACGCTCGTATTCAAATATGTAACATCCCAGAATTCAAAAGATTATTATTTATTTATAGATTATTACTAATATTATTATTATTATTATTATTATTATTATTATCATTATCATTATCATTATCATTATCATTATCATTATCATGTTTAGAAGTTATACTAATCTATTAGTTATTAAAGAAAATGTTAGAAAAATGACTAGTTTTGTAAAGAAATAGGACAAGTTATGTTATATTATTGGATAGAAGGACTAAAGCTATAAAATTGATCAAATTACAGGGACTTAATTGCAAAGTTCATCCATAACTCTTAATAAGGATTA
The DNA here is from genome assembly GCF_010389155.1 of Erigeron canadensis. Taxonomy (NCBI): domain Eukaryota; kingdom Viridiplantae; phylum Streptophyta; class Magnoliopsida; order Asterales; family Asteraceae; genus Erigeron; species Erigeron canadensis. The sequence goes on along the minus strand of NC_057767.1, from coordinate 15,453,772 downwards.
AGGAACCAAAATATATCATTTTTTTCATCTTTTTGTCTGTGTTCTTGAAGGTGAAAACCCCCAATCCGAAAATCTAAGAAAAGAGAAAAAGAAATACATCAAATAAATAATATAATCAAAGAGACAACAATAATCATTAAATAAAACCTATTTTTATGGTGGTGGTGTGGTGATGGTCGAATTTAAGAATGCAAAAGGAGGGCAAATAGGTTGTGTTAGGTCTTGCATGGATGATTGGGTGTTTGAATTACATATCTACTTGAAGGTATATATATAATCTTTATTTCAACTTCTTATGAATTATGGTTTTATTGTTATAGATATTTAGGGATTTATGAAATAAATAATGAACCTATTTTGAAAGTTGAATAATAAAGTTAAAATCTCATAATACATTGTTGGCAATGATATACAAAAGTATGTATGTGTATTTTCAAAAAGAAACCAATATTCATTTACATGTGTGATAGGAACTTGGTTAGTGATTAAATTGAGATGAGTTTTGGTTAGTGATTAAATGATGGGTACTTTTAATAGTACCCAAGCTACGTACAACAAAGGCAAAAATAATTAAAATAATTACATTTTGGCACCTTAACTTTTTTACATATCCAAAAATGCCCCCTGATTTTAAGTTGTGTTGTACCTAAGCATACGTACAACGGTTGTATGTATGCTAAGCCCAATAATAATATACTACTTTTTTTGAATGGTGAGTGGAAAGATCGTTCCATAACGGCGGGTGGAAATGTCGTTCTATCGAGTTGAGCAGTGACATCCAAACGGGCAGTATGCTCAGGGTTTGATATCGCCTATTATACATATATATATATATATATTTTACGCGATATCGTTTCTTTTATATTTGTATCATTGTTACTTTTATATACTTTTATACTTAATATATGATTTTATTGGGTTATAGGTCTATGATGAAAGTGGGCTAAATGAATATCATAATTTGAATATTAAAGCCGAGAAGATGGGAATTTGTAGAGACATACTAACATATGTGCCGCGGACTAACTACTGTTATTTGAGGCTCGGTTGGTAATAATATGCGGAACAAGTCAAATATGGTTTATGTATTATATAGTCTCATACATTCGTAATTAAAGAGGTGCTAGTGATTTAGTATGGACTATGAAGTGTGATCCGTAAAGACAAAAGAACTAAAGGCTTTTGGATAAGTGGAGCATATAAATGGGCAGCCCACTTGATCTTCACGTGGGTACTAAAGCCCAAAGGTAATTAAGGCCGAGAAAAGAAAAGAGGGGAGTGGAACAAATACAATTAGAAAGTAAATATATATCATTGTTTCACAAAATTATCACAATCAACTTAGGGAGCAAGCTGTAGGAGGAAACGAAAGCAGCCGCAAGAGCTTTTGGGTTTTGTTTCATTCGACATCACCATCCCAACAGCCACATCTCGTTCGATTTCCCTTCTCTTTTATTGTTATCTTTAGTTGTTTAATTGCAAGACTTTAATTATTTTACAATTATTATTATGGATTATATTTATTTAATGATTGTTTGTCTTATTTGTCTTGTCATGAGTAGCTAATCTTCTTTACATCCGCTTGGGTAGTGAGCATGTCATAGGGTTATTTGATGTTGCTTGCAAGTATTGAACAAGATTTTTATGTTTATTCGTAGATTCACATTTATTTGGGTTTAAACATTGTTTTTATCTTTTATATTAATTGATTGATAATTATAATTAGAAGTTCGGGAGAAATCTATGTCATTGTCAGTTGGTTTATGAAACGGTTAATCGGTCTATAATTAAATTAAAATCGGTGGAGTTCGGGAGAAACCAACGATAAAGATTTTAAAAAATTAAATCCATTTTTAGTGTGTAAACGCTTATGTTAGAGGGATCTGATTAGGTGAATAAGTAGTTCGGGAGAAAGCTTTTTAAGATTAAATCATAAAATTAACTTAGGTTCTTAATGCTTGACTGTTTTGAGTAGAAATTAAGTGCGGGAGCAATAATTATATTTCGAGGAGTTAAAGTTTCAAGTATAACGGGAGTTCATCTTGTCTACCTTTTGAGTCGTTCAACCAATGCAAGTAATGTTTAGACCCGATGTTTGGCATGTAAGTTGATCCAAGTAGGTGTTCCTTTTAAATTATTGTTAAGATTCAACATCAAAATTCTCTTTGCGATTAATCCTACGGGATTACTAACCTTTTTTACTAACTATTTGCAAAGTGGCAATTCGGCCACAAACCCCTTTTCATTTGAATCATTTTATTGTTAACAATTGCTTAATAAGTCCTTGTGTTCGACCTCGATTTACCAAGTTAACTATACTGCATACGAATAGGTACACTGTCCGCAAGTGTGTAGTAGTCAGTCGCTAGGTGATTCGTGTTATAAATTTTAAGACTCAAAATTACACATCAGGGTTCGAGGTGCCTTACACCGCTGGTACCCCCAAAGGGAGCCCATTTTACGCTGAAGAGGTAAATGCCCGAGGTCAATAAGGAATACAAGATTCGATCCCATGACCTCCAAGCCAACATTGTCTCTCACCAAGATACCCAGAAGGTACTCGGCTGGCCATTGCCCCAAAAGCTAGGTGGTTAATAATACACTACTTGTTTGAGCATGGATTGTTGAGCTCAATTACGAATGGATTTAACCATGAAGATCATCAAAATCTCCTCAATATAAGAGTGCAAACCTACTAAGTTCTTCACGAACCTAAGGTGAATGGTGATCTTCCTAAAGAGATGTTTCAATCTTTAGAGGATAAAAATATGTGTTTTTAGGTTTTGAATGATTTATTGTGTTAGTGAATGAATGAATATCCCTCTTTTTTTGTGAGGAATGTGTTCATAAGCCAAATAATGGGCAAGTGAGTGTCCTCTAACTTAGATGGGTAGATCCCTTTATGAGGCCAATGGGTTGGGCTTTTATATTAGTAAGTAAGAGAGTTGGGCTTTTTCACTGCCGACACAAACTTTTCATAAGCATGTGTATATATTTATAATATATATGGTCGACTTGGCTGATTAGCGACATATAATGACTTGTTGTCATTTGTTTGACCAACATAAATAAACTTAGATATATTTCGTTTACATAAATTATATTTTATTAATGTACATATACCATTCTTGTTAATGTATATGTAAATACAAATGTGATCACTACTTGATGCTAATCATGTTGAAAATCGCCCCTAATATGTATATTAAGTTAAGGTTATAAAATGGAAGTGTCATGAACTTGTTAGAGTTAATTTAAGAGTGTTTTTGTGCAAACTCGGATTTGGATCAACAACTTTTATGGAAAACGTGTTGTTTTTAAATCCTCATAACTTTCAAAACCGTAAATCTGTATGAGTCGTGTAAGCTATCGTTTGAAAGGTATACGAGTCAAAGTTTAATATAAAATTTGTTTCATGTCCTAGTTCAAATTTAAAGTAAGTCAAATATGCTAAACTTAGAGCTGGTAAAATCTAACTTTACAGTGAAAAATAGATTCTGTAACTGTTTTTAAAACGAATAGAACTCATTTTATGTCTTGGTCACTAAAGATAAAATTTAGATATATGTGTAATCTTTAAGTGGCCACTCGAACCATGTAAAAAGATTGAGTGGAACTCAAGTTATGATTGTTTGAAGTCAGTTTGGTCAAATATAAAAATGGTTATTTTGGTATGAAAATGAGTTTGATCATATGATAATAATATAGGAGATACATGTTTTGTGAATCAACCAAAGAATAATGTGAGATTATAAAAGATGGGTTGGGTGTTGAAATGCTAATAGTTATGGCTAGGTGGCCTACTATGTGATTGATGATCTTATATGCATTTGTGTTTATTGCTAGGTTGAAAGCTTTATATTTAGTTCTTGCGGTCATCTTGATTTATGATTTTGGTTGTCGCGAAGGAGGTGAGTTTTCTTGCATTCTTTTATATAAGCGTCGGGTCAATTACCATATGATGGCGGATTCCGTGTGTAGTAATCGATTTGCGTTGAGCCTAATTAATGGTCATCTTTATTTACGGGCCTAAGTAGTGGTCATAGACCATGTATGGCATTTGAGATATAGCCTAAGTAGGGCATTGATAATGTTTATTTGAAACTGTAATCATTTGCTTATATGGATCCATGTAATGCATTAGTACAAAGGTGAGTGTATATGTATGGTACGACGGTGTCATAGGCTATATGCAATAGACTTTTGTGCATTGCCCTCCTTCGTGTGTATAAACGTATGCAAGATTATTCACTAAGTCTTGCTTACCTTTTAGTTGTTTACCCTTTTTATAGGTTGTCCCCGAAGTAAAAACAAAGATAAGTGTCTTGAAGATTGAAGTTGAATGTAGATATTGAAGTAATAGCTATTACAAAAAAATGGTATTGACGCTAGAACCCCTAGTAGCCCTCTTGATATTGGCTCATGATATGTCATATTGATAAAGTTATTGTTATGTCAATGGTTAGATTTAAGGAGTTTTTGGTTATTTATAATGAGTCATTTTGTAATAGTAATGTGATGGTTATGATTGAATGCATTTTTAAAACTCATTATCCATAATAGGTTTTTGATGTATATTTTACGAAAAAGTTATGCCAAAATTTTTAATTTTTGTGTATTGTCTTTATAATGAGTATTGGTAATTGTATTTGTCGAGATTTATAATTAAGTACATTCCTTGAAAAAAAAAATCTTATATTTTGGTAGAGTCGAGTTTGGTCATTTTAAAATATTATGTGTGTGTTGAGTAATAACGCGAATATGTCGGACATGAGTGTCAAAGTCAATTAGTAGTATAGTACTACTTATAATATTCACACTAAAGTTTATCGATTCAAGTTCTAGTTGATTTTCAAAAATAATCAAATATGAAGAAGTACAAAATCATACATAATTTACTTGTTTCCATGAAAATAACCAATGTACTCTCATCTTAAAAACAGTTTAAAAAGGATCCATGAAACTCACGTTAACTATTGAGTTAGAATAGAAAGATGAATAACAAGTAAGTCGATTAGCAATATCCCAATATGCTAAATACATTTAGAATTATATTGTACTTTGGCTCATTTCTAAAAAGTAGTTAAAAAGATGATGTTATCTCTATATGCATATATAAAAGGCTATCAGAAAGTGCTCACGTGGCACTCTCTGAGCCTACCATGTCAACAAATTCCTATGTGTCGACACCAGAACAATCCGGGTGACAATTCTGGCTTGCCATGTAAAGACTTTTGCCGGCTGAACTACATTATGTTTTGTTTCTTTTCTCATACCTCACAGTTAATAAATAATCGGAATCCTCAAGTGTCTTCAGAATTTCAAAATTAATATCAATGCATTCATATATTTGATTCACTCCTGTATAATTTAGGAAACAAACAATCCTTTTTCCTTTCCATACAATCAAACTTTTTTTTTTCCAGGTATATATGTTTTAAATTAAAAATATCATTGTACTTATATTTTCATTAATAGGTTTGGATGAATTCATATTTATATTTTAATTTATTGTGTTTTTCTACCCTAATTATTTTTTTTATTATTTAAGCATTTATCCATATCATATTTGTTTGAATAATCGTCAAATACTTTAATCTCATTGTGTAAAGGATTTAAATGATTTTGTTCACCATTCACTGTATTTTTTAGCCGATAGATAAGTTTTTTATTTATTGTCTCTGTCATGGTTAACTTTACAAAAAAAATGAAAGAATTCTAAGTCGGTTCAATTGTAATCTGTTTTGTTTGTTATGTTTTTCTTTTTTATGTCAATAGGTTACTACCGATGAGATACACAATAGATGTTTGATGAAATGCCTCAACAAATTTAATACTCTTATATGATTAAATAGCAATGTTACATATTAGTTTAATTTTACTTACATAGTAACCTTTTCGGGTGTTTCAACAAAAAAAAGCTATTAAATCATCTATCAAGGAGAATGCTTTAGCAATTTGTCCCCCGTTCTTTTACGATATTCACGTCGTCCTTCCATTCAAGAGTAAATTTATTGGTTTTGTAGTTGTCATATTTTCCTATTTTTATTCGACTATTTAGTTTTATTCAAAGATATTTATATACTTTTTTTAGGTCATTGATCATGCCATATATACACCTTTTTTTTGAATAATCGTAATGGCGAGTAACGGGTGAGTTTATTTTATGATATTTTTTTGGGTTTTAATATTTTGTAATGAATACTATTGTAGGATCTTAAAAAAGTTGCAAATTTGCATTATGTTTATCTTAACAAGGTATATCAAGAATGTAGGTATTATATAACTTATCATGGTCAATCATATGTTTACGGAGACCTTATGTGGAAGTATACAATAACTCAAAATGAGATTTTAAAATAATATAAGTCATAAAGTAATTACGTATTCAAATTGCTAAAATAATTTAAACTTCATTATATTTTTATAAAAAAGTAGTGATCCGATTTTTATTTTCATCTAAAGCTTTTTTTAACATCAAACTATCTTACTTTTACTTATGAACTATCGCCAATGACTACGATCAAACTAAAACTTCAAATACACCCACATATCAACTAAGACTTTATCAATGAGCCATCTTTAGCACTAAAATCGTATGTTTTAGGGGTTGCATTTTGGTCCGTAGGTCAAAACAGGTGTAACACCGCCTTACCACAACACAATATTGTCCCCTTTGCCCGCAGGCTCACGGCTTTGTTTCTGGTTGCTCGGGCAAACTTCCCAGAAGGGTCACCCATATGACATTATGGCCGCCTGAGAACTGTGGAGTTTTCCTCTCATCCACAGCCAATCCGCCTAAAACGCGTTGTGTTATGTAAGACCAATGATGTCACTTATACCAAGATTCCCCTTGTATGTTAAGATGTATGCTTTCACACCCCCTCAACACAACTCAACGTCCTCGTTGAGTCGTGCAAGTGCGCCATACACTCTTAACAATCCCAAGGGTTGCTCTGATACCACTTGTAACACGCCGCCTTACCACAACACAATATTGTCCACTTTGCCCGCAGGCTCACGGTTTTGTTTCTGGTTGCTCGGGCAAACTTCCCTGAAGGGTCACCCATATGACATTATGGCCGCCTGAGCATGCTTAACTTTGGAGTTCTCCTCTCATCCACAGCCAATGCGCCTAAAACGCGTTGTGTTATGTAAGACCAATGATGTCACTTATACCAAGATCCCCTTGTATGTTAAGATGTATGCTTTCACACCCCCTCAACACAACTTAACGTACTCGTTGAGTCATGCAAGTGCGCCATACACTCTTAACAACCCCAAGGGTTGCTCTGATACCACTTGTAACACCCCGCCTTACCACAACACAATATTATACACTTTGCCCGCAGGCTCATGGTTTTGTTTTGGTTGCTCGGGGAAACTTCCCAGAAGGGTCACCCATAAGGCATTGCTACCGCCCGAGCACACTTAACTTTGAGTTCTACTCTCATCCACAGCCAATACGCCCAAAATGCGTTGTGTTATGTAAGACCATTGATGTCACTTATATCTAGGATCCCCTTTGTTACAAGTGGTATCAAAGCAACCCTTGGATTGTTAGGAGTGTATGGTGCACTTGCATAACTCAACGAGGGCGTTGAATTGTGTTGAGAGAGTGTGAAAAAATACATCTTAACATACAAGGGGGATCCTGGATATAAGTGACATCAATGGTCTTACATAACACAACGTGTTTTGGGCGTATTGGTTGTGAATGAGAAGAGAACTCCACAGTTAAGCGTGCTCGGGCGGTAACAATGCCTTATGGGTGACCCTTCTGGGAAGTTTCTCCGAGCAACCAAAAACAAAACCGTGAGCCTGCGGGCAAAACGGACAATATTGTGTTGTGATAAGGCGGGGTGTTACAACAGGTTGCCTTTTATTATAAATGGGTGAGATATATAAGAAACAATTCTCCCAAGGATGGGAAATGGGTTCATCTGGTGAGACTCACGATGATCCATCTTTATTGCATAAAACTTTATTAATGTATATATTTTTTTAAAAAGTTATTAACATATATACTTGATTATGTAGTTGATGCGATACAGATGAAATAATCAATTGGTGATTCTTCAGGGAAATTTAATATTATACAAGACTGTCTTAAAGCCTTCAAGACTTTAGGTTGGTAATAGGTTGTCAAAGTTTTTGTGAAGATTGGTGTTGGTATACTTAGCTATAGATTTTGAATTATATATCTTCATATGGAGGAAGAAGTATATTGTCACCTTAATTTTATTACTTTTACCCAATCCTTGCTAATTTAACATGATCGTGATGATAATGTGCATATACTCAAAACCTTCCGTTAATGTTATAAGGTTGAAATATGTTTGCAATTTTTGCTTTGAAATAAGGTTTAATACTTTGATATAAGATAGTCCAGTGCAACGCACGGGTATCACCTAATTATTAATATGCATGTAAATTAAGTAACATTTTCCTATGGCCAACCCACATCTAAATGAATTGGTCATATTAAATCATATTTTTAATTTTCTTTTTCATATATATATATTTCAACGACAATCTATCTTATGCCTATTTTTAAACCACACAAATGTCTCAGACGTAACCTAAAACTTCCAAAATCCGCCCCAGAATTTACTCTCACAAAGAAACAAAATGACACTCAAATCCAAGTGGATTTAACTCAAATTAAAAAAACCATATTAATGGACCATCAAACCCAACACAAATTTTTTTACTTTTAGACTATATATATTTCTTCTAATATATTGTGGCATTGCGCACAAAAAGAATTTGGTATAATGAATTCATAATTCCAGTTAATTCCCCTTTCATATTTTTTCAACTATTTTTTAAAATTAAACTTTATATTTTGTTCTTGTAAATCTTTTATAAGCAAAGAAGAATTGTTAAAAGAGAATAATCCATAAAATGGTAATCTTTTACTCTAAATTCTTATAAGAGTAACCTATTTAGTTTCGTCTATTAAATGATTTCATTTCTAAAAATTTCTCAATAAAAAATAATATCGTTAATTTTAACATCAAACCTCCATTAAGTGTACTGTACATCTGAGTAAATAATCCACCTTATTGTCTTTGACCACTCACAATACAAACAAAACATACACATGCACACTGTAAGTCCCAACTATTACTAAATGGGTGCTGAAGACACCTCTATGTCGATGGTGAGTGAACTTTGCAACACGATCAATTAATCTGGATATGACCAGTTTAGATTGATCGTGTACCAGGTTAACTGGAGTTAATGTATTAAGGTGACAGAATTTATACAATGCAATAATATAAATGACAAGTATATAAACTGGTGAGACAATATGTAATTTTCAAGTGTATTTTATTTATTGATTGATTAAATAAAATACAAGGTTGTTGCGGAACCAAGATAATACATGAATGTAAATATCCTAACAACCCATGAATTACAATTGATCTAAACTTGGAAATTCTCCTAAACAATCGAAACACTTAGAGTTGTGAAATGTTCCTTTTTGCGATTGAGAGAATATTGCACAAGTTCACCAATATTGCAGAATATATGTATTTGCAAAGTTAGTAAAAATGCTTGTGCAAGGACCTCTATTTATAGGCGAAGATTGAGCATGGGAATCTCAACTTCGACGTACAAATATGGTTGACAACACACAAAGTATTGTTTAAATAATCCTTTGTGTGTGTTAAATAAAGTAAGACAAAAGGTTACTTTATTCAACCTCTCTACATCCTTGTACCTTTATCCAAAGACAATATCATTGCCCGGTTAAAAGGATGTAGAGTAAAAAGGTCCTCCTCGTAATCAGTGTAAAGCTTTGTAAGAGCATTTACACTGGAGGATTCTCCAGTTGATTGATCTGGTAGATTGTCAACTGGGCTTCGCTGCCATTGTCAATCTCTGTCTTTCATTTGTTGTCTTTGACTTCAATTGGAAGGTCTTCAGATTCTAGTCTTCTGATTTCAACTGGAGGAAGTCATCAGTTGCTAAACCTGTACAATGCAACTGGACTTCTAATATTTCGGACAATTCTGCATGCTCTCCAGATGTCGCTGGAGAGCTCCAGTTTAGCTTAAACTGGACCTAACAAATTCCCCCTAATTGTCCTGAAATATTGTCAGGTATATACACAACATTTACAAAAGAGTTACAAGAAAGTAAACAAAATTACAAGCAGATAGTTAGAAGGAAAACTTAAACAGATAGCCTTTCGCCAGTTTTCCTTCTTTTTGTAACTGATGAAATTGGCTGTGTGTCCTCAAGATCAAGGCCTAATCTTTCTTCAATGTTTTCCTTGAACTTGATAAGATTTTGCAATACATATTCCCAGCCCTTTTCAACCTTGTTCTTCCTCTGCCTACCTTCCAGCAACCTCAACATCTCTACATGTTCAGAATGACCATACTGATGGACATCCGGGTTCTCAGTTGTTCTTTTAGGTCCACCAAAATATTGTACCTCAACAACAAAATGCTTAGCACCAGGCTTGATCGAAACCTTAACATCAGTAATCTTGCCTCTATTGTGCCTTCGACGCTGTACATCTGACAAATATGTGCGAGCTTCAGATTCATTTGTCAGTTTAATTTTGCTCGTGCTCAGCTTTTGTGTAGCAGCTCGAATATCATCAGTTGTGGGTTCAGATGGTTCTACCCAAGTCCTCAGATTTGCATCCCTTGGCAAAGTCTTTTGTTTTCTTCCTTTGGACTTGGGTGGATTCAATACTTTGGTGACCGCCTTCTTTACCTGCTCAGTCCTCTTGAGAATCCCTTCAGACCTAATCTCTCTGGCCTTCTCCACCGACACATTCAAACACTTTGCATCCAGTTCAGCCTCATCATCCTGGTAGTGTTTGTCCAGTTCAACTTCAAGCATCTCCTTCAGTGCATTGACTATTCTTGGATCTTCTTTGATCTTCTTGTATTCAACAAGTGTCAAGCCAAGGAGTTGAGCATCAGTGATATCAACAAGAGGGGTTGGAAGATTTCTTCTTGATTCGAATTGATTTACCTTCATCTGTTTCTTCCTTTCCTTGACCAGGTATCCCACTCTTGCTAACTTCTGACTCTCGCTTTCAGTAACTGGAGGCAACAAATCAACATTGCCAGTTTCCAACATTGGTGCATCGGTGGCTGGTTCCATAGATTCATCAGCAATGGCCTTTCCCTTATCAACACTCCCCTTCACCACATCATCAAACCCTCAATCTCCTGCTCACCAGCCTCAGTACTAGTAGCCACCACTAACTCCTTCCCTTTTCCTGAAGTCTCCACAAGAGTGCGAGGGGCATGTACAGACCTTTCCCCCTTGGCAGCATCTAGTCCTTGCCTGATGGCTTCAAAATCTGCATGACTAGAGGGCAAGCAATCTAGAGTCTTGCACTCTTTGAAGACTCCGCAAATCATGCAAACTGTCCTCCACAGATGATTGATCTCCTGAGACTGAGTCATAAAATTTCCACTTGTCTGCTCTTGACTCTTTAAGATCTGTTTGAGTATTGAGAGATCATCTGGAGAGAGCCCAGTTGCAGGGACTTCCTTAACACCTTCAGAAACAGCCTCCCTTCCTTTGCCAACTTCAGTGGTCAGATCAGATATAGCATTTGAATATTCAGACACTTTGCTGGCCAGTGTATCCAGACTGCACCTCAACCGATCAATCTCAGATGTAATTGGAGTGAGATCGACCTGAGGCGCTGCAATCTTGGTGATCTCAGACATCACCTTTTCAATTAAACTTCTCTCACTGGCAGCCAAAGTTTCTTCAATCTTGAGACCCACTGAAGAGGCTAACTGACTCCCAAGCTTTGTCACATCTAGGCCAGGTTTGTTACATAAATCTTGCACCTGCCTTTCCAGATTCTTAATATCAACCTCTGATGATCTGACAGTACTGTTCAGCAGATTGGATATTGAAGATGTGACTCCAGATTGAGTCAGTGTGAATGCCTCCCTTAAAGATGTTGCCAGTTGGTTGGAGGATTCCACTAACTCATTGAGCTTGCCAAACACCAAGTCCTCATTGGCAGAGAACTTGTTGATCCCTAGGTCAACCACTTTAATATTTTGCAAATGGTCCTTGTGGTACCTGGAGAGGGACTTGGTGTTTCTGTCCAGTGTCTTTTGAATCTCTTCCACCCTCGCGAGAAGGTTCGAGAGATCGGCTTGAAAAGACACAAATTGGCTTTCCAGTGACTGAGGGAAGGTGTCACTGGACCAGCCGAAAAAGCTATAGGTGCAACTGGACGAGGTATGACAATATTTGGTTCTCCAGTTGCAGTAGCATCAGTTGATAGAAGAGGAGGGGTTGTAGAAATGAAGGGAAGAGATTCAAATTGTCGTTCATGCTGAGAATGCTCAGGTGTGAACGACGGCGACGGTGATGTTAGGATGTGTCTATTTCTAGGCACACCCATGGAAGAAAGTAGTTGGCGAGAGGCGAATATAGGAGGTATATCTAAGCTTTGTACATTTGTTGGGGAAACTGAAACATGTGGTTCTTGGGGTTGACCAAGGAGAGAAGGGAGCTGATCAAGTACAGTTGCATCAGCTATCTCCTGGTCAGATTCCGTCTCAGAAGAGTCCGAAGACACAAGCTGAAACTCACCCTCATTTATGCCAAGATCCATAAATGTTGGGGGTGGCTGAACAAGTTGTTCAGACTCCTGATGACCATTTGAGTTGCCTCAATGGTATCATCAGTTCTGGGATCTGTTGCCGAAGCATCTTCTCCCTGGACAGAGGTGACTGGTGCCTCAACTACAACTGCTTTATCCTCAGTTGCAGTATCACCGGCAACGGCTTCAGAGACCACAGTCACAGATTGTGACTGGTCAGGTGCAGCAAGTCCAGATCTGGATCTCCTTCTGCTTTTGGAAGATCTCCTTGCTTTAGGAATTGCCTGGACTCCCGCTTCTGCCACAGTTACCGCACCAGCAGACGAACCGGTGGGTCCCTCATTATTTTGAGGCCCGCCCAGTTGCCTTTCTGACTCACCAGATGGTGGTGCATCAGTTCTAGAGAATGCAGAGATCATTCTCGGGGAAATCTGGACTTCATCAGAAGTGGACACCAGGTTGTCCAGATTCCTTAACAGTTCTGGCACAGAGAACAAGGATTGTGTATTGTTGTACTCTTCTCTGCCCAGAACTTGAATGAAACAAAGGGACAAGAATCTTGAAAAAGGGATACAAGGACCCTGTTACCCTTCAGCTTAAACACCAGACTCTGAACAAGATACCAGCAAAATCCACCCTCAGTCCATTCCAGAGGCAGTAAGCCATCTCTGCCTGGAAGGAGTTTATCTGGTCCAATCCACCAGAACTCCCTCCAAACTTTCCACCAAGTGGACCATAAAGAACTTCCAGGATGGTGAAAGCCCTTTCATTGTAATGGACCCCTTGGTCTTCAAAACATCCCCCTCCACCATCTCCTTATTTCCCATGTCAAGGAAGACCTGGCGGTAATTTATATTGGAGGAGATCACCACTGGATTTTCATTTGTCTCCAGTAGTTGAGGTTAAGGGCTTCCCTCAACGTTTCAGTGGTGATGGTACACGGGACTGACCCATCCTTTAAAGAAAAGGAGATGGATGAGCAGTCCTCAGAAAGAGAAGCAGTGTACCAGAACTCGCACAAGTAGTCGTGAAACAACTTGTTTGGGTTCAAAGAGAAGGCATCGCTGAGGGGAGAAATCCGGAGAAAGGATTGGATTCTCCCTATAAGAGAGTCAGCGGCCTGGTGCCCTTGAAGAGATGCCATTGGATTATTTGGATTTAATTTTATTAGTTTTGAACTAATGGGAGCACCAGTGGCACGAATCACATTTTGTGATGGATTGTACTCAGAAGTGAGTAGATTCACATCACGAGAACGAGATGAAGAAGAAGATGATTTAGGAGCCATTTGTGAAATTTGATTTAGGGTTTTGGACTTAAAGAAAAAAGAGAGAAAGGGATCTCGAATTGTGAATGATTGGAAGAGTAAATGAAAGGAATTTTGAGTGAAGTAAATGAGACGGATATTTTTGTGGGGGTATATATAGGCAGTAAAATATTGCCAAGATATATACGAAAAGATATTTTTAGTCCCCAAAAGTTTGAAATAATTTGTAAAAAGTGATTTTCTGAAATTTTGAGAGTTCAAAAATATTTAATACCTCCCATCAAGCATTTAATGCTACGACGGCTGGTATTCCCACTCACCCACTAACTTCATCAATACCCATAAAAAGTGCAGTACATTCACCAAAAAGTCTTGACACGTAAGACATGTCAGGTGACGTTTGTGAGTGCGAGGTTAGCACTCGAGTAACATCACGTGTCACAAGTATCCACCAAGTAAAACATAACGTTATGAAATCTGGCTGACCACCATTTTGAGACAAGACCAAACTAGCAAACTGGAGAGATTTTTCAGATGCCAGTTTCAACTGATGACTTTCAGTTGCATTTTTCAATAAAAACAAATTTTTTTTTTGAAAAATATTTTGAGTCTTTTTCCCCCTAAAAAAATGATCCATTTGATCAATGACTCTTTGAGTACATCAAGGCGTTCAATCTCCAACCAATCAAGGATCACCTGGACCATCCTCAACTGAAGGCCTCTCCAGTTTAATGAGGATTTAACATACCCAGTTCACTGATGAGATGTTTAAAAGTTTTCTCATCAAGAGGTTTTGTAAAAACATCAGCTAACTGTTTATCAGTGGGGATGAAATGTATTTCAATGTCTCCTTTCATAACGATCACGAATGAAGTGATACCTGATATCAATATGTTTGTCTTTGAGTGCATCACTGGGTTGTGAGATATAGCAATTGCACTGGTGTTGTCACAAAAGATTGGGGTTCTTGTGAATTTCATACCATAATCAAGCAACTGTTTTTGATCCAGAGAATCTGGGCACAGCAACTGGCCGCAGAAATGTATTTGCCTCAGCAGTAGACATTGAGACCGAAGTCTGCTTCTTACTGGTCCCACTCACCAGTTTTCCCCCTAGAAGTGACATCCACCAGTTGTGGATTTTCTATCAATCTTACAACCTGCATGATCTGAATCTGAATAACCCATTAGATCTACCCTGAGCCTTTGGATACAAAGACCAAGGCTAGGGCACCCTTTCAGGTACCTGAAAATGCGTTAACAGCATGCAAGTGTGATTCTTTTGGATTTGCTTGAAATCTGGCACATAAACATGTTGCAAACATTATATCTGGTCGACTGGCAGTTAAATACATCAGTGAACCAACCATTCCACGATATTCTTTTGGTCCACTGGTTTGCCATTGGGTCAGAGTCCAAATTTAATGGAGCTGAAATAGGTGTGGTTTTTGATGGGACAGAATCATATTTGTATTTCTTAACAATCTCTGACATATTTTTCTTGGTTAATAAAATACCATCCATGGTTTGTTTGATTTGTAAACCCAAGAAAAATGTTAATTCACCCATTAAACTCATCTCATATTCTTGAGACATAATTTTTGAAAACCTTTTACATTCCATCATCAGTTGACCCGAATATAATATCAGCAACATAAATTTGTACTAACAAGATATTACCTTTTTCTTTCAAGATGAACAAGGTATTATCTATTGCACCTCTTTGAAAACCATTTTCGAGAAGATGTTTAGTTAGAGTATCATACCAGGCTCTTGGGGCTTGTCGAAGACCATACAAGCTTTGTTCAGTCTATATACCCAAGTGGATGCTTTTCATTTATGAAGCCTGGAGTCGCGTAACATACACTTCTTCTTCCAATGTGCCATTCAGAACGCACTTTTTACATCCATCTGGAAGACCTTGAATTGCAAGTGAGCAGCATAAGCCAAGAAAATTCTGATGGCTTCAAGTCTTGCAACTGGAGCAAAATTTTCATCGAATCAACACCTTCTGCTTGACAATAACCCTTGGCAACCAATCTTGCTTTGTTCCTTATAACGTTGCCATCTTCATCCATCTTGTTCCGGTAGACCCACCTCGTTCCAATGGTTCTCTCTTTAACCCTGGAGGACAAGGAACAAGCTCCCAAACATTGTTCTTCTTTCGAACTGGTTGAGTTCTTTTGCATAGCTTCAACCCAACTTGGATCTGCCATAGCCTCGTCAATCTTCTTCGGTTCAATCAGTGATAAGAAGGTGACGTTCAAGCATTGATCACTTGTGGCTCTTCTAGTCTGAACCCCACTATCTGGATTGCCATAATCTGCTCTATGGGATGAGCAGCAGTCCATTTAGTGTATTGACTAGGTTGATATATTACAACATCAGTGCAAGACACCTGACGATCTCCAACAGATGCAGCAACTGGAGGAGGATCAGTCCAAACTACTTCAACTTCATCATCAGTGTCAACTGAAGAGTTAACATGATTTTCTTCAAACACAGGTATATCTTGAAGAACTGGAGAAGCTTGAACTGGTTCTGATGTTGTTGTGGCACGTACATCAGATCCAATTACCAGTTTTTCAGGTAGATTAAACTGATAGAAGGATAAATGAGGTGTCACAGAAGTTCTTCTTTTCCTTAACTGGTTCCAAGACTTGAGTCTGGAAACATTTTCTGGTGTACTACTGATTGATGAACCCGATCAGATACACCAAAATCAACTGGGACAACTGAATAAATCAAGGGTTGGTCTTTTATTGATTGCTTCATTTGATTCATCGAATGTGACATGAATTGTCTCATGTACCTTTTGGAGTCTATAATTATAAACTCTATAGGCTTTTCTAATATCTGAATACCCACAAAGACACCTTCGTCAGCTTTTGCATCAAATTTTCCCAACTGACTGGAATCGTTTAAAATGTAAACTGGACAACCAGTACATGGAAGTATCCAATATTTGGTTTACGATTCCTGAGGACTTCATAGGCAGTCTTCCTGTGTCTCTTGACATAAACTGAACGGTTTTGGGTGTGACAAAAACAGGTGGGAAGACCAGATTCAGATAACATACTTCTGGAAGCTTCAATCAATGTGCAATTCTTCCTTTCAACCACACCATTTTGTTCTGGAGAACGAGCTGACGAAAAGTTTTGAGAAACGCCAGTGTCAGTGCAAAATGTCTCCAATTCTTTATTCATGAATTCTGTACCGTTATCACTTCGCAACTGACACACTTTCTTGGTATACTTGAGTTCAATTCGCTTGATGAGAGAGATAATTTCACCAGGTGCATCACTCTTTGATCTGATAAATACGACCCAACAAAATCTGGTGTATTCATCGATCACAACTAAAGTGTATCTCTTACCAGCTTTAGTTTGAACATTCACTGGACCAAAGAGATCCATGTGAAGCATGTGAAGAGGTTTAGTGATACTGAAATTCTGCCTGGTCTTGAAACTGGCTCTTTTCTTTTTGCCCATTTCACACCCTGGACATGGCTTCTCCTTTTTAAAGGAGAACAAAGGTATCCATCAACCAGTTGTTTCCTTGAAACTTGTTGATATTTTTGAAATTAGGGATAGTCGTTTATTACCACACCAGTTGGTGTCCTCATCAGCCTTGACATAGAAACAATGCTCTTTTGGAGCAGGATCCATGTCCATGATGTACACATTCCCTTTTCTTGGTGCAATCATAACTACTACTTCCAATCCTTGTAAAAACAGTGCCTGAGCAATGTCGAACAGTTACCCTATATCCATCATCACAAAGTTACTGACACTTATCAGGTTATATTTCAAACCATTGACAAATGCAACTCTTGTGAACTGGATCTGCCCATTGTCAACAACACCATATCCTTCAGTTTTCCCACTTCCATCATTACCAATGTCACTGCTGGTCCATCGCAGACAGTGAACTCTTCCAGCAGGGGCTTACATCCGGTCATAGTCCGGCCAGCTGCGCTGTCCAGATACCAAATATTCTTCTTTCGATCGCCCTGACACCCAAGTAAGTGATTAGTTGTTTTGTGAACCCATCTTTTCTTGATGGGTCCACTGGACTTCTTCTGTGAAGTCCCAGGTGCTTGACTGGGTGTAGAACTGGATGAAGAAACTGGAGGGTTCTCTCCAGGTTCTGGAGTAAAGACAATTGGTTTGAGTGGAACATTAACCCCTTTTCTTTCGATGTTTGCTCCTTTTAGAGCAGATTGTTTATTTTGTTTTTGAGGAGGAGTTTTGACATTTTGTTTTCAACTGAAGAAGATGCACCTCCTTCAAATTTTTAATTCTGGCAGTACAACTTTGTACCTGCCTTGACAAATTTTGGAGTTGATTCTCCATTTTTAACAAAATGCTTTATCATCAGGCTGCTGGCCTATGGACTTGGGCTCAGGGGGTTTTAGTCTTTTGAGTTGAGGACTCGTTGACTTATGAGGCAAAGGATTGTCACCAGATTCCTTTTTAACTGGAGCTTTAGCCTTCTTGGCTCCAGTTTTGACCTCAACATGGTTGGTCTTAGTGGATTCAGATTTGACAGTGTCAGAGGAATCATAAGGAGTTTCAACTCTAACAGATTCTGGCAATTGGTGAATTGTGGGTAAAACAGCTGCCATCTGAAGATCACCAGATTCCAGGTAGTTTTTTGAGCATCAATGGTTTTAGAAAAAGCGTCATAATTTTACCAGATTGTACCCAAGAATTAATAACCATGTGTTCCTTTTCAAGATCAAATTTCAGTTTTTGTTTATCTTTTCCAATGCCTCATTTTTCAAATCTGACTCTTAAGAGCCAACTGGACACTTTGCAAATCATTTATTTGACTTTTCATGTTGTTAAATTCAACCAAAACTGTTTCTAAGTATCTTTCACAGTCAGTTCTCATGGTTTCAACAAATAACAAGTCATCATTCAATGTCAGCAATATCCAGTTTCAATTCTGAATCTATCTCGACATCATAATCCCTTACCTTCTTAAAATGATGTCAACCCATCTTCCTGACACAACACATCTTTCACCACTGGTTGTGACTCTCCAATGCCATGAAACACACATCTCTAATCTCTTCTTCATCATCAGGAATCATCAGAGAGTTCCCATTTCCCTCAGTTGAGCCATCATGCACTTGTTCTTTTCTTCTCGTATCTTGTTCAAGTGACATGAGAGCAATGGGCCTTAAGTTTCTTGTATTTGGCCTTATAATCATCAGTTTAACAAAATTTGGGACAATAGGACCAGTTTGGTTGTTCATCTGACTAGATCTGCATTCCTTCATGAAATGGCCTTTCTTACCACATTTGTAGCAGGTAGATTAGCCTTGTCCATAGAAATTGAACTGGAAGCATTATTGGACCCATTAAATCGATTAGATTTTGCTTAAAACTATTAAAGGTTTTAGCAATCATGGTACCAGATCATCATCGTCAGTTTCCTCAAACCATCACTGAGATTAGTGGTCAGGCCAGAGTTCAGAAAGTTGAATTTTTCCTTCATAGAATGTGACTGGACATTCTCAGTAGACATTAAGAGCACAAGGTTGCCCAGAAAAGTTGGCAGCCTTGGAACTCTGAGCATGGTTTAAAGCATCTTGCTCAGCCAGTAATC